>NC_092335.1:566422500-567136250 GCF_046630445.1 Rutidosis leptorrhynchoides | reverse complement strand
AAAGATATGGAGTAACTCAT
The DNA here is from genome assembly GCF_046630445.1 of Rutidosis leptorrhynchoides. NCBI lineage: Eukaryota > Viridiplantae > Streptophyta > Magnoliopsida > Asterales > Asteraceae > Rutidosis > Rutidosis leptorrhynchoides. The sequence continues at coordinate 567,136,230 of NC_092335.1, read as the reverse complement.
AAAATCTCCACCGCATATCATCCACAAACAAGTGGACAAGTTGAAAATACCAACCGAGCTTTAAAACGTATTCTAGAGAAAACCGTAGGATCAAATCCGAAGGAATGGTCCATTAAATTGGAGGATGCACTCTGGGCTTTTAGAACAGCCTACAAAACTCCAATTGGAACCACACCTTTTAGACTTGTTTATGGAAAAGCATGTCATCTTCCAGTAGAAATTGAACACAAAGCATTTTGGGCTTTGAAGACATGTAATCTTGATTTACATGAAGCTGGACGTCTACGATTAAGTCAACTAAACGAATTAGAAGAATTAAGACATGAAGCATACGATAATTCGTTAATCTATAAAGAAAGAACGAAGAAATGGCATGATAAAAGAATCAGAAGTTCAAAAGAATTTAAAGAAGGAGACAGAGTTCTTCTTTTCAATTCACGATTCAAGCTATTTCCTGGAAAATTGAAATCAAGATGGTCTGGACCATTCATAGTCAAAAGAGTTTTCCCATACGGAACGATAGAATTAATAAATTCAAATGGGATTGAATTTAAAGTTAATGGTCACAGAGTTAAACATTACATACATGGTCCGATGGAAGTCGACAACGAAGTTAATCACAATTTCGACACAACAGCTAACTAAGTGTGGGGAGAATCAAGTCTTTAAAGGATAATATGTATTTCTGTTAGAGTTAGATTGTCTGTTTTCGTGTAGTTCTCGAAAATGGAACCCGAATGGTCTTTCCCTAGCAGACCCTAAAGAACTAGTCTTCTCTCCCCATTCTGAATTTTTATTTTTTTAGGTTTTTACAAAATGAAGACTGCCTGTGAACTAAACCATGGTCTAATGCTACACGCTTTGATCACTAAACGTAATAATGACATACTACCGAGTGAAATAGTATCAGTAATCAGAGAAAGAATGGACGGAGTTAGAAAAGAATCCAGATGCGAAGATAATAAGTTACAATTTGGTAAAGGAAAATCAAAATCCGCAGCGAAAAGAAGAGCACGACACTTAGAAAGATGTCACAAATGCGGAAAATGGTCACATGGAGGTAAATGTTCAAATAATCAAACCTATTCAAATACCGAATTTGTTACTTTATGCAGAGACGGACCGTTCATATGTTTAGAAGAAAAGACACTGAATGCTAGAGGTTACGCCTATGTAGCCATGGAAAACCAATTAAACCGACTATCTTATGAATGGGATAGATCATATAACTAAGAAATCTATCTCACAGGTATGTCTGTACAGTTTTTATTTTTATTTTTATTTTTAACCTTTTGATAATAAACGCTAATTTGTTCGCTAAAAAGTATTAAATTGGTATTGAATAAAATTAGGTTTGGCGACCGAAATTATTGATATCATTCAAAAATTTATTACATCACTGCGAAATTTAACGTTTATTCTTAAGGTATAAATATCTTTAAACAATCAACCCAAAATATTTCAAAAATTCGTCATGAGTTAAATTAGGTTTTGGAACCGAAATTACTTTACCGAAAAGAGTGGCGCATATTTTTGATAATATTTGATTGATTAAAGTGGGATAAAAAGACAAAAAAAAGATTTTTAATTTTATTTTTACCATGTTTTTAAATTTAATATTTAAATCTTAAATTAATATTGTAAACTTTGTAAAAACAATATATTTAAAATTGTAAATATTTGAATTTTTAAATTAAGTTTGGTGTGAATTTTTAAAGTATGAATTTTTAATTTTATGCATTTCAAATTTTAAGTTTGGTGTGAATTTTTAATATTAATTTTGAATTTTATATTTAAGTTGTGTGAATTTAAAAACAAAAATTTACTTTATCTCATTAAGTTAAAAGTATGATTTTTAAAATTCGTCGTAAGTTGAAGACTAGGTCTTTGAACCGAAATTGCTTTACCCGAGGGAGGGACGAGAACTTTTATTATCATTATTTTTAATCTTATTGAATTAAAGTATGCCAAAAACATTGAAAAAACCCAAAAATCTTAGCTTTTAAAACAATCGATACAAAAAGACAAATTTTAAAATTTTGTCGAGGGACGGACTAGGACATCGATCCGAAACGACCTCGTCCTAAATAACAAGGGAAACAAAATTTTAAAATTAAGTACTTAATTGTTTCATAAGTTAATGATTAAAAAAAAATAATATAGCAAACTCCGCGACTCGCGGAGTTTGAAGGGTTATTTACCGCGAGTCGCGGAGGGATGAAAAATCAGAAAAAAAATAAAGAGCTGGAACAGATCAGTCCCAACCCCAAAACAAAAAAAACCTGCGAAAAACTGCACGCAAAAACCCGAAAAATACACCCCAAAATCACAATTTTTAACCGTTAATCACCAAATTTTTTTCTAAAATCATGTTGAGAAGGATGCTATCTAGGAATTACTCAAGAAAAACGGTAAATTTCTACACCTAAACACCATTTAATCCGAAATTTGGTGTTCTTGAGCAATTTTTTCCCCAATTTGATTTTGATGCTTTTTAGTGTAATTAGGCTTAAATTGTTTATGTATTATGCTTGTATAACCTAGATTGATGCTATTTAACATGATTAGAAGCCTTAAACTTCAAATTTTGAATAATCTAGGGTTTGTGTTCTTGAGCAATTTGGGGCTTTTTGATATAAACAGGTTATGGCCGATTTTTGTCATGAATTGTTGCTAAATTAAGTAGTGTAACATGTTTAGGTAGTTAAATGATCCAAACTTTGAGCCTAAACATGATTTTGAGAATTAAAGTGGACTTTTTCAAGTCTAAAATTCATGAACTTGATTTTTGAAAGATAATGCCATTTGAAACTTGTTTAATTGCTAGTAATGATTATTTTGACATGTTATTTGAGTTGAATGCTTATGAACTTGGCGAACATTTTCGTATATGCTTATTTGAAAAAATATAGATTTGATGAAAATATGAAAATGAGCTTAAGTTTGATATAAATTGATAATGTCATTGTAATTATTTTGATTGATGATTTTGCTGACACTAATGCATATTTGGATGCACAAAAAATTGTGTTTGATGTGTTTTGCAGACTGAAAGGGGTGAATCTACATCCCAAGCCCGCAATGCTCCTGCTGAGAATGTGGAACAACAGGAGGTGGATAACTACTACAAGCAGGATATACCCCATCCAGTCATGACCTTTTCCGATATGCACTTGGAAGAGTTGCACCCGAACCTGAGATTTGACAGACTTTGGATAGATTATCCAAAATATCAAAGGGGTTTGCATACTCTTCATTCTAAGGTTGTTGAGGTACCGAGGGTCATAGAATGGGGACCCTTAGAAGCTGTAGAATTGGCCGGGCCAATTAGGGAATTACTTGTACAGAGGTATGGTAATTCTTCTTTTAATGACTGGGTACATTTATTCACCATGCGTAGACCTGTATATAAAGTATGGTGTGAAGAATTGTTATGTAGTATAGAGTTGAATGATCGGGTAGCTAGTTTAACCGATCGTTCTTTTATTAGATTTTTGTTAGGCGGTTCGATGCGCCACATGTCTTTACTGGACATGGCTCAGGCTTTACGTATATATACGCCTGAGGAGTTAGCGTCTGCCGATTGTAGGGGATTGATACTAAACGGTAGAAAGATAGATGAAAATTTTGATACACACGGTGTGTGGAGTCAAATGACAAGCCATCACCATTTCAAAGGGGGAAATTACTCTTATTTGGATATAGATAGAGCCGAATTAAGAGTGATACATAGGTTTTTAGCTAATTCGATTACACAAAGGGGTAAGAACAAGGAAAAAGTAAATGAACAGGATTTGTTTTACCATATGTGTATTCGAGACCCACAAAGCGCTGTAAGTATACCATATTGTGTGGGTTATTATTTATCAGCTATGGTTCGGGGGATGAGACCGCATAGCATAATAGGAGGTGGTATTTTTATTACTTTGATTGGTGAATATCTCGGTGTGGATATAAGTCGGGGGGGATTATTAGTAGAAGAACCGGAACCCCGCGATACTATAGGTTTAAATGAATACCATGGTGCGAAAGTTTTGAAGAGGCGAAATAACGCCGCAGTACAATACCATGGTAGACATCCACAGGTGGAGAGAAAACAACAGCAAGGTAATGTAGGAGGGGGGAATGAGATGCAAGAAATGCAAAGGTTTATAGCTTCTCAGGAATACGAAAATGCTAGACAGAGAGCATTTGAAGATTGGCAAGTTCATCAGAACCAAATCATAGCTCATTGCCAACATATAGGTAGAAACTATATTCCTACACCGAAACCCATCTTCCCTCCCTGGTCTATAGAGATGCAGCCACCGTATCCTACGTATGACCCTGCCGAAGCATTCTATAGCACCTATGGTTATGCCTGGAACCCCTATTGGTACCAGTATCATCCCTAGTATACTTAGTTTTATTTATTTTGTAATTTGTAATTATTGATACGTTTAATACTTTTGTTAATATTGTAATCATTTTTATAATTATCTAACTTTTATTCTTAGATTTTAATAATTTTTGAATGTGGGGTAATATACCAAACTTCAAAAATATGTATGTATGTTTGCAGTTTATCTTATGTACACAACAGGGTAAAACAACGCATTTTCAAAGACTGGCATTAAGTTCAGCAAAAGCAACTAATTTTGACGACAAGATGCAAAATATATGTGAAATAACAACAAGACGGAATGAACAAATGATGTGCACCATTTATCATTCAGCAAACAAACGCCAATATATTTGGAAACTTTGGTAAAATTTAATCATTTTCACACAAATCACCCTCAATAATTTAAATTGTTACTGATTTCTTGCAAATGAGGGCATTGCAAGATCTTAAGTGTGGGAAGGGGTTAAATTCTTTCGGATTTTAAAATTTTTTACTTTATACACTTAGTTACCATTAAAAATACTAGTAAAGCAGTAGTTGTATTAGAATCTAGTGCTCTCTGATAATAAAGAACAGCCCTGGTCTTATATACTGACTACCCAATTCTAGTAAAATTTTTCAAAATTTTCAATTAAATGAACTCAAAATCATGTTTATACATATTTATGAACGATAAAACTAGGTTTTAACACCGAAATTATTGTTACCTCGGAAAGGACATAAATTGAGAAACAAACCAAAATGTTAAAATTCATTTAAAATGGAATAGAGGACGATAAAAAGGAAAATAAAAGCCAAGTGTGGGAAAATTTACCAAGTTATCTTAAACATATGTCACATATATCTGTAACAAATAACTGAAAAATACTTTTGCTTTGGACTAAACTAAACTGTTTTACCCGATGAAAGAAAAGAAGAGATGGATCTACACGATGAATCAATTCCATCATTAAAAGGAAGTAAAGTCTTCCGAAAAAAGACACGCGCTTCTTGATTTAGGCCATGAAGTTGTCGTCCAGACCAGCTGTAGGTTGACGAAAAATCTAGAAAAGTCATCACTAAAATCAGCAGGAAATCCACGAACCTCAGCATTAAACAGGGTCGCCAAGTGGTCAGATTTATCCTAACCATGAGAAGGATTTATCTCGTACAATGGGGGGACACCATGCAAATTAGCTGGACAAGACTAATGAATCAGATCCCCAGAAAGGATAATCTCCTTAAAGATTAAAAATCAGCTTTTAAGACTGATATTACTCAATCCTAGAGATTGACCTTAAAGATTGAGAATTACAAACTCATGGAATTCAATGATATCTAAACTCGAGCTTGAACGAGAAAATATTTTGATCAAAATTACAAACCGATTTATTTTCTGAAAACCCTATTTTCAATGCGTTCATTACCATTGAACGTAAAATCCTAGGAATTCACCTGGAATTCATTAGGTCACCTGAACCAAATCGGGTGTCAACCGTAAGAACGGTGGTTGCATAGCATGGTCAAAGACAGGACCTTGTGCCATACCGAAAAATTATAAGGGTGAGCTTTACTATTGCTCCTACCAAGGATAGTAATTGCGTCCGACACGTTATAGACCATAATTAAAAGCATGTCAGGGGACATTGCCTTAACAGTTGCTTGTTCAACGCTTTCCTTTACAACCGGAAGGTAGTTTACCGAAAGGTAATATACGGGACAAGTAAACTGGACGTGTTGCTTTCCAAATACAAGGTTAGCAAGTGGGTGACACAAAACCATAAGTTTTGAGCTAAAATTTTCAAATCTGAAACCCACCAAACCCACAAAAATATTTTGCAAACACCGGTAAAGGGTTATCCCGGAAAACTTATCTAGGGTAAAAACTAGATTTAATTTTCAAAAGATCAAATGTTTTCATAAAGATCCAATTTCCTTAATGGATCTAAATTTTTATAGTCATGTGGGACTGTAAACCATATCGTTACTACCATTGTTTATACCGCCATATAGAAATCACTGATATACAAAGTGTGAAGAATAAAGAAGTGATTCTAGTATTTCAAGACGATATTGCTTGAGGACAAGCAACGCTCAAGTGTGGGAATATTTGATAATGCTAAAAACGAACATATATTTCATAGCATTATTCCTCAAGAAAGACAAGCTTTTAGTTGCAATTGTTCTATTTACAAGTGATATTCGTTTAAATAATAAAAGGTGAAGACAAAAGACAGATTCGACGAATTGAAGACGCAAACGACCAAAAAGCTCAAAAGTACAAAAAACAATCAAAGAGGTTCCAATTATTGATAAGAAACGTCTCGAAATTACAAGAGTACAAGATTCAAAACGCAAAGTACAAAATATAAAATTGTACGCAAGGACGTTCGAAAATCCGGAACCGGGACCAGAGTCAACTCTCAACGCTCGGCGCAACGGACTAAAAATTACAAGTCAACTATGCACATAAATATAATATAATATTTAAATAATTCTTATAATTATTTATATATTATAATAAATAATAAAAACCGTCGGCAAGAAAGACTCCAAAGGAACTGAGCTGTAATTTCATTCTCCGCGACTCGCGGAGTTTGAAGGCAAAAATGTCGCGAGTCGCGGAGCCCCAAAAGTCGACTTTTCCTATAAAAGCAACCGAATTCTGATCGCAAATCATCATCTTTTTCTTCTTCTCTCATATATACGTAAAATATATATATATAATTTATATTTTAATTTTAATTATAATTCTAATAATAAGGATATGTTAGCGAATGTTGTAAGGGTGTAAGTCGAAATTCTGTCTGTGTAACGCTACGCTATTTTTAATCATTGTAAGTTATGTTCAACCTTTTTATATTAATGTCTCGTAGCTAAGTTATTATTATGCTTATTTAATCCGAAGTAATCATGATGTTGGGCTAATTACTAAAATTAGGTAATTGGGCTTTGTACCATAATTGGGGTTTGGACAAAAGAACGACAATTGTGGAAATTAGACTATGGGCTATTAATGGGCTTTATATTTGTTTAACTAAATGATAGTTTGTTAATGTTAATATAAAGATTTACAATTGGGCGTCCCTATAAATTACCATATACACTCGATCGGACACGATGGGCGGGATATTTATATGTACGCATAATCGTTCATTTAACCGGATACGGGAATGGATTAATAGCCACTAGAATAATTAAAACAGGGGTGAAATTATGTACAAAGGACACTTGGTATAATTGATAACAAAATATTAAAACCTTGGGTTACACTCAGTCGACATCCTGGTGTAATTATTAAACAAAGTATTAAAATCTTGTTACAGTTTAAATCCCCAAATAGTTGGAATATTTAACTTCGGGTATAAGGATAATTTGACGAGGACACTCGCACTTTATATTTATGACTGATGGACTGTTATGGACAAAAATCAGACGGACATATTAAATAATCCAGGACAAAGGACAATTAACCCATGGGCATAAAACTAAAATCAACACGTCAAACATCATAATTACGGAAGTTTAAATAAGCATAATTCTTTTATTTCATATTTAATTTCCTTTATTTTATATTTAATTGCACTTCTAATTATCGCATTTTTATTTATCGTTATTTACTTCATGCTTTAATTTAAGTCTTGTATTTATTTTTAATATTTTACATTTGGTTTTAACTGCGACTAAAGTTTTAAAATCGACAAACCGGTCATTAAACGGTAAAAACCCCCCTTTATAATAATAATATTACTTATATATATATTTGTATTTTTATAAAAGTAAACTAATATAGCGTTGAGCTTTGTTTAAAAAAGATTCCCTGTGGAACGAACCGGACTTACTAAAAACTACACTACTGTACGATTAGGTACACTGCCTATAAGTGTTGTAGCAAGGTTTAAGTATATCCATTCTATAAATAAATAAATATCTTGTGTAAAATTGTATCGTATTTAATAGTGTTTCGTTGTAAAATTTAATAGTATTATATACCACTCCGCTACCACATCAATAATCATCTTAATAATACACGCAAACCAACGTGTAAGCTTCTCAAATAGCATACGTCCGTTAAAAGGCTAGTGCTCTAGCTCGGACGGGGATATCAAGCCCTATGGATCCATATACTACTACTCGCACCCACCAGTTCTTATAACCGGCAGTTACTAGTTACCAAATCTAAGGGATTTTCGGTTCAAACTCAGTATAGAATTTAGTATGTACTTGTGTCCATTGTTTAAAATAAAGTGCATGTATTTTCAGCCCAAAAATATAGATTGCAAAAGCAATTAAAAAGGGAGCAAATGAAACTCACCTTAGCAGCATATAAAGTCGTTCACCAAAATGTGACTGAAACTCGGATTACCAAATAACCGTAGATCTCAACCTAGAGAACATATGTTGGTCAATAAATGTCTATCAAGCTAGGTCTGGTCATAGTGTATCACAATCCTAATGCTCGAGATTGACATACAAAAGTTATCCAAAGTCGTTTCAAAAAGTCAATTTTGACAATAGTTCAACAAAACGAGACATACCTTATATAAGGAGTTATTTACTCGGTTGGTAATATTCAAAAATTCATTTTATCAATCTCGTAAACAAGTTGTTTAAATCTTAATTGTAGATTCAAAAGTAATTTCAATTAACGTTAATCATAATTCAGTTGATCATATCTTTTAATCCGTTCATCGAAACTATTCGATATCTAAATGAAAAGTCATTGATTTTTCGCCAGCTTTCTAAAAACATGCACATCATATACCTTTTACCAGTAATATATGTATTTAATTCGTGATTCATCATAAACTGTTTAACGATGAAATTTAGCATACAAACATGTATAAATATATATACTCGAGCACTAGACATGGATACACAATTAATATATAAAAGATAAAATATGAGTGCTTACGTATCAATATTGAGATTCAATATTGTAAAAAAGTACGTAGATGCAACGGAGATGATAAACACTAGGTTTGATTTACAAATATACCCCCGAACATTACCCATAACCTCCTTGACAATAACCCATAATTTCCTTAGCTTTATCCCTCTTGAAAACCATTTTGAAAGTGACACACTCATAACCTCATTGTAGTATTTTATGTATAATACTACTAATAAAAATAATAAGATTAATAATAATAATATTAATCTTAATAATTATAATTATAATAATAAAAATAATAATAATAATAATAATAATCTAAATAATAATAATAAACGAAGTATAGATAAATATATGTGTGTAATTGAACTGAAATCGTGCAATTTATAGAACCTTTTCTGAAAAAGCACCCCATGCGATCGCATGGGATTTGTGCTTCAAGGCCATGCGATCGCATAGCCCTCTGATCCAGCTCACAAACTTTTGTTTTCTTGTTTGTCGACATATTTATTTATTAATATATAATATATATAATTTATATTAATTAATTATATATTATATTATATTCTCGTGCATAGTTGACTTGTAATTTTCGTTCCGATGACTCGTACGTTGTCACCCGACTTATGTCCCGGTTCCGGTTTCTCGAACGCATTTTCGTACGTTTAGAAAACTCGCAATTTACGTTTTGTGACTCGTACCTTTGTCAAAATATAGTCTTAAATTATCAATAAACTATATCATTCAAAGTGTATCTTAAACTTTCGAGTGTTTTGGTCATTTACTTCTATAAATCATTGTCTCGCTATTTGTTAATATATATATATAATAACAAATCGTTTTATGACCAAGTTAATATATATTCAACATTCATAAACACGTTTTAAATATACGTCGCAAGTTATTCATATAATTAATATTCCAACTTATCATATATATTCAAATAAATATTTAAACCAATAAGTTTAATGTACGGTATCAAACAATTAATACATTGTTATGTTTTCAAGTTATAGTATATATATATGTATCTATATACATATAATTGTTTGCGAATCGTCAAGAACAACCGAAAGGTATTTGAATATATGAAAGTAGTTCAAAAATTTTGAGATTTAGTTCTACAGACTTTGCTTATCGTGTCGGAAATGTTAATCATACAAAGATTAAGTTTAAATTTGGTCAGAAATTTTCGGGTCATCACAGGTGGTTTATGGGTTTGGTTTCTTTTCGATTCGTTAGACACGTATTTGTCATTAAAAACGAACCCTAACATGTTGTCCTTATTCGCATGCATGAAAGAACTAACTAATAACTTTGTCGTTGACGAACGAATTATTTAGCTTGAAATTTTGGGTCTTCCCACTTGTGCTTGGGGGACGAACGCAACGAAGAAAGTAGCATCCCTATTTGGTCGTTTCCTATTTTTTAAATCGAATAACAAACTTCATTTATCGGTTAGTAGAGTTTGTATAGCTACTTATGATAAAAAAAACCTGTCTCATGTGTTACAAATGTGGAAATCGGTGGCAGTGTATCGGAGAAAGTAATGCGTACGCACCTCAATCTTTAGCGGACAAAGTAATGCTTTGGACTAAGTTATCTAATTTTATGAACTCTAATCCCGATTTTATGGGCGATTGGAATTCAGTTAGAAACGAGGATGAAAGGTGTGGTTCTTTATTTTGTTCTCAAGATGCTAGATTATTTAATAATTTTATCGAGTTGAATAATCTTTTTGAAGTTCCATTAGGTGGTCTCCAATTCACTTGGAGAAACAAAGAGGGGAATAAATTTAGTAAGATTGATCGTTTCTTTATCACGAATAATATTCTTGATATTTTGTTGACATTAAAGGCATCGCTTTACCAAGGGGTTTTTCGGATCACTCGCCTCTTATGTTGTTTCAAGATAGAGTGGATTTTGGTCCAACCTATTTCAAGATATTTGACTCGTGGTTTGATCGTCCTGATTTCGAATCCACGGTTAAAGATGCATGGGATACCATTAAAGAGAACCGATCAATGGATATTGTTGCTAAGTTTCGTTTGTTAAAAGGTTACTTAAAAAGTTAGATTCATTCCTCGAGATCCATTGAAGCTGAACGACTTAAACAATTATCGGATAAGATTGCTGATCTTGATATTATTATTGACGCCGACTCGGCTTCTAGTGACGAAATCAACCTTTGAAATTCTTTAGTTGCTGATAGAGACGATCTTGATAAAATTTTGAATCGTGACGCCATTCAAAAAGCTTGTGTTAAGTGGGACGTGGAGGGAGACGAAAATACCAAGTTTTTCATTGTTCTCTTAAAAGAAAAAGACGTTTACAACATATTAATGGTTTGCTCATAGTTGGGATATAGGTTGATGAGCCCAACCTTATTAAGTCCAATTTATTCGAGCATTTTAAGTCCAAGTTTGATACACCAGTGGGGATAGTGACGTCTGACTTTGGTTACATTCAGCCACGAAATAAAGAACGCGGTTTGGAATTGTGGAAGCTCTAAGGCTCCGGGTCCGGATGGCATATCCTTTCGTTTTATAAAACATTTTTGGGACTTGTTTAAAGACGAATTTTGTAGAGATATTAAACTATTTTTTGCTACTTGTATGATGCCCAGAGGAGCGAATTCGGCATTTTTTTCTCTTATACCAAAAGTCACGAATCCGGTTCTTTTTAACAATTTTCGTCCTATATCTCTAGTGGGTTGTTTTTACAAGACAATCACTAAGATTTTGACAAATAGATTACAAGGTGTTAATGATAAAATAATTAGTCCCGTGTAGTCAGCGTTTATTCCGGGTCGTCAGATTCTTGATGGTCCTCTTATGCTTAGCGAGATTACTGAAAGGACTCGTTCATATACATTATAAACGATTCACAATAGTTGATTACATCGCGAGGTATTTGACCTCTATATGATACATTTTATAAAAATTGCATTCGTTTTTAAAAGACAAACTTCATTTACATCGAAAGTTGACGGCATGCATACCATTTCATAATATATCCAACTATAATTGACTTAATAATAATCTTGATGAACTCAATGACTCGAATGCAACGTCTTTTGAAATATGTCATGAATGACTCCAAGTAATATCTCTAAAATGAGCAAATGCACAGCGGAAGATTTCTTTACTACCTGAGAATAAACATGCTTTCAAGTGTCAACCAAAAGGTTGGTGAGTTCATAAGTTTATCGTAAACAATAAAATTTATCATTTTGATAGACCACAAGATTCAAATACGGTACACCTATCTCGTGTACGAAACCATTTTTCATAATGCTTAGCAGAGTAGGTTCGTATCCTTTTCTCCCCCGTAGGTTGCCTCGTGATTTTTAAATAATCATGCACATATCTCGTGCACAAAACTAATACACATAACCTGTGTATAAAAATCATTCTCTCGATACATAACATTCATTTCGATTTCATTGCTCAACATAGTAACCGACCTTAACATATAATGCGCATCAATAATATCCCCAAAACAGAACCTCTCGTCTGTATAATATATAAACTTCGAAGTACTAAACACCACGCCCACTAGCTCTTTCGTCTAGTGAACATTCTGGGTAGGGGTGTTAAACCCGGTAGCTACCTTTAGGATTCTTGTGAATTAGGGCCATACCCGATTCTAATTCTTAGGTTACCAAGCAATAATAATCAGGGAAAAATATATTCATCAATTGGTGGCAATTATCATGTCCACATAATTCAATAATAATCCACAGAACTTCTGTCTGCATAATAATTCATTCGAGGAATGTTTTGCTTGTGTCTATCTCGTCAAACATTTATAAAAGCATTTCATGTATTCTCGATTCAAAATATAGATTGTAAAAGCATTTAATAAAGCAGTTGTAAAAACAGCGCATGTATTCTCAGTCCCAAAAATGTAAAGAGTAAAAGAGAATCAAATGAACTCACTATACTATATTTTGTAGCAATTATGCATATGACGGCACTGAACAAGTGCAGGGTTGGCCTCGGATTCACAAACCTATATCATTTATATATATTAAAACATATAATAACAATTAACTAGTTTATCTATTAATATTATTAATATACTTCTTGTATTAATAATTTGTTAATTAATTAGCTTTATTCATTTTGTATATAAGTGCTTAATATTTATACATATATCAGATTTAAAGTATATGATATGTTATTTATTACAAATATATCATTTTGATGTTTAAATTATTATTTGATGTACTAATATGTATATATATATATGGTTCGATTTAATATATATATATATATATATATATATATATATATATATATATATATATATATATATATATATATATATATATATATATATATATATATATATATATATATATATATATATATATATATTATTTGTACTTAATTGTAATAACATCTTACTAAAGAAAATAGTATATAATATTAATATAGATACAAAATATATTTTTATATAGTTGTCATTTGTTTATTAGGATAATATTCATAACATTAATATAATGACAATACTAGTAACAATTTTTATAAAAATAAGATTAACAATAATAGTGATAATAACAATGATAATGATAATACTGATAATAATAATAACTATAAAAATAATAATTTTACTGTTAACGGTAGTTATGATAATAATTTTAATGATAGTATAATAATAATGATACCCATGATAATATTAGTAGGAATACTTATAATAATAATAAACTGATACAATTAATGATATTACCAATTCTAACAATAATGATAATAATATTAATTGTATAATAATAATAATTACCTTAATCAATAATAACAATAATAATAATAATAACAACAATAATAATAATCATAGCAATAATAATAATAATAATAATAATAATAATAATAATAATAATAATAATAATAATAATAATAATAATAATAATAATAATAATAATAATAAAAATTTTAGTATTGAAAACTACCTCACTAGCTTTTTCTAAAAAGAATTGTCACGAGCAGGGATTGAACCCGCGACCTCTCGCTACCCCGAAACACACCCAAACCACTCGCCTGCCTTCTGTTTTTCTGATATCTATTCCAACTAAATATATATAACCCGGATATTCTGTTTCCTTTTCCTTCTTCTTCTTCACCATATACAAGTATACCAGGGATGAATGGAAATCACGATAATGAATTCAAGGTTTGTATTAGGACAATAAATTGAAACAGAAATCACTTGTATTGGTCATTTTAATTTAACAGATAGAAGAAATAAAAAAAAACAGTAGCAGCAACATACGTGAAGAACACCAAGAACTCAAACCTTAATTTTGATTTTGAGACGTTTTTAAACAAAAGTTACAACATAAAAAAGGTCGTAAATCGTTTATGAAATCTTTTTGAATCATTAATTGATCCTAAGACTCAAAAACAAATTCGAATGTTTGTCAAGAACGGTTCGTTTGACTTTTGAAACTTAATCTTTGACCTCAAAATTCTCACTCGATACTAACAATTGGAATTTGAAACTTTTCAGAAAGATTGAGTATAAGATTCCTAACACTACTGCATTTTTAGATTTTGAAATTGGAATCAAATTCGAGGTATTGCTCAAAGGGTTCAAGAACAGGGGAGAAAAATCTTGATTTTAGGATTTCTGTTTTAATTTTCAATTTCAATTGAATGTTAGCTGTATATAAAGATGATATCGAATAATTGGAGCTAGTACACATGTTATGATCGATTTTTGTTTGGTATAGAAATTTGAGGTCGATGATTACCCAATTACAGACAGGAAGTACCAGACTCTTGTAGCAGATGAATAAATAAATTAAAACTGATGTTTACATTCAACAGATTTTGTATGTATTGTGGTTTGAGATTGACTTCTAACAATATTACAGACAGGGAATAAAATCGATGGTGATGTTAAGCAGAATACATATCTAATCATGTATATATCTGTATATCTATACATATATCTACATATGTATATGTAATTATATATATTAATCTGTATTTTTTTATATATGTATATGTATTTATATATATATATATATATATATATATATCTGTAATTTTATATAATTCAATTTTTAACTAATGTTAATAATTATCAATGTATTAATGATAATAATATTATTAACATTTATATTAACAAGAATACTAATATTAATAACAATAATAATAGTTTTAATGTTAATAAAAATAATAATAATAATAATAATAATAATAATAATAATAATAATAATAATAATACCATTACTTATAATACTAAATACAATAGATTTCAATAAAAATACAATTTATAAGTTTAATAATACTAATATTACTAACATTAGTATTACTAATAATACCCAATGTAATAATAATATAACAGTTATAATTAAATTTGTAATTACATTTAATATATAATTTATTAATTAGATAACATTTATTGAATATTTATATATTTGATATATATTACAATATAATAATAATTATTAATAGAATTCATTTATATACATATAGATTCATAATATATATATATATATATATATATATATATATATATATATATATATATATATATATATATATATATATATATATATATATATATATATTCATTTTTAATAGTACTTGATTATTCTGTTTATCACATTATATTTTTAATTTCAATTGATTAAAGTTTATTTTTATTAATTCAAATTATCATTTTACATTTTTAATTTCAATTGATTAAGTATACTTCACTAATTTAGATTATTGTTTATACACTTATTTTTATATTTATATCTATATATGTATTTATATCTATATATGTATTTACATAATTGTTCGTGAATCGTCAGGAATAGTCAAAGGTCCAATTAATTCATGTAAACAGTTCCAAAAATTTTGAGAATCAGTTTAACAGTCTTTGCTTGTCGTGTCGATTTCATGTTAAGATTAAGTTTAAATTTGGTCGTAAATTTCCGGGTCGTCACAATTATGTCATGGTACAAGAATAAGAACAAAAAAAAATGCTCCTTTTTAAAGTCGGTTTTGAGAAAGCTTATGATTCCGTTAATTGGGATTATCTTCTTTTTATGCTCTCGACATTGGGGTTCTGTAATAAATGATGTTCTTGGATCAAAGGTTGCTTATATTTAGCTAAGACTTCAGTTTTAGTTAATGGAAGCCCGACTAGTGAATTCTCTTTAAAGAGGGGTTTGAGACAGGGTGATTCTCTCAGCCCGTTTCTTTTTATTATTGTTATGGAAGGTTTGCATCTCGCTTTCAATCGTGTCATGGAGATTAACCTCATCCGTGGGATTAAAGTTGGTAAAAATAATGTTCATTTATCTCATTTTATTTATGCAGTTTTTCAGATTGGAGTGCAAAATAAATGAAACGTATTGTTCTTATTTTAGAGGTTTTTTATAAAATTTCGAGTTTGAGATTGAACGTTAATAAGTCTCACGTGTTTGGTATTGGTGTGACCGATTCTGAAGTTGTCAACATCGCCAATAGCATTGGGGCTCGTATGGGAACATCTCCGACAACTTACTTAGGAATCCCTATTGGCTCGGTATGAAAAATATTTCTAATTGGGACTCACTTTGTGAGAAGTTTAGTTCGAAATTATCATCTTGGAAAGCAAGTCTTATTTCGACTGGCGGTAGACTCACTCTTGTTAATTCTGTAATGGGTAGCATTGGCATTTATTTCATGTCACTTTTTAAATGTCCAGAGACGGTTTTAAAACGCCTTGAATCCATTCGTGCTAGATTTTTTTCTGGTGGCAACAACTCTAACAAGAAGATGGCATGGGTTGAGTGGGATAAAGTCCTTGCATCTTATGATATGGGTGGTCTTCATATTGGAAGTCAAAAGGCTTTCAATTTGGCGTTAATTTATAAATGGAGATGGCGGTACTTGACTAGCCCGAGTAGCATGTGGGTTTCGATCATTAAATCAATTCATGGAGACACTTTCGAATTCACAGCTCATAATTCTTCTTTGTGGGCTTCTATTGTCCAAGTTTGTTCCAAGTGTTTGATTGATGATATGGTTCCTAAAGAGGTTCTTAAAATGAAAATAGGTAACGGTCGAACTACAAGATTCTGGTATGATTTGTGGACCGGTAACAGTCCACTTGCTGCTCGTTTCAATCGTGTTCTGCATCTTGATTCTGCTCCAAATGATACCTTCACTGAAAAGATTTCCAATGGCATATGGAAGTTTGTTTGGGTCAGAGATAATTTAAGAGGTAGAAGTCTTCATTTGTATAATGAGCTTATAAATGATATTGTGGTTCCTGTTTTGAATGATAATAGCGATTCATGGGCTTGTTCTTTAAGCAACGATGGAGCTTATTCGGTAAGAGATATCAGAGTGCATCTTGATAATCGATTACTTGCTCCGAATCAAATTATAACTATACGGTTCAAGTTTATCCCTCGCAAAGTTAACACGTTCTTATGGCGTTTTCGTTTGGCCTGTCTTCCTGTTCGTTGGAACCTATCCGCGAAAGGGATAGATATTCCCACAGTTGTTTGCCCGATTTGTAGTAACGGGGTCGAGACTAGTGATCATCTGTTTTTCGGGTACGAGTTGGCTCGTGACTTGTGACTCAAAATACGGACTTGGTTAAATTGTAGCATGCTTCATTTTGATTCATGGGACTCATTCATTTCATGGCTCGAAGGGGTTCGATTACAAAGTTCTTCTAAGAACCGGATTGTTGCGGTTGTGGTGACGGTGTTGTGGGCTCTTTGGCGCTACCGTAATGGAGTCGTTTTTCTTGATTCTTTTTGTAGCAAAAGTAGTTTATTTGATGTTATTAGATTAATTACTTTTCGTTGGATTAAAAATAGAGGTCATATAGTTTCAAATTGAAACTTATGGCTGTCTATGCCATTGTAATCACCCCTTAGCGTCTTGCTAGTGATTGTTTTTCTTATATAAATATATATTTTGGCCGTTAATTTAAAAAAAAAAACCTCAATGAATATTTGTTTATCTTTATGCAACAAACATGATAAAAAATAGTTTCATTTTATTTATGTCTTTAATATTAGCATTTTGTTTCAGTCTCGAACTTTCGTAGTTTTACCGTTTGAACCGTCGAGAAGTATTAAACATATTAGGTTTGGGTTAGGTCCAAGTCTAAACAATGAGCTTGTAGCTCAATGGTACCTGATTCTTATGATTCCTGGGCCCACATATATTTAGTTCAGTGGCGAAACTTGAACCTGACCACAGGTGGCGCGAAACTAGTGACATGTGGTAGACACTAAAAAAAAATTATTTTTACTAATTTTTTTTTGTTTATTTTTTTCAAATCCAGATGGTGCGAGCACCCCCTCCGTCATTGCCTAAATACCGCCCCTGATTTGGCTTGAATCAAAGACATGCGTGGGTTCTAACTCGTTCCTTCACATTGTAGGTATTCAAGGGGAGGTATTTCAAGGCACCTCTCTCTTTTAGGGTGAGATTGGTGGTTGCTAAAAGAAAATATGTTATGGTGTCCCTGCCAAATACCTCTTTTAATCAAAGTTTGATTCTGGTCTTAAATCCGCTAGTGTTTCTAGGCTTATATAGGTTTGTAATCGCTATACATATAATGTATCTATATAACATAATAATTTATGGGGTTTTATTATTAAAAAATCTATATTCCAGATGTTTAAAGCTTTCACTATTTTAAGGGGATGATTCTCACACACACTTTTTTGATCCTCACACACCAATTGAGTATTATTAGAAGAGTAAAAGGTTAAAATAGGTGTGTGAGGATCAAAAAAGTGTGTGTGAGAATCATCCCCCTTATTTTAACCTAGTACGTGGTAATTTAAAAATTAATAACCCCATAAGTAACTCAATATTGTCAATTCACATGTCAAAGTAAACACAAAAAAGATTGTATACAACAACAACAACAGCAAAACCCAATACCACATGAGTGGTATATGGGGGAGGTGAGATGTAGACAATCTTTCCCCTATCCGAGAATAAAAACAAGTTATTTCTCTACCCAGAGTGAAAACACTCTCAAAAGTAGAGAAAGTCATCTCTCTCTATATTCGACGGATAAAGAGATTGCTTCCGAGTGGACCTCCGGCCAATAAGTAGGAATTTAAAAAAAAAAAATAGTAGAATAAAATTAAAATAAAATTGATATTTCCACCATCTAAATCGATAAATCTATCAAAAATATATATTAACAACTTAACTTATACTCTATAAAATATTAGTGTATAATTTTGTTCAGAGGCAGAACATATATAGGCCAAAGGGGGGTATCCACTCCGGCTCGATTTCGAGGAAAAAAAATGTTTACACTAAAAAAAAAATACGAAAAAATAAGTTTTTTTAGTGTTTACCCCTTCGATTAGTTTCGCCCTATCTCGAGTCGAGCTCAAGTTCCGTCACTGATTTTGTTTTATTAATTAATTTGGATGTTAGATATATTCTCTCATATATGGCTAATGATAATAAACCATGCATTAACAAGCTATCACTATTTTGACAATTTTGTAATGTATTATGCATGATAATAATTATTAATTATTAATAATAAATAAATCATGGCCGGTATCATTAATTTGACAATTTCAGCCTTCATGGGAAAGATTGAACATCCATGTGAAAGAGACACGTATTCACCACCTTCTATATATACCCTTAAGCTCTACGTACATATTACTCAAACAATTCGATCAACAATATTTACTTTTCTTTATAATCTGTAAGAGAACATGTCTCTTAAACAAGTGGAAGTTGTCCGTCCCTTTGCTAAATTTCCTCCTAGTGTTTGGGAAGACGAGTTTCTTTCCTACGACGAGGTATATATAACTCCATTCGTTTTAAAAGATTGTTCATCTTACTATTTATATATGTCGCTTAATTATTACAAAAATGGGAAAAATAAATTAATTGTGTGAAGCTGAAACTTGATTGGCGAAAGTTGTTAATATAGGAATTCCTTGAAGCTAGGTGCCGAGTAAAGTAAACACTCTGGTACGGATAACGTACTAAATATCATTAAGTTTTCTAATTTAGTTTATTTTACTGTTAAGTAAATTCGCTTAAACTTACTTTGCATTTCAAATACTCTTATTTTAAATTCAAGTAAAATGTTGATATTTTCTAAGTGAATGGATAAGATGTCAAACAGTAAAACGGACTAAGCTTTTAAATTATAAGGACACCTTTATAACACTCCCAACGGGCCCGTCCTCAAGCTTCCTCAACTCCGCCCTCGAGGACGCCGTTGGCATTCAATCCGCCCTCAAGCTTTCTCAAGTGGTCCGCCCTGCCTCATTTCTTCCCCAGAATATTTTGAGGACGTGATTTTTTTCTCTCTCCTATTTAATGTGCTTTATTTACTTGTACCATGCCATTAAAAACTTGTACATTAATTAATTAATTAATTTTGTGGGTATGTGATGGGGAGGAAGTATGTAGTGGGTATGTGATGGGGAAGAAGTGAAAAATAAATGGAGAGAGAAAGCTTATGTGGCGCTGATGTGGCGGTGTGTCCTGAGGAGGAAGTGCGTCATGGTTGAGAGTGGTCTAAAACGGACTACTCTTACATATTTTACAATTATATCTTCATCTTTCCTCCTATATGTTATACTACATACTTTTTACATCCCAATTTAATACTCCCGCTTTAACGTTCCTTTTTTACTTTACTTTAAATAACTTTCTTTTTGTGTTATATACTCTAATATTTAATAAAATTTATATAAATAAATTAAGTTATATATGTGTTTTCATTTTATATACGAGTAACTTTTATCAAGTACTATTATAACATAAAAAGGAAAATTTAAGTCAAAGTAAAGAAGAAAAGTCAAAGCGAGACTATTAAATTGAGACGAATGAGAGTATTTAATTGTGTCGGTCAGTTCCATCTTATATAGCCTAACAACCGTAGTACGGTACCTAAGTAATAACATCACCAAATTTCCCATATATAATGTATTTAATGGGTATAGCCGAGTATCAGACTCGCTTTGCAATTTGGCTAATCGCAGCTTCACGAGCAGCCGGAGTCATACCGTGTGAGGGGATTAATTTTTTCAAGTTTTTGGATTCAAAAAATGTAAATATATGATTATATATTAAGATCGCTTTTGAGAATATAGTTGCTTTATCAACTAGATGCCATTAATGTAACTCCTAGATGATACTGTTAACTGGATTTGAATCATCATAACAGTTGTATGTTGTAAATGTAGCTAGAAGATCAATCTGGGGTCGAAAAAGTAGTGGGAGGGTTGAAAGAAGAAGTAAGGAAGGAGATATTAAGATCTATGCAAGTTCCTGCACAACATACAGATTTGATTAGACTAGTCGATGCAATCCAACGTCTCGGTATCGCATATTATTTTGAGGATGAGATTAGTCAAGTCCTGAAACCAGAGGCGGATCTAGAGTGTAAGGAGGGGGGGCGCCCGCCCCCGGTGGATTTCGAAATTTTAGTGTAAAAATTTTGGATTTTTCGACTTTGCCCCTAGTGAATTTTTTTTTTTGCCCCAAAACCTTTATATTTTGCCCCAAAACCTTCAAATTTTGTTCAAAATTCTCAAAATTTTGACCCAAAACCTTCAAATTTTACCCACAAATCTTCAAATTTTGCCTAAAAACTTCAATTTTTTGCCCCAAAACCTCCATATTTTACTCAAAAAAATTGCTATGATTTTAAAAAAAATTTCGCCCCCGGTGGGAAAAAATTCTGGATCCGCCACTACCTGAAACACTTTTATGATTCATATGGTGATAACTGGAATGGTGGTGCTACTGCTGTGTGGTTTCGACTAATGAGACAACACGGCATCTATGTTTCATGTGGTGAGCGTGCATACTTTACTATAATTAATCATGGTTATAGTTATTTTGTGTCAATGCATGGTTGTTTTATAGGTAGTATTACTATTAGTTTAGTAATTAGTAATAAAATATAATATAATACTATAAATAGCGTATTTATCTACTCTCCTGATTGGTCGATTCTTTTTTTTTTTTAATAAAAAAATTTCAAATAGCTATATATAGTAGTAGTATTAACTATTAAGATAATAATAAGTCAAGGTTCTATTATCTTATAATTTCTACTCTTAATTTTTAATATTTGATTTTTGATCTTTTAGTTTTCAAGTTAATGTGAATTGAAAATAGTTTTTTCATTGTCTAGCGATAGCAATATCTTTAATTCTTTTTAAATTTAGAACTTGTTGATCTTCGGATCCGTTCTAATGTTATCGTTAATGTGAATGAATAGTTAGTACATGATGATTATTATTGACTTTTGTTTAACGGTTACAATTTATTATAAGTATTTTAAGCACCTTAACGAATGCCTTTAAGGTTGTCGAGAAAAATCATAAATTTGCTTAACCCTTTTGTTATGCTATTGACTAAGATTAAGAAAGTATTCAAATCATGTGTGTTTGATTTGTTCATATATAGAAAATTAAATCGTGTGAATTTACTGTCCGTAGCGAAGCGCGGACCTTAGCAAACTAGTATATACTAGTAAATAGTGTAAATGATCTAGCAATATTATTGGTCCAGAATGGCAGTGTGAAATGTAGAAATCTGCTTAATGTTTTTTTTTTTTAACTCCGGTGACTCAAATTTTTAAGCAACAAAATTATGTGTCAATTTATGTTTTTTTTTTTTTTACCCTCGATTTTCCCACCGCTTTATACATTTTATATTATGAACTTCAACTCAAAACTGCTTAAAGGAACACCTCGGATGTACCACTAAGCCTGTGGGCAGATCTAGTAGAGCAAACGGGGTGAGCCGCGTCGTAAACAATTTTTTAGTGTATTTATATGTTAACATTCGACGTCTTAAGCTATTATATTTTTTTAACGTGTTGCCAATAACCGCACATTTATGTTTCTAACATCTAATATTAAACAAAACAGGCATTTTTAACAACTTCAAAGACAAAGAAGGAGCTTTTAAGGAACCATTAGAAGATGATATTTTGGGACTACTTGAGTTGTATGAGGCAGCATATCTGATGGTGCCTGAAGAAGTCATTTCAGATGATGCTCTCGCTTTTACTAGAAATTGTCTTGATAACATATTAAAGGATCCCCTTGTTAGTCAAGATCATGCCATTAGTACACATATTCAAGAATCCTTGTTACAACCTCTACATAAAAGGGTGCCAAGACTAGAGGCGATACGTTACATATCATTTTACCAACAACAAGCATCTCGTAATGAATCTTTACTAAAGCTTGCCATGTTAGGGTTTAACCTGCTCCAATCTCTACATAAGAAGGAACCAAGTGAAATTTACAAGTATGCACTTATGAACCATTCATCAACTTCAATTTTTAATCATACTTGAAATACTGCCCCCTTTCAGCTGGGAAAGTATTTTTACTCTGATATACACAGCCTAACCAAGTTGCATGACAGTTTTCTGACCTTCTCTTTTTGTAATTGGTCATTTGTTAATATATGATAGGTGGTGGAAGAGTTACGATGTCCCAACAAATCTTCCCTATGCACGAGATAGGATGGTCGAATGCTACTTTTGGTCATTATGTGTGTACCATGAGCCTAAATATTCTCAATCCAGAATGTATTTGGCTAAAACTTTAGCAATGTTAACACTTCTTGATGATACATACGATGCATATGGGACTTATGAAGAACTTGAAATCTTTACTGAAGCAGTTCAACGGTATGTATATATGTATAAACCAACATACCCTTCATGAATTAAAACTTAATAATATAGTTGATTTATCATGTGACTCGTCTATGTTTAAGGTGGTCGATTTCATGCTTGGACGATCTTCCGGAAATGAAACTTATATACCAAATGCTACTAAGTATGTATGAACATATGGAAGAAATATTGGCGGATATGGGAAAAGCACATCATCTCAACTATATAAAGGAAGTGGTATATTTCCATTAGCACTCCTTATAACAGTAAATTGCAAAGTGTTAATTTTCTATATTATAATGTACTATTCATGCTTAAACTCATGGTGTCAATTTATTTATAAAAATATGTAGTTTTATATTGAAAATATTAATTCTTCAGTTAATGTTTAACCATAGCCTTTAGAACTATGGTTATTATTTTACATCAATTTTTTTTAACATTCCAACAAATATGACAATTTGGTTGTGAATTGTAATTGTTCTTATTTTCATTTACAGATGATGGAACACATAAAAAGCTACTTGAAAGAAGCTAAATGGGCTAATGAGAGGTATATACCAACAATGGAGGAGCACAAAGAAGTTACAGTTATTAGTAGCGGATACAAGCACACTCTCGTTTCCGCTTTTGCTGCTATGGGTGATGTAATCACAGACGAAACGTTCAAATGGGCTCTCACTATGCCTCCCATTGTTAAATCATGTTGTGTTCTTTGTAGGATCATGGATGATATTGTTACCCACAAGGTATATCTAGTTCTAATACACATTATCCCCAACAAAAAAATCTAAAGATTTAATTATAAGATATTTTTAACACAAACCTGATTCACATCTATCTAAATAATTTGATCAGATAGCACTTTTGTATTACATACTGATCATAGTTTTATAATGGGAGGTGATCCTACCATTTTTAGGCATACATGACTAATTGGGTAATTGTGTTTTTGAGTGTTATACATCATAATATCTTATAACACATTTAGTGGTGTATGACTACAAATTGACAGTGTATGCTGTTAGGAAGAGAGGATCGCCTGGATGTTGGGAGATACAAATTTGAGAGAAAATAACTCTATTACTTACAAGAATAGATTTACAGAGTATTACAAAACTCTTACAAAAAAAACTCTCAAACTCACACACACTCTCAAGGTTGTGATTACACTTCTCTGAGTGATTTGGGATGATTTACAACTGAGGTTTGCACCTCTATTTATAGCTAAGATCTTATAGCGGTAGATAGGTGTGAACGGAGAAGGTTGGCGGCCGTCACCGTTATCAACTTTGCTACTTCCATATGACTTGTCAAGGTTGCCTACTTTGAATATCTAAAAACAAATCTTGATTACGACATCTAGAAGGTGAAGTTGGTGTATGGCTGGAAACCATCAATTCTCCCCCTCCAGCCGAATCCATGAACATTCCAGTTATGTCTCTGCATAACTCCAATTTCTCTCGAGTCACCACCTTTGTCAACATATCCGCAGGATTCTCCTTTGTATGGATCTTCACTAGTCTCAACAGTTGTCGATCAATTACCTCGCGTATCCAATGATAGCGAATATCAATATGTTTTGTACGGGAATGGTACATGGAGTTCTTGCTCAAATCTAGAGCACTCTGACTGTCACAATATACCCTGTACTCCTTTTGCTTGATTCCAAATTCTTGGAGATAAAGCTTTAACCACAACATTTCTTTTCCAGCTTCTGCGGTAGCAATATACTCTGCTTCAGTTGTGGATAATGCAACACACTTCTGTAGTCTTGACTGCCATGAAACAGCTCCCCCTGCAAAAGTGTAAATGAATCCTGAAGTAGATTTCCTACTATCAGGATCTCCGGCCATATCCGCATCTGTATAGCCTTCCAAGATTGGATCAGCTCCCCCGTAACAAAGACATAGATTCTTTGTACCTTTAAGATATCTGAGAATCCATTTTACCGCATTCCAATGCTCTTTCCCGGGGTTGGAGAGAAAACGACTCACCGTTCCCACTGCATGAGCAATATCGAGCCTTGTACACACCATTGCATACATCAAACTTCCAACTGCTGAAGAATATGGTACTGAAGACATCTCCCCGATCTCTTCCTTGGATGAGGGACAAGAACTCTTGCTTAACTTGAAATGGTTGGCTAATGGAATGCTAACAGGTTTGGCATTATTCATATTGAAACGTGAAAGCACTCGTTCAATATACTTCTCCTGAGATAGCCATAACCTTTTATTCTTCCTGTCTCGGGTTATCTGCATTCCCAAAATCTATTGAGCATGTCCTAAGTCTTTCATGTAAAAAGACTTCGAGAGTTCCTTCTTCAGCTGGTTGATCTTCGTTGCGTCTTTCCCTACGATCAAAATATCATCTACATATAGTAGAAGAGCAACGAAATCTCCTCCAGAAAACTTCTGAATGTAGACACACTCATCTGCTATAGTTTTCTTGTACCCTTGACTCACCATGCACAAGTCAAACTTCTTGTACCACTGCCTAGGTGCCTGCTTCAAACCATATAAACTTTTCTTCAGCTTGCATACGAGGTTATCTCCTGAAACCTCAAAACCTTCTGGCTGCTCCATGTAAATTTCTTCATGTAAATCTCCAAGAAGAAAAGCCGTCTTTACATCCATCTGTTCAAGCTCCAAGTTCATACTTGCGACCAATCCAAGTATGACTCTAATTGAAGTCATCTTGACAACTGATTAAAATATCTCGTCAAAATCAATCCCTTTCTTCTGTTGGAATCCTTTGACTACAAGTCGTGCTTTGTAATTCACCACTTTTCCACTACCATCCTTTTTCAGCTTGAACACCCATTTGTTTTTCAGTTCCTTCTTCCCGCGTGGAAGTTCTACAATCTCATAAGTTTGATTTTTATGCAGAGAATCCATCTCATCCTGCATTGTGAGCAACCATTTTTCTTTATCCTTATGAGTTACTGCTTCATGAAAACTCTCTGGTTCTCCATCTTCATTAAGTAGAAGGTACTCGGATTCTGGATATCTACTCGATGGAATCCGACCTCGTTCAGATTTACGAACTTCTGAAATATTCAGAGGAGATCCACCATCATCTTGACCTTGTGATGGTCCTGGAACGTCTGGCAGATGGGGTTGTGGCTCCCCCTGCTCAGCACCGTAATTTTTCTCATTATCTTCTACTTCTGGCATTTCTTCTTGCACTGAAAATTCATTTCTCATGAATGATTCCGTTGTTGCCTCTGGAACCTGAGCAGCAACATTTGATTTCTGAGATATTGTTGGATTTTCAATATCTTCTATTGTTTGGCTTTCATGGAACACTACGTCCCTACTTCTGATCACCTTTTTCTCCTTTGGATCTCATAATCTGTATCCAAATTCTTCATCTCCATAGCCTATGAATATGCATGGAGTGGTCCTTGCATGCAGCTTATGTCTGAGCTCTTTGGATACATGTGCGTATGCCAAACATCCAAATACTCTTAAGTGAGAGTATGATGGATCCTTTTCAGACCAAAGTTTCTCCGGAACTTCAAAATTCAGTGGTACTGATGGAGATCGGTTGATCAAGTAACATGCGGCTCTGACTGCTTCTCCCCAGAATGGCTTTGGCAGCTTAGCCATACTGAGCATGCTCCGAACACGTTCCATGATTGTTCGGTTCATTCTTTCTACTATACCATTGTGTTGAGGGGTACGTGGAACTGTCTTCTCGTGTCGGATGCCATATGATCTGCAATAGGCATTGAACTGCCTGGAAGAGTATTCACCGCCGTTGTCGGATCGAAGACACTTTAACTTCTTTCCTGTCTCACGTTCTACCATGACATGGAACTGTTTGAAGTAATCGAACACCTGGTCCTTCGTCCGCAAGAAATATACCCACACCTTTCGAGAAGTATCATCGATAAACATCAGAAAATATCGATTGCTGCCAATTGATTCAACCTCTAAGGGACCGCAAACATCAGAGTGTACCAGACTGAGTAACTCTGATTTTCTCGTTGAAGAGGAATTAAACGAGACTCTATGCTGCTTACCAAACAGACAATGATTACAAGGATCTAGTGCAGCGTCCTTGTCTACATTGATAAGCTTCTTCTTTATTAGGGTAGACAACCATTTCTCACTCATGTGACAGAGTCTCTGGTGCCATAAATTTTGTGAAGCCTCCTTTTCTGCAACATTAATGCTGTCTGTGCAGATCTTCACATGAGTTTTGTATAGTGTTCCACAAATGTGTCCTCGAGCGACTATCATAGCGCCTCTTGACAATTTTCTCGTGCCTCTACTGAAATGACTATCATAGCCTTGTTTGTCTAGAGCTACCCCAGAAAGTAAATTCAGCCGAAGATCTGGCACATGGCGGACATCCTTCAAAGTGATTGTGCTCCCGGAACTTGTCTTTATCTTGACATCACCAATTCTGACAATCTCAGCGGAACTGGAATTTCTCATCTTCACAGCTCCAAAGTCACCAGCTTTGTATGTTGTGAAGTATTCCTTGTATGGAGTCACGTGGTAGGAAGCTGCAGTATCTACCACCCATTCCGTTTCTTCTCGTGAGACGTGAAGGCATGTCTCATCATGGGTTGAACAATAAGCTACATCACCAGAGATAGTCACTAATGTTTCTCCACCCTTATTCTTCGACTGTGAACTACTTTGATTTTGTTCCTCTTTCAATCTATAGCAGTTCTTCTTCATATGTCCTTCTAATCCACAATGATGGCATTTATATATTGGTTTTCTGCCATCAGCAGACCTGCCCCTGCTCTTGCTTCTGCCTCTCCATTTGTTTTTGCTACTCATTCGCTGTCTCCCCTGATTCTCTGTGACAAAGGCATGGGTCTGATCTGTGTCCATGTCTTTTCTCCTTGCCTCTTCACTGAATAGGGCAACCTTGACCATTGACATGGTAAGTTTGCCATTCGAAGCTGAGTTGCTGAGTGTTACTACCAGCGTTTCCCAACTATCGGAAAGGGAACTAAGTAGCAGTAGAGCCTGAACTTCATCGCCAAGCGGCATCTCTACAGACGATAACTGGTTGACCAAGCTCTGGAACTCACTGGTATGCTCAGCAACTGAAGTTCCACTTTTAAGCTTCATGTTGACTAAACGCCTCATCAACAGGGCTTTATTTCGAGCAGTCTTGGTCTGGTACATGTCCTCCAACTTTTTCCAGAGGACATATGCGTCTGTCTCTTGTGCAACATGGTGGAAGACACTATGATCAATCCATTGAAGGATCTGACCAATAGTTTTTCGGTTTGATTTCTTCCACTCTTTCTCTTTGGCAGAATCAGGGTTTATACCCTTCAATTCAATAGGATCGAACAAATCCTTACAGCTGAGGAGATCTTCCATCCGAGGTTTTCACAGCGTGTAGTTTGTAGCTGTGAGCATAAACATAGCTCCCGAAGATGATGTTGACTCTTCTATGGACATTATCACCTTACAAATAATTTTTCAACACAAACGGGGTTGAATTGTATAAAACAGAGATCACCGTTACGTCCGGAACGGTTGAAAATGGTGGAATAGATACTTCGCGGCTTAAATTCCACTTACGGGGCAAAATTATAATTTTTATAAACTTCAGGGACCAAAAATGAAATTCTAAAAATTTCAGGGACCAAATTGTAAAATTTCAGAATTGCTACAGTACTGCTACAGGAACTTGCTACAGGAACTTGCTACAGTACTGCTACATGAATTTGCTACAGTGCCGCCAGCTGCTACAGTGAATTGCTACATGACTTTCTTCTCCGGCGAAATTTCGGCACCGGTCGTCTTCTCCGGCGAGATTCCGGCGAGTTGACCAAACTTTGACCGCGTTTTCTGGGCTCGTTATAACTCCGTTTAAGTCACCGTTTTTTGCGTTGGACTCGGTTCGACGAGACGAATCCAATGGTACACTCAAAATTGGATTTTGAGAAAACTTCAGAAGACCCAAAAACTCAACCAACGTCTCTAACCAAGCTCTTGATACCACTTGTTAGGAAGAGAGGATCACCTGGATGTTGGGAGATACAAATTTGAGAGAAAATAACTCTATTACTTACAAGAATAGATTTACAGAGTATTACAAAACTCTTACAAAAAAAACTCTCAAACTCACACACACTCTCAAGGTTTTGATTACACTTCTCTAAGTGATTTGGGATGATTTACAACTGAGGTTTGCACCTCTATTTATAGCTAAGATCTTATAGCGGTAGATAGGTGTGAACGAGGAAGGTGTCGTGTGAACGGAGAAGGTTGGCGGCCGTCATCGTTATCAACTTTGCTACTTCCATATGACTTGTCAAGGTTGCTTATTTTGAATATCTAGAAACAAATCTTGATTACGGCATCTAGAAGGTGAAGTTGGTGTATGGCTGGAAACCATCATATGCATCATCATCATCATCCTTTTATAATGCATGTGTTAAGCTTGTAACAGATTTTAATAATTTATGTTAAGCCCGTAAATAATTCATTCTCTACATCTACTCTGCAACATGGATGTAAGGGTATTTATTTGTACAATAATATATTGATGTGCATACCACAAATACACCATACCATCTCAATATAGCTTAGTTGTGTCCCTAGGGTCTCATGTTCAAACCTCACTAGATGATCAGGAAAAGATCTTGAAAACGATCACATGATACCCGGATAGGCCTATAAAAAAATAATTTCGTTCGTCGGGTAGGCCGAACAATGAAAACATTATCCATTTACTCGTATAGCACAAATGCACCGTACAAGACTTTATACACACACACACTCTTTTGTGATGTACATACACCACTCCAACTTTATAGATATTATTTTACTCATTCTAATAAATTAGTGGCGACCGTGCAATAATATATGTGAAAATCTCAGGAGGAGCAAGAAAGAATGCACGTTGCATCTGGAATTGAGTGCTACATGAAAGAATATGATGTGAGTGAGGAACATGTGTATGATATGTTCAGTGAAAAAGTTGAAGAAGCTTGGAAAGAAATGAATCAAGAGTCCATGATTTGTAAAGGTGTCGAACTGCCAATAATTATGCGAGTGATAAATTTGGCACGTGCGATGGATGTTCTTTATAAGAATAAGGACCATTACACACATGTTGGACCTGAACTCATAAATCACATCAAGTCTCTTATGGTTGATTCTATCTTATGAGCTCGATCGTCTCGTCCTTCACGAGCCATCATGATTATTCCCCATATTGTACGTGTTCAATAATCTGAGACTTCTTACAAAAAAAACTCAGACTCTAATCACTAGACTATTTTTTGATGGTTGGCCCAAATATAATTATTTGAAGCATCAACCATTCTTTAAAAACTCAAACTTGGAATTACTTACTGAAAATTATTTGAAAATGTATTGAACTTTTACCAAATTCCTATTGTATGCATCCAACTTTTAAAACTCCTATTGTATGCATTCAACTATGTACTATTGAATGCAACTCATGACTTATAAATCAGGTAACAGGTCACCAACATTATTTTTTTGACGTAGTTAGTCCCTCAACATGATGATCGTTAGTTATCTCCGTTACAATTAAACAATGTTCGCATCATTTTTTTTATTATTCAGTAATTAGAGATCAGATATATCTTCTGTGCCCATTTCAATATCAGTTACTCATCATCGTCAGAAGCATCAACATTAATTATATTTATCTTTTGTGCCCATTTCAAGATTACTTAATCATCGTCATTCAATATTACTTAGTCATAGTCATAAAAAACCATTATTGTATCAGTATAAATCAGATTGATGATTCAAGAGTCATTCACATGTAATAGTCAAAACGGACTAACAATTTCTAATATAATTATCCACATATAATACCAGATATTGCTTATTCACTAGTTAAGGACCATACATAGAGATCACTACTTTTCAAATGAAATACATAGTTGAAGCAAAATCGACGAAATCAATCCTCGTGAATCTCAATCGGGGTATAATATCATTAAACTAATTTGGTAAGCAAGAACAATAACTAATACAGTAGTAACCTAATTTCACAAATATATAACAAATTAAAAATAAGCAATCTACCCAATTTAACAAATTGAAAACTTAATACAAACGTACAAAATTCTTCACTAATCAATCAGAAATACGATTATACAACAAAGAATCAATCCAGAAATCACAATCTACCAAAATTACCACTATCAACTCTATACTCACATCAAACGAGTATACAGGAAAAACGAAAACACTCAATCAATAACACAAGATGTGTATTGATCTCACAAACACAAAATAGAAATTTGGAGAATAAGAAGATTGATCAGAGATTGATTAATCAATAGCTGCTAGAATATCGAATGAGAATGTTAACCCTAAACAGAAGATAGGGTCTTCTTTTATACTGCTCGACTTGTAGACTTATACCACTAGTTGGGCTTGCATCACGAGTTGGGCTTATCTCATTAATTTGGGTTTGACTAATAAATTTGTTAAATGAACTTCAGCCTAATCTGGAATAAGTTAATCTTCAAGACTTCTTTTATTATAAGCAATAATAATTTAATCTTCAATTATAATCCAAAGCTTTCTTGAATGAAATCCAGACTGCAACACTTCAAGTAAGCTGCTACTCAGCAATCAAGAGCATCATCCTTGAAAAACCTGTTACATTTCTAGAAAACACCACAAATAAGAAAAAATAAAACAATATTATTCAAAATAAATTTGAATGATATATCATTTTGAACACAAATAACAACACAAGCATATGCCATAATTATACTTGTTTTTTATTTTTTTAAAATTAGTCATCATCAGCAACTTACTCTTCAAGAACTAGGGTTGAAAAAAAACACGAGAGATAAATTCATACAGACTGTATTTTAGATATGGAAACGATTTTTGAACTCGAAACGATGAGAAATGTAATTGGATGACACACGGCGGCGACGATGATGGTCGAAGATGGCAACGACAATTGGATAAAACTCAAACTAACCACCATCACACAACTGGATCTGTCGAAATCATACATACAAGTCATGATTGGATTTTGTAATTTGGTTTGTAAACATATATACAACCATCACGCAATTATTAAAAAGTTCTCCTAGTAATTTGGTTTGTGTTAGTTTCTTGTTTATATGGTGTTTGATTCTAGCGGGGTTGTTATTTTGAAAGATATTCATCATTGATTTGGCTTCAGTTGGTGTGTTAACAATTTTTGAATGTTAGCTTTTTTTTTTTTTTTTTTTTTTTTTTTTTTTTTCTTCCTTTTGTTGATAGATATTCATCATGGGTTTAGTATGTGTTAGGTTTTTTTTTTTTTTTTTTAATTAGGTTCATAGTGATGAAGATGAAGATGTGTTGTTTTGATTCTATAAAAAGTTATCATTTTAAAATAAGATGATGATGATGACTGAAATTAAAAAAGGTGGGATGATAACTAATCGTCGTTATGTTGAGGGACTAACTACGTCAAAAAATTAATGTTGGTGACCTGTTACCTGATCTATAAGTCACAGTCTGCATACAATAGTACATATTTAAAAGTTGAATGCATACAATAAGACTTTTGAAAGTTAGATGCATATAATAGGAATTTAGTGAAAGTTCAATGCATTTTCAAACAATTTTCCCAATTACTTATGACATAACCTAGACATTTTTAAGGTTATGTTATATCTAATTTCAAGTTTTTTTTAGTTTTAAAAGAATGGTTGATGCCTCAAATAATTATATTTGTGTATGTAATTGTGTTTGGTACTTAATCTTTAGAAACAAGCTAAGCTATGAACCAAGTAAGGACTAATATGCATAGGCGTAGCAATTTGTGGAGTCATGTGACCCCAACGAAAAAGAAACGGTATATTAGTTATGTGGTACATTTTGACGAAAGTGCAATTTAGCTAAGTTGAAAGGGTGAAATAATTAATCAATGGTGCACGGCGCATCTTCGAGCCTCTGGTATGTTGTTTTTCGGTTACTTCCGTTTTGTTATATAGTACTCGTAGTTTTTAAATGTTAGGAAAGGCTCCATTTCGTATCTATTTTTTTTCCCTTGGTCACATCCATTTGGTTTAATAGTTTTTGAATATCAAATTTAATGGGAAGAGTTAAAGGTTGACCATATAAATTATTAAATTTTTATAACTCGATACACATTTCACTATTATTTTGTTACACGACCCCAAATGAAGCTACGATTACAAGTTTATGACCAATTTAATTTTAATATGACTCATCATAAAAAAAAAAGAAAAAAAAAATTAAGTTGTCCATATATTGAGTTTCACACTAAACACCTTCAAACGAAGTCAAAACAACTTTCATCACTTTTATATTCAAAACTCATATTATAGAACTTGTTAGAACTAATTTTAACACTAAATATTCAACATTTATAATATCATCAATTTTAGCACTAGTCAGGGGTGTTCAAAACCGGATATCATCAATTTTTTTTTATTTTTTTTTTTTTACCAAAACCGGATATCCGAAAATTCGGATAGTGAATTTGATCATTCGATATCCGAATCCGAAATTTCGGATTCGGATAACGGATTATCCGAACATCCGAATAGCATACAAATATTTCAATCTAATAATTGCAAAATAAGTCAGTGGTTGTAAAATAATGCAGAGTAATTGCAAAATTATAAGTAAATTCACAAACATATGTCATGTTCTATGAATCCTGAATAACAAGCAAGTGCAGAGACTTTAAACTCGGAATATGTTTTGTTCTAAGACTAAAAGGACTAAAAAATTATTTAATCAGAAATATAAATAAATAGATATAAACATATATTAACATACAAATGAAAGTTTCAAATATTCAGAACTCTCTTGAAGAACTGAATCTAAAGAGAAAATTTAAATAAAAAGAATCTAAGATAGCCACATGGTAACACAAAAATCGTAACAATCAAATAATTTCAGTCATTTGATTGGACAAGTAGGAGATGAAAAATGAAGATGATATTAACGGATGAAGATGAGTCGATTGATCGCACAGAGAGTTTAAAATCCAGGGTTTTTAACTTTTTGAAAACTAGAACTCTAGAAAACTCCTTTTATTCCTTTTATTAGTTAAGTCTTACGGCCCATTATAACATTTTATTCATTTAATTCTAGGCCCATTTATAATAAATATATTAACAAAGTATATATAATTTCGGATATTCGGAAGTATATATAATTTCGGATATTCGGATATCCGAATATCCGAAATTTTTGAAAATGTCATCCGAAATCCGAATCCGAAAAATCGGATATCAGAATTTTCGGATCAGATTTTCGAATATTTCGGATTGCGGGTTCGGGTTCGAATATTATGAACACCCCTAGCACTAGTTATTGCTCTTTTCATCATTTAATCACCTTCATGACTTATAACTTATAAAATCGACACTTAGTTAGAACTAGAATCCTCCATTTAAGTATGTACCTCATTGCACTACTTAATCAACCAGATTTTCATCATTTAATTACCCACACAGAAATCCTTTATTAATAACGAATTTACACTTTGTACCCTGCCTCACTATTTTTCTTAGGGTTAAAGTCAAAATAGGCTACAAACTTACACAAATGTACCGATGTCGCCCACAAACACATTTCCGTCCTACTGTCGCCTACAAACTTTTCAAAAAGTGTACTAATGTAAATAAAAACTTTTAAAAAGTGTACCAATATAAACAAAAATGACTTGCTACCGGCTAAACTGGTTAAAATCAACACGTATCGTTCGTGGATTGGATCTTAATTCTAAAAAAAAAAAAAAAAAAAAAAAAAAAATTATCAGGTCAAAATTAGTATGTAACGGGTCAAAACTATAAAATGTTGATATTAGCACATTTTTTGAAAGTTTGTAGGCTACAGTGAAGCGACCCGTTCTAATCCATAAGGACGAATCAATAACATATGGATACATTGCGAGGTATTTGACCTCTATATGATACATTTTACAAACATTACATTCGTTTTTAAAAGACAATTTTCATTACATCGAAAGATGATAGACATGCATACCATTTCATAATATCCAAACTATAAATGACCTAATCTGTCATTTACTTAATAATAATCTTTATTGAATTCAACGACTTGAATGCAACGTCTTTTGAAATATGTCATGAATGACTCCAAGTAATATCTTTAAAATGAGCAAATGCACAGCGGAAAATTTCTTTAATACCTGAGAATAAACATGCTTTCAAGTGTCAACCAAAAGGTTGGTGAGTTCATTAGTTTATCATAAACAATCATTTTCATCATTTTAATAGACCACAAGATTTTCAGATATTTAATTGTACACGTAACCCG
Organism: Rutidosis leptorrhynchoides; assembly: GCF_046630445.1. NCBI lineage: Eukaryota > Viridiplantae > Streptophyta > Magnoliopsida > Asterales > Asteraceae > Rutidosis > Rutidosis leptorrhynchoides. The sequence continues at coordinate 567,100,034 of NC_092335.1, read as the reverse complement.
AGTACAAAATAACACGCGTAACCCGCGAATTAAAAATCATTCATATGGTGAACGCTTGATAACCGAACTAACAGGATGCATATAGAATATCCCCATCATTCCGGGACTCTCATCGGACATGATAATCGAAGTACTAAAGCATTCGTAACCTGAATGGGACGTGTAGAGGTTCATAGATCTATCTTTAGGATTCGCGTCAATTAGTGGCAATTATAATAAACACTAATACTTAGGCTACCAAGCTAAAAAGGGGCATATTCGATTCGATAATCCAACCATAGAATGTAGTTTCGATTACTTGTGTCTATTTCGTAAAACATTTATAAAAACAGCGCATGTATTCTCAGTCCCAAAAATATATATTGCAAAAGCATTTAAAAAGGGAGCAAATGAAACTCACAATACTATATTTTATAGTAAAAATACATATAACGGCATTGAACAAGTGTAGGGTTGGCCTCGGATTCACGAACCTATATTGTAACGACCCTGAAATTTCTAACGTTTATTTATTAATAATTATTATTATTAATACGTATGATTAAACGAATGTACGTTATTACATTTACATGTTGCCATGATTGCCCGTACTTGACTTTTAAGGGCCCGAAACGTCTTTGTGACACCCGGAACTTTCACGAATAATATTTTTAGATATTATTTACATTCATGATTAAATTTATTAATCATTTTAATTAACTAAGGTGTGACGATCGGTCCAAATCCATATGGACGAACACGTCATTCATTGATTTCATTGCGAGGTATTTGACCTCTATGATACGTTTTGTAAACATTGCATTCTTTTGAAAAGGCACACCATAAATGAATATTTAAATCAAAGGTTTTCGACATCTAATGATTTCTACATATAGACAATCACCATAAATAATAGTTTACAACAGTACTTCCATTGACCATGCAGTCAAAATAAGATACATGGTGATGATTTGGTGAATGCAACGTTTCCTTGAAAAATATGTCATGCAAGACTCCATGCACATAGCTTGTCTAACATCTAAGCAAACAGCGGAAGACTTCTAGGAAACCTGAGAATAAACATGCTAACAAGTGTCAACACAAAGGTTGGTGAGTTCATAGTTTTAGTGTTTCGTATAATCTGTATATAAAAGTGGATCACAAGATTTTAGTTGTTTCATCCAGAAATGTTTATCAATAGATTATATAAAAGTGGATCACAAGATTTCAGTTGTTTCATCCAGAAACGTTTATCAAAATATTCTACGAAATTGAGCACCCTGGTAACTAAACTTTAACGTATATATAATTTGTACCCTTTGTATAATCATCTTAATAATACACGCAAACCAACGTGTACGCTTCTCAAATAGCATACGTCCGTTAAAAGGCTAGTGCTCTAGCTCGGACGGGGATATCAAGCCCTATGGATCCATATACTACTACTCGCGCCCACCAGTTCTTATAACTGGCAGTTAACAGTTACCAAAGCTAAGGGATTTTCGGTTCAAACTCAGTGTAGAATTTAGTATGTACTTGTATCCATTGCGTTTAAAATAAAGTGCATGTATTCTCAGCCCAAAAATATATATTGCAAAAGCAATTAAAAAGGGAGCAAATGAAACTCACGCATATAAATCTAGTATTTTCAGTATTTATAAACAGTCGCATGTATTCTCAGCCCAAAAATGTAGAGAGTAAAAGGGATCATATGAAACTCACGCATATAAATATTGTATATCGGTTAACAAAGCATTTGCATGTATTCTCAGCCCAAAAATGTAGAGAGTAAAAGGGATCATATGAAACTCACGAATATAAATATTGTATATCGGTTAATAAAGCATTTGCATGTATTCTCAGCCCAAAAATATATTGAGTAAAAGGGATCATATGAAACTCACAGTTTAATATTGATATACAATATTGCAGGAAAGCACGTAGACGCATCGGAGATGATAAACACGAGGTTTGATTCACAAAAATACCCCCGAACATTACCCATAATTTCCTTGGCAATAACCCATATTTTCCTTAGCTCTAGCTCGCTCGGAAACTCGTTTTGAAAATTACTTGGACATCACTCCGTCGTAATATTTTTTTGTACATTATTATTTTTGTATCGCAAAAATAATAACACTAATAATAATAAAAAAAATAATAAGATTAATAATAATCTTATTAATAATAATAATAATAATAATAATAAATAATAAATAATATTACGGAGTATATATATATTTGTGTATGTGTGTGATTTAAATCGAGCGAAAACACTGAAATTTATAGATGTGGCCTGAAATCTGGAGTCATGCGACTCGCATGAGGACCAGGGACAGCTCACATTGTTTTGGCTCCTAGCTTGTCGACATAATATAAAATAAATATAAATATAATATATATAATTTAAATTAATTAATTATATATTATATTAAATTCACGTGCATAGTTGACTTGTAATTTTTATTCCGATAAGTCGTACGTTGTCACTCGACTTATGTCCCGGTTCCGGTTTTTCGAACGCCCTTTCGTACGCTGAGAAAACTTGTACTTTACGTTTCGTGAATCGTACCTTTGTCAAAATATAGTCTTAAATCATCCATAAAATATACCACTGTAGCAAAGTTACTGTAGCAAAGTCAATTTTCACTGTAGCAAAGTCAATTTCACTGTAGCAAATAGTGATTTTCAAAAACACTGTAGCATTTTGGGTACTGTAGCAATTTGAAAATACTGTAGTAAATTAGTATTTTACTGGTTCATCTTAAACGCTTTAGTTAACTTATCTAAATATCAATCGAATCAATAAACGAATGTTACTATCGTTTACTAAATAACTTGAAATTATATATATGTATATATCTTTTTAATATACATAAATCAATTTTTAAATACACATTGGAAGTTATTTATAAATAAATTTTAATAATAAATATTTCAACTTATCATATATATTCAAATAGATATTTAAACCAATAAGTTTAATGTACGGTATCAAATAATTAATACATTGTTACCTTTTCAAGTTATAGTATATATGTATCTATTTACATATAATTGTTCGCGAATCGTCGAAAACAACCGAAGGGTATTTAAATATATAAAAGTAGTTCAAAAATTTTGAGATTCAGTTTTACAGACTTTGCTTATCGTGTCGGAAATGTTAATCATACAAAGATTAAGTTTAAATTTGGTCAGAAATTTCCGGGTCATCACATAAGGCTATTAGTTAGTTACTTGGGCTTTAATTGGTTTAACTTGTGATTTATTTGAACTTGGGCTTTGTTAGTGTAATGGACTCATGTTATTGGACTTCCAAGCCCACCCTACATTATTAATGGACTTAGTTAGCCCATGTCCTACACTTGTAAGTATCAATTAGATGGAGACTACTTAGTTTAATACTTGAAAGAATCTAGTTAGCTTGTTATCCCCATGCATGACCATTCATTAACCACCTTTATGAAGCTTTACATTCTAGTGACCACAAAACTTCTCCCTTCCCCCCATTTTCTGCTGAAAAACTGCAGCCCCTAAGCTCCCTTTAGGAGTGTTTTGTTTCATTTTCTTGTTTACTACTTCACTCACAAATCCTCTCATTTTCACACACATTCATTTGCTCTCAAACTCCTTCTCTCATTTCTCTCTCAAGTTGTAAGTAGCAAGCTTTAAACTTCTCTTCTTTTCTTCAAACAAAATCGATTTCTAGCACCCTTAAATCATCGTCATTCTTTGATTGTTATAATCTTTTGTTACTTGTGTTGATTACTAGTTGTTATTATCTTTATTTACTTGCATGTTTTCAAGAATCAAACTTCTTAGTTTAATTCTTCTTTTGTCTTGAATCTTCAAGAACATACAAGACATAAACTCTCTAGTTTATGATCTCCACTAAATACTTGTTCAAAGTTTATAAAGTTCATGGTTGAAAGACATACTTGAAGTTCATGAAGTAAACTTTAAAGTTTACTTTCTAAAGATCAAACCTTGGTTTGAATCTTTAAAGTATGAACAACCATGAACCTTTTATTGTTTATTTAAGTTTACTTCCTCAATTTATGCACTTTAATTTCATGTAGTTAGTTTATATGGTCAAGTACTACAAGTTAGTCTTGATCTCATATCTCTTGAACAAATTAAGTTAACTTTGAAAGTTCAAGAACACACAAATAAGTTTTCTTTAAATATAACTTTGGATCTAGACTTTTGAGTCTTGGATCTTCAAGATCAAACTAAGAACTATGTTCTACTACTTATGATCTTGATTAGTTAGTTTACTTTTAAGTTTGTAACTTGTTATTAGCTTTAAAGTCCATGTATGTGTTAGATCTAAGACTTTGATGCAACTTTGGTTCATCAAACTTCATACAACTCTTAAGTGAGTTGTGCTTCATGTCTTAAACTTGCACATGGGTCATGATGGTCAAGACTTGGTTAAGATGATGTAGATACATCAATGAGTTGTACACTTGAAGTTATATGCATCAAGGATGAGAACCATGATGAACATCAAGCACCAAGACCACCGGATCCCTTTTTAAACTCACTGTTCTGTCCAAAACCTACTGACCTGATGCTTCTGGAACAGACCAGTAGACCTGGGCTGTTCTAACCTTTATTTTTAGATAGAACTTTTCGAGTAGATAACTTTTCATATAGGACTCGTCTTAATCCGAGTTACGGTTTAGGATTTATGGCCCTCCGATCGTTACTATGTCCTTTAACGTTGTGCAGAAATTTCTGATCTACTCGCACTTAGACCGTCGCCACGGTCAAACCAAGACGAGTTTGCTTCTGTAAATTTTACCACACTTAAGGGACTCATAGACGGAGCCGTGGCCACTAGTCTCACCTTAATTCAGTAAGGGTAGAGGCCGTGGTGACTGACTGAAGTCAGACTTTGTTTTACATTACTTTCATAAACGAAACCTACCTTACGTCTTTTGTTTGATGATGAATGATGATGACCCTTAAGACCTTAATTACATACTTTTAAACCTATTAAGACGATTTACTGACTTAGTACTATTTGACTTAGGTTGAGGACCTCGGACCGTTTACTTGCACACCTTTCCCGACTACTACTTTACCGCTACATATCATTGTGAGTTATAGCATTCCCTTTTTACTTTAACTTATTTTGGAAACTGAGAATACATGCGGATTTTATGTTTTACATACTAGGCACGAGTACTTAAAATTATATATGTGTGGGTTATACAACGGCATAAACATTCCCTTTAGCTCGGTAACGTTTAATCATTGGTTTTTGAACCGTGAACGCGAATCTTAGATATGGATCCATAGGGTTTGACATCCCCACTCGGGCTAGTAGCGCTAGCATTTAACGAGTGTTTAATACTTCGTAAACATACGCACTTGTCAAGTGTACTTTCAGGGGGTATAAACGTTAAGTTAGTTACCAAGTGCCCACGGTTAACATATACTTTATCATACTGTTTTGAAACACTCTTTGTAGCACTGAAATCTCGTGGCCTACCTTACATACTGTTATACTTAAACTATAGCTCACCAACCGTTGTGTTGACGTTTTTAAGCATGTATTTCTCAGGTGCTTGAGGTTGCTTCCGCTGTGTACTAGTTGTGCTGTAGAACCCGCTGCTTAGAGTTGTTATCGCATGACTACTTATCTTGCATTCAAACTTATTTACTTTTGAAACTATGTTATGTAACGACCTTTGGGGTCACGTACACTTATTATTTGCTTCTACTTAGTGAAGCATGCTTTTGAAATGTAAAACATTTGATGTCGGTTATGACATCACCTTTTTATCGTGAATGCAACTTCTTTAATTACAGCATATAGTACTTAACCTTGTAATGATCCTGTTGTTGATGATTCGTACACGATGGTTTTGTACGGGGCATCACATATATCATTTGTATATCTATTAATATACATAACTTTAATCGAACAAATATATATATAAATTTATTAGTTATATCCTTTTTATCTTAATAGTATATATATGCTTCATATATTCATTTTGTATATAAAAATGTTAGTTTTTGTTATGTTATATGTATTAAATATATCATTTGTATATTAATAATAGAAGTTATAATAATACCAAAATTATATTAATAGTGGTAAAAATGATTATAATACTTAATATTATTAATAAGATAATAATGTTAAATGATTCTATTAATGATAATAATAATATTATTAATGATAATAATTGTAAAAATAATATTAATTTTACTGTTAATGATAGTTATGATACTGATTTTAATAATTACATAATAATAGTACTCATGATAATACAAATAATAATACTTATGTTAATATAAAAAAAATCTATTATTTATAAAAAGATACTAATACTAATATCTACGAAAATAATAATAATTTGTATTACTTTCATAATGATTAATGATAATAATAATAAACCTTTTCATCATAATGATAATAGTATTAAAGTTTTAAAATTAATAATAATATCATAAGTAATACTCATAATAATAATAATAATAATAATAATAATAATAATAATAATAATAATAATAATAATAATAATAATAATAATAATAGATATAATAATTATAATTATGATAATAATAATAATAATAACAATTATGATACTTATAATTATAATACTAATAATTATTATAATACTAGTAATTATAATAATAATAATACTAAAATGATAAAATTTATAATATTATTAATAATAATGATTATAATACTAATAATAACAATAACAATAATAATCATAATAATAACAATTATAATCATAATAATAACTAGTGATAATAGTAATAGAAATAAAAATGTATACCCTTTTAAAAGCTTTTTCTAAAAATAAATGCCCTTGACCGAGCTCGAACCCACGACCTCTCGATAACACACAACCCTTTCAAACCGTTCTTCCAGTTTCGTATTTCTGATTAAACTTCCCCACAAATTTATTTAACTCGTAATCCAATTCTTATTGTAACAGGCCCAAATACCCACCATTGATTAAGTCCATGAACAATTTTACTCAAGCCCAAAACCCTTTTTAATGTCCAATACAGATTATTGTTAGGGTAAAACGCGAATAGAACAACCGATGGTTTTTCTTCATCATTAATCGTCAATCATAAATTATCATCATCTTCATCATCTATGTTCGTCACCATCATCATATCCATCACGTCTAAATCGTAATTATAATCAGTTTATAATAATAATAATAATAATAATAATAATAATTAATAATAATAACTATAATATTGATTATACCTTTATCTTAACAAGTGGGAGTTTACTTTGGTGCTTTCGGCTAAAAGAAAAAGGTAATAGCACTTATAAAAGGCACGTCAATTTCCAGTTTTTGCAACAACAACAACACAATCGATTGAGTAATACTATAAATAAGTCGAGTAACATATTATATATGGTGATGGTTTAAGGTTGTGGGTTGTTCGGGTAGAAGAAACAAGAACAGATAGCTTGTGGAAGGCTAGAATGATGATGATCGATGATGATCATGGTGAACAAGAAGGTGACGGTAGTCTACATATAATGGTGGTGGATGTGGGTGATTGTTCATGTGGTTGTATTCGAATGAAATAGGAAACAGGAACAAACACAGCCTTAAGTCATGGTGATTCTTGGTGTGAAGTGATGACTGGAGAAGATGAAGATGGTGGTTCGAATAAAGATGGTGATGGTGTGGGTTAACTCGTTTAAATAGAAAAGAATAAACAGGAAGATGAAGGTGGCGATTGAGATCAAAATATAGAAATAGAAAGATAACGATAGCAGTAGCATATTAACAAAAGGTGATGGTTGAATCGTGTTTGTTGGCTGCAACATAAACACATACGAGCTGCAGTGGGTGGATGGTGGCGATAGGTTAATACATAATCATGAAACAGAAAGATCCTACACAGCTGTAACTGATTGGTGTTGTGTATATAAATGTAGATATAATTATTATGTTAGTAAAATGGAAAGACAATAGGTACTAATCAAGCACAGTACATTTTGAAATTAATTGCCAATCATTTAAGAAACAGTAAGTTATTATTGAATTCAAGTTCGCAGATGCTCAACAGAATGTATAATATAATATTAATTAATCAATTGAAACGTGCAGATGAAATAAGCAGCCTCTATAATTTCTACCGATAGTTTATTAGGAATAATATATCGTGGTCCGTTGCTAAACAGTTAACATATAAAAGTGTTCCTAAAAATCCTAAATTTTTAGTTTAAATAAATTTATTTATTTTGGCCATTATGGTATAAAATTCGATCATTAATTTATTAAATAAAAATTACATCAACTGTCCCTCTCGATTCTGGGTAAAATATGAAAAGTGTTGAAATTTATTAATTAGCTTCTAAATATATTCTTAATAAGCCTAAAATTTATATAGCTCATTTTAGGATCACCGTTTATTTTAAAATCACATAAGTTCGTTTATAACTTGTTTATTATCAATCGAATGATAATTGAGTGTTACTATCATTTTCCAATAAATTCGAAATTATATATATATATATATATATATATATATATATATATATATATATATATATATATATATATATATACTTTTTAAATAATAATCATTATAATATCCTATTTTTATTTTACTTTACATAAATAAATTTTAGTAACAATAACATACAATATTTAAAATTATGTTTCAAATTATTATATATATATATATATATATATATATATATATATATATATATACACACACACACACACACATATCAAGTTACAATTAATTGTTCGGAAATCGTCGGAACTGGTCGAAGGTCAAATGTTTTATGAAATAGTTCAAAAATTTCGAGACTCGGTTTAATAGACTTTGCTTATCGTGTCGAAACTATATAAAGATTAAGTTTAAATTTGGTCAAAAATTTTCGGGTCGTCACAGACAGTAGGACGGAAATGAGTTTGTGGGCGACATCGGTACATTTGTGTAAATTTGTAGCCTATTTTTGACTTTAACCCTTTTTCTTACATAGTCGGTCCTTTTAGCTCAAGTACTTCTTTCTAACTTCTATCAAGGATTAGTTTCATCAACTTAGCATATAAAATTGGCCAAATTATGTGGTTGATCTGTTTGTAAAATATTGCATAATAGTCATGTATGTTTTTTTCTCGTGGTTGGTCACCTACATTTGTACTAGTTACTCGGTTTGTCCTTTGGTCTAACGATCGTTAAAAAAATCCATTAAGCTCAGTCATGTGTCATGTTTGTGAGGGCAATTTCGTAATTTTATCTTACCCAACCATTCTTCATCTTCAACACCACTCTTATTCAAGTGTTCATCGTCTCCAAATGAGCAGCAACATGTTTTAATTAATTTATACCAAAAAAATAACTAAAACTAAAATCAAACTCAAAACCAAAATAAATCCAACACTTTAGTTATTTTGTTAGAGTCTATGCTCACAATAAACCTCCTTCATTTCTTTTTGAGTAAATTATACGAATGGTTTGTGGTTTTAGTTAGATTATGCCGGTAGTCCCTAAGTCCTAAAAGTTATTTCGTTAGTCCCTGTGATTTTATAAGTGTTCAGAGGTAGTCCAATTATAGACCTCAGGTTAGTAATCCCGTTAAGTGAAGGCATGTGCCCATCACATGATGGGCTTATATGTACTTTTACAAGTAATCTATTAATAAAAGCGTTCATGTTATCTGTTTCTCTAGTCGACAAAATAAAACCCTAAATGTCACGCTCTATCTAGACGATTCCTAAACCTTAATCATATACGTCCTCAATTTCCTTCGTTCTTAACGATATCACCAATCAGTCACAATAAACCTTCTTCATTTCTTTTGAGTAAATTATACGAATGGTCCATGTGATTTTAGTTACATTATGCCGGTAGTCCCTAACTGCTAAAAGTTATTTCGTTATTTCTTTTTTTTATTCTTACACCTCAACATACCTTATCCCTTGATTCTTCCTTAACATGCATCACTTTTAGCCTATCACCTCTTTTATCATAATCACACACACGGACACACTTTCACTTTCAAAATCATTGATCACATTCTCCTAATCTTGCACAATCTATTCAACAACCCACAAATTGACGGAATTTGGATTTTACATCTTCGCCGAAATCTGGGTACGTCACTGTCCGGCGACATTTACTGAATGTTTATGACGTCGACAATACTAGCGACGTTTATCGATAGTTTAATTGACGGTCGTATGATATATCTAAAAAAACAATTAGAAAAGCTTAAAACAACAAATTTTGTAGAAAAACTGAAACAACAGTTTTGCTTAAAACAACAACTTAATAGCTCATATAATAAACCTACTTTACCTACAATAGTTAATATCCCATCATACTAAACCATTATAAATGCATCTACATAACCTGGCAGATTTTTTATATCATACGTTCATTGTTGGCTTCTCTTCTGTTATAGATACAGTTGGATATAAGTTATATGATTATGATAGGAGTAAAGAATGAGGCTTGGCACTACCACATTTATTATGTTCGTTTATGAAGACGTTAGATCATGCTCAAATCATTTGGTTAGAAATCATGGAGGTGCAATAATGTTTCTTCGTCGTGTTTCACATTGTTTCGAACTGCCAATCTTGAAAGTATGCTTCTATCTAACTTTCCAGTTGTGATTATTTTTAAATCGGCTGATAGGTAATGAGACTTGAGGATTTGCAAGAGATTTTTTTATAAATGCACAATCAAAGAATAAAATACGATGAGAGTATATACAAAAAATTTTGGTGGTCAAAAACAATGACTTTTCACGACATGTATTATTTATATAACTAAATAATTTTATCATTTTTTTATTTTTAAAAAGTGCAACATGTTTGAAGTATACTAATGATTCGTGACAGACGCATCACAATTATCCACATTGGATATGTATTATATATTTTTCCAATATCTGTATTTCCCTTCGATACTGTGTTTTCGTAAAACTAAATTAAACACTTCTATACAACGCACATCCAAACTTTTGGGGGACAAGCACCTTACGTTGCCAGCCCAATAATTCGTCATTATTGATAATTAGTCACATGAAAAAAATGGTTTAAGTCACGATCACAAAATCAGAGATTTTCATAGCAGGACTAATGTTTATAGTGAAAATAGCAACTAAAAACACAATCCACCAAAATAAAATACCACAAAAACCGGATCTCTTTCAAACACCTTTAGCATGTCCTACCCGGGAGAATGCTCATTCTCCCGGCCAGGAGATACCTTTTGTTCCCGCGATTCCGTATTTTCTTCCATCTTCAGCATTCCCAACAAATTTTGGGGGCCTCACACACACGCTTAAAACTGGGCCTGCTTACGACTTTACGAGCCTAAACATATGTCACTAATACATAAAAGCTCGTCTCATGTTATCTAGACTTGCAATATCGGACAAGGTCTGATCGGCCTCCAAAAAATTTGATAATGCTTAATCAATCTTTCGTTGTTGTCCACAAAATCCCTCAACGCCAAGTATGCCAACTACCCACTGAACAAATGAACCCAAAAATGGTAAAGTAACATCAGCTGTTCGAGTGAGCCGTCTTCTTTCGCATTTTGTTAACTAAAAGATCAAGGAAAATTCGAATCATTTAAGGATGAAAAAATGTAGTATATGAATATACGATATAGAAGGAAACAGATATATTAAACAAAACATTACATGAAAAGGCAGTTACTAGCATCAAATGTGTAATTAATCTATCAAAGTGAAAAACTTTCTAGTTTATTGTAATTTGTAAAAAAACTTTCTATAACTAATTAACTACAGCTGTTATGGATATTTTTTTGAAGTAATGCAACCAATTGCAAAACTACAACTATGGACTATGGTTTAAAATGTACCTTATAAATTGAATTATGCTACAATGAAACAACCAATTCAAACTTACCCCATAAAAGCATTATAAATTGAAGTTGGCTACCAAAGTGTAGCTTGCGTGTTCAAGAACGGTTGCTGAAGGTCATTAACGAACGTTTCCTAAAAGAAAACAGATCAATGTAAGAACTCAACTCCAAAGTGTAGCTTACATTTTCAAGTTATTCAGTGTTTAATAAGTATATAACAACTACAAGTTATTCAGTGTTTTTGAGAATTTATAGAAATGCCCAATATCATGTAATTTTATGAACATGATGATGTTTTTTTTTTTTTTTTTTTTGAAAGGCAAGCTTGCATCAGTCCGGACCGAAGCCTAGTCATCATTTGCACACACACGCGCGCTTTCGGGCAGGAAACCCGAACCACACTCTGAGGATCCGACCCTTTAACCATCCCGAGGGGCAGGCGGGCCGGATCTTAGTCCCGGAGCGGGTCGGTAAAACCTTCCCTTTGGGCCACCTTCAAGGAATATATTTCAATTCCTAGAGCGGGTGACGAGGCTCGAACCCGAGACCTCTAGCCCTTATTTTTAAGGAACCATCATACCTTATTTTTAAGGAACTCATAAGCTTGTCCTTTGTCAAAGAAATCAAAGCTAAAGCAAGCCAGAAACTGGAATAACAAAATTATGCTATCAATAGTCACAAACAAAGGGACGTACACATCCACACATAAACAGAAGTACATATAATAATGTAAAAGATTATAACTTAATTCTTGAACCATTTAACTTGTTTTTCTTTTAGATAATATTCTTATTAAAACTACCAAAAATAAATATTCACCCAATTACGCAAAGCAATTCTAACATACAGCACTGAATAAATATCAAATAACACGAACATGATATCCCAGATGCGTGTGAACGCTCTGTTCATTAAATGTGTTCTTACATAAGTAAAAAAAAAAAAAAAGGTTCTCCACAGATAGATAAGTAATAATTTTAGATGCAGATAGCGTCATTGGTATATTCAGCACCTAAGTGTTAGATATTAACTATGCGGCCAATAGAAGCTATATGAAACTTAATAAAATTAGGCAAAATATATTACAAGCGAAGGAGCTACATTTGATACCTGTTGGATGTAGTGGGAACGCATAAAGACAACGATAACTGTTCTGCAACATATCTCTAAATATAAAGGTCATTTGTGTCGTGCTGATCATAATCTATCCCGTTTCTTTGACGTATGCCGAAAGTGCTTCTTAAGAACAACCTTGTGTTCATTGTCTAGTTCCTTAGACTCTAACAAGCGCGCTATGATGTTTGATGTGCTCGCGGTTATTGAGAAACCTTCGTCAGTCATTTGTTCAAGATAAATCATTGCCGCGTTTATCTCATTATATCGAACAAATTCTCGAATGACTAAATTATAAAAGACACCATCCATTGTGCAACCTTCAACCTTCATGTCCTGAAGCAAAAGCTTAGCAAGTTCAAGTTTACCATTTGTAAAAAATCCAGTTATCATGACATTATAAGTATGAACATTAGGTTTTAAGCCTTTATCACGAAGTTCACAAAAAATTTGTTGACCTTCATTGACTTTCCCAGCTTTGCACAAACCATCAATAACACTAGTGTAAAGAACAATATCAAGATCCATACCATTCCCTTTCACGTTTCCCCACCATTTTCGGGCATCATCCACTTTTCCCTTTTTGAACAACGAATCTATCAAAACGGAGTAAGTGTGAATATTTGGATCTATACCTTCATGCTTCATTTTATCAATGTGCCAATACACCTCTTCATATCTTCCAACGTGACATAAACCATTGATATAACTCGTGTGCGTCATGATACTAGGAACAATTCTCTTTTCATACATTTCCATAAGGACATCTCGGGCTTTATCTATCCTTTTGATCTTGCAATACCCTTTAATTAAGATACTATAACTAACAACACAAGGTGGATAACCTTGTCTAATCATATCCTCAAAAGTCTTTCTCGCATGATCCATTTTCCCAATCAAACAATAACCCTGCATTAGTGTAGTGTAACTAATATCACTAGGCACACACCCTTGCGCAAGCATCACGTCAAATATTTTTCTAGCATCGTCCATTTTCCCAAGCAAACAATATCCACGTATTAGTGCGGTATACGTATAAGTATCGGGTTTCTCACCTTGTTCCAACATCCAATCAATAACATCAAGTGCTTCTCCAACATCACCGTGTTTACTAAAAAAATGAACTACAATGCTACTTGTAACTACATCAAATGAGATGCCTCGAGCTAACATGTCACTTAACAATCTCTCCACTTCATTCCGTTGACCTGAACGGGACAACCCTCGGATCAACGTATTAAACGTTACAACATCCGGCAATATACCTTCGGTAATCATTTCATCAAAAAGTTCCCGAGCGTGGGGACCATTTCCTTCTTTGCAAAAGCCATCAATAATGATATTATACTCGATTGTTCCTACTTCACACCTTTTATTTTCCTTCAAACCTCTAAGCAAACGAAGAGCGCGTTGTGAGTTGCCTCCTTTGCAAATCCCGTTTAATATCGTACGATACGTTACTATACTTGGTTGCAACCCGTAGTTCTCAATTTCTTTACAAAACATATTTGCATGAGAAATGTTTCCATTAGCATAACACCCCCGTATCAGCGTATTAATTAACACACAATCAGGCTTATAACCAAGCTTAATCATTTTCCCATACAATGAAAAACCTGAATCGATACTACCCATATGACATAAGCAGTTTATGGCAATACCAAATGTATATACATTAGGATCCACAAAAGATTTGAAGCCTAACAAGTTATAGCCTAAAATCAAAGAGATCGCAACAGAGTATTCCTTCATTTTAGCAATTCTAATCAATATATGATTAAAATCACGAATAGGGAGAACATACCTCTTCTTAACTTTCTTATCAAAACAACGCACCAAATTTGTTAACTCATAGTTAGGTTGAAAATATGCAATTGAGGAGGGTAAACGAACTTTAGAATGAAAAGTAGCCGTAACCATAATACGAAAACAAGTACTAAAAAGCATCATGCCATTTTGAGGAAGGATGCAAACAGACTTCAACATGCTTGGCATAAGCTTTAATTTCTATTAACATATTTAATCTCATATTAATTACACTAGAAGAATCGAAGGCGTGATTGATAATTGTTGGCTTCCATAATACATTTTCTCAAGGGTTTTTGAGACAATTTGAGGGCTGACTTGCAGATACATGTTCATCACCACCTGCCACGTAGACAATCAGCTAATTATGATCTAAAATTATAGGCATAGCACATATGTTTAACCGGATACATTACTAGCAAGAATGAGCGACAACATAGGCGAAAATATATGATTCAGGCATTTCATCGAACAGGTCATATGCATATAAACATAACATTAACATTAACATTGTGGAGTAAATAGAGGAATAACGCATATGAACTAAAGTGGTACTGTATTAAAGCATGATGATTTCTTTGAGTATAAACTATATTCACTATAAGTAAGTTCAATAAGTTAACAATCAAAACGACAAATTCTTACCAAGCCAGTTTGAACGGAAGACAAAATGTAGTCGGTGTTCTTGATTTTGGTGTTCCTAAAAAGAGGCGCTTAAGGGTGTGTTTGGTGTTACTAGCTGGAGGTGGACGGAGCCGGTAGCTGAAGCTTATTTTTTAAGCCGGAAGCTGGAGCTTATTTTTTAATAAGTGTTTGGTTAAAAGTAGCTGGAGCCGAAGTTTATTGTTGTAAATTGACTAAAATAGACAATAAAATATATGATAGATAATTATACAAGGGACAAAAGTGTAATTTTAAACATCATAAGCTAGAAAGCTTAGTAGCTTATTTTTAAAAGTTACTCCAACTAGCTTTTTTTAGAGCTTATTTTTTTCATAAGCTCGAAAACTTATGTCATCCAAACGATGCTACTAGCTTAAGCTTATGAAAAAAATAAGTTCAAGTTCCCATAAGCTCTAACAAGCTGCGCGACCAAACACACCCAAAACCCAAAAACTCTTAAGGTTTAACAGTTTTGGTTTTTAATTTGGGCTGCTTAATGGATTCAACCACCGAACAACACCAAGGTTTTGGGTTTAGTTGGTTAATGAATTCTAACCACCATACATGCACCAATTTTTAGGGGCAGGTCAAATTAGGGTGCGTTTGTTTGTCTCTTAATGAAATGGTTCAGTGTTGAATGATGAACTATTCAGCATTCAGTGTGTTTGTTTCTGAACTCTGAATGACATATGGTGCTGAATGATTTAGAATTCAGTACTGAACCATTCAGAGATGAAACACTCTCTTAACCATTAAGAGTCTAAATTTTCTGTATTTTTCTCCTCAAATCCTATAATGAATACTTAACTAACAAGTATATTGAGTATTTTATTCATGTTATAATTTGACAAGGTAATTTTACTCAGTTTATATCGTTCAAACCAAATGATTATCAAATAGCTTATTTTCATTCAGAACAAACTTTATTCAGAGGCTTTGAATCATTCAGATTCGGACCCATTCAGCGCTAAATCATTCAGTTTTATCAAATGCACCCTTAGTTTTTTTTTTTTTTTTAAAATAGCAGTACGGGATCATCCAAGAGGACTTAACCACTCACGCGTTCATCTTCCGCAGTTGCATAACCCGCCCCCAACCGCTGTCTAGGAGGAAACTCGGCCTAATCCGAGGGCATGGGTGGTAAAACCCCCTACCTCACTGCCCCCGCAACCCGATGTGCGGAAGGCACCCTTGGGTAGAATTCAAGGGTAAAGGGACAATCTTGTGTGCAATGCCGAACCCCAAGAGAGTCAAACACCTGACATCTCGCTAAGAGAGACATGTCACTACCACATGAGCTACAACACAAGGTTGGTCAAATTAGCCTTAGGTTGTATAACTTGAGATAACAACTTGTTTTCCCAAAGGAAGGTGATTCTCACACACCACTTTTTAATCAATGTACACCTAATTACATATTTTACCCTTAATTATATTTATAATAATAATAATATAAGTTCAACTCTCTAAAAGCATAACAGTGAACTTATGAGACAAAAGTGTAGATAAACCAAAAAGTGGTGTGTGATAATCATCTCTCTTTCCCAAAAGGAAACATAAATCAAATTAATTGAAAGTTCTAAGATCAAAATTTGTTACAATTGACCTAGACTAACTTCAACCAAAAGATTTCACGATCTTATGAAACCACTATTGATCTATACGCTAATACAAATGATACACCAACATTGATCAAACAACTACAAACCATACTAAATTACGACTATCCTATGAACAAATATGACTATGCCTATTAAACGATGCAAGCAAAAACATCTTTACATCACCAAAGCCGATCTCGAGTACCATGAAGATTCAAAAACTACAACAACTCATCACTGCTAACTATTATCTCCCCCACTTTGTGGCAACAATCATCGTCACCTTTACGGTGCCATTTTCATTCGTTTGTTGAATGTTGGATTAGTTTTGTTTGCCCATTGTCAATTGGAGCTTTCTCACCCGCCCCCACATTTGCATTCTCACTTCTACGCTTTTCAAACATTTTTGAAAACACATTGTTGAATTAAATATTTGTAGATTTAACGTACCTTGGTTAAATTAATTAATATATTAAGTTTCAGTTGATTACGAACCATGTGATGGATGATACAAGTTCAACTCTCATTTACAATTGTTATTTTCATTTAGGGTTTCTCAAATACCGATTGATTCGAGATGTTTTTCCACATTCATAACCCATGGCAAGTAGTTATTTCCACTTGATTATAAAGGAGCAAATTTAAGCCATTTTAAATTCGACATTTTCTATTATCAAAAATTAAAACAAACAACAAGATATATTAGAATCCATTTATATCAACAAGTAGCGAAATACAGAAACACGGTAGAATTACAAACAATAAAAACCCAATGACATTGTAGAATAAATTAAGATTCCCCAGGTGGTAGATTAACAAGAGTGATGATATATAGCATGATCAATACAATAGTTAAAATAAAAAATGGGTGAATCATCTTCACAAACTTTTTGAAAGTAATATTTTGAGAAAAATGAGATTGATTTGTGAAAAATGTGGAAACGGGGATGTCTAATTTATATTTGAAAGATATAGTCGTTGTAACGTTGTCAGTTGTCATTCAAATTTGATTTTCACAACAGTAATATATATTTATATATGAATTTTTTTATTCAAACAGTCCAAAATTTACAGCCAACAGGAACGAACCCACCATGTGTCCCCGTGACTAGAAAAGTCCCATTACCAATGTCGTTGGAATCCAACGACTCAATCCTCTCTCTCCTAAAGCCACGCTGCACTAGGGCAGCTAGCCAAGGTGGCGTTGGTTGCAGCCACGTGGGTGTTGGGAAATTACGACCTCACTAATTTTCACCTCCCAGGCCAACAATAACAGTAAAGAAATAAGAACAATCCACAACACAAGAATTTAACGTGAAAACTTCAAAACAGGAGAAAAACCATGAGCCTCCAAAGAGAGAAATACACTATATCACAAATTGTTATAATGACATAGACAACTCTAACTTAGCCCTTCTTTTATAACCAACTAACCAAGTTATCCACCTCTAATTTCTTCCTCCCACCTATGTAGGACAACTTCATTTTATATTCAAAGTTGTTACTCCTCTTTTCTTTCATCTACCAATGTAGTACAAATAACCATACTACTTTTCTATTAAAAATGACACAAAGGGCACCCACGACGTGGGTTAGCTAGCGTTAGGAATGGTCTTAAGGAACCTCATTGTTGTAAAAAAAACTTGAGTCAATTATGAGAGAAGTCCGTCATCATTGACAACGGTGTTATGTGACGGAACTACTCCTCCGTAACTTCACACTTGATGTGACCAAAATACCCCTTTCTGAATAGTATTCATATTCATATTTTTTTCATTAATCCTTTCATTTCTGCGCCGCCGTCTGAAACTCATTTGTTTCTGGTTTCTTCGGCCGTTGCTTTTCTCTATTTTATTTTCCGATCACTGTAAGTCTTCATCACTTCTACTCTCATTTTTAGGGTTTCAAGTGTTTTATCTAATCTACACTTAATATACTTATACATATATTGTACTATCCTATCTTAAACCTCTTAATTTTACGCATCTAACTTTTAATTAGCAGATTTGTATACATTTGATCTCCTGTTTCGATTACATGTCAATTTACACTGTTGCTACGTTAGCTTAAACACCAGTTACATGTGATGTATTATTAATATTAAAAAAAAACTAAAATGAAGAAAATACCATTTCTGTACTGATTTATTGTTTCTTTGCGATGTTATGTGTGATTATAGTGGTAACATTATCATTCGACCAATTGGATTCAGTCTAGCTATATCAGCTATATGGCGGTATGTAAATTAAACCTTGTAAGCTATTGAATTATAATTATCTGTTTTTTACAGTTTCTTAAAATTTAATATTTGGTTGGTGTTTCAGGCGCAAAGACTATTTAAAGATGAAGCTACTGAAGAAAAGGGTGAACGAGCCCGAATGGTTAGTGTTCTTTGTGCGCGCATATATGTATAATTTAAGTGTTTGAATGTCGGTGTTTGGTTTGAAATTCATCTCTTCCTTTTTATATGTATGGAAAACTGAAAATGAAATTGAAATGTTTACTGACAAAAACCAATACTTGTTATTAGACTGTTCATTGTGCTGATTTAGGAATATAATATGTACGAGCTGTTTAGATGATAGATTTGACACTCGTTTAAACAAATTATCTCGAGTCGAAAACTCAAAAGACATTTTTTAAGGCAGAAGTTTTATAGAAAAAAGAATTCATTTTTCAAATTTTGTAACTAGATCTCTGAAAACCGATTTATGTAGTTTTCAACTATTATCCTATCTACCAATGGAAAACATCTTTTTTTCTTCTTTTTAAGTTTATATGTGGTTCAGGCATCGTTTGTTGGAGCCATGGCAATTGCCGACTTGGTAAAGACGACCTTAGGGCCAAAGGGAATGGTTAGTCTCTTTTCTAAATTTGGTGTAAAACAGGCAATTAGTTACTTTACTTATTTCGGCTAGCTAATTAATTTGACCGTTCAAAATATGCAGGACAAAATATTACAGTCAACAGGTAGAGGACATAGCGTCACAGTAACAAATGATGGTGCAACTATTTTAAAATCTCTTCATATTGATAACCCTGCTGCTAAGGTCCTCATTGGTATCCTTGAAATAATACTTCTATATTTTTGGCTTAAATGTATTGGAAAAAAGATAAATATGTTTGGGACTTTCAGATAGAATAAAATGATTTGTTGTTTAGATTCCTTAATTTTATGATTAGACATTTCAAAAGTACAAGATGATGAAGTGGGTGATGGGACTACTTCAGTGGTTGTTTTGGCTGGGGAACTTTTAAGGGAGGCTGAGAAGTTGGTAGCCACAAAAATTCATCCAATGACTATAATATCAGGTGTGTTTCGATCTACTACGTTATAATGTATGTTTAGAACTTGTATGCTGAATATGGTAATCAGATGTTCATGTGAATGTTCAGTTAATCATTTTTAAGCTCATGTCCTTATTCTGAATCCTTTTTTATACAACTACAAATGAAACCCCACTAGCCTCGTGTTTGCTTATCAGTTTTTGTTTGCATCTTCTTCTTCCTTTTTTTTTTTTTTTTTTTTTTTTTGGTGTCATTTTCTCATTATCTTATGAGCATATCACTATATATTTGAGTATCTGCTATGTTCTCGTTTTTTGCTTATGTATCTGTATGTATGTCATGTTTGCTCTTATTGTTAGGTTACCGTATGGCTGCTGACTGTGCTCGAAGTGCATTGTTGGAAAGGGTCAAAGATAATAAAGAAGATGCAGGTTCGGATTGTTAACTTAATTGTTACTATGTTAAAGCTTTAGGTTTAATACATCATGTCACTTTACCGTTCAATAATTATTTACCAACAGTAAATTATAAGCATACAATGTTATCTGCACTATAATGCACTAAAAAACTCCAATAAACTTAACATTTGTTTGTTGCACTTTTTTTTTTTTCATTCAATTGAAATGTAATACTGCATGCTAATGGTATCGTTTTTTTCATGCAGAAAAGTTTAGGTCAGACTTAATGAAGATTGCAATGACCACATTGAGCTCTAAAATTCTTTCACAGGACAAGGAACATTTTGCCACATTGGCTGTTGATGCCGTAATGAGACTAAAAGTGAGTACTTTTAGGTGCACGTTATGGAAGAAAAATAGTTTGTTCTTAATCTGCATTTTATGCTAGTTTTTTAATTGTGTTCTATTATACAAAGACCATTGATGATGCATTTTTATATTGTGTTCTGTTATACAAAGACCATAACCATTGATGATGCATTTTTTTCTGATTGTCTGATGTGTTTCTAGACTTGATAGGGATAATAGTTTGTGTGTGTGTGTGTGTGTGTGTGTGTGTGTGTGGTACTTATGGGGGTTTCTATTGAACTAAGAAGTGTATGTGATGTCATGATAAAGTTGCATCTTTCTCTTTGACACTTTTTTTTTTTTTTTTTTTTTTAATATATTTTTTTTTTATAAATCTTTTTATGTGCAGGGCAGCACAAATTTAGAGTCAATCCAGATCATCAAGAAGGCCGGAGGGTCACTAAAGGATTCGTTTTTGGATGAAGGGTGAGTTAGATGTCATTCATTCACATTTTTCCTTTGTTTTTATCTTCATATTTTGTAATTCTTACCCCTTTCATATATAATTTGTAACAAGTTGTGTTTGTACGTTGCTTATTCAGGTTTATTCTAGACAAAAAGATTGGTCTTGGCCAACCAAAACGGATAGAAAATGCAAACATTTTGGTTGCAAATACAGCTATGGATACCGACAAAGTCAAAATCTATGGAGCACGGGTTCGTGTTGACTCAATGGCTAAAGTTGCTCAAATCGAAGGAGCCGAAAAAGAAAAAATGAGGGAGAAAGTGCAGAAGATAATTGGTCATGGTATTAACTGCTTTGTTAACCGACAGTTGATCTACAATTTTCCAGAAGAGCTGTTTGCAGATGCAGGAATTCTAGCAATAGAACATGCTGATTTTGATGGTATTGAGCGTTTGGCTTTAGTTACTGGTGGTGAAATTGCATCTACTTTCGATAATCCAGAGTCTGTTAAACTTGGGCACTGCAAACTTATTGAGGAAATTATGATTGGTGAGGACAAATTGATCCATTTTTCAGGTGTTGAAATGGGTCAAGCGTGTACCATCGTTTTAAGAGGCGCAAGGTATGATTTAGCAGCCTTATAGTTTTATCTTTTTTCCATTACGAATCGGAGTTTAAGACGAAGCCTAACCATATATAATTAACCAAACAAGTGCAACATATATTCGAGAGATAATTTAACCGTAGATTATTGGTTACTTTCGAGAGGTAAACCAACTCTGTGCCTCTCCCGATAACGCTCAACTGAAAAAATATAATCACTTGATAAAGTCCAGCACTAATAAATAAACTATTTTGTCCTTATCATTGAAATACCGTAATGAAATACATACTTCTGTGTTATTAGCGTTGGGTGGACAATTTTCAAATATAGAACCAAAATGATTCTTATAATTCTTTTTTTTTTTTTTTTTTTTTTTTTTTTTTTACCATCAAGGTTGTAAAAATCGCTAGTCATGTGGTACTCAGTCGGAACTTTTAAGGGAGTAATCGGCAACTGGGGAGTAATTGGATTGGACTTTTTATACATTTAATTAATAAATTTAAAATTATGTGTAAATATACCATAAACATAAACGTTAACATAATTGTCTAGAAACATAAGGATAATCTTCATTTGTTCAAGAACTCAAATATTCTAATCTAAATTCATATCAAAATGTTGACCAATATTAATCTTGACCGATTTTGACTGACTAAATCTGACTTTGACCAATTAAATCTGATTTTGACCCATTGACTGATGTTGACCAATTAGTTACTCGGACTTTGGTAAATCGGATTGCTGGTTCCTAAAAAGTAGTAATTGGATTAATACCATCATTAAATGATGCTTGATTCGACTTATATTTCTGGTTTTCATTGTGTGGACTTGAAATATGTTTGCAGTTTCCATGTTCTTGATGAAGCGGAAAGATCTTTGCATGATGCTTTATGTGTGCTGTCACAGACCGTAAACGATAGTAGGGTTCTTCTTGGTGGTGGATGGCCTGAAATGGTGATGGCAAAAGCCGTTGATGAGTTGGCCCGAAAAACACCCGGGAAAAAATCTCACGCTATTGATGCTTTCTCACGGGCTCTGCTTGCAATCCCGACAACCATTGCTGACAATGCTGGGTTGGATAGTGCTGAGTTAATTGCTCAACTTCGTGCTGAACACCATAAAGAAAACAGCAATGCAGGGATCGATGTGATTACTGGATCTGTAAGTAAAACACACTTTTTAAATAAGTGGGAACATGAATTTTTGAAGATGTAATCAAGGCGTTAACTTATTTTGAATGATTGAATCAAAAAATTGGTAGTATATTTTAATGCTTATGAGCTTTGTCATCCTAAAGATTGTGATTTAGATACTTACATTATTCAATTCTTTAATATAATATGTAATTTGAAAAATGTACCAGAGATTTAATTGTGTGTCATTATACCTTTTCAGATCTATATGTAATCTGTTTTTATAATGACTTGTTGCTTAGACTTTTTTTCGTGAATCAGTGTGCTCTAGTTATGTTAATGGTTACACAGTTTTTTTTTTTTTTTACTATATTTTTTTTATTTGGTAGAGGTTGCAAAATGAGCAATTTTTAAGTTTGGTAGCCTGTACAAACGGGTAGTTTCTTGTACTGGCCGGGTGGTTGTGTTGGTCTTGAGCACCTTTTGATAATACAAGTTTTGTCACCATATTTGGCATACAATACAAGTAAACAATCGATTTAAGTTTCTTCTTTAGTCTTTTGAAGATTGCAATATTATGAAATATGGTGACCATAGTGTTATATACAGAGTATTTTTTTGGATAATAGGCAAAGCATTTTTAAGTAAAACTTAATCTGGTGTCTTTTCAATTAAAAGTCTGCTCTGGTGCCCAACATGTCTTTCTTTTAGCCATTTTTTGCTTAGTTTTGTGACACGAGAGATGAAACATAACCCGAGTCGATTCATTTTCTATTAAATGGGTCAAAGTTGCCACCTATATGTATAATGTTATGTAATAATGGTATCTTGTATCTGTTACACAGGTTGGAGATATGTCAGAGCTTGGAATATCAGAGGCGTTTAAGGTGAAGCAGGGTGTATTGCTCTCTGCAACCGAGGCTGCTGAAATGATTCTAAGAGTCGATGAGATCATCACGTGCGCCCCTAGAAGGAGGGAAGACAGAATGTGAAGATGATGATGAAGTATAAAACTGTGTTATGGTGCAATGTTTAAGTGCTTGTGGAGTAAAATTTTGCCGCTCTGATGATGCTGGAAAATTTACCAAGTGTTTGTGGGTTGTTTTTCATTCTACTCATTAATTATTAAGTGGATCTATCAAACCTTTATTTAATGGAACTATTTTGGTCTAATTTGGGTGTTTTATGTTGGTTTATGTTGCCAAATTCCAGACCTGCAGCCCAAAACTATATTTATTTCGATCCATTTACTTGTGGTAAGGTTGCAAAAATCGCTACCCTGTGAGTACTCGGTTAGGACATTTTACGGAACTCGGCAACCTGGGGAGTACCCGGATGTTGACCCAGTTTGACTTCTACCGATTTTCCGAGTAATCCCTAGTTATGGACGATTTTCAGAGTAATTTCGAGTTTTGGCTGAATTTTGACCGAGTTTAAGTAAGTTTGACCAAGTCCTCTCTGAGTACTCACCCGGTAATTTCAGTTCTGCAACCCTGTGTAGTGGTAACTGGTAAGGGTAGTCGCAAGTTAGTCAAGTATGCAAATAGCATTTTTCAGTACGAGTATGATATATGAATCAAACAGCTGGCTTTTTGAATAAGAAAAACTAAAGCAGCCATTTTCCACCATAAAGAGTGGTCTGCATTTGAGTGTAAAATAATGGCAATGAAGATTTTAAAAAAAAAATGCTAGAGGTATTCACCGGTGAAATTGTTATTTGACAATTTTGGTTTCCGTCTTTTCTTGGGTATTTTAGGCAAAATTAGATGATAATTTCATACTGTTAGTCGGTAGCTGTTAACTTTTTTATATGTATTTAGATATTTGGTAGAGTAGTTGGAACTTTTAAAATAAAGAATAAATGACAAAAAACTATGAGCTTTTTCACAACGTTAGTTATAATGTTCTATTAGCTTTTAGTTTCTAGTTTTTTTTCCTCCGTGTAAAAGCTTTCAGCTCTTTTAATCAAACAGAACTTTTTATTAGATATGAGTTTTTTCATAAAGCTATAAGCTAAAAGCTCTTAAAAGCTCAAAATCTGCTTGCAAAACGTGCCCTTATTTGCAGAATGCAATCAAAGAAAACTTTTGCCAGGCTATAAACAACAACAACACCACCACCGTCGAATGTAATTAACATCAACTTTTAAGATATGTTATTGATTATTGATGATTCGAAGTTGAGTGTTAAGTTAGTTGATGTGTACGGTAGATATAAATATAATACACTGAAATCTGTAATATACATATTTCAATGAACTTCCTGGTAGATACGATGAATAAACTCACACCGTCGAATGTAATGATGAATCTGTTGAGTTTATGCATGTGAAAGTTAACATAGGACTTCAAGATCATCTCGGTGATTCAGATTTTCATCTATGAAATCGTAATGTAACTAAAATAATCTCAATTTTGACGAATGTACTCTACGATATATCACTGATAAAAACTAGTAACAGAAAAAAAATGATGTAAAAAGAAGAAATAACCCGACTTTTTTCGTTAAATACTTAACAACCATTTATTAAATTCAATGATTTTTCTACGCAAATTCTTTTTTTTAAGAACATATTATTTTTTATATGTGTTAATTTATCACTAGAAAATTTTGAAGATTAGTAATAATAAAGTTAATAATTGCAACTGATATCTTTTGAAAGATATAAAAATAATTTATTTAAAAATAAAATGATAAATAAAAATATATAATAAATGATTAAATTGAATTTCAACATCACTAGATTCGTATCTATTTCTAGTCACTATTTAGATTCAAGTTGTAAGAATTTTCTTTTAATATTTGTTATTTATTTTTATTTTTTTGAAAAATACTACTGTTAGTAAATCTGGAAAAAATATCTTATTATAAAATCATAGAGTAGTGACAGTTAAACTAATAGTATTTCTTTTTGATTTCATGTTGGGATTGGTATTAGAAACAAGCATTATATATTTTTCTCATATGTTAACCTTGAAACTTAGCATATATAATTGTTATTCTTTCTCTGCTATTCGATAAAACACAAGCAACCATCATACAATAATTGTCACCCCATTTTATTTCCTTTTCTCAATAACCAAACACCATATCATCAATCATCATCATTAATTATGAAGTCCATTATCTATAAAATTATTATGTACAAGTTATCACATGTTGACACTTTACACATCAAATAAAAGAGAAATTATCATTTGTCTTCTTCTTATTAATTCCTTCTTTTAAACACAAGACCCACACCAAAACCCCACTATCATCACAATCAATCTGCTTTTCTTTTATCTTTTGAAAACCATGACACTCACTTGTATTAATTGTTACTATTTTTGTTTGTTTTCTTTCATGCACGATTGATAATAGATAGCATTATAGGTTCCTGTTTTCTTTTTGACAATCAAAGAATTTAACCCTTGTTGTCTAATACAAGTGGGGCACATGAGATATTTATCATATATATATATATATATATATATATATATATATATATATATATATATATATATATATATATAACGTGATATCGGCTAAAAAGTCATGTTTTTACCTCCGATATTGAGTCCCAAAAGCATAAAGTTCAAAACTTTGTCGGCAAAATAATCGCTTTTTCGGTTGAATTTGTAGATAAAGTAATTACGAAGACGATGCAAAAAGAATCAAGAGAAACGGAGCTAAAACGAAGATTATAGAACGAAAACGGTGAAAGACAAGAAATCAAGTTACGATCAAGTGAATCAAAGCCTGACCAGCACCAGAAACGGCCTGCCATACGGGCTGCCATACGGCCTGCCAGTATGGGGTACGGCCTGCCAAACGGCCCAGCAAACGCCCCCAAGAAACGGGCTGCCAATCAAACGGGCTGCCAAATACTGGCCACCATGCGGCCTGCCATACGGCCTGCCAGCCGTATTCTGGCAATTTCTTAGTCTATTTAAAGGGCTTTTTGTCATCCAATTTCCACACACCTCTCTTCACTCTCTCACTACAATAAACTTTCTCCCACTAGAGCTTTCAAGGCCTTCTCACCTCCGAGCGGGAAATTAAGTACCCGGAGGCGAACGCCGAAGATTGTAATAGGAGCGGTTTAGAGGTTGTCAGCACTTGTAATGGTCCAGATCTCGTCTGTAAACGGTGAACGCTTTCCTTAATTTAATAAAGTTATTATCTTGAGTTGCTTTCACTTTGCATGATTATCTATCTGTTACAATTGTTTATCATATGTTGAATATTTTATCTGAGACTTATCATATTGTTATGCTGAAACCTTGACGGGTTAGAAGTTTAATTTACGGATCACCCTTTTCCGCTTATTCACGTGGCTATAACCTAGTATTAGGACCTGATCAACCCTATGATACAAGGTAAGTAGTTATGTGTGCTTAACGTCACAATAGGGATATAGTACCTACGTACGAATAACCATTTATTCGTCACAGAAGAGCTGCCCATTTAGGTTGTGATTAGAGCTAGCAATAGAGAGTTCAGTGAACACTAGCCTACTCAAAAGCATGATTCGCATCAGAAGCAATGTTCTTGTGATATTGTAAGATGATCCGGGGTTGAATAAGTGATCGCAAAAGGAGAGACTTCTATCCCAGTTAGCAGCACCTTAGAATATCTAAGATTGCACATCTGTTAATGTTAAGGCATAGCATAGTGATTAAGTGGTAGGATATTACTTTAGTTATACCAACTAGGATTAAGAAAAGCTGAGACTTTCCTTTATTGGGTATACCACTTTGTTCATGTACCTAGGATTCTATCCATAAGGTCGTTTAAACCCTTTAGGTTAACGTTGGGAGTAGGGATATCCGTCTTAGTCAGAATCTTCAAGGCTTAAACTCTTAGTGACAAATCAGTTAGGTTCACAGCCCAGTTGATTGAGGTTTAGTGTTTATCCTAGGAAGTTAAACTCTTGCAATAATTCCCCTTCAGGATTCTATTCTTCATACCTATCTTTCTTTACTTTTATAGTCAAATTACTATTCTATTTAGTCAATCTTAACCTATCACCTCTTGTCACTAGGGTTAACTATATAGGCACTTTTGTCCCACATTACTGAGCAAACATACAAAAATACGTACCTGAGTTATATTTACCACTTACTCGTTAAAAGGAAGACAAGTCGGTGAGTTATGCTAGGAACCCCAGCTAAATATAAATAATAAAACCATTACTCGCCCACGCGGTAGCTGACTCTGACGCGTCGCGGCCTAACGACACCGCGCAGATAAAACCGTCTGTTTCGGCCATATCACGGGGGAGGTAATTTTTTGGCGCCGCTGTCGGGGACTTATTTTCTGTCTGTTAAGGTAACCGTTGATTCTATCAAGATATCTGAGATTCTTGAGTGGTGTCTAAGAAAGACAATTATACACGGACTTGGTTGTTGGATTTTTCGAACAGCCTCCAATTATATTGGAACCAAAAGGATCTTGCCTCTCCGTTGTCTGCCTGGCCATTTGTTTCAAAGATAAATTGACAAGAATCACACATGCTTAACAAGCAGAGAGTTTTTCGGTATAGGATTTAAAGTCGCCATTATAGTAAACCCTTTTCAAATTATAAAAACAAAATATTAATTATGGTTTTAATTTCTGTAGTTTCCAGTTCAAACTTAACCGACTACGAAGAAAATGCGAATGGCAGTTGCTCTCCCACAACTTCGGAAACCGGCGAAGTTTTTCTTTATAAACTTAAAACAAATCTAAACTCTGATGAGTCTCATCAAGACTTAGTTCTTGATCCTTGTAGTCCAAGAAGCCGGATAATTTCATCTGACTTAGAGATTTCATTGCTTTTGGATAAGTTTTACTCAAATGAACCAGGATTCGACCCTCTTCACAATCCAAAAGGGAGGCTCAGTCCTAACAAATTCCTGATTATGGAAGATGAACTACGGGAAGAATATCCAACTATTTTCAATTATCCAGACTTGTTCGATCCTAAAGAGATACGAAACCCTAATAAAACAAAAGCTCCGTTTATTGGAAATCTGTTAAATTCTAGCAGAAGGTTAGATGTCTATAGAGAATTCATTAGGCACCGATATTCCTCAGACTTCCCGTTTTCAACATTTCAAATCAATCTGTTAAAAGAGCTGCGTTCTCAGACTCGTTCTCTTCACAACTGTTAAAAGAATGTGGGGATGACCTTTTCATCAAGTATCGGGATGCAGAAATTAATTTCAAATTCGATTTAAAGTCATTCGTCAGTTTTCTCTCTCACTTCACCAATAAGGAAGTTTCTCCAATTCACATAAACCGTTATGTCTCGGCAATGATCTCTGAATTAGAATTTTGGATTGAAAGCAAGCAACCTAACCCTATTTCAAAATATGGAAATCGAGATTTCTTCTACTTTGATCCAGCCTCATTTCTCATCAAAAGATTAATTGAAGCTTTTTCGGATTCTACCGAGGAAAGAATACATCAGAATTTCTTCTCAAAAAGAAAGGAAATATATTCAGAACTCGTGCAAATCCTCACTATGTCAAAATTTCCATTTACAACTCCGCAAAGGAAGATCATTCGGGAAATATCTACAAACTTTAAATTTACTATCGGTGATCCTGACTGCGCGGAAGATCTTTTATTTCAAGACACAGTTGCAAAACTTCTTTTCGAACTTAATTATAGAGATACTGGGCCAAGGGATGGA
This sequence comes from Rutidosis leptorrhynchoides, assembly GCF_046630445.1. NCBI lineage: Eukaryota > Viridiplantae > Streptophyta > Magnoliopsida > Asterales > Asteraceae > Rutidosis > Rutidosis leptorrhynchoides. The sequence goes on along the minus strand of NC_092335.1, from coordinate 567,070,118 downwards.
ATTTCGAACACTAAGAAAGTTAAAAGGGCTTTGGTTAAACTTATGAACGATATCAGAGGTTTACAGAAGCGCGAGTGCAAGATGTTAAGTGATTTCGAAATATTTTCAGTACACTCCGCTAATTTACTCTGGATGTTCAAAGAAGCTTTAAACTTGTCTTTCTTTCCGCGTCATTTCTGGAATTTAGTTGTAGAACCTGTGTAATTTGTGTTTTTAATAAAAATTAAAAAATGTTAATTTTACTTCGTTTATTTGTCTTTTGTCTTTTTATTTTAGTTAGATATAAAAATAACCGGATTAAAATACGAGAAAATTTTTTATTAAAACCCTTTTAAATTTTAAAATCCAAAAAAAATTATTGTGCAAGTCAGTAGGGGAAATAAGGCCGCGCGCCACACGGGCCAAGTTCTTTTTCCTTTTTCTTTCCTTTCTCCTTTTTTTTTTTTTGTTCTTCTTCCTCCCTCCTGGCTCCCCTTCGATGCACACACACACCACCACACAAACCTCAAAACTCAACCATTTTCAATAAATCGAAGCTCAAATCTTATTCTCTCGTGCCTCCTAAACTCGATTCCATCATCAATTTGGCATAAAAGGTACTCTTTCTTGGTTAAAATTCGAATTTTCTTTAAAAGACAAATTTTTGACTTTTTAGAAAAACTTTGTTTGTGACCCAATTTTGGATTCCTTTATGTTTAGATAGATAATGTGATTACTTTGTGTTAGTTTTTAGGCTTGATTGAGGCATTTTGGATAGTTTTTGGCTCTCGATTCACTAGTTGAGGTTTTAGGGTAGAATTTGATGAAATTTTTGGAAATTTGATGTTTTGCTAGCTTAGTTAGGCTTAGTGATTCATTAGGAATGTTTAGAAACTGATTTTGAAACAAAGTATGCTTGTTTGCTTAATTTTGATATTTTGGTCAAACTACACGTAATTAGGACTACGGTTTTTCCTATAGTTAAAACGTTTTTAAAACTAGTTCAAATGAGGATATCATTGATTTGCTCGTGAAAATGTAGCTTACTCTTTGATTTTCCTTATTTTGTACGTTTTGAACAAAATAAATATTTTTCGGTCAAACGGCTTTAATCTTTGACTTTAGGATGTTATAGCTCGAGTTTGGTGATTAAAAATATTTAAGGTAATCAAAAATGATCATTAGAATAATTGTATGCTTAAAAATCATCACATTTGGTTCAAAATTGCTTATTACGACTAACTTGCTATAATTATTATTTTTTTAGCAATATTTATTGTAATCACGGGTACACTTTGAATTTTGTTTAAAAGTAAGTTTATAGTTCGTTTAAATGTTGTTTGTGGTAATTTGGACCATATTTTACTATAACAGGATTTTGGAAAATGCCATTTTTAAAGCCCTCATTTCGAATTGTTTTCGAAAAATATAGGCATTTTTGGATTCTAAGTCTTAATTTTTGGAACATAATCTATGTTACTTGATTTTTGCAGATGGCTAATCGTTTACCAAATGAATATGAGTTGCCCCATTTTCTTCGCGGGCAAGAAAACCCGGCTGATAATGAGCCGTTTATGAGAGTTTGGATCAACCGGCTTAAAGCGGGTAACAAATATATCAATTGGACGATCTTGGAACAATGTGAATGGGCCGATGAGCTCAAAGCAATCTTGACCTTTCAAGCTGAGGGTAGAACACACCGGGCATGGAAACAATTGTTTGAGTTAAATGAGACGACATACAATGAACCATATGCAAAATTTATGGCTACCTGGAGTTTCGATTCGGATGTTGATCAGGAAGATTATAATGAACAGGAGTGTATCCATTTCCGACACCAAAACCACACATATCACCTGACTCTCGCACGGTTTGCGAAACACTTGAAGTTGTATAAATCGTCACAGCTCACCCGGTCGATATTCAAGAGGGGATACACCACCTTGAATAACATAAATCACCAAGCTTTCTGGCAAGAGTACACCACCGATAATGGGCCATGGCAATCGGGTAAAAAGGCATCCAAATTCACCAACCCCGTACACCGAATCCTCCACCACATAATCACCAAAACCCTCCACCCTAAAGCCAAACATGGCCGTGTTGTTACGATTGGCGACATGCGCCTGATGCACGCCATGATACATAACCAAAATATGAAGGTAGCACATTTCCTGGCCCAGGCTCTCACTAATGAGAAGAATTCGGCAAGAACGGTTGTGCAGGTTTTAGGGGGCGTTGTTACTAAGCTGCTTTGCGGAATGCGTGTTTTGGGAAGTGTAGAACGGTTTAACTATAGGACCGGGGCCATGTCAGAGGAAATAGGGTATAAGCTGTTGAGCTACTGGAATTACATTCGCGTTGAGGGTGAGCAGTTAATCATTCAGGCAAACCCAGAAATACCTGGTTCTGAAGATCGAACAGTGCCAGGGGTGAGAGTACAGGGATTCAGACCTGATACGAGGACACGGGACGGTAGTAGGCGGCGAGGTTCTCAGGAATCGAGGGATGAGGATGATCCCACAGCACATGGACGGCCCACTGACACCCGCCGGCACTCATCAGTTGGGGAGGGTGATCGGCCACGGTATCCGCCATACCAGTACCACATGGGGGATCTACCCGGGCACGAGAGTTGGTTTGCCCAACATGCGATTCTGCAGAATTTGGATCATTTTGCTCACTATGCAGGCAGACATCTCCACGTTTCGCCATACCCTCATGAGTACCCAATACTAGAATCCCACCGTGATCCCAGAGGAGCAGGCCCAAGCCACCAGTTTTCAGGACCTCCACCTCCACCTATACATCACTACACGTAGCGTACAGTTATCACGTCTACACCTCCACCGCCACCTCCACAGAACACCGGGGCCGGGAGTTTTGTCGACACCCTGTTCAACACCGACCCCATGAACGTTAACGTTAACACATCTACTGAGGCTCAGAAGTTAGTATGGGATCAGGCATTGCGCCGACAGACGACTGCGGGGATTGTACAGGGCATTGATGGTATGGATGTTAACCAGCAGTGGGGTAGGGGCAGAGATTTGCAGAAAGGAGTGGGTTGGCAGACAGAGCCGATGGTTTACACGAGCACATCATCAATTACTGGGTTAATTGCGCAATCAGATGAAATAGAGTTTAGAATATCCTCGGGCATGAACACTGAGGAGTTAGCAAATCAGTTTGCCATGGACGAGGAAATGACCAGCGAGGGTCAGTCTAGATTGAGAAACCCAGCCAGGCCCCGCACCAGCGTAATCTATTCTCCTCCGTACCCACCACCTCAGCCGTAACCATGTTTATTTTGGAACATTAATATTATCACTTATGCTATATTATCTTATTTTTGTACGCCCGGTTCCGGGCATAACTATCTTTATGTTTTAGTATGTATGGTTTCTTTTAGAATAAATATTGCATGAATAAAACGTCACAAAACAAACGACGATCGAGACCATACGAGATGGAAACATAACTTGGAGCAAGGACGCTTTGAACGAGGATGACGTCGACACAAGAATTGAAGAATCCATAATCAGCGCGCTATCCGACTACACGTCCTGAAACCATAGGGGAGTACTACGTCTTCATCACCTTTTCAATAGAATATACGCAAAATACTATACCACTTTAAAAACTAAGTGTGGGATTGGCAACCCCACCAACATAAACTTTTAATAACACAACGCCTCTTTTAAAACCTAAAGTGTGGGATACTCCGTATCCTTAACATTGAGGACAATGTTATTTTAAAGTGTGGGATAGCAAATGTTGCACATAATGATTCTTGTAAAATCCTCAAGTTTTTCACAAAATTTAAAACTTTCCGAATTATAAAACGCTAAGGATGATAAAATTCTATAAAAGATCAAAAAGTTTTTGCTACAAAATAGACAAAAAGGGTAAAAAAAGGTTGAAAACTTTTTGCGAAAATCAAAATTAATATTTCAAATTTTCAATAGAGCATTGCATAACGAAAGGCACAATTCAGGCACCCCCAAATAAGGCTTTATAAGCACTCATTTTTAGTGCTTCACTATATTTCCGTCGAGCGCGCCGATGTTAACATCTCGGAATCAGAACTTGCTCTTGATCTACATTTCGGAATCACACATTTTGACGAGGATGACTAGGATAAAACCTCAGCTATTCGTGAAGACAAAAACAACCTCCGCTACACATCTCCGTTTCCATTTTCACTCCACAAGTCCATTCACCTTTTTCTTATTTATCCGTTTCATAAATAAATAAATCCCGACTAAATCATTCTTTTTCGGAAAACCCTCTACAAAATCGCAAGAGAAAAACTCGAGCATCCAAGAAAATTATCAAAGAAGATCGCCAAAAGGAGACCTCGAAGAGAAAAGCAAAAAAAAAAAAAAAAAAAAAAAAAAAAAAAAAAAAAACTAGAGGAAAGTCTCTATGAATAAAGGTTCTGAGAAAAGGAGCAGAATCAGAAAAGATTCGAGGAAAGAAACTCCTGGCAGCGTTCTTCTCCTGGCAGAAAAGTGAGAAAAGATTCGCACTCTAGAAACTTCCAAATCCCCATCTCTTCACAATTCAAGTTGATTCGATAACCGAAAATTCTCGCAAATAAGTGATGGAGATTTGAGTCTTGATCAAGCCTATGACGAAGAATGTAAGCATGACTGACTAAGAGTGACTTCATTTCTTAGAACTATAGGGCACCCTAAACAATTTAGTGAAATGAGTGACCCGAGTGAGATAGCCTCAATTATGTAACCTCCTCTCATGCTTGCGGAAAAGATTCGAGAATAGCAAAAAGAATAAAAACTAAGTTTCCACTCTTCTGTATTGTGAAACAAAAACAACTTGATCACTACGAATTAAAGTCCTCGCTGTTGTAAGTTTAGAAGTTTGCTTGAGGACAAGCAAAGTCTAAGTGTGGGATATTTGACATCTGCTAAAAAGTCATGTTTTTACCCCCGATATTGAGTCCCAAAAGCATAAAGTTCAAAACTTTGTCGGCAAAATAATCGCTTTTTCAGTTGAGTTTGTAGATAAAGTAATTACGAAGACGATGCAAAAAGAATCAAGAGAAACGGAGCTAAAACGAAGATTCTAGAACGAAAACGGTGAAAGACAAGAAATCAAGTTACGATCCAGTGAATCAAAGCCTGACCAGCACCAGAAACGGCCTGCCATACGGGCTGCCATACGGCCTTCCAGTATGAGGTACGGCCTACCAAACGATCCTGCAAATGCCCCCAAGAAACGGGCTGCCAAATACGGGCCACCATACGGCCTGCCATACGGCCTGCCAGCCGTATTCTGGCAATTTCCTAGTCTATTTAAAGGGCTTTTTGTCATCCAATTTTCATACACCTCTCTTCACTCTCTCACTACAATACACTTTCTCCCACTAGAGCTTTCAAGGCCTTCTCACCTCCGAGCGAGAAATTAAGTACCCGGAGGCGAACGCTGAAGATTTTAATAGGAGCAGTTTAGAGGTTGTCAGCACTTGTAATGGTCCAGATCTCGTCTGTAAACGGTGAATGCTTTCCTTAATTTAATAAAGTTATTATCTTGAGTTGCTTTCACTTTGCATGATTATCTATCTGTTACAATTGTTTATCATATGTTGAATATTTTATCTGAGACTTATCATATTGTTATGCTGAAACCTTGACGGGTTAGAAGTTTAATTTACGGATCACCCTTTTCCGCTTATTCACGTGGCTATAACCTAGTATTAGGACCTGATCAACCCTATGATACAAGGTAAGTAGTTATGTGTGCTTAACTTCACAATAGGGATATAGTACCTACGTACGAATAACCATTTATTCGTCACAAAAGAGCTGCCCATTTAGATTGTGATTAGAGCTAGCAATAGAGAGTTCAGTGAACACTAGCCTACTCAAAAGCATGATTCGCGTCAGAAGCAATGTTCTTGTGATATTGTAAGATGATCAGGGGTTGAATAAGTGATCGCAAAAGGAGAGACTTCTATCCCAGTTAGCAGCACCTTAGAATATCTAAGATTGTACATCTGTTAATGTTAAGGCATAGCATAGTGATTAAGTGGTAGGATATTGCTTTAGTTATACCAACTAGGATTAAGAAAAGCTGAGACTTTCCTTTATTGGGTATACCACTTTGTTCATGTACCTAGGATTCTATCCATAAGGTCGTTTAAACCCTTTAGGTTAACGTTGGGAGTAGGGATATCCGTCTTAGTCAGAATCTTCAAGGCCTAAACTCTTAGTGACAAATCAATTAGGTTCACTGTCCAGTTGATTGAGGTTTAGTGTTTATCCCAGGAAGTTAAACTCTTGCAATAATTCCCCTTCAGGATTCTATTCTTCATACCTATCTTTCTTTACTTTTATAGTTAAATTACTATTCTATTTAGTCAATCTTAACCTATCACCTCTTGTCACTAGGGTTAACTATATAGGCACTTTTGTCCCACATTACTGAGCAAACATACAAAAATACGTACCTGAGTTATATTTACCACTTACTCGTTAAAAGGAAGACAAGTAGGTGAGTTATAGCTAGGAACCCCAGCTAAATATAAATAATAAAACCATTACTCGCCCCTGCGATAGCTGAATCTAAGCGTCGCGGCCTAACGACACTGCGCAGATAAAACCGTCCATTTCGGCCATATCATAATGCTATATAAAAAGATGGGATTTTTATATATATACTTTTACCCGTCACTGATTAGTAACGGAGCACGAAATAACACCCGTGTTAAAACTGTCGGTATTAAAATTCAAAGAATGGCAACTGGATTCCTTTTAGACATTTTCTTTTACTTTAATATTCATTATTAGATATTAGATTAGATTATTATATTTTTATTATATCTATAATTATTATTATATAATGGTTCCAAATAAGTCACCATAATTCTATTGGAAAATCGATATATATATACATATATATATATATATATATATATATATATATATATATATATATATATATATATATATATATATATATATATATATATATATAATGGCAGGATCAATGGGGAAGTAACCATTCGGGGGGAAGCGGGGGGAAGCAAAAAAAAATAAAAAATCGTTTTTTTTGAATTTTTTTTTCCGGCATTAAGATCAAACAAAAATATGAACATTTAGAAGAGACACTTCGTGATGAATGTTATTATTTAGGCGGGAAAATGATCGACAAAAATAACATTCAAGATAATATTGTTCGTGAAAAATATGAACGTTTTTTTCCATGTTTTGTGAAGTAAAATTTAGCCCGATTTAGAGTTTAGGGTTTAGGGTTTGGTGTTTTGGGTTTATTCCATAAACCCAAAACACCAAACCCTAAACCCTAAACCCTAAACTCTAAACCGTTCGTGTTAAAAACTCAATCTAAATCCTAAATCTAAACCCTAAATCTAAACCCTAAACCCTAAATTTCTAAACCCTAATATCTAAACCCTATAAACCCTAATATCTAAACCCTAATATCTAAACTCCAATAGCTAAAACCTCAACATACGCTCAAAAAACACGATAATTGTTATATATTACTTCTTCGAGCGTTTTTCTGCCAAAATAAAAACATTTATCACAAAGTGTCTCTACTAAATGTTCATATTTTCATCCCATCTATAATGTTCGTGAACAAAGTTTTTTCAAAAAATGAAAAAAAAAAAAGTTTTTGCTTCCCCCCGATTGGTTACTTCCCTCTTGATCCTACCACTATATATATATATATATATATATATATATATATATATATATATATATATATATATATATATATATATATATATATATATATATATATATATATATGCAAATTAAAACAAAAACATTAGCAAATTAAATTTTATTCTTATTGATATTATTATGTTAAACAAGTGGGATAAGTTTTTATATTAGCCCTATGGTTATCTCCTTTTTGTGTACATGATAGATTCATCAAATGAAAAGTAATGAACTTGTTTATTTTTCATGTTGAATTGACATGTGGGTTATCAAGTAGGAAAAGTGTCGGCATGTAAATCTATATAACTTTAACATGTTGAAAGAAAACAAGAGGCATAAATTGACTAGATATTTTTGATATTATTTTCTCATTCACATTTCAATTAACTTAACATTATCATAATTAATATATTATCATTATTAGTACATTTATTAATATTATATATGTACACTTCAACTCACTGGAACCACACACAATTTTTATTCTTTCTTTCCTCAATTGATATTCATATCTAGTGCATATACAACCATAAAACAAACTATTCCACTTGTGAACTCATAATTCTTTTAGTATTATTGAGTCAATTTTAAAACATGATTTAGATTTCATATTGTATGACATAACATATTTTCATTTCTATTTAACTCATCACAATCCTACTTACACATAACCCATTCACCAATCTCATCAAACCATAACCATTATCATCAATCACCACTTTATCCCTATCATTGACAACCATCAAATAAAACACAACCATCATCATCTTAGTCGAAATTCTTCCAAGGATCAAGAACTCATCAATTACTTGCTTGATCGTTAAATTGATCGCGTATTCGTGTTCCTCTCGACGAGCCCTACGCATCTATACCACCAATTGTATGATTCGGGTATGATTTAAAAACTCTATTTTTTATATTTAATTGTAAATCATAAGATTTAGATGTTCTATTGCTCAATTGGTCGCGTTTGTACATGTAATTAGTCGGTATATTGTCCGAATTGCGAGTTAGGGTTTAATCACGAATTGTATTGCTATGCTACTGGTTTTGTGACTTTGTTTTATATTATTGAAAAGTGTTTAGATGGATATCTATCGAAAACTATTGATTTTTCTCGCTTGAATCGCATGATTTCGTTTAGTATAGCTTAAGTTATGATCGCTTGAAGTTTCGGTATGTAATTATGATATAAATCAAAAACCATTATTTTTGTGTTTTGAATTGGCTTATGAAGTGATTATAGATGGATAGAGAATTGAAAAACACATAATATGGACTAGCATATCATAGTAATTGGATTTGTAAAAATCATTTTATGACTACTTGAGTGTTCGTGTTACAACGTGTTGACTAGTGAATTGTTCATGGACCAAAAGACCATTTAACATGCTTTTTGCTAACTAAGATTTTGTATTATGAAAAGTGAATGATTAGTACTTCAAATTTTATTTAGAATTCACATGATAATTGTTTATAGATGCTTGTATATTCGAACTCGAAAACGACTACCTGAATGGGATCGAATCTGTCTAGTTTTCATAAATAATTGTCTAGCATGAAGTAGAAGTGGAATTAGACCTTGTGCTTCTGGTATGATGTTAAATATATGTTTCTTAGCATATCTTGTTTGTATGTCTAGCCCTGATTGCTTTGTTTTCTATGTATTGTATGCGTGTTGAAACCGAAGGTCTGAATTCTGTCTAAATCAGAAAATCCGATTTGTTGGTCAAAAATGTACAAATTGGCTACATGGTTTTATTTGATCTTTTTATTTCTAATAATTTGAGGTGTTAAGAACCATCTCTAATTGGCCGTTCGATAATTTCTATTTTCTAGATTAAATGAGAATTAAAATGAAACTGATGCGCAAACAGAAACTGAACTTGAATGTTTTGCATGCTACGTGAGTTCTAGGGATCGTAAGATAGTGTGCTTAGTCTTTTTAGAAATATTATGAAATGAACTTATAATCTGGAGCTTCTTATAATTGTTTGTTATGTCATTTGTGAACTATGTTTGTCCGATTGCATGACTGTTGTGAAACCGTACGATAGCTAAACTAATAAACGTTGATTGGCTAAACAAATATATGAAACTTATGAATTGACCTTGGTTTAGCATTGTGACATCATTGACATGACCTACTGATGTAGATGACTTAGGTTGACCAAATTGACCGAGTTTGACTTTTGTTGATTTGCTTGACTAGTTGACTTCCGTGTTAACTTTTACTATACAATGGCGTCGTTCTGAGCAATAGGACTATACTTACCCTATGGACCGACCTAGCTTATTAGACACTTACTGACCAACATATATTTTCTAGGTTGAGTTCTACAATTAGTTGCATTCGGATTTTCGGTAACATCTCTGTGATTTATTTCTGAAGTTGTCAGGTGAGTTTCATTTGCTCCCTTTTTAAATGCTTTTACAATAAATATTTTTGGGCTGAGAATACATGAAATGCTTTTATAAATGTTTGACGAAATAGGCACAAGTAAAACATTCCTCGAATGAATTGTTATACCGAATATCCCTGGTTTAGCTTGGTAACCTAAGAGTTTGTGAACTGGCCACTAATTGACGCGAATCCTAAAGGTAGATCTATGGGCTTTGACACGTCCCAGTCAGAGAATTTGAATTGCTTTAGTACTTCGATTTTTATACAGATGTGTTAATCATGTACTCCCTCCGTCCCAAATCTATTGTCCCCAGACAAAAAACACGCAGTTTTAGGAATTCCACTAACTTCATTCTCCACCAATAATATATCTTCTCTCTCCAGATTAACCTATTTTGATTGGTTGAAAAAGAATCTGGACAATTAATTTGGGACATCCCAAAATGGAATAATGGACAATAGATTTGGGACGGAGGGAGTATTATACAGACGGAAAATTATGTGAGTTTGGGGATATTCTATATGCATTTTTGTTAATGTCGGTTACCAGTCAATGTTATAGAGAGAATGATTTTATACAGATGAGTGTTCCTGTATGATGTTTTGTACACGAGATATGTGTACGGTTATTAAAAATCGCGAAGCAACCTACGGGGGAGAAAAGGGTACGTCCCTGCCGCTGCTAAGCATTTATGAAAAATCATTTTTGTACACGAGATATGTGTACGGTTATTTAAAAATCGCGAGGCAACCTACGGGGGAGAATAGGATACGGACCTATCTCTGCCAAGCAATTGAAAAATCTTGTGGTCTATTAAAAATTATTTAAATCATTGTTTATGATAAACCTATGAACTCACCAACATTTTGGTTGATAATTTTAATCATGTTTATTCTCAGGTATCAAAGTGCTTCCGCTGTCTGCTTGCTATTTGCTTAAGGTGCTGCATGGAGTCTTTCATGCCATATTTTCAAAAAGACATTGCATTCAAATATTATTGTTATTATCTATTATTAAATAATGTAACGATTAAGTCATTTTGTATAAGTTGACATATATATTTGGGAAATGTCTACATTTTTGGTAAACTTTCTATGTATAGGAAGTATGTCATTAAAAATGAATGCAATGTTTATCAAAACGTATCATATAGAGGGCAAAACCTCGCTGTGGGACCGTAGATAACGTGCCGCGTCAATAGCGATTTTGGTGGGTCGTTACAATAAGTTTCTAAAAAAAAAAAAAATCTTTGAGCCTTGCTAGAGTGATAGTGGACTATGATTTTTTTATTTTTTTTATGAGATCTTTAATTGTTGTTTTTATACCTATTGTGTTGCGTCTTCGCAGCTTAAATTGTATTTTCATAGTTATCAAATTTATCAAATATCCATTTGTGTCTGTACATATAAAAAAAACCGGGCTCCTAAAAATCATGGCCCTGAACGTTCGATCACATTGTTCTCCCTCCGGCTCCCCTGTTACTTTATATATCCGGCTATAACTGTTAGAATACAAAAACAATACAAAGTTACCATTTTTGGGTAATTTTAACTTTTTGGATCAGAAGTCAAACTTCATCTTTTCCCTTTTAATACATCACAAGACTGCATAAGTCCAAGTATTTAAACGGCTAAAAGTGGAGGCTACAAACAACATATTTCCTTTTTTTTTTTTTTTTATCAAAGTGGTTCCAAAAAGTGAATTGGAGCTTACCTTTTTTAGAAATAGCTGTTAGAATCAATAGTGTATAAAAGACACTATCATTTGATGTAATAAATATAACATTTTTTGTATCAATTCAAGTTCTTATCAAACTGATCAATACATATCTTATTACAGCCTTCAGTTGTTTTAAATAACATGGTATAAGAGCTTATGGTGAAGATCTAGGATCAATTCACTCATTTTAAGCTTCAATCATTTACCAAGAATAAGCTTCCATGTCAAAATTGACGGTAGCTTAAGATGCCAACACAGAAAAACAACTTATTAAACCAAGCTACCATGTCAAAGATTGACGGCAGCTTGGCCAACAACCAAAAACAACTTCAATTCATAAATTGTCAAACGAGTTACCTGAGAGCTCTATGTAAACCACTAACCTCCGTCACCAACACGAAAACCATCACCTTTGTTCCGTCACCAATAAATCACCATCGGTCACTGGAATAGCCGAGATGTGTATATTGTGGTGTGTCAAATCACACAATTATTCAATGCTTTGAACTTATCGGATATCCCAAATGGTGGAACAATCAGAAACGTGGTAGAATGATAACGACAGTAACAGAAGCTTATGGAGGAAACCACAAGGTCACCTGCAACGGCAGCTCTAGATCCAACAATCGAGCTACTCAGGAAGCAACAAGAGGTATTCAAAACCTTAATTTACCTCATAAATCAACCAAATGGGTGAAGGTTAAATATTTTAACCCTAATGGTACATATAAATCAGAACAATCGACCAAAGTGATTAGGGTAAACCCTAATCACTGTAAAGTGATCGAAATAAAAGGAGCAAATTATAATCGCTTCAATTGTTTACAAAATCTGGTGGAAGAAGAAGAGATGAACCCTAATCGATCAGATGAAATTAGGGTTGGAGAGAGATGTGAAATTAAATATTCCACCCAAAAAGACCGGTCGAATGACCTCTCAAGAAGAGGAAAGGCTGACCACACGTTTTTAATGAATAAAAAGTCTGACCTTATTTTTTCAATAAAAAACAAGGGTTCAGAAGGGCTTAAGGGAAGGCTGGACATATTATTTAAGCCCAATTCAAGTGAGCTTGATAAGACTAAACAAAGTGGGCTTATGAATAAAAATGATTCGGCCCAAAATTTGCATTGTTGTTCTGTTCAGGCCCAGACCCAAAATTATACTACTAAACTGGCCCAAAACTCTAATTGTTTAAATAATAAACGTTCAAATAATTACTCGTGTTCTACCGAAAAAGCTAATATTGTTTCGAATAACGAAAAGAGTAACGAATGGATTTTTGATTGTGGTGCTACTCACATCATGACTTTTGAAAATCCGATTTTTGTTCCGAATCAAAACCACGGGTTAAGAAAATTCAAACGGCCAATGGAGGCATTGTACAAATAGAAGGGGGTGGGAGAATTGAAATTACCCCGATTGTGAAATTGTCTAATTGCTTATATATTCTCTGGCCCATAAGTTGTTGTCTGTTAGCCACGTTATAAAAGAACTGAATTGTTCTGTTTTATTACACCCTACCTTTTGTATCCTACAAGATATCCGATCCGGGCTGATCATTGGGCGGGTCACTGAACGGGGTGGATTATACTATGTAGACGAAGTAACCCAACAAGGTTCTGTGATGTTTACACACGGAACTCCTGATAGGGAGGCATGGTTATGGCATAGGAGGTTGGGTCACCCTTCTGCCGGATACTTGCATGCCTTATTTCCAAGCCTTGTTCCATCTAATGTTAAATTAAATTACGAAACTTGTATTTTGGCCAAAAGCCACAGAAGTACTTTTAAACCTAGTAATACGAGAAAAGATGTACCCTTTGCTTTAATTCATTCTGATGTATGGGGTCCTGCACCAGTTACTGGGGGGAGAAATTTCCGGTATTTTGTCTTATTTATTGATGACCATTCACGCATGACCTGGATTTATTTTTTAACCCACAAATCCGAAGTATTTGAAATTTTTTCTCACTTTTATAAAATGGTACAAACTCAATTTAACAAAAATATACAAATTTTGAGATCCGATAATGGGAGTGAATTTGTCAATACTTCAATGAAACAATTTTGCGAAAAAATGGGATTATTCACAAAACATCTTGCGCACACTCCAGAACAAAATGGAGTAGCCGAACGAAAAAATCGACTACTCTTAGAAATGACAAGAGCTTTATTAATTGAATCTAAAGTTTCGAAGAGTTTTTGGCTCGAAGCTCTCGCTTCCGCTACCTATCTTATCAACCGTTTACCTACTAAAGTTTTGGGAACAAAAACCCCAAAAGTTACCATTTCCCAATTTCATAACCTCCCGACTTCATTTAGCATCGAACCTCGAATATTTGGGTGCTCGGTCTTTGTCCATATTCCAAAACATGAGCGTACCAAACTTGATCCTTGTGCGGAAAAATGTGTCATGGTTGGCTATGGAATAAACCAAAAAGGATATCGGTGGTATAGTTCCAAGAGACGTCATGTCTTTACTACAATGAACTGTGACTTTGTTGAAACCGAATATTTTTATGATACCCAACTCACGAGTGAGGGGGATAAAGAGGATAATGACACTCTCAGTTGGATAACTTGGATACCTAAACCTGGTAACATTCAAACACCAACACCAAATCCAGATCCTGAATCATCAAATCCTGATCCAGAATCATCAAATCCTGATCTAGAATCACCAAATCCTAGTCTCGAATCACCAAATCCTTGTCCCGAATCACCTAACATTGAACCAAATGAAGTCTCTTCAAGTAATGAAGTTCAAGAGGAACAAAACAATCAAACTCAATATATACCACTTGACAACAATTCCACTTCTGCTGAAACCACAGAAAGATATGTTCTACCACAAAGAGCCAACAGAGGAGTACCGCCAGTGAAGGAAACCTATGGCTAATATTTCACAAGGAAGCTCAAAGGTCAAGGTATCCTATGGATAATATTGCACAAGGAAACCTATCCAGTGAAGCACAAAAATTTAATTCGGCTTTATATTCCGAAGAAATCCCAACAAGTGTTGATTAAGCCATGAAATCTGAAAAACGAAAGGAGGCCATGGAAGAAGAAATGGAAGCACTCAAAGAAAGTGACACATGGAAAAAATGTGTCATTCTCAAGGAAAAAAACAAGTAGGAAATCGATGGGTGTTTACAATAAAATACAAACCAGATGGTACCATTGAAAGATATAAAGCCCGGCTAGTTGCCAAGGGATATACTCAAATATATGGAATAGATTATTCCGAGACTTTCTCACCTGTTGAGTAGATTGATACCATCAGGGTTCTTTTCTAAGTCGCTGCAAACGAAGACTGGCCACTTCATCAATATGATGTGAAATTGGCCACTTCATCAATTTGATGTGAAGACTGCTTTTCTCCATGGTGAATTGAAAGAAGAAGTCTGTATGGATGCTCCACCAAGATTCTCCGGAAACTTCAAAAATGGGGAAGCTTGTTGACTTAAGAAATCTTTATATGGGTTAAAACAATACCCACGGGCTTGGTTTGAGAGATTTACTTTATTTATGAAAAATATGATTTCAAACAAAGTAACTTGGATCATACTCTCTTTTTTAAATGAATAGGAAATTTAATTATATGCTTAATCATTTATGTCGATGATATGATAATAACAGGAAATGATAAAGAGGAAATTTCTAACTTAAAAATGAACTTATTTAAAGAATTTGAAATGAAAGACTTGGGCAGACTGAAATATTTTTTGGGGATTGAGGTATTACGATCCCAACAGGGAATATTTATCTGTCAAAAGAAGTATGTTCTTGATTTTCTTACAGAAACAGGTATGATTGATTGCAAACCAGCTGATACTCCAATGATTCCAAACCAGAAGCTATATATAGAAGATGAAGCTGATCTTGCTGATAAAGGGCAATACCAAAGGATGGTGGCAAAATTCATCTATCTTGCTCACACTCGACCTGATATCGCACATGCAGTTGGAGGTGTGAGCCAATTCATACATGAACCACAGGTTCACCGTATGGAAGCTGTAATGAGAATCATCAGATATTTGAAGAAAACAGCGGATCATGGAGTTGTTTTTAAAAGACATGGACACCTAAAGACTCAAATATATACCGATGCACGCTGGGCTGGAGAAAAAGGGGATATAAGTTCTACATCCAGATTCTTCACACTTGTCGGGGGTAATTTAGTTGCATGGAGAAGTAAGAAACAAAAAGTTGTCTCTCTTTCAAGTGTCGAATCAGAATTCAGAGGAATAGCCAAATGAGTAGTCGAGGCCTTATGGATCAAGAAGCTACTAACGGAGATTGGTTTTCCACCACAATAAGCTATTCAGATCATGTGCGACAATGAAGCAGCAATCGCTATCTCAGAAAACCCCGTTCAACATGACCGAACAAAACATGTTGAAATCGATCGACACTTTATCCGAGAGAAGCTAGATGGTGAAATCATTTCTCTTCCCTCAATTAGATCCGAAGATCAGCTAGTCGACATGCTCACCAAATCTGTCAATGGAAGACTCTTCAGCGAAGTTCTTGGCAAGTTGAATATTGGAAATCCCACTATTCAATTTGAGGGGGAGTGTTATAATACAACAATAATACAAAGTTACCATTTTTTGGGTAACTTTGACTTTTGGGATCAGAAGTCAAACTTCATCCTTTCCCTTTTAGTTCATCACAAGACTGCATAAGTCTAAGTATTTAAACGGCTAAAAGTGCAGGCTACAAACAACATATTTCCTTTTTTATCAAAGTGGTTCCAAAAAGTGAATTGAAGCCTTACCTTGTTTCAATAGTGTATAAAAGACACTATCATTTGATGTAATAAATATAACATTTTTTGTATCAATTCAAGTTCTTATCAAACTGATCAATACGTATCTTATTACAACCTTCAATTGTCTTAAATAACAATAACACTGTAGATGACACTCTTTTATCCCTATACTATTTGCTCTCTATACTCTAACTCGCCTAACAAAACACCGCGTAATATTCACTCATTATTCCAAGCTGCTGAATTAAATCATACCAAATATTCAAATTTCATCATTGTACTAAGTATAATCATAATTAACCTCATAATAATTAAGCACAAAACTTACTTGAGTTCAGCATTCTTTAAGTTATCCCCTGCATTACTATGCTAAACAGACCGTGTAGTTTCTTTAACTGATGATTCAGAACTGCAAATAAATTCAAAATCAAGAATTAAAATGATACATTTCAAAAAATTTCGCTGTTAAATTTGTACAAAAAAAACTATACATATTGCTGATTATTAGTATGATTACAAGATTGTAACTGTTGTGATTCAAACGAGTTTATTGGTGATGATGTCATCTCTCACTGTCAACGTTGTTTATAAAACTCGAGCTGTGACAAAACAGCGTAAAATTTCTTTTCAGCTTGTCGTATATGATGTTGATCGAAGCTCACAAAATGAGTCCTAAACATCCATGAACCCGAAAATGTACTCTCATTTTAGCTTGATATATTATGGACCTCATGGCTTCAGTTTCTTGAGACTGGTCAATTTGTTTAAGTGTTCGTAAGATGTTTATGACACCAAAAAGTTTATGAGCATTCTTGAAGATTTCGGTTTGGTCAGGGCGAAAATGTGGGGCGAGTGCACACTCAGGGGTGCAACGTTTGCGTTGGTATTTGCAGGCAGCGCAGGCTTGGATTGTGCCCCCTTTAAGGGTCATAATTTGTGTAATGAAAGGTGGTGAATTTGATTTATAAAGAGGAAATAATATTTTAGTGCCTTTTAGTTGCAACCTTAAAGCTACGTTCAAAAAAGATAATTATGTTAAGATTTGTTAGACATTGTGCATGAAACAAGTTATATGATTGGTGAAGTAACAGAATTCAACATCAACATCAACATGAACATCAACATCAACATGAGTTATTAAAACAAAGGCTATTTTTTTTTTTACCAAATTTTTAATTTTTTCTATCTATTATCTATTATGTGTTTGAAAAAGAATACGAGACTTAATTGGTGTAGCGTACCCTAAAAATCAACTTTTAAATGAATAAAGAGAAAATGTACAAAAAAATTCATAAAAAACATGAAAGCCTAAAGAAAAAATGTATATAAAAAAAAAATCATCAAAAACATGAAAACCTAAAGAGAAAACGTACAAATAACAAAACCAAACCAACCAAGACCGGAAACAAACATTTAAAAACCAAAACCTAAACGGCTAAACAAACACATGCAAACATCTACCACAGAAAGAGAGAACCTAATCTCAACCCAAGAAAAAGATTACCCGAAATCTACCTGGCTAAAAAGTATAAATAACGATCACGACCACAAAGAAACAATCCAAAGAACATCCTAGACAAGCTACAAATAAAACAAGCTACCAAACAACATAAAAGGATAAAAACACCCATAAAAAACCTACTAACTGAAACCACAACCCAAATTAGATGCATCCAAGATTAACCGCTGCAATACTAACTTTCTCCTTCTTACACGACGCCAAAGGTGCTTCCCTTCCATTTTCACGTAATGAGCCACCCCTCAAGAGAGAAACGAGTAGTGAACATCTTTACCAATTGGTTGAATAGATGTCGAACCGTCAATACCATCACCAAAAATGACACCCGGTCCCTTTGAAAACCAAATTGATCCCGCCAAGAACGTCACTGGTATCACCCAGCTCATCCAGAATCCTCTCAACATAATCATGGTCTTAAAATATAAACGATTCACCATTCATTCTCACCCATCTATAAAATATTAAACACATACGAAGTAATTTTTAAAGTGATTGTTAACGTGTATACATATACTAATGTAAAAGTTACCTAATTGGATTATACTTTTATGTGTGTTAGAGTTCTAAATATTACATTTAGAAAAATCAGATTAAAAATACATAATCTTTGAGAGGAGATTTTTACAAAGAATTCTAAATTTCTAAATTTTTAAGATTTTACTTTCTAAAATATTAAAATTGTTGTAATTTAGTAGTTAGTAACTACTTTCATGGCATATATTATATAAGATTAGAAACTTCTGTACTATATAAAGCTTAGAATATGAATGAAGAATAAGAGTAACACTTGTGTTTGAGAAATAATGGTACATTGTTTGGTTACACTTGGTGGATATTTATACTACAATACAAATGCTATATGCGTTCAATTTTTAATGAGGAACAGTAAAAGATATGGAGTGATATAATTGATCATTCAAATCTTGGACTTTAGAGGACACATATCTTGACTTTTAGGATACTTGTATATTCAAGATATTATAACACTCCCCCCTTGAATGACAATTTTATTATAGAGTAACCATTACTGCCTCGTTAAAAACCTTGCTAAAGAAAACCCAGTGGGAAAAAACTTTAGCTAAGGGAAAAAGAGTGCAGCATAGAGTTGGCTCCCCCTCATGTAGACATTGCTGAGCTGTTACATCTTTTGAACATGCCTCATGCCAATATTGTGAGTATGCGTTCTGAAAATAGCAGTTGGAAGTGCTTTGGTGAAAAGATCAGCAGAGTTTTTGCTGGATTGAACAGATCTCATTTCAATCTGGTTGTCCTTAATGAGATCTAGAGTGTATGAGAAGAATTTAGGAGGTATGTGTTTTGTTCGGTCACTTTTGATATACCCTTCTTTCATCTGTGCTATGCAAGCTGCATTATCTTCATAGATAGTTGTTGGGCTTTTATTGCGTTCTAGTCCACAAGAATCAGTAATGATTTGTGTCATTGATCTCAACCAAAAATATTCCCGAGTAGCTTCATGTAATGCAATCACTTCTGCATGATTTGATGATGTTGCAATAAGTGTTTGTTTTTTAGAACGCCATGATATTGCAGTACCTCCATTTAGAAATACATATCCAGTTTGAGATTTAGCTTTATGTGGATCAGATAAATAACCTGCATCTGCATAACCAACCAAATCTTGTTTTGATTCGTTAGAATAAAATAATCATAAATCAGTAGTTCCTTGAAGGTATCGAAATATGTGTTTGATCCCATTCCAGTGTCTTTTGGTAGGAGCTGAGCTGAAACTTGCCAACAAATTAACTGCAAAAGAAATGTCAGGTCTTGTATAATTTGTAAGATACATAAGAGCTCCAATTGCACTAAGATATGGCACTTCTGGTCCCAGAATATCTTCATGATCTTTACATGGACGAAATGGATCAGTGTCAACATTAAGTGATCTAACAACCATAGGAGTACTTAATGGTTTTGCCTTGTCCATATCGAAATGTTTTAAAATATTTTATGTATATGTTGTTTGATGTACAAGTAAACCACTAGGTATATGCTCAATCTGCAAACCAAGACAATACTTGGTTTTTTCGAGATCTTTCATTTCAAATTCTTTCTTTAGAAGTTGAATGGCTTCATGGATCTCTTTATTTGTACCTATGATGTTAAGATCATTGACATAAACGGCTATGATCTATATCCGGATGTTGTTTTCTTAATGAATACACATGGGCAAATAAGATTATTTGTATACCCTTTGCTTATCAAGTAATCACTTAATCGTTTATACCACATGCGACCCGATTGTTTTAACCCATATAAAGACCTTTTGTAACTTGATTGAGTACATTTCTTTAGGTTTTGCATTGGATGTTTCTGATACCTTAAATCCTTTAGGTATCTTCATATATATATATCACTATCAAGTGATCCATATAGATAAGCATTCACAACATCCATGCGATGCATTTCTAAATTTTTAGAAACTGCCAGGCTGATTAAGTATCTAAGAGTAATTGCATCCATAACAGGAGAATAATTTTCCTCATAATCAATTCCTGGTCTTTGAGAAAAACTTTGAGTTACAAGTCTAGCTTTATACCTTGTAACTTCATTTTTCTCATTTCTTTTTCGCACAAAAATCCATCTATATCCCACAGGTTTCACATCTTTAGGTGTGAGAACGATAGATCTGGAAACTTTTCTTTTATTGAGCAATTCAAATTCAGCTCGTATTTCTCTTTTCCAATGATCCCAATCATGTCTATTTTGACATTCCATGACAAATTTTGGTTCTGGATCATCATCATCATCATTCATGATGTCATATGCAACATTATATGAAAATATCTCATCAAGATTTTTCATTTCATTTCAGTTCCATAATATTTTTGAATGTGCACAATTGATTGAAAATTCCGTATTGACATCATCAATCTCCTCTGCAGAAGGAGTATTGATTTGTGGTTTTTCTTGAACACTTTCTTTTACCTCATTATCAGCTGAGAATTTTTATCTTTGGAACCAATTGGTCTCCCACGTTTCTGGCGTGGCAAAGACTTATGATTGCTAGCTTTTGGAATTTAAATTCTAGCTGAAGCATTTATTGCTGATATATATGATTTAGTCACTCTTTTTGTATCTGTAAATGCATCAGGTAATTTATTTGCAAATTCTTGCATATGCATTATTTTTGAACTTTTGTCTCGCATTCTTTTGTGCGATGATCAAGATACATTAATTTATGTTCACACCATGAAACATCTTTTTCTTTTATTAATTTATTTTTTTCATTTCTCCCCCTAATCTAGGGAAGAATTTTTTATTAAAATGACAATCAACAAAACGTGCTGTAAAAACATCACCCGTCATGGGTTCAATATATCTTATGATTGCAGCTGTTTCATATCCAACATATATTTCCATCCTTCTTTGAGGAACCATTTTAGTGCGTTGTGGTGGTGCAATTGGAAAATACACTACACAACCAAATGTTCTAAGGTGGAAAATATTTGGCTCTCGACCAAAGTTAAGTTGGTAGGGGAGAATATTTATGACTTGCACTTGGTTTAATGCGAATTAACGTCGCATCATGTAAATTTACATGTCCCCATATAAATATTGAGAGTTTTGTACTCATTACCAATTGTCTAGTTATTAGCTGCAAGCGTTTATCTATTGATTCAGCTAAACCAATTTTTGAATGCACATAAGCAACTGGATGTTTAACAACAATCCTTATAGACATATAATAATCATTAAATGCTTGAGATGTTAACTCACCAGCATTATCAGGTCTCACCCTTTTAATGGTGTAATCGAAAAATGTGTTCTTTATTTAATAATTTGAGCAAGAAACTTTGCAAATGCCACATTTTGACTTGATAATAGACAAATATGAGACCATCTACCAAATGCGTCTATCGGAACATGAAATGTCTAAATGGTCCACACGGTGGATGAATTTATTCACATATCTCACCTTGAATTCTTTCAAGAAATATTTGTGATTCTTTTTCACAATATACTTTTCATTAATCACCATATGTGCTTTTCATTAATCACCATATGCGCTTTTAATCATATGTGCTTTTCATCAGATGCGCTTTTAATCATATGCGCTGCGCTTTTCATCATATTCGCTTTTCATCATATTCGCTTTTAATCATATGCGCCGCGCTTTTCATCATATGTGCTTTTCATCATATGCGCCGCGCTTTTCATCATATGCGCTTTTAATCATATGCACTGCGCTTTTTATCATATGCGTTGCGCTTTTCATCATATACGCTTTTCATTGTAGTGACCCGAACTTTTCCGAACCTTTCTATGATTATATGTTTAATGAAAACTATATTTACATGATTAAATGTTTCCAACATGTTAAGCAATCAAACTTGTTAAGACTTGGTTAATTGAAACGGAAATTTTGTAAACGTCTGATTACCCAGTTTGACCAATGATTCACGAACGCTATAAGTTGTATATGACATGATGATACATAAATGAATAAATATATATGTTTAACATGATATAATGATCATCAAGTATTTCATTAAAAATAGTAACAATAAGTTATATACTTAAAAAGGAGACTATTGACGTATGAAACTCGAAACGATACATATAACGATTATCGTTATAACCACGTCTTACTAAATATATATGAAGCATATTAATGCATTGTTATATTTTATATATAACATGATAATATGATAATTAAATATATCATTAAGTGTATTAACAATGAACTACATAAGTAAAAACAAGACTACTAACTTAAGGATTTCGAAACGAGACATATATGTAACGATTATCGTTGTAACGACATTTAAATGTATATATCATATTAAGATATATTAATATATCATAATATCATGATAATATAATAATTTAAAATCTCATTTGATATTATAAACTTTGGGTTAACAACATTTAACAAGATCGTTAACCTAAAGGTCTCAAAACAACACTTACATGTAACGACTAACGATGACTTAACGACTCAGTTAAAATGTATATACATCTAGTGTTTTAATATGTATTTATACACTTTTGAAAGACTTCAAGACACTTATCAAAATACTTCTACTTAACAAAAATGCTTACAATTACATCCTCGTTCAGTTTCATCAACAATTCTACTCGTATGCACCCGTGTTCGTACTCGTACAATACACAGCTTTTAGATGTATGTACTATTGGTATATACACTCCAGTGATCAGCTCTTAGCAGCCCATGTGAGTCACCTAACACATGTGGGAACCATCATTGGCAACTAGCATGAAATATCTCATAAAATTACAAAAATATGAGTAATCATTCATGACTTATTTACATGAAAACAAAATTACATATCCTTTATATCTAATCCATACACCAACGACCAAAAACACCTATAAACACTTTCATTCTTCAATTTTCTTCATCTAATTGATCTCTCTCAAGTTCTAACTTCAAGTTCTAAGTGTTCTTCATAAATTCCAAAAATTCTAGTTTCATAAAATCAAGAATACTTCCAAGATTGCAAGTTTACTTCCAAGTTTTCTAAATCCATTCCAAGTAATCATCCAAGATCAAGAAACCTTTGTTACTTACAGTAGGTTATCTTTCTAATACAAGGTAATAATCATATTCAAACTTTAATTCAATTTCTATAACTATAACAATCTTATTTCGAGTGGAAATCTTACTTGAAATTGTTTTCGTGTCATGATTCTGCTTCAAGAACTTTCAAGCCATCCAAGGATCATTTGAAGCTAGATCCATTTTTCTCATTTCCAGTAGGTTTATCCAAGGAACTTGAGGTAGTAATGATGTTCATAACATCATTCGATTCATACATAAAAAGCTGTCTTATTCAACGTTATAAACTTGTAATCACTAGAACATAGTTTAGTTAATTCTAAACTTGTTCGCAAATAAAGTTAATACTTCTAAATAGAATTTTAAAATCAGCTAAATGCATGTTCTATATCTATATGATATGCAAACTTAATGATTTAAAACCCGGAAACACGATAAACACCATAAAATTGGATATACGCCGTCGTAGTAAAACCGGGGGCTGTTTTGGTTGGGATAATTAAAAGCTAAGAAGAACTTTGATTTAAAATCTATACTTCTGGAAAAATAATTTTTCTTATGAACATGAAACTATATCCAAAAATCATGGTTAAACTCAAAGTGAAAGTATGTTTTTCAAAATGGTCATCAAGATGTCGTTCTTTCGACGGAAATGACTACCTCTTTCAAAAATGACTTGTAACTTGTATTTCCGACTATAAACTTATACTTTTTCTATTTAGATTCATAAATTTAAGTTCAATACGAAACCGTGGCCACTGGAATCACTCAAAACGGATTAGAAATGAAGAAATGGCGAGTAAAACAAGATTGATAAAAACTACTCATTTTACCTACGTGAAAGTTAGTAATAAATCTATTCCAACCATAACCTAATCAACTTATATTGTATATTATGTAATCTTGAGATACCATAGACACGTATACAATGTTTCGACCTATCATGTCGACCCATCTATATATATATTGAGGAACAACCATAGACACTCTATATGTGAATGTTGGAGTTAGCTATAGAGGGTTGAGGTTGATTCCAAAATATATATATAGTTTGAGTTGTGATCAATACTGAAATACGTATACACTGGGTCGTGGATTGATTCAAGATAATATTTATCGATTTATTTCTGTACATCTAACTGTGGACAACTAGTTGTAGGTTACTAACGAGGACAGCTGACTTAATAAACTTAAAACATCAAAATGTATTAAAAGTATTGTAAGTATATTTTGAACATACTTTGATATATATGTATATATTGTTATAGGTTCGTGAATCGACCAGTGGCCAAGTCTTACTTCCCGACGAAGTAAAAAATATGTGAAAGTGAGTTATAGTCCCACTTTTAAAATCTAATATTTTTGGGATGAGAATACATGCAGGTTTTATAAATGATTTACAAAATAGACACAAGTACGTGAAACTACATTATATGGTTGAATTATCGAAATCGAATATGCCCCTTTTTATTAAGTCTGGTAATCTAAGAATTAGGGAACAGACACACTAATTGACGAGAATCCTAAAGATAGATCTATTGGGCCTAACAAACCCCATCCAAAGTACCGGATGCTTTAGTACTTCGAAATTTATATCATATCCGAAGGGTGTCCCGGAATGATGGGGATATTCTTAAATATGCATCTTGTTAATGTCGGTTACCAGGTGTTCACCATATGAATGATTTTTATCTCTATGTATGGGTTGTGTATTGAAATATGAAATCTTGTGGTCTATTATTATGATTTGATAATATATAGGTTAAACCTATAACTCACCAACATTTTTGTTGACGTTTTAAGCATGTTTATTTTCAGGTGATTATTAAGAGCTTCCGCTGTCGCATACTTAAATAAGGACGAGATTTGGAGTCCATGCTTGTATGATATTGTGTAAAAACTGCATTCAAGAAACTTATTTCGTTGTAACATATTTGTATTGTAAACCATTATGTAATGGTCGCGTGTAAACAGGATATTTTAGATTATCATTATTTGATAATCTACGTAAAGCTTTTTAAACCTTTATTGATGAAATAAAGGTTATGGTTTGTTTTAAAATGAATGCAGTCTTTGAAAAACGTCTCATATAGAGGTCAAAACCTCGCAACGAAATCAATTAATATGGAACATTTTTAATCAATAAGAACGGGACATTTCATTTGGTATCTGAGCGTTGGTCTTAGAGAACCAGAATTTTGTATTAGTGTGTCTTATCGAGTTTGTTAGGATGCATTAGTGAGTCCGGACTTCGACCATGTTTACTTGAAAAATGATTGCTTAACAAATTTTGTTGGAAACTATATATTTTTAACATGTGAATATTATGTGATATATTAATCTCTTAACGTGTTTGATATTATGTGATAGATGTCTACCTCTAGAACAAGTCCCATTGACTCACCTAATAATAATAAAGAGTCAAATGTAAATTGGAATGATTCGTAGACTGATTCACAAGTTCCCGAAGAGGAACCGGAAGAAGAGTTGGAACCGGAAGAAGAATCGGAACCGGAAGAAGAATCGGAATCGGAAGAAGAAATAGAACCAGTGGGGGAAATAATAAAACGGTTAAGTAGAAGAAAATCCTCAACCAACCGACCAAAGTTAATTATGGTCAATGGTGTTTCCGCCAAGGAAGCAAAGTATTGGGAGGATTACCAATTCTCCGATGAATCGGATCCCGACAAGGATTCCGACGATGTTATAGAAATTATCCCAACACAATTTAATAAGGCAAAAGAGAACAATAAGAGAAAGGGCATAAAAATAGAAAAATTTGATTTCAAACCCGATGAACTTTATATGTATCGTCAACACCCGTATTTCTTAAGTTGTGACAATAACTCGGGAACCTCTAAACCACCAGGTTTTTCTAAACCAATGTGGAAAATGACGGCTCGTATTAGGGGAACATCATATATCTCTAGAAACTTGGCAAAACGAACCAAAACCAAAGAAGAAGAAACGAGCGAGTCGGAATAAGATAGTTGTATTCGTGTGGTATAATATATGTAATATAGTGTGCTTATGCTTTATGATATATGTAAAAATTGCTTGTATTAATAAGTATTTTTTTTTTTATGAATCTAACTCTTGTCTATTTTACAGTATAAAAACACAAAATGGATAGACAACCCAATATATTAAGAGACCTACCCGGAGACATGATTGATGAAATCTTGTCTAGAGTCGGTCAGAATTCCTCGGCACAACTATTTAAGACGAGATCAGTTTGTAAGACATTCGAAGAACGTTCCAAGAATGCCTTGGTTTATAAAAGGCTTTCGTTCGAAAGATGGGGGATATCACATTGGGAAATCCATAAGTTACGATGTGTTTACTTTGACGCATATATTGCGGGGAACCCAAATGCTATTTTACGCAACGGGTTAAGAAATTATTTTGACTCAATATATCCAAATATAGGACTTCGTGATTTAGAAAAATCGGCTAACATGCAACATAAAGAAGCATGTTATGCTTACGGGTTAGTAATGTTCACTTCTCACCAAAGTGAGAACAAGAACATCGGGCTACAACTATTAAACAAAACGTTCCCACAAGTGACGGAGTCGGTAATTGGGGTAATAAATGAGGTTTTTAGATTGTTAAAGGACTGTTGGACATTACGTAACCCTCGTCCCTTTGACGACGTTACAACACGCTGTCTTATCAACGGCCATAACGGTTATGTTCCACAAGACCAAGGATGGGAAGTAGTCCTAGTAAAACCAGAATGCATGACTTGTTTCTGGACGTATGAATTACGTGTCTTTATTGCCTTTGCTGAACGACTTGTGTACTAGCTAGAATTATCTTCACAACTATCTTGTATCAAAGTTATTGTGTGCTATATTTCATGCTTTATGTAAAATAAGCGGTATTGTAAGTTTGTAAAATATTGTGTAAAAGTTTGAACGAGAAATATTATTATAATCAGTTTTTCATATAGAATTGTAGTAGTTGAATTGTATATTAGCTACTAAGTATGAACTTAACGGGTAGGTACTACCCGAATTTAAACTTATAAAATGCTAATATGAAGAAAAAACTTTTATAAATGAGTTCATATTATGCTACGAAATACTATTAACTACTCTTAATATTCTATATGATTAACTTGTTCCATTTGACTATTTTGAAGGAAATGGCACCGACTACTCGACACACCATGAATATGAATGAAGAGGAATTCCGTAATTTTCTAGCTTCAAACATAGCCGCAGTACAGGCTGCGCTACATACCAACAATAACCTTGGATCTAGCAGTACAGGAAATCGTGTAGGATGCACCTACAAAGAATTCACTGCCTGCAAACCTTTGGAATTTGATGGAACCGAAGGACCGATCGGATTGAAACGGTAGACCGAGAAGGTCGAATCGGTGTTTGCCATAAGTAAGTGTACTGAAGAGGACAAAGTGAAGTACGCTACGCATACCTTCACAGGTTCTGCGTTAACATGGTGGAATACCTATCTAGAGCAAGTGGGACAAGATGATGCGTACGCACTACCGTGGTCAGCATTCAAGCACTTGATGAACGAGAAGTACCGTCCCAGAACCGAGGTCAATAAGCTCAAGACAGAACTTAGAGGGTTACGAACCCAAGGATTTGATATTACCACGTATGAAAGACGATTCACAGAATTGTGCCTATTGTGTCCGGGAGCGTTCGAAGATGAGGAAGAGAAGATCGACGCGTTTGTGAAAGGATTACCGGAAAGAATCCAAGAAGATATAAGTTCACACGAGCCCGCCTCCATACAACAGGCATGTAGAATGGCTCACAAACTAGTGAACCAGATTGAAGAAAGAATTAAAGAACAGACTGCTGAAGAGGCCAATGTGAAGCAAGTCAAAAGAAAGTGGGAGGAAAACGGTGATAAGAATCACCAATACAACAACAACAGCAATTACAACAATAATCGCAACAATTATCCCAACAATCGCAACATCAATCGCAACTACAACAAACGGCCCAACAACAACAACAACAACAACAACAACAACAACAACAACAACAATAACAACAACAACAACAACAACAACAACAACTACAACAATCATCCCAACAACAATAACAACCGCAACAACAACAACAATCAGAAGCAGCTATGCCAAAGGTGTGAAAAGTATCACTCGGGGTTCTGCACCAAATTTTGCAACAAGTGTAAAAGAAATGGTCATAGCGCGGCGAAGTGTGAGGTCTATGGACCAGGGGTTAACATAACGAAAGGAACAAATGGTGTCGGAACGAGTAATGGCGGAGCAAGTAGTGTCGGAGCAAGTTATGCCAATGTAGTTTGTTATAAATGTGGAAAACCGGGCCACATTATTAGAAATTGCCCGAACCAGGAGAACACGAATGGACAAGGCCGTGGAAGAGTTTTCAATATTAATGCGGCAGAGGCACAGGAAGACCCGGAGCTTGTTACGGGTACGTTTCTTATTGACAATAAATCTGCTTACGTTTTATTTGATTCGGGTGCGGATAGAAGCTATATGAGTAGAGATTTTTTTGCTAAATTAAGTTGTCCATTGACGCCGTTGGATAGTAAATTTTTACGCGAATTAGCAAACGGTAAATTAATTTCAGCAGATAATATATGCCGGAATCGAGAAATTAAACTGGTAGCGAAATATTTAAGATTGACTTGATACCAGTAGAGTTAGGGAGTTTTGATGTGATAATCGGTATGGACTTGTTGAAAGAAGTGAAAGCAGAGATCGTTTGTTACAAAAATGCAATTCGCATTATACGAGAAAAAGGAAAACCCTTAATGGTGTACGGAGAAAAGGGCAACACGAAGCTACATCTTATTAGTAATTTGAAGGCACAAAAACTAATAAGAAAAGGTTGCTATGCTATTCTAGCACACGTCGAGAAAGTACAAACTGAAGAAAAGAGCATCAATGATGTTCCCGTCGCAAAAGAATTTCCCGATGTATTTCCTAAAGAATTACCAGGATTACCCCCACATCGATCCGTTGAATTTCAAATAGATCTTGTACCAGGAGCTGCACCAATAGCTCGTGCTCCTTACAGACTCGCACCCAGCGAGATGAAAGAACTGCAAAGCCAATTACAAGAACTTTTAGAGGGTGGTTTCATTCGACCAAGCACATCACCATGGGGAGCTCCTGTTTTGTTTGTCAAGAAGAAAGATGGTACATTCAGGTTGTGTATCGACTACCGAGAGTTGAACAAACTTACCATCAAGAACCGCTACCCACTACCGAGAATCGACGACTTATTTGATCAACTACAAGGCTCGTCTGTTTATTCAAAGATTGACTTACGTTCCGGGTATCATCAAATGCGGGTGAAAGAAGATGATATTCCAAAGACTGCTTTTAGAACACGTTACGGTCATTACGAGTTTATGGTCATGCCGTTTGGTTTAACTAATGCACCAGCTGTGTTCATGGACCTTATGAACCGAGTGTGTGGGCCATATCTTGACAAGTTTGTCATTGTTTTCATCGATGACATACTTATTTACTCAAAGAATGATCAAGAGCATGAAGAACATTTGAGAAAAGTGCTAGAAGTATTGAGGAAAGAAAAACTGTACACTAAGTTTTCAAAGTGTGCATTTTGGTTGGAAGAAGTTCAATTCCTCGGTCACATAGTGAACAAAGAAGGTATTCAGGTGGACCCGGCAAAGATCGAAACCGTTGAAAAGTGGGAAACCCCAAAAACTCCGAAGCATATACGTCAATTTTTAGGACTAGCTGGTTACTACAGAAGGTTCATCCAAGACTTTTCCAGAATAGCAAAACCCTTGACTGCATTAACGCATAAAGGGAAGAAATTTGAATGGAAGGATGAACAAGAGAAAGCGTTTCAGTTATTGAAGAAAAAGCTAACTACGGCACCTATATTGTCATTGCCTGAAGGGAATGATGATTTTGTGATTTATTGTGACGCATCAAAGCAAGGTCTCGGTTGTGTATTAATGCAACGAACGAAGGTGATTGCTTATGCGTCTAGACAATTGAAGATTCACGAACAAAATTATACGACGCATGATTTGGTTGCATTAAAGACTTGGAGGCACTACTTATATGGGTTCAAAAGTATTATATATACCGACCACAAAAGTCTTCAACACATATTTAATCAGAAACAACTGAACATGAGGCAGCGTAGGTGGATTGAATTGTTGAATGATTACGACTTTGAGATTCGTTACCACCCGGGGAAGGAAAACGTGGTAGCCGACGCCTTGAGCAGGAAGGACAGAGAACCCATTCGAGTAAAATCTATGAATATAATGATTCACAATAACCTTACTACTCAAATAAAGGAGGCGCAACAAGGAGTTTTAAAAGAGGAAAATTTAAAGGATGAAATACCCAAAGGATCGGAGAAGCATCTTAATATTCGGGAAGACGGAACCCGGTATAGGGCTGAAAGAATTTGGGTACCAAAATTTGGAGATATGAGAGAAATGGTACTTAGAGAAGCTCATAAAACCAGATACTCAATACATCCTGGAACGGGGAAGATGTACAAGGATCTTAAGAAACATTTTTGGTGGCCAGGTATGAAAGCTGATATTGCTAAATATGTAGGAGAATGTTTGACGTGTTCTAAGGTCAAAGCTGAACATCAGAAACCATCAGGTCTACTACAACAACCTGAAATCCCGGAATGGAAATGTGAAAACATTACCATGGATTTCATTACTAAATTGCCAAGGACTGCAAGTGGTTATGATACTATTTGGGTAATAGTTGATCATCTCACCAAGTCAGCACACTTCCTGCCAATAAGAGAAGATGACAAGATGGAGAATTTAGCACGACTGTATTTGAAGGAAGTCGTCTCCAGACATGGAATACCAGTCTCTATTATCTTTGATAGGGATGTCAGATTTATTTCAAGATTCTGGCAGACATTACAGCAAGCATTAGGAACTCGTCAAGACATGAGTACTGCCTATCATCCACAAACTGATGGGCAGAGCGAAAGGACGATACAAACGCTTGAAGACATGCTACGAGCTTGTGTTATTGATTTCGGAAACAGTTGGGATCGACATCTACCGTTAGCAGAATTTTCCTACAACAACAGCTACCATTCAAGCATTGAGATGGCGCCGTTTGAAGCACTTTATGGTAGAAAGTGCAGGTCTCCGATTTATTGGAGTGAAGTGGGGGATAGACAGATTACGGGTCCGGAGATAATACAAGAAACTACCGAGAAAATCATCCAAATTCAACAAAGATTGAAAACCGCCCAGAGTTGACAAAAGAGCTACGCGGACAGTAAAAGAAAAGATATAGAGTTTGAAATTGGAGAAATGGTCATGCTTAAGGTTTCACCTTGGAAAGGCGTTGTTCGATTTGGTAAACGGGGGAAACTAAATCCAAGGTACATTGGACCATTCAAGATTATAGATCGTGTCGGACCAGTAGCTTACCAACTGGAGCTACCTCAACAACTCGCGGCTGTACATAACACTTTTCACGTCTCAAATTTGAAGAAATATTTTGCTAAAGAAGATCTCACTATTCCGTTAGACGAAATCCAAATCAATGAAAAACTTCAATTCATTGAAGAACCCGTCGAAATAATGGATCGTGAGGTTAAGAGACTTAAACAAAACAAGATACCGATTGTTAAGGTTCGATGGAATGCTCATAGAGGACCCAAGTTCACCTGGGAATGAGAAGATCAGATGAAGAAGAAGTACCCGCACTTATTTCCAGAAGATGAGCCAACACCTCCAATCGCTTAAAATTTCGGGACGAAATTTATTTAACGGGTAGGTACTGTAGTGACCCGAACTTTTCCGAACCTTTCTATGATTATATGTTTAATGAAAACTATATTTACATGATTAAATGTTTCCAACATGTTAAGCAATCAAACTTGTTAAGACTTGGTTAATTGAAACGGAAATTTTGTAAACGTCTGATTACCCAGTTTGACCAATGATTCACGAACGCTATAAGTTGTATATGACATGATGATACATAAATGAATAAATATATATGTTTAACATGATATAATGATCATCAAGTATTTCATTAAAAATAGTAACAATAAGTTATATACTTAAAAAGGAGACTATTGACGTATGAAACTCGAAACGATACATATAACGATTATCGTTATAACCACGTCTTACTAAATATATATGAAGCATATTAATACATTGTTATATTTTATATATAACATGATAATATGATAATTAAATATATCATTAAGTGTATTAACAATGAACTACATAAGTAAAAACAAGACTACTAACTTAAGGATTTCGAAACGAGACATATATGTAACGATTATCGTTGTAACGACATTTAAATGTATATATCATATTAAGATATATTAATATATCATAATATCATGATAATATAATAATTTAAAATCTCATTTGATATTATAAACTTTGGGTTAACAACATTTAACAAGATCGTTAACCTAAAGGTCTCAAAACAACACTTACATGTAACGACTAACGATGACTTAACGACTCAGTTAAAATGTATATACATCTAGTGTTTTAATATGTATTTATACACTTTTGAAAGACTTCAATACACTTATCAAAATACTTCTACTTAACAAAAATGCTTACAATTACATCCTCGTTCAGTTTCATCAACAATTCTACTCGTATGCACCCGTGTTCGTACTCGTACAATACACAGCTTTTAGATGTATGTACTATTGGTATATACACTCCAATGATCAGCTCTTAGCAGCCCATGTGAGTCACCTAACACATGTGGGAACCATCATTGGCAACTAGCATGAAATATCTCATAAAATTACAAAAATATGAGTAATCATTCATGACTTATTTACATGAAAACAAAATTACATATCCTTTATATCTAATCCATACACCAACGACCAAAAACACCTATAAACACTTTCATTCTTCAATTTTCTTCATCTAATTGATCTCTCTCAAGTTCTAACTTCAAGTTCTAAGTGTTCTTCATAAATTTCAAAAGTTCTAGTTTCATAAAATCAAGAATACTTCCAAGATTGCAAGTTTACTTCCAAGTTTTCTAAATCCATTCCAAGTAATCATCCAAGATCAAGAAACCTTTGTTACTTATAGTAGGTTATCTTTCTAATACAAGGTAATAATCATATTCAAACTTTAATTCAATTTCTATAACTATAACAATCTTATTTCGAGTGGAAATCTTACTTGAAATTGTTTTCGTGTCATGATTCTGCTTCAAGAACTTTCAAGCCATCCAAGGATCCTTTGAAGCTAGATCCATTTTTCTCATTTCCAGTAGGTTTATCCAAGGAACTTGAGGTAGTAATGATGTTCATAACATCATTCGATTCATACATAAAAAGCTGTCTTATTCAACGTTATAAACTTGTAATCACTAGAACATAGTTTAGTTAATTCTAAACTTGTTCGCAAATAAAGTTAATCCTTCTAAATAGACTTTTAAAATCAACTAAACACATATTCTATATCTATATGATATGCAAACTTAATGATTTAAAACCCGAAAACACGATAAACACCATAAAACTGGATATACGCCGTCGTAGTAAAACCGGGGGCTGTTTTGGTTGGGATAATTAAAAGCTAAGAAGAACTTTGATTTAAAATCTATACTTCTGGAAAATAATTTTTCTTATGAACATGAAACTATATCCAAAAATCATGGTTAAACTCAAAGTGAAAGTATGTTTTTCAAAATGGTCATCAAGATGTCGTTCTTTAGACGGAAATGACTACCTCTTTATAAACTTATACTTTTTCTATTTAGATTCATAAATTTAAGTTCAATACGAAACCGTGGCCACTGGAATCACTCAAAACGGATTAGAAACGAAGAAATGGCGAGTAAAACAAGATCGATAAAAACTACTCATTTTACCTACGTGAAAGTTAGTAATAAATCTATTCCAACCATAACCTAATCAACTTATATTGTATATTATGTAATCTTGAGATACCATAGACACGTATACAATGTTTTGACCTATCATGTCGACCCATCTATATATATATTGCGGAACAACCATAGACACTCTATATGTGAATGTTGGAGTTAACTATACAGGGTTGAGGTTGATTCCAAAATATATATATATAGTTTGAGTTGTGATCAATACTGAAATACGTATACACTGGGTCGTGGATTGATTCAAGATAATATTTATCGATTTATTTCTGTACATCTAACTGTGGACAACTAGTTGTAGGTTACTAACGAGGACAGCTGACTTAATAAACTTAAAACATCAAAATGTATTAAAAGTATTGTAAATATATTTTGAACATACTTTGATATATATGTATATATTGTTATAGGTTCGTGAATCGACCAGTGGCCAAGTCTTACTTCCCGACGAAGTAAAAAATATGTGAAAGTGAGTTATAGTCCCACTTTTAAAATCTAATATTTTTGGGATGAGAATACATGCAGGTTTTATAAATGATTTACAAAATAGATACAAGTACGTGAAACTACATTATATGGTTGAATTATCGAAATCGAATATGCCCCTTTTTATTAAGTCTGGTAATCTAAGAATTAGGGAACAGACACACTAATTGACGCGAATCCTAAAGATAGATCTATTGGGCCTAACAAACCCCATCCAAAGTACCGGATGCTTTAGTTATTCGAAATTTATATCATATCCGAAGGGTGTCCCGGAATGATGGGGATATTCTTAAATATGCATCTTGTTAATGTCGGTTACCAGGTGTTCACCATATGAATGATTTTTATCTCTATGTATGGGATGTGTATTGAAATATGAAATCTTGTGGTCTATTATTATGATTTGATAATATATAGGTTAAACCTATAACTCACCAACATTTTTGTTGACGTTTTAAGCATGTTTATTCTCAGGTGATTATTAAGAGCTTCCGCTGTCGCATACTTAAATAAGGACGAGATTTGGAGTCCATGCTTGTATGATATTGTGTAAAAACTGCATTCAAGAAACTTATTTCGTTGTAACATATTTGTATTGTAAACCATTATGTAATGGTCGCGTGTAAACATGATATTTTAGATTATCATTATTTGATAATCTACGTAAAGCTTTTTAAACCTTTATTGATGAAATAAAGGTTATGGTTTGTTTTAAAATGAATGCAGTCTTTGAAAAACGTCTCATATAGAGGTCAAAACCTCGCAACGAAATCAATTAATATGGAACGTTTTTAATCAATAAGAACGGGACATTTCATTCATCATATGCGCTTTTTATCATATGCGCTTTTAATCATATGCGCTGCGCTTTTCATCATATGCGCTTTTCGGTGCTACATAGGTATTTCTCATTTTCGGTTATCATTGACTGATAATCATATCCATTATGATATATATCAGAGAAACTTAACAAATTTCTTTTTAATTCGGGAGAAAACAAAGCATTGTTTATCAGAAAATTCGTACCATTTGGTAATATGAATTTTTGCCTTTTTCGTTCCTTATATCAAGTTTGCAAGACCTGATATAGTATTTATAATTCCTTCATTTGATTTAAATCAATGAAATATTTCTTAGATTTGATCATAGTGTGTATGTTACCACTATCTGCAATACATAGATTTTTACCATTTAATTGATGCTGTATTTCAGCAGGATTCATATTAAAACTTCAAATAAGATAAGTAAATAATGAGTTATATTTCAGCAAGATAATCAAATTATATTACCTGCAAATAAGTTACAATCTGAAGTACATAAAAGATAACACTTAATAAACATATGCGTTATGGTCTAAACCCATTTATTTATGAGTGATACATAACAAGCTAATCATCTTAGAAAATTCAAACCATTCAAGTCTTAAGGTAGCTCAGGGTTTTTTTTAATCAAGATTTTTCAACAGGTTCACTCTCGTTTTCTTTTCTTTTGGGACTTATTTGTAGAGATAAACAAGATGTTCATGTATTCAAGAAATACTAGACTGATGATCCTTGTTACCAGATCATTAATAAGAATCTCCGGGATTCTTATAAGAGCGTCTACTAACATCTTCAATTTTATTCTTTAATGGTTCACCGTTATTTCTTGATAATTAATATCGTATCTATTTTTGAGTATTTTCCATAATACACTTGGATCTTCGATCATATAATATGTAGATTCTAAGGACTCGTCAATATGTTTGCTAAGAAAAATACTTGCTATTGCTTTCTCTTGTTCGGAACAATTGTTATTTTCATTCAGGGTTTCTAAAATACCGATTGATTCGAGATGTTTTTCTACATTCATAACCCATGTTAAGTAGTTGTTCCCACTTGATTCTAAAGAAGCAAATTTAAGCCTTTTCAAATTCGACATTTTCTTGATTAGTGACTTGTGCTTGCTTAGATAAACTTTGATTATACGGACCACTTCGTGCTGATAACGTGTTGTAATTTAGTAGTTAGTAACTACTTTCATGGCATATATTATATAAGATTAGAAACTTCTGTACTATATAAAGCTTAGAATATGAATGGAGAATAAGAGTAACACTTGTGTTTGAGAAATAATGGTACATTGTTTGGTTACTCTTGGTGGATATTTATACTACAATACAAATGCTATATGCGTTCAATTTTCAATGAGGAATAGTAAAAGATATGGAGTGATATAATTGATCATTCAAATATTGGACTTTAGAGGACACATATCTTGACTTTTAGGATACTTGTATATTTCAAGATATTATAACAAAAATTAAATAAATATGCATTTTTTTTCTTCTTTAAAGTAAATAAAAAGGTTTCTTGTACGAGTAAAAACTTGTTCCCTAGAGCTGACTGTTAAACGTGATGCGGAAAATACTCCGGATTCTCGTACTACACGAATCTTGAAAAATTTTGGACCTACACCCCAAAACACAACACTCACTGCATCACGTACAACTTTAATATGCACAAAACAGAAAAAAGATTCTACATTTTTTGTTTCCTTTTTATTACTTCTGCGTGGAACAAAGTTTCCCTTTTTTGGCGTGGAACATTTTCATTGGGACCCACGTCACAAACGTACAACTATAACTGCACATTACACGTGTATACGTACAACAACCGTCCTAAACCCAAAGAGTAATAAAATATCTACAGTCAGCAAGAGGAGCAGGTGTAGTGTTTTCAATTATGTATAACCATTTCTACTTAAATAAAGTAATACTACGAAGTATTAATATTAATATTATCATTATCATTATTATATAATTTTTACATCTCACATTGTCACCCATGCCACTTCATGTAGATTTGGTGTAGGTGGGAAGTTTCAATTATATAATTTAACAAATAAAGAAAGGCAAAACTTGAAATAAATTTGTGTTTTTATCATCTGGGTCTTAATCATTAGTGATAAAGTTGTGATCTTGATGTGATGGGTGAAGAAAAGGCTGAAGTTCTTGAAGCTGTGTTGAAGGAGATAGTAGATTTGGTAATTGATCTATTTTGATCACTAAATTTTGCATTTTTGATTGTGGGTTTTTGTTTTTATTTGTTGAATTTTGTTAAATTTTGCAGGAAAGTATACCCATTGAAGAAGTTTTTGAGAATTTGAGATGTAGTAAAGATGGTCTCACCACTTTTGCTGCTCAAGAAAGATTAGCCATTTTTGGGCATAACAAGCTTGAAGAAAAAAAGGTACTATCTTTTTTTATTGTTCTATAAATTTGACATTAATTTTAATGAAATATTACTACTTACTCTGGTTAGTATTTTAGGAGAGCAAAATTCTGAAATTTTTAGGGTTTATGTGGAATCCATTATCATGGGTGATGGAAGCTGCTGCAATAGTGGCAATTGCCCTTACAAATGGAGGGGTAAAATCTTGACAATTTAATTAATTATTAATCCTACTAAAAAAATAGATAAATAATTATATGTTTATTTTGTTAAATGATCAAAATTGTTACAGGGGAAGCCTCCAGATTGGCAAGATTTTTTGGGTATAATTATTCTGCTTGTGATAAACTCTACCATTAGTTTTGTTGAAGAAAATAATGCAGGTAATGCTGCTGCAGCACTTATGGCCCAGCTGGCACCGAAAGCAAAGGTTTGATTTTGTTTTGAAATTAGCTTAAAAGGTTTGAATCTGAGTATATGGGCTTGCTTGCTTGTGGATTAGGTAAATATATGTTTTTTGTTGATCATATTTTCAAGATTCTTCGAGATGGAAAATGGAAA
This sequence comes from Rutidosis leptorrhynchoides, assembly GCF_046630445.1. Taxonomy (NCBI): domain Eukaryota; kingdom Viridiplantae; phylum Streptophyta; class Magnoliopsida; order Asterales; family Asteraceae; genus Rutidosis; species Rutidosis leptorrhynchoides. Next base: position 567,031,309 of record NC_092335.1, on the reverse strand, counting down.
GAGGAAGATGCTGCGATTTTAGTTCCTGGGGATGTAATTAGTGTAAAGCTTGGAGATATTATTCCTGCGGATGCTCGTTTGCTAGAAGGTGACCCGTTGAAGATTGATCAGGTAATCTATTTATCTAAAGGTGGCAATTCGACCCATTTACCTACGGATGGTTGATTTTGGTTGTGGTGTACCTCAAATGGGTCAATTCAAAAAATTAGCTAAGAGGGAAACAGGTGGTTGTCAACTCCTATCTATACTCAAGGCATACAATCTTTTATTTCTTTTTTCCCAATACATTTTTTGTCATAATATTGTTTCTTTGAATATTATTAAGACATTCTTCATTTTTAAAGAGGATTTTGCTAACAACTATCGTTAACACGCCAAAAACACTTTTATATATCAGTTGGTTATTAACTTCATGGTGGCGGTTACTTAAATGTACAAGTGTTTAATGCGTCTTAACGACGACATTGTTAGCGATCTCCAAAACAAAAGCTAAATAAAATGAAAAGCACTGTTTGTGGGCCATTTCAAGCTGAACCTTTTTTGACCCGTTAAATAACCCTGTATGCCATGTATAGTTTTATATTTAGTGCAATCATCTCTTACTCAAGCTGTGAACTAATGTATTTAACTCAATCTTGTTGGGATTTTATAGTCTGCGTTAACAGGTGAATCACTCCCTGTGACAAAAGGTCCCGGAGACGGTGTCTATTCGGGTTCTACTTGCAAGCAAGGTGAGATCGAGGCGGTTGTGATTGCCACCGGGGTTCATACCTTCTTTGGGAAAGCTGCTCATCTTGTCGACACAACCAATCAAGTTGGTCACTTTCAAAAGGCAAGATTGTTCCAAAGATCTCTGCTTTACAACTCGTATTTGTTCGGTCGTTGATTGATTAAAATACACTAGACTTCACAACATCTTTTCTTAGGTCCATTGAGACCTAATTGGTTTTCTTGATTAGGTCTTGACAGCAATCGGAAACTTCTGCATTTGCTCGATTGTTGCGGGTATGCTTGTTGAGATTGTAGTAATGTTCCCAATTCAAGATAGGAAGTTTAGGCCCGGGATCGACAATCTCCTTGTGCTTCTAATCGGAGGAATCCCTATTGCTATGCCAACGGTTCTTTCGGTTACAATGGCTATTGGATCTCATCGTTTAGCTCAACAGGTTTGGCCCGTTACAAATCCTTTTTCAAGATCACACCTTTTTTTGTGACATTTGACATGTGATTGTAACTTCTAAAGGGAGCTATAACTAAAAGAATGACAGCCATAGAAGAAATGGCGGGAATGGATGTACTTTGCAGTGACAAAACTGGTACTTTAACACTAAACAAGCTCACCGTTGATAAAAACCTTATTGAGGTTCGTTCATAAATGTGTGATAGTTTTGGTTTGTTTACCTACGAATGGATGGGTTCGGGTTTGCTTTTACCTCAGATGGGCCAAATGGTATATTTGAATAGGTCAAAATGGATCGAACAAAGTCACCGAAAATGTACTTTAATGCATAAAACCTCCTAAATCATTTTGATCATCCACATTGTAAATTGGCATAATGTAGTGTTTGTTGTAAAATTTGACACACTGATTATTCTTAAATGTATTTGGACAAAAAGTGTAGTTGGCCAACACCAACATGCTTAAATTCGATATTATTTCCGCCTACAATGCATAAAACCTCTTAAAGCATTTTGATTTGGGATTTTGACTTTTCGTTGACTCGAATATTCAGGTATTTGCGAAAGGGGTCGATGCCGATACCGTTATTTTGATGTCGGCTAGAGCCTCAAGAACTGAAAATCAGGATGCTATTGATGCTGCTATTGTTGGTATGCTTGCTGATCCTAAAGAGGTAATCTTGTAAAAACACAAGTGTAAAAGTTTTCATAACGTCTCTTTGTTAATACTTCATTTTTATTATTATTTGGATATTTAAAATTTTTTCTATAATTATAGGCACGTGCCGGTATTCGAGAACTACATTTTCTTCCATTTAATCCTACTGATAAGCGCACAGCATTGACGTATTTAGATAACGAGGGTAAAATGCATAGAGTCAGCAAAGGTGCACCCGAACAGGTAATATGACATTTGAGTTATCATAAAAGTTGTAATTTTGGCCTTACACTCTTAACTATTTTTTTAACATTTTCTAGATCTTAAATCTTGCACACAACAAATCAGACATTGAACGCCGAGTTCATGCTATTATTGACAAGTTTGCAGAACGGGGCCTACGGTCACTTGCTGTAGCTTACCAGGTGATGCATAATATTCAATAGTCAAGTCGAATTTTCATTTTCTTTTATTATTAAGGGATTAATTAAATTAAATGATTGATTTTTTCGTTTGGCATCTTTATAGGATGTTCCCGAGGGAAGAAAAGAGAGCCCTGGTGGGCCATGGCAGTTTATAGGTCTCATGCCTCTCTTTGATCCACCGAGGCATGATAGTGCCGATACTATACGACGGGCTTTGGATCTTGGAGTAAACGTTAAAATGATAACAGGTGCGTAAGTATATACATGTTGACTATTTACAGCGAGTCAACTTTGAGTTGGAATAGTACTGTATTTCACACCAAAACTGCATTTTTAATCTTGATTTCGAACAGGAGATCAACTGGCAATCGGGAAAGAAACTGGACGTCGTCTCGGAATGGGAACAAACATGTATCCTTCATCTGCATTGCTTGGTCAAAATGCGGATGAATCGATTGCTGCTTTACCAATCGATGAACTTATTGAAAAGGCTGATGGTTTTGCTGGCGTCTTTCCTGGTAATTATTGTCTGAAATTTTCTGGCTTTCAATATTGAGCAGAGGTGTCAAAATGAGCGGGTTGGAGGGGTTAATAATGGGTGTAGTTCGGTTAACACAAACAATTTTAGTCCAAGTTTTGTGAATATTTATACACAATTAGTGTGTTAAGTATCGTTACAAAAGTTATATTACTTCTACAGTCACACAATTTTACAAGAATTACACTTTATATTTCAATAAAAATAAATACCCCTTAAACCTATTTGACCGCAAGGTTGTGGAAATTGCTACTTGGGGAGTACTTGTTCGGACTTTTTAGGAGGTACTCGGCCACTTGGGGAGTACTCGGTTGTTGACCAAGTCTCGGTTGTTGACCAAGTTTGACTTTGGCCGATGTTGACCGTTTTTCCTAGTAATCTCGTGTTTTGGCCTGAGTTTTGATCGATTTTTCGAGTAATCCCGAGTTTTGGCCAAGTTTGACCGCGTTTTGACTAAGTTTGACCGAGTAATCACCGAGTAATTCCGAGTCCTGCAACATTTGTTTGACCGGTTTCCTTTTTAGCTATTTTGTATTATTGTACCTGAATCGTAAGTGATAGAACAAACCCAATCGATCCTTTCATATTTATATCGGTAAGTATTGCCACCTCTACTATTGCGTGTTTGCATGTATTGATCCCGAATCGTAACAAATACTATATATTTGTTATGTCTCAGACCACAAATATGAAATCGTAAAATCGTAACAAATACTATATATTTGTATGTCTCAGAGCACAAATATGAAATCGTAAAACGTCTACAAGCTAGAAAACACATTTGTGGTATGACGGGCGACGGAGTTAACGATGCCCCCGCCCTTAAAAAGGCGGATATCGGGATTGCGGTAGCTGATGCCACCGATGCGGCTCGTGGTGCTTCGGATATTGTTCTTACTGAACCAGGACTCAGTGTAATAATTAGCGCGGTCTTGACTAGCCGAGCCATCTTTCAAAGGATGAAAAACTACACCGTAAAGCCTTGTTTATTTTCCATTTTTACATTTTTAGTCATCAGTAAAGTGTAATTGACTCTACTTACTTTATTCATTGTCGCAGATTTATGCTGTTTCGATTACAATTCGTATTGTGGTAAGTTATTTCATTTGCTTCTTAACATGCGAAAAGACTCCCAAACGCCTAACCTAAAGGTGGCATTTTTTATTTATTTACTTATGAATGGGTTGATTTTGGGTTGTGGACGAATAATGTAAACTAATCGGATTTTTTACTGAAAATTTAATTTTTATATCATAGGTTTTTTTTATTTTTTATTTATTATTATAATAAACTAATTATAATAAAAGGACTAAAGATTGTTTAAGGTTCAGTCCCACCCAAATCCAACCATTATTGACCCCTACAAATCTACAATAAACAAATTGTTTCAACCTGGATCCATTTAACCCGTTACCCATTACAGGGGCGGAGCTAAAAAATGTCATTGAGGGGGCAAAAAAGTAATTTGTTAACTTTTCATTTTTGTTTGGGGGCAATTTTTTTCTTCATTTTTCATGGGGCAAAAAAAGTGATAAAAACATAAATTCCCTTGAAACGTTTTTACTTAATTTAAAATTTGTTGAGGGGGCAACTGCCCACTGTCTCCTCCTACATCCGCGCCCCTCCGTTTTTCCTCTACTCACACTTAATTGTATATTTACGAGTTACAAATCTTACGTGAATTTGCTAACATTATGACAGCTTGGTTTTATGCTTCTCGCTTTGATATGGAAGTTTGACTTCCCGCCTTTTATGGTGCTTATCATAGCCATCCTTAATGATGGTATTTTTTTTTTTTTTTTTATTTATTTTTTTTTTTTTTTTGTTGCAACCTCCTTTGATTGTTTCTTACTTGTAATCATCTGAATTTTTTTTACATTTGTGTTAGGTACCATAATGACGATATCGAAGGATCGAGTAAAACCGTCTCCTCTTCCAGATAACTGGAAGTTAGCCGAGATTTTCACAACCGGCGTCATTCTTGGTAGTTACTTGGCGATGATGACAATTATATTCTTTTGGGCTGCTTACAAAACAGACTTTTTCCCGGTACGTTTGTACATGTATGTAACATATTTGTATCTGTATTCGAGCCTTTTTATGTAAGTTGAGTACCTTAATCTTATCTACATATTTTTTTGCCAGCGTACATTTGGAGTACCGACACTCGAGAAAACAGCGCACGATGACTTCAGAAAGCTGGCTTCGGCAATATATCTTCAAGTCAGCACAATTAGTCAGGCACTCATATTTGTGACACGCTCTCGTAGTTGGTCTTTTGTCGAACGCCCTGGTTGGCTTCTTGTCATTGCGTTTGCTGTTGCCCAGCTGGTACGTGATATTTTGATTTGGTATAATCTCTGGTCATGCGGGTTTGGTAACGGGTCAAAATGACTAATTTATTATTATGGGTCGTAACATGTCAGGTTGGGTCGACCTGAACGCTTTCACTCCAAATACCTGTATATATTTCTTTTATATACCCACCGTCTCAAAAAAGCTGTCCACTTTACTATTTTTGTTTGTCCCAAAAATATTGTCTCTTACTCTAAATAACAACAAACAATTATCAAAGTTTTAATTATGCAACAACAACAACAACAGTACCCAATACCACTTGAGTGGTGTATGGGGGAGGTGAGATGTAGACAATCCTTCCTTTATCCGAGAATAAAAACAAGTCATTTCTCCACCCAGAAAAGTAGAGGAAGTCATCCCTCTCTTTATTCGGCGGATAAAGAGATTGCTTCCGAGTGGACCTCCGGCCTTTAAAAAAAAAAATAAATTAAAAAATAAATAAATAAATAAATACATAAAAATTGAGACGCCATGAAAATGGTAGAATCAAATTTTCATGGGTTTAAAAGCCTGCCTGAAAATCAATTTAGGCTCTAAGCGGCAGTCAAGACGCCACTTAATCGACGTTTGGTGTTGCCTCAATAAATAAAGCCAAGGGACCTTGTAAACAGAACACGAAAGGTATGCCGGGTGGAAGTTGTTGCACAAGCAAAGAGCCAACCACCCGTAACAAACCAAAGCACCACTCATGCACCTTTACGGTAGACATCCCCGAAGCCACACAACTAAAAGAAAACCACTCAAGCTCATGAGCAAAGAAGGTCGTCCTCAGCCATAATGACCTCAGGATGCACCGAACGATACGAGACACACACACCCCCACCCACCCACCACACACACACGCACCCATCTATACACACCCCCATACACACACACACACACACCCAATAAAACATAAATCTATATACAAACCAGCATACAACCGTACATAAACATACCTAAATACCTGCAAGAACACGTACCTACGTACATACAAACGCCAACAAAACAAGCAAAAAACATACATACAAACCTGCAAAAAAAAAAAAAAAAAAAAAAAAAAAAAAAAAACAGCCTAGCAAAAATACATAATCAAAACCTACAATTCTTCAAAAAAAAAAAAAAAAAACAGAAAACCTACAAACATAGACATAAAAAACCTACACTACAAAACTTACATACATACCTCCCAAAAACAAACGTACAAACCATGCATACATATCAACAAACAAACGTGCATACAAACACCAAAAAACAAAAACCTACTCGTCTACTAGTACTAGTAGATGTAAATAATAAAAAACGGTAATGATAATGATACTAGTAATAATAGTAATAATTATAATAATAATACAAGTACAAGTAGTAGTAAAATAATAGTTAATAGTAATAGTAATAAACATAATAATACAAAGTTTTAATTATGCGTTTTTTATTATTTGTTATATTTGTTTTCACTATTACAAACAGATTGCTACATTGATCGCGGTGTATGCAAACTGGAGTTTTGCTGCAATAGAAGGAATCGGGTGGGGTTGGGCAGGCGTTATCTGGCTCTACAATATTATCTTTTATTTCCCGCTCGATCTCATCAAATTCTTTATCCGTTACGCACTCAGTGGTCGTGCTTGGGATCTCGTTATCGAGAGAAGGGTACGTGCTATCATCAGTTTATCGTTTCATGTATTTAAACTATTTCTAGCAAGAAAAAAAACGTTTTTACAAATAGTTGTTTGTTTTCATAGGTTGCGTTCACAAGACAAAAGGATTTCGGTAAGGAACAACGTGAACTACAATGGGCCCACGCACAAAGAACACTTCACGGGCTTGAAGTTCCCGACACTAAATTTGGCGATCGAACGAATGTCACGGAACTCAACCAGATGGCAGAGGAAGCCAAACGGAGAGCAGAAATGGCCAAGTAAGACTCATTTTTTTTTTTTTTATTCTAAGGTTTATGACGCCAGGATTTTTTTTTTTTTTTTTTTTTTTTTTAATGCCGGATTTGTGTGTGTGCCTATTGTTTACAGGTTACGAGAGAGGCATACATTGAAGGGGCATGTTGAATCGGTGGTACGAATGAAGGGTATTGACGTGGACACAATTCAACAATCGTACACTGTTTGATCGTTAGCAACAAATCTAACATCTGTTGAGTTATATAGCGAGTTTTCCGTTTTTCTTTCGAATCACATTTGATACTTGTAAAACTGGGATTTATGCTGTAATATATGCAAAACAGAACTTTACCAACACATCGTGCTACATTTTAAAGCAAGTAAACAGTAAAACGGAATGATTCAAAGGCCAACACAAGCCATGTGTATTATATATTTGAATGAGTTTAATTGTTAACATAATCTAATTTTGGCTTCTAAACTATTGACCAACTATGTGTATTAGATTGCTGGATCACGTACATTCAACTTCTATATATATATATATATATATATATATATATATATATATATATATATATATATATATATATATATATATATATATATATATATATATATATATATATGTGTGTGTGTGATGACCCGGGAATTTCCGACTAAATTTAAACTTAATCTTTATATGATTTCGATACGATAAGCAAAATCTGTAATGTTGAAGTCTCAAAACTTTTGAACTGTGTTCATGTATACATATGACCTTCGATCATGCCCGACGATTCACGAACAATTGTGTATAAATAAATATGTAAATATAAATATAAGTATATATATAATAATAATTGAAAATAATAAAATTTAATATAAACATTAAAGTTAAAAATGTAAAATAATATATATATTAGCTAAGTTACTATTAGAATGAATATATATATATATATATATATATATATATATATATATATATATATATATATATATATATATATATATATATATATAGATAGATGAATGATTTCTATATAATCAATAAATATGCACATTGTATTATATAAATTATACAAATATTACATATTCAAGGAGATTATTATATAACATAAGTATTAAATAATTTATAACATGTAAAGCTAAAATATGAACTCTTATTACAAGTTAAAACTTAAGTGGTTATAGTAATATTATTATTACTTTCATTATTCTAATTAATAGTAACATTAATATTAATATCAGTATTATGAATATTATTATTATATAATATGTAGACATAAAATTTGATTTGTTATATTATTATTAATATTCTTAATATAAAAGTATTATTATGAAAACTAGCATCTATTATAATTATCAAAATTATTTTTCATCATTCAACCTTGTTAGTGTTTTTTTTTACATAAATATTATTATTATTATTATTAGCATTATTATCATATATTATTAATTAATAATTATTAATATTAAATTGAATGGTATATAATTCATATATATTGTAAGACCCGTGTAATTATTGTACATAATGTTTGTATGTGTAATTATATGACTAGAGTTGTGGAGTTCATGTTTCATACATTTAAAAAGGGGAAAATCATTGCTGAACTGGGGTCTGCGCGCCGCGCAGATGAGGCGCGCGCCGCGCAACGCGGCTGCCAGCTATTCTTTGTTTTTATTTAAATTTAAACGTGAGTATTTTGGTAAATTCACATCAAGGCCGAGTTTAATGCTTGGTTCAGTAGTTTGGGAGCTCATTTACTCCCTTGTTCACCAACCTTATCACCTCCCAATTTATTTTAGTGAGAGAGTGAGTTTTAGAGAGGGAAAGCTCACTTTGAAGAGGAAGAAGAGGGTTTCTTGCTAAAGTCCAAGTTCTAAAGTTGTTCATCTCGTCATTTGCTACAATTTGATAGTTGTGGTATGCCTTAACTTTCAATTCTTGTTTTGATTTCGTGTATGGATTAGGGTTTGTGTGAAGATGAACATTAAGACCCATTTTTGGGTGAATTGGGTGTTCTTGGGTAAGTTGGGTCATGTAGGCTCAATAATGGGTTAGCTAGGGTTTTTAAAAGTATTAATTGTTGTCATGAAACCCTAATTGGTTAATAATTTGTTAGAACACCTTAAGGAAGAGTAAATGGGTGTGATTTGGGTATAAATGACCCAAAATGGGTGTATTGACTTTTATTGAGTCAAATGGGTCAAAATTGGACCAAGGTTGATAAATGGTTGTGTTTTGTGATAAAACCTAGTGATCTAATGTGTAGGAAGGCCTTGAGTGCCAAGCATTAGGGTTTTTGTTGAAAATGACCCAATTTAGGGTTAAGTGTCCAAATGGGTCAAGATGACCTAGGATGGTGTGTGTTATGAGATTAGACCAAGTTGATTGATTAATTATGCTTGTGAAATAGGTACGTTACCTTGGAATTCAAGCTTGGTTTAATAATCACCGAAGGCATAAGGTGAGTGGAATAATTATGCGTATGTGTATATAATGTATTTATTTGTGTTGCACGAATGTGGTATTGTCGCGGTGTTTAAGACACCACATTCTAAGTAACGAGTAGCATTGTCGCGGTGTTTAAGACACTACTCATGGTATGATTGACTTGTGGTATTGTCGCGGTGTTTAAGACACCACAATGTCATGGGAGTGGAAGTGTCGCGGTGATTAAGACACCACTCATTGTATTGAATGAAGTGTGGATTCGTCGCGGTGTTTAAGACGCCACATTGTTGTAAGGGTGAGTTAGTCGCGGTGTTTAAGACATCACCCGGGGGGCTAGTGATTACGCGGTGTGTAAGTAACACTAGTGGACGTTATGAACTCCAACGGTCTTGTAAGTACCGCTTCCCGTGTTCGAATTGGTTAACCAAGGTTATGTGAATTATGTATTGGAAGTATTAATTTATGAATCGTATGCTATTGTACTATTAGCTACTTGTGGGATTGTGAATTATTGGTATATGCTTATTAATGTAGCATGCTTGATGAATTGTTAAACTCGAATACGATGTTGTGTAAGTGATGCGAGTAAGTAGATTATATATGTGTATGTATAATTATTGTGCTCACTAAGCTTTGCTTACCCTCTCGTTGTTTACCTTTTTATAGGTTCGTGTGTGGATAAGGGTAAGGGCATTACCTTGGATTGAGTTTCCCGCTTCGATGATTAGGAAGCACGTTTGGGTTATGGCTTGGAGTTTGACCGAGACTTGGGTAGTTTAACCCCAAACACCATGCTCGTTGTGTCGTTTGGCAATTAAACTTTTTGTGGTCGAAACTCTCATTTGTATTAAACTTGTATTTTTACACTTAATGGCATTTTGGGCACGTGTGGGCCCCACTATGTAAAACTCGTTCATACCTTAGTTATGTGCTAGTTTTACATATATTAACGTACGATTAAAAGCGTTTCGGCCAAATGTGTCGGGAAGCACCTCATCTTTTTCGCATTAAAGCGCACCGGGGACAGCCAGCTTTTGCGCGGCGCGCAAGGGCATTTGCGCGGCGCGCAGATGGTCAGTCAGCAAATTTTTTTTTGCCACGAATTTACAATGGTTTTTGTCGTGTATTGGGTTGGGATGTTACAAGTGGTATCAGAGCATGGTCTAAGGGATTTAGGTGACTTGAGATAGGCGCCTAGACTTAGACTTTTGTGTGTGCATTGTGCGGACTTGTAGGACTTTGGGTCGGACCGGGTCTTGGTTAGCGCATAGGTTTATATGAACTAATCATGCGTTATTGTTTGTGTTGTATAGCAATCATCGAGCGAAATGAACGTTGTACTAGCGAGTTAACGCGACGTGCTCGCGTAGTAATGATTAGCTACCCTTACTACGGGTGCAAATCGTGTCAAACAAGCGATGTACGACGATTGTCGAGCGAGATGGAGTGGTATGGTGTATATGTATATATGTGTCATGTCTTTAGTTTCGTTGTTTAATCTTTTCCGTTTTATAGAATGAAGATGAGAAACGGACACGACACCGATATTGGGGGCACGAGCGAGGACCCCGAGTTCACGGCCAAGGTTGAGGCCATCTTTCAATGCCAAAAGGCGGAGTTTCGCGAAGATGTTAAGAAGATGTTTCTCGAGACGATTGACGAACAAGTCGTCACTTTGGTTAAGGAGCAAATTAAGATTGCTCTTCAAGAAGAAAATGGGGGAAGGCGTGACTTTTTCTTCAAGAACTTTAGGGATGCTCAACCTCCTACTTTTGAGGGCGATCGGGACCCACTCAAGAGTGCCCGATTCATCTCCGATATGGAGGGGGCCTTCCGTACTTGTGAGTGTCCACCCGACAAGAAGACTAGGTATGGTTGTAGCATGTTAAGGGGCGACGCGAAATTGTGGTGGGATGCTAAGATCCAACTCTATGGTGAAGAACAATGTATGGACTTCACTTGGGAGGAATTTAAAGCGGAATTCTTCGATGAGTACCGAACTTCGGCCGATCTTACAAGACTTAAGGACGAGCTACGTACCTTGAGGCAAGGGTCGATGGACTTGAACACTCTCAAATCCGTGTTCTTGTCCAAGACGCAATTTTGCCCGGAGTATGTCGGGAATGATAAAATGTTGAAAGAAGATTTCTATCGAACCTTGAATGATAGTTATCAAGAAAAGATTAGCGTAAACGTGGTGAAGAGCTTCGATGAGTTGTTTAATATGGCGAAAGGGTTTGAAGCGATTGTGTTGAGGAAGAGAAAGTATGAAGGTTCGAGTCACTCAAATTTTTCAAGCAAGAAGTCAAAGAAAGGCCCAACCGAGAGTGTGGGGAGTGTGAAGAAAGGTGCCTCGGGGGATTTCCCCTATACTTGTCATAATTGTGGGCGAAGGGGGCATATGGCTCGTGATTGTACCAAACCATCTTCTACTACAAAATTCACTTGCTACAATTGTGGGAAGGAGGGACACAAGAAACCCGAGTGTCCCGAGTTGCGTAATGATAATGCTAAGCGGATAGAGAAGGCAGCGGGTACGGCTAGGGGTCGTAACTACTTGATGTCTAATGAAGAAGCTAAACAATCCAATGAAGTCGTTTCAGGTACTTTCATGGTTAATTCTAATCCGGCTCGGATACTTTTTGATAGTGGTGCTAATTTGTCTTTCGTATCTCCAAGATTTGTGCCTAAGTTAAATAAACCGCTAGTAAAGTTGAGTCGTCCGGTAGAAGTTGAAATAGCGGATGGCAAGACGGCGCTAGTGGTTGATGTGTGTAAAAATTGCAATGTTGTGTTTGGCGCCGAAAGTTTCGAAATTGATCTTATTCCGATGACTTTGGGTGATTTTGATGTTGTCGTTGGTATGGATTGGCTCGATCGTTATAGAGCCGATATTGCATGCCACGACAAGTTTATTCGTGTAAAGACCCCAAGTGGGGGAGAGATGGTTATTCATGGTGATAAACGAAGGAGATCGGTGCCGATATGCACTTTTGCTCGGGCACGACGTCACGTTAATACCGGTGGTATGGCTTTCCTTGCTCATGTTGTCGACACTCGTAATGAGCCACCACCTATTCGTGAAATTCCGGTAGTTAATGAGTTTGAAGATGTCTTTCCGGATGAGTTACCGGGTGTTCCGGCGGAAAGACAAGTAGAATTTCGCATCGAGTTGGTTCCGGGGGCTACCCCCATTGCTAAAACTCCTTATCGTTTAGCACCAACGGAGATGCAAGAGTTATTGAATCAAATTCAAGAATTGCTCGAGAAGGGTTTTATCCGACCGAGTGCTTCGCCATGGGGCGCTCCGGTCTTATTTGTGAAGAAGAAAGACGGTAGTATGCGTATGTGCATTGATTACCGTGAGTTGAATAAAGTGACGATCAAGAATCGTTATCCACTACCTAGGATCGACGATTTGTTTGATCAACTTCAAGGCGCAACGTATTTCTCTAAGATCGACCTACGGTCCGGCTATCACCAAATGCGGGTCCGTGAGGAAGATATTGAGAAAACGGCTTTCCGAACGCGTTACGGGCATTATGAATTTGTAGTTATGCCCTTCGGTCTTACGAATGCACCGGCGGCATTCATGGATCTTATGAACCGGGTGTGTCAACCTATGTTGGACAAGTCGGTTATTGTGTTCATTGACGACATACTAGTCTACTCGAAAAGTATGCACGAACATGAACGTCACTTGCGTGAAGTTTTGAAGACGCTAAGAAAAGAGAAGTTGTATGCAAAGTTCTCTAAATGTGAATTTTGGCTAAGGGAGGTTCAATTCCTTGGTCACATTGTGAACGAAAGCGGTATCCAAGTGGATCCGGGGAAGATTGAGACGGTGAAGAGTTGGGGACGACCGACTACGCCCACGGAGATCCGAAGTTTTCTCGGATTGGCCGGTTATTATCGTCGGTTTATCCAAGACTTTTCTAAGATTGCTTCTCCATTAACGAAGTTGACAAGGAAGAGTGCTAAGTTCAATTGGGAAAACGAGCAAGAAATTGCTTTTCAATTATTGAAAGAGAAGTTGTGTCAAGCTCCGGTGTTAGTGTTACCGGAAGGTGTCGAAGACATGGTGGTTTATTGTGATGCTTCCTTAAATGGGCTCGGGTGCGTACTTATGCAAAGGGGTAAAGTCATTGCTTATGCCTCTCGACAATTAAAGGAACACGAAACGAGGTACCCGACTCATGATCTTGAAATGGCGGCGGTTGTGCATGCGTTGAAAATTTGGCGCCACTACTTATATGGTGTCAAGTGTACGATATATTCGGATCATAAGAATTTGAAACACCTTTTTACTCAAAGGGATTTGAATTATCGTCAACGTAGATGGATGGATGTGGTGAAGGATTATGATTGTGAGATACTTTACCATCCTGGTAAGGCGAATGTGGTCGCGGATGCGTTAAGTCGAAAGACTCAACATCCGGCGATACGTATAACATCGTTACGTTTGATTATCACTAACGACTTTCTTGAAAAGATGGGTGAAGACCAAATAGAGGCTTATGTTCACGATAAGCACGCGGAACGAATTGTGGGCCAATCGGAGTTTATTACTATGGGTCCGCGGGGTTTGTTGTCCTTTCAAGGAAGGGTGTGGGTGCCTAAGACGGGTGATTACCGACGGGTACTACTCGATGAAGCACATAAGTCGAAATATTCCATTCATCCGGGCGCGACGAAAATGTATCATGACTTGAAGAAAGATTATTGGTGGCCGGGCATGAAACGCGATGTTGTAAAATACGTCGAACGATGTGTTACTTGTTTGCAAGTTAAAGCCGAGCATCAAAAGCCGTATGGTAAGTTGCAACCGTTAGAAATCCCGAAGTGGAAATGGGAGCACATTACCATGGATTTTATCACTAAGTTACCTAAGACGGCGAGAACTCAATATGATTCGATTTGGGTGATCGTGGACCGGTTGACGAAAAGCGCTTTGTTTCTTCCTATTAAAGAAGCAATATCGTCGGAGACCTTGGCTAAGTTGTTTATCAAGGAAGTGGTCTCGCGACATGGCGTTCCTATATCTATTATTTCGGATCGAGATACCCGTTTTACATCTCGATTTTGGGAAAAGTTTCACGAAGATATGGGTACACAATTAAAGTTGAGCACGGCGTATCATCCTCAAACGGACGGTCAAACCGAACGTACGAACCAAACTTTGGAAGATATGTTACGGGCGTGCATTATCGATTTCGGTGGTAGTTGGGATGAGCATCTACCTTTGGTGGAATTTTCATACAATAATAGTTTTCATACTAGTATCGGGATGCCACCGTACGAGATGCTTTATGGTCGAAGATGTCGAACTCCCATTTGTTGGGGAGAAGTGGGACAAAGGGAAATCGGGAGTACCGATTTGGTTCTAGAGACGAATAACAAGATTGATATTATCCGGGAGCATTTGAAAAAGGCTCAAGATAGGCAAAAGTCGTATGCCGATAAACGTAGACGGACGATCGAATGCCAAGAGGGCGACATGGTCATGCTTAAGGTTTCGCCATGGAAGGGTATTATTCGATTTCGAAAACGGGGAAAGTTAGGTCCTCGGTATATTGGGCCGTTTAAAGTTTTGGCTCGTGTTGGTGAAGTTGCATATCGATTGGAATTGCCCGAAGAGCTTGCGGGGATCCATAATACGTTTCATGTTTCTCACCTCCGTAAGTGTCTTGCGGACGATTCCTCATGGATGCCTTTAGATGAGATCGAACTAAACAATAAGTTGGAGTATATTGAAGAGCCGATTGCCATACTTGATGAGAAGGTCAAACGATTGAGACATAAGGAGGTTAGGACCTACAAAGTTCAATGGCGACGGAATAAGGGTTCCGAGTTCACTTGGGAACCTGAAGAGTTTGTGTTGGTTTATCTTCCCGCTTGTCATGCGGCATGGATTGCGAGGACGCAATCCGAATAAGTGGGGGAGAGTTGTAAGACCCGTGTAATTATTGTACATAATGTTTGTATGTGTAATTATATGACTAGAGTTGTGGAGTTCATGTTTCATACATTTAAAAAGGGGAAAATCATTGCTGAACTGGGGTCTGCGCGCCGCGCAGATGAGGCGCGCGCCGCGCAACGCGGCTGCCAGCTATTCTTTGTTTTAATTTAAATTTAAACGTGGGTATTTTGGTAAATTCACATCAAGGCCGAGTTTAATGCTTGGTTCAGTAGTTTGGGAGCTCATTTACTCCCTTGTTCACCAACCTTATCACCTCCCAATTTATTTTAGTGAGAGAGTGAGTTTTAGAGAGGGAAAGCTCACTTTGAAGAGGAAGAAGAGGGTTTCTTGCTAAAGTCCAAGTTCTAAAGTTGTTCATCTCGTCATTTGCTACAATTTGATAGTTGTGGTATGCCTTAACTTTCAATTCTTGTTTTGATTTCGTGTATGGATTAGGGTTTGTGTGAAGATGAACATTAAGACCCATTTTTGGGTGAATTGGGTGTTCTTGGGTAAGTTGGGTCATGTAGGCTCAATAATGGGTTAGCTAGGGTTTTTAAAAGTATTAATTGTTGTCATGAAACCCTAATTGGTTAATAATTTGTTAGAACACCTTAAGGAAGAGTAAATGGGTGTGATTTGGGTATAAATGACCCAAAATGGGTGTATTGACTTTTATTGAGTCAAATGGGTCAAAATTGGACCAAGGTTGATAAATGGTTGTGTTTTGTGATAAAACCTAGTGATCTAATGTGTAGGAAGGCCTTGAGTGCCAAGCGTTAGGGTTTTTGTTGAAAATGACCCAATTTAGGGTTAAGTGTCCAAATGGGTCAAGATGACCTAGGATGGTGTGTGTTATGAGATTAGACCAAGTTGATTGATTAATTATGCTTGTGAGATAGGTACGTTACCTTGGAATTCAAGCTTGGTTTAATAATCACCGAAGGCATAAGGTGAGTGGAATAATTATGCGTATGTGTATATAATGTATTTATTTGTGTTGCACGAATGTGGTATTGTCGCGGTGTTTAAGACACCACATTCTAAGTAACGAGTAGCATTGTCGCGGTGTTTAAGACACTACTCATGGTATGATTGACTTGTGGTATTGTCGCGGTGTTTAAGACACCACAATGTCATGGGAGTGGAAGTGTCGCGGTGATTAAGACACCACTCATTGTATTGAATGAAGTGTGGATTCGTCGCGGTGTTTAAGACGCCACATTGTTGTAAGGGTGAGTTAGTCGCGGTGTTTAAGACATCACCCGGGGGGCTAGTGATTACGCGGTGTGTAAGTAACACTAGTGGACGTTATGAACTCCAACGGTCTTGTAAGTACCGCTTCCCGTGTTCGAATTGGTTAACCAAGGTTATGTGAATTATGTATTGGAAGTATTAATTTATGAATCGTATGCTATTGTACTATTAGCTACTTGTGGGATTGTGAATTATTGGTATATGCTTATTAATGTAGGATGCTTGATGAATTGTTAAACTCGAATACGATGTTGTGTAAGTGATGCGAGTAAGTAGATTATATATGTGTATGTATAATTATTGTGCTCACTAAGCTTTGCTTACCCTCTCGTTGTTTACCTTTTTATAGGTTCGTGTGTGGATAAGGGTAAGGGCATTACCTTGGATTGAGTTTCCCGCTTCGATGATTAGGAAGCACGTTTGGGTTATGGCTTGGAGTTTGACCGAGACTTGGGTAGTTTAACCCCAAACACCATGCTCGTTGTGTCGTTTGGCAATTAAACTTTTTGTGGTCGAAACTCTCATTTGTATTAAACTTGTATTTTTACACTTAATGGCATTTTGGGCACGTGTGGGCCCCACTATGTAAAACTCGTTCATACCTTAGTTATGTGCTAGTTTTACATATATTAACGTACGATTAAAAGCGTTTCGGCCAAATGTGTCGGGAAGCACCTCATCTTTTTCGCATTAAAGCGCACCGGGGACAGCCAGCTTTTGCGCGGCGCGCAAGGGCATTTGCGCGGCGCGCAGATGGTCAGTCAGCAAATTTTTTTTTGCCACGAATTTACAATGGTTTTTGTCGTGTATTGGGTTGGGATGTTACATATATAATTCAGATAAATAATTCAGAAATATAATATATAAATACGCGTAATATTTATGTATTTATCATTTTTTTGGTTTACTATCTACTTGTGACTCCTGATCGAACATCCAGCTGTTATATAGCATAATCAATTATTTTTTTTTATATATGGTTTTTCATATAAAAGTAGATACTACACTATCTCTATCTGTATTATCACTTCTTCTGATTTTCCTTTTCATTTTTTTTTCCTTCTGCTCGTGGCCAGATACTTCCACAAGATCAAATCTAAAATTTATGTTGTTACTTCATTAATCCTTTAATTACACCACAGCATACCTACATATATCCTTAAACTCAAACAGAAACTATATTTTTTTTATCGTGACCCATTAAAATCCATAACCCAATCTCGGATCAATCTCCAAAATCTATTAATGCAAAGTTATCAGGAATCATCCGTCGAAGCTCTCTGTAAATTTCCAAAGTTTAATTTATCATTTTGATTGTTAATTCTTCAAGTCAAAGTTTTGAGGTAAAAAGTCAAATTATGTTCATCAATCGAATTCGCATTTTCTGTGATGATTTGAGTTAAATTGACGACTTCTATAGTTTCTAGGATCGATTTAAAATATACTTTGTGTTGTAACAATTGTCTAATTTTTTATAAAAATTGAAATCAATTTTTTTTTTTAAAGGCTGCGTCGAACAGCAGTAGGCCTTCTTATTTTTATTTTTTGTTGTTGTTGTTGTTGAGTCTAGTAATTTAAGATCACAAATTTCAGGTAGCTTGGGTTTCAAAGTGTGGAAACTAATTTGTTAGTTGATTGATTTGATAATGGCAAGTCTTGGACAATTTGAGAAGGAAGAAGGTAGACTCAGAAAAAATAGTTTAAGTATATTTAGAAACGAAATAATTCCAGAAAAATAACATTAGAGCTACGGTTTAAGGTGTTAACGGGTATTTGAGAGGTCCTGTGTTCGATTCTCGCTTGCTACGGTTTTTCTTTATTTTTTTTTAAACAGTCTTGGGCTATTCATATTTTGAATGGATAGCTTATTGGGTTTGTTAATTGGGCCGAGATCAAGTCTAAACAATTGGGTCATTAGGGAGTTTAAGTAGGCTTATATAATCTAAGTTGTTGGGCCGAAATTATATAAATGGGTATATACTCACGGTTCTGGAACAAAATAGAAAGACAGCGGATGGAGCCATGGTTAAGAATGGTTGCGAGTAAGCGGGAGGTCGCAGGTTCGAGCTTGGGCTAGGGCGTTTATTTTTAAAGCTTGTTACTTAAGGTAGTCCTTATATTATTATTATTACTATTATTACTATTATTATTATTATTATTATTATTATTATTATTATTATTATTATTATTATTATTATTATTATTATTATTATTATTATTATTATTATTATTAAATCACTTGTTATTATAACTAATATCATTATTTTATGATTACTAATACTAAAACTAAAACATTTTAATCTAATTCATTAACATTGTTAAATTTTTTTTTTTTTTAAATACTCATTTCAATTATGAAAGATAAATATATTTAAGTTATGATGAACTATTAAACAATATTATTATTATCATTACACATATTATCATTAATAATATGATTAGTATTATCAGCATTATCACTATCACTGTAATTATTATTATTTTAAGTAAATATTTCAAATATATTAATATCTAATATGATTATTTTTTTTCCTAAACATCAATATAGGATAATTATAATACATGGCATATTTATCTAATATATATATATATATATATATATATATATATATATATATATATATATATATATATATATATATATATATATATATATATATATATATATATATATATATATATAGTTATACATATTTTAAGTATCTAAAATATATAAATAAATATAGTTAATAAATTACTAATATAAGAAATATATTAATATATTAATAATGTAAATATATAAACTTGTTTGATTACGATCATATATTTTAATATACATATATGAATGATTTAGGTTCGTGAATCCGAGGTCAACCCTGCAATTGTTCAATGTCGTCATATGTATTTTTACTACAAAATACATTTGGTGAGTTTCATTACTCCCTTTTTAAATGCTTTCGCAATATATATTTTTGGGACTGAGAATACATGCGCTGTTTTTATAACTGTTTTACGAAATAGACACAAGTAATTGAAACTACATTATATGGTTGAATGATCGAAATCGAATATGCCCCTTTTAGTCTGGTAATCTAAGAATTAGGGAACAGACACCCTAATTGACGCGAATCCTAAAGATAGATCTATCGGGCCCAACAAGCCCCATCCAAAGTACCGGATGCTTTAGTACTTCGAAATTTATATCATGTCTGAAGGAGGATCCCGGAATGATGGGGATATTCTTATATGCATATTGTTAATGTCGGTTACCAGGTGTTCAATCCATATGAATGAATTTTATCTCTATGTATGTGATGTATATTGAAATATGAAATCTTGTGGTCTATTAAAATGATGGAAATGATTATTTATGTTAAACTAATGAACTCACCAACCTTTTAGTTGACACTTGAAAGCATGTTTATTCTCAGGTACGAAAAAATTCTTCCGCTGTGCATTTACTCACTTTAAAGATATTACTTGGAGTCATTCATGACATATTTCAAAAGACGTTGCATTCGAGTCATCGAGTTCATCAAGATTATTATTAAGATAATTATAATTAGATATATTATGAAATGGTATACATATCGTCAAATTTCGATGTAAGGAAGTTGTCTTTTCAAAACGAATGAAATGTTTGTAAAATGTATCATATAGAGGTCAAGTACCTCGCGATGTAACCAACTATTGTGAATCGTTTGTAATCGATGTGGACTTTGTCCGGATGGATTAGGACGGGTCCTTTCAGTTGGTATCAGAGCGGTGGTCTTAGTGAACCAGGTCTTGCATTAGTGTGCCTAACTTATAGTCATTAGGATGCTTTAGTAAGTCTGGACTTCGACCGTGTCTGCATGTCAAAAGTCTTGCTTATCATTTTGTGTCAAAAATTACCTGCTTATCATTCTTAGAGAATCACTTACTTATCATTCTTAGTCTAGACACGTTTTACTGCATTGACTGCATGAATAGTGCATAGACAAAATTCATATCTTTGCCTATCTGCTACTTCATATCTTAGCGTATCTGTTACTGTAACTTTGCCTGAAAACTTCCGTAGATTCCTCCGTAACTTGTGAGATTTTAGTATTATATATGCATATATAAATTATGTATTGCAGGGTACTAATCTACATCCTATAATCTATTTCTTATCGAAAATCCTTCATCTGATAGTACGAGATGAATCCTGCAACCAGTTCGAGTTCCTCAGATTCCGATAGCTATTCCGATAGTTATTCCGACAGCTATTCCGACATAGATGTTCACCTAAGCTCCGAAAACAGCGTCATCGGCATGAATCAACCAATCAGCCATTATCAATTCATCTGATGGGTTCGTAGTTGACTTAATTAATGGAAACGCGTAGAAGGCAATCCCTTCCACCAACTGAATTCACCTCTTGACAATGAACCTGAAGCGTTTACCGGCAAACCTGTTCGAGACACCATTTTCATTCTCATTTCCAGGGTAACTCGACAATATTCATCCGCTCGTTCCGACCGACAATCATCCTGGAGTAATAAGTCAACGATTTCGCGCTCAAATAATCAATTCGGAGAATATGGTGCAAAATGTACCAGCTTCAGCAACATCATCGGCACCAACAGTACAATCAATAACAGCACCAGTACCATCAACAATCCATGCTTCAATATCATCATATGTACTTTGAGTATGATCTTCGTTCTACGTATCGTTCTACCTCATTTATCTTCGTTCGACATGGCGAATATGTAATCTCTAAAGTTTTAGAGATTATTTATTCTAGTTTAACCGAAAAGCAAATGAGTTTAATATCATATTAACTCATTAAATCTATAATTATATCTGAAGAAAATATATATGTAAGTATGTTTTCATAAAGATTGGAATAAAAAAAAAATTTATTTTGTACAAACTGTTAATGGTGAAAATATTTTAACGGGTAGGTAATACCCGAGGAATATTTAGATTTCACATTAATAAGTTACATTGTACGTTCTTCGAATCTGTTTTAACAAGTCATATACTATCCTACTTACATCCACCGATATACAAATCCGTTCACCACAGAATAACCATATTCATCCAATTACATATTTGAATTTTGATCTATCAGAATCCATCAAGTGGCATAACGAAGAAATAAGGGACACATTAAAAATTGATTAGAAACAGATTAATTAACAATATGAAATTCTATTAAGAATCCACGCTAACAAAATCCTAGCTAACTGTTCCTAGCTAACTGTTAATTCCGTATTACATTTTATTTATCGCAATTTAATTATCGCAATTTATTTTATCGCAATTTATATTCTCGCAATTTTATTTATTGTCATTTAATTTCTGTTATTTACTTTACGCACTTTATTTATCGTCATTTAATTTTTGTTATTTATTTTACGCACTTTAAATATCGGGACACGTATACAAGTTTTGACATATCATATCGACACATCTATATATATTATTTGGAATCACCATAGACACTCTATATGCAGTAATGATCGAGTTCTCTATACAGGGTTGAGGTTGATTCTATAATAATATATATACTTTGAGTTGTGATCGAGTCTGAGACGTATACGGGTCACGACACGTATTAATTAATTCGAATATTATATATTAAACTATATATGAATTATTGGACTGTCAACTGTGGACTATCGACTGTGGACTAATAATATTGGACAATTAAAATGAATTAAAATATTGATTATAATATATGAAACTAAACAATTCTTCAAGTTTGCCACTTGATTTCATCTTAAACCTCATTTGTATCTCGTCGATTACAATCTACATTCAAACCTTTCATAATTCTTGAAAACACCTCAATCGAGAGGATGAACCAACCGCACTCCATCTACGGAAGAAAAGGTTGATGCATATAGTCATGCACCTGAGGAACTCTCGACAACTGAGTAAACGTTTAAAACGTAGCTATGCTAATATCTTAGTGTTATTATTACTCAAAATAACTTGGAAATCCCTTTCAAAATAGCCAATTTTGTCACAGCTTCAACAAGTCAACTTCAACTTTTCAGTCGGACTAGCCTTATTATAACCTCGATATATAAGTTTGCCTGTCGTCATCGTTACCGGAGAACCGTTTATATTTCACCACATTAGCAGTAAAATTACCAGCAACTTCAATGAATTGGATTTTTCGAAAAATCATTATATTCATTGAAACCTCATCTTGTATTCATCTATACCCTGTAACAATAATTGCCATACCAATTACCGGGAATCAGCAATCAGTATTTCGAATCTCGTAGCATTTCTACATCAATAGTTATATGTATACATATAACAATTATCTCCTAGAATTACGACCTTCAATTCTGAAATTTTGAAAAGGCACCCAGTTTACGAATCGATACTCTGAATGTTGAAAAAGCTGAATGAAGCAGCAGAAACTGTAGGCAACCGTAAACGACCTTAGTCGTCGAAAGTTTGATGATAAAGAATAATATGTTGGAAAAGCTTAGAAACGTTGGAACTGAAAAACGGAAAGAGTTAACCATGAAGGAGATCAAGGTCAAATACAAGGACCATACCATATATTCAAAGAACCCAGTTAATTCTGGATCCGATGAAACCTTCAACGAATATCTTGCTCCGTACTCATGTTAAAATCTTGCGGAAAATCTTTCTTCATCAACCATCGAACTTAGAAATTCTAAAATATCATCATCAATATCTTCGATATTTCTGAGGATATTTTCATAAATATTCTCGTCCGAAATTATATATCTCTTCGTGCTTCCTGTGTATCATTATATTGGAAACATTCAAGAGAAAATTTAGTACCGAAAAGCAGATTATGCGAAACTATGAAGAAAGCCATGGACAAATCACAAAGAATAAGTTTGACTTCAAAGAATCCAAATGATTCAATGCCTGTTAAAGTCTTTAGCGAATATCTTGCTCTTTACTCTAAACTCTTGAGGACAATAGTTTCTATCATCCTCTGATCTTAGATATTCTGAGATATTATCGTATCTTTCATTATAAATATCCTCGATATTCCTGAATATATTTTCATAACTAATCTTATCTGAAATCATTAATCTCTTTGTGCTATCAGTATTACATCATATAGAAACTGTTAGTTTCTACATTCTGTAAAATTTCAAGCTTAAAATATGAATGTTATTGAAGTAATGTTGGAAATTGATGCATGAGTTAGTATAATATAATGACACTTGATCAACGTGATTATATTACAGTAAGTCATGCTGAGTTTCTAATGGGACATGATGATTCACAGTCCATAACGTCATCACTTGCCATGTTACATAACTCTTTCATTTTGATTAACTTCTAAACATATCAAGAAAATATTTTCTTGATAGTTCTGTTCTCAGTAATTCTGGTAATTTGACAAATCAAATCGTACGATTTTGTTCTTTCTCGTTTAGAACATTAAGTTCATTCGAAACTCCATACTTACGAATTCTGGATCATTACTCGCTTTACTAGAGGTCGGGAGGATAATAAAAAAAATACAAAGAGCTCCAAAATATAAGAGAAAATATAAAGCCCAATGACGACACGAAGGTTAAAAACTGTGAATATTAATACGAATAGCAATATAAAGACACGGTATAATTAAGAATAGTATCACCTAAGGTAGTAGTAGAAGTAAACAGATTTTTCTGGTGGAAGATTAAAAAGAAGGATGACCGAAATGATAATTAGGAAAATATCAAGGATTAGAACTGGATTAAGCATTTTCACAATCCTTTGGATGTATGAACTAAGAAAGAAAGTATAGGAATGGTGAGAATAATGGAACGAAAAAGCTTAAATTTATAGTGGAAAAGTCAGACAGAGTAATCGAGGCAGATCACCGTATTTAATTATAGAGATCGTAATTCCTTACTCGCCGAAGAATCAAATCTTTTAGATTTCGAAGATTTTCTTTAAATCCCTTGAATTCCGGAATTCGATCGCGACTACGTTAAAAGTTAAGATGCACCTTACTTTCAAAATTCAACCAAGACAACGTCAAAAGTTAGGACGAAACTTTATTCCTACGATTCACTCTTTTGTGATAACTTCATTTGTGCTCTTCAAATGATCGAATTGTTTTATCTATATTCGTCAATAATGATAAAACTCCATTTATTAACTCATATTTGTCATGGAAATAATTTTATTGTTAGCCATGACCACATCACTCAAATTTCGGGACGAAATTTCTTTAACGGGTAGGTACTGTGATGACCCGGGAATTTCCGACTAAATTTAAACTTAATCTTTATATGATTTCGATACGATAAGCAAAATCTGTAATGTTGAAGTCTCAAAACTTTTGAACTGTGTTCATGTATACATATGACCTTCGATCATGCCCGACGATTCACGAACAATTGTGTATAAATAAATATGTAAATATAAATATAAGTATATATATAATAATAATTGGAAATAATAAAATTTAATATAAACATTAAAGTTAAAAATGTAAAATAATATATATATTAGCTAAGTTACTATTAGAATGAATATATATATATATATATATATATATATATATATATATATATATATATATATATATATATATATATATATATATATATATATATATATATATATATATATATATATATATATATATAGATGAATGATTTCTATATAATCAATAAATATGCACATTGTATTATATAAATTATACAAATATTACATATTCAGGGAGATTATTATATAACATAAGTATTAAATAATTTATAACATGTAAAGCTAAAATATGAACTCTTATTACAAGTTAAAACTTAAGTGGTTATAGTAATATTATTATTACATTCATTATTCTAATTAATAGTAACATTAATATTAATATCAGTATTATGAATATTATTATTATATAATATGTAGACATAAAATTTGATTTGTTATATTATTATTAATATTCTTAATATAAAAGTATTATTATGAAAACTAGCATCTATTATAATTATCAAAATTATTTTTCATCATTCAACCTTGTTAGTGTTTTTTTTACATAAATATTATTATTATTATTAGCATTATTATCATATATTATTAATTAATAATTATTAATATTAAATTGAATGTTATATAATTCATATATATAATTCAGATAAATAATTCAGAAATATAATATATAAATACGTGTAATATTTATGTCTTTATCATTTTTTTGGTTTACTATCTACTTGTGACTCCTGATCGAACATCCAGCTGTTATATAGCATAATCAATTATTTTTTTTTATATATGGTTTTTCATATAAAAGTAGATCCTACACTATCTCTATCTGTATTATCACTTCTTCTGATTTTCCTTTTCATTTTTTTTTTTCCTTCTGCTCGTGGCCAGATACTTCCACAAGATCAAATCTAAAATTTATGTTGTTACTTCATTAATCCTTCAATTACACCACAGCATACCTACAGATATCCTTAAACTCAAACAGAAACTATATTTTTTTTTATCGTGACCCATTAAAATCCATAACCCAATCTCGGATCAATCTCCAAAATCTGTTAATGCAAAGTTATCAGGAATCATCCGTTGAAGCTCTCTGTAAATTTCCAAAGTTTAATTTATCATTTTGATTGTTAATTCTTCAAGTCAAAGTTTTGAGGTAAAAAGTCAAATTATGTTCATCAATCGAATTCGCATTTTCTGTGATGATTTGAGTTAAATTGACGACTTCTATAGTTTCTAGGATCGATTTAAAATATACTTTGTGTTGTAACAATTGTCTAATTTTTTTATAAAAATTGAAATCAATTTTTTTTAAAGGCTGCGTCGAACAGCAGTAGGCCTTCTTATTTTTTATTTTTTATTTTTTGTTGTTGTTGTTGTTGAGTCTAGTAATTTAAGATCACAAATTTCAGGTAGCTTGGGTTTCAAAGTGTGGAAACTAATTTGTTAGTTGATTGATTTGATAATGGCAAGTCTTGGACAATTTGAGAAGGAAGAAGGTAGACTCAGAAAAAATAGTTTAAGTATATTTAGAAACGAAATAATTCCAGAAAAATAACATTAGAGCTACGGTTTAAGGTGTTAACGGGTATTTGAGAGGTCCTGTGTTCGATTCTCGCTTGCTACGGTTTTTCTTTATTTTTTTTAAACAGTCTTGGGCTATTCATATTTTGAATGGATAGCTTATTGGGTTTGTTAATTGGGCCGAGATCAAGTCTAAACAATTGGGTCATTAGGGAGTTTAAGTAGGCTTATATAATCTAAGTTGTTGGGCCGAAATTATATAAATGGGTATATACTCACGGTTCTGGAACAAAATAGAAAGACAGCGGATGGAGCCATGGTTAAGAATGGTTGCGAGTAAGCGGGAGGTCGCAGGTTCGAGCTTGGGCTAGGGCGTTTATTTTTAAAGCTTGTTACTTAAGGTAGTCCTTTTATTATTATTATTATTATTATTATTATTATTATTATTATTATTATTATTATTATTATTATTATTATTATTATTATTATTATTATTATTATTAAATCACTTGTTATTATAACTAATATCATTATTTTATGATTACTAATACTAAAACTAAAACATTTTAATCTAATTCATTAACATTGTTAATTTTTTTTTTAAATACTCATTTCAATTATGAAAGATAAATATATTTAAGTTATGATGAACTATTAAACAATATTATTATTATTATCATTACACATATTATCATTAATAATATGATTAGTATTATCAGCATAATCACTATCACTGTAATTATTAGTATTTTAAGTAAATATTTCAAATATATTAATATCTAATATGATTATTTTTTTTTTCCTAAACATCAATATAGGATAATTATAATACATGGCATATTTATCTAATATATATATATATATATATATATATATATATATATATATATATATATATATATATATATATATATACATACATATTTTAAGTATCTAAAATATATAAATAAATATAGTTAATAAATTACTAATATAAGAAATATATTAATAATGTAAATATATAAACTTGTTTGATTACGATCATATATTTTAATATACATATATGAATGATTTAGGTTCGTGAATCCGAGGTCAACCCTGCAATTGTTCAATGTCGTCATATGTATTTTTACTACAAAATACATTAGGTGAGTTTCATTACTCCCTTTTTAAATGCTTTCGCAATATATATTTTTGGGACTGAGAATACATGCGCTGTTTTTATAACTGTTTTACGAAATAGACACAAGTAATTGAAATTACATTATATGGTTGAATGATCGAAATCGAATATGCCCCTTTTAGTCTGGTAATCTAAGAATTAGGGAACAGACACCCTAATTGACGCGAATCCTAAAGATAGATCTATCGGGCCCAACAAGCCCCATCCAAAGTACCGGATACTTTAGTACTTCGAAATTTATATCATGTCCGAAGGAGGATCCCGGAATGATGGGAATATTCTTATATGCATATTGTTAATGTCGGTTACCAGGTGTTCAATCCATATGAATGAATTTTATCTCTATGTATGGGATGTATATTGAAATATGAAATCTTGTGGTTTATTAAAATAATGGAAATGATTATTTATGTTAAACTAATGAACTCACCAACCTTTTGGTTGACACTTGAAAGCATGTTTATTCTCAGGTACGAAAGAAATCTTCCGCTGTGCATTTACTCACTTTAAAGATATTACTTGGAGTCATTCATGACATATTTCAAAAGACGTTGCATTCGAGTCATCGAGTTCATCAAGATTATTATTAAGATAATTATAATTAGATATATTATGAAATGGTATACATATCGTCAAATTTCGATGTAAGGAAGTTGTCTTTTCAAAACGAATGAAATGTTTGTAAAATGTATCATATAGAGGTCAAGTACCTCGCGATGTAACCAACTATTGTGAATCGTTTGTAATCGATGTGGACTTTGTCCGGATGGATTAGGACGGGTCCTTTCAATATATATATATATATATATATATATATATATATATATATATATATATATATATATATATTTTTTTTTTTTTTTCCCGGCCAACAACCATTAATATTTAATAAATTAAAAATGCTGGATTTAAAGTTAAATTAGACTTGTAGAGATATACGAGTAGGTGTTTATCCTGTAACTTTTCATTCTGATTTACATCTCATTTTTATATTTTCAAATACATATAAATTAGCTCATTGAACTTCTTTAAGCAAAAGTGTTGTTTTTCCCGCCTTTATATAATTGTCCAAAATATGTCAACGACTATTAAGACAACTACAACAATATTCGTATATGCTGCAAGAAAACCTTTTCTGATCAATTCTTTAATCGCATCATTTACATGTCATTGAAATTTTGTCATTTGATTTGATTAATCCATCATAATTATGTATTTGTAGTGTACAAATATTTAACATTGTATTGTATAAATATTTAATAAACAATTGTGATGAACTTATTAAATGATAGAAAAAAACTTCCGATTCAAAACAAATAGACATAATATCTTGGATGGTCCTCGTGATTTGTATAAGAAATCACCGGTAGTCTCTATGCTTTTTTTTTTCATAGACGATCCACGTTCTTTGCATTTTGAATCACCGATGGACGATGGTCCTTGTGGCGCATATCCACAGGAATCAATCTTTGACGAAAAATGCAAATTACAAGACCACCGATGATTCAAATGCAAATTAAAAGGACATCCTTGACGAAAAAAAGTAAAAGGACCACTAGTAATTTCTGATACAAACCACACGACCATATAAAACATATATAAAGCTCAACTTGTGCAACATATTGGGTAATACTATTATTCCACTCTGCAATAAAAACAAAAGAGCTAGCTAATAAAATACTTAAAGATTGTTATCATCAACATAGTATGACCAATAATCTTAATTGATTCCGAAGTTAAATAGAAGCAGAAAATAACAAAAATGTTGAAATCGTAATCATACATAGCTCTAACTTGTTTATATAAACAAACCTAGAGCAAACAGATGCTCATACAAAATACTCCAGCAATATCATCATGAACAAAGTCAAAGGAAAGGTAGCTATAATCACCGGTGGAGCAAGCGGTATTGGCGAAACCACGGCTCGTTTATTCTCCAAACACGGTGCACTAGTCGTGGTGATCGCTGACATCCAAGACGAATTAGGCGAACAAGCCGCTAAATCCATCGGGTCCAACATTTGTACCTACATTCATTGTGACGTCACTGATGAAGCTCAAGTGAAGTCAATGGTTGACTCAACCGTAGAAATCTACGGTCAGCTCGATATTATGTTTAGCAACGCTGGGATCCTCAGTAAATCTGACCAAACCATAGTTGACTTTGATATGGAACAGTTTGACCAACTATTTGATGTCAACGTTCGAGGGATGGCCGTGTGTGTAAAACATGCCGCCCGGGCAATGGTAAACGGGCAGGTGAAAGGGAATATCATTTCTACGGCTAGTGTTGCGGGCAGGATGGGGGCAGAACAACAGACGGATTATAGCATGTCGAAGCACGCAGTTGTGGCGTTGATGAAATGTGCGAGTAAGCAGTTTGGGAAGTATGGGATTCGAGTCAATTGTGTGTCACCTTTTGTGGTTGCGACACCGTTGATTAATAAGGCGTTTGGGGAGGAAGTTATGAATATGTTTCAGTCAATGAGTAGTTTGAAAGATGTGGTGTTGAAAGCTGAAGATGTTGCTGAGGCTGTTTTGTTTCTTGCTTGTGATGAATCTGGTTTTGTATCCGGACATGATTTGGTTGTTGATGGTGGTTTTACTAATTGATTATGTTTTGATTGATGCTAGAGTTTGTGTAAGCAAGTTGTTATTGAATTTAGAGGTTTATGATGTGTAGCTTAACAAAAGTACCTTATGATCATTTCAAAAGTACCTCATGAGTCCATATTTATTTTAGTGCACTTCAAACTTTAAATCTCGTGTTAATTACATACATACTTTCAACGACCTAAATTATAAGGGAGGTGATACTCACACCCTTAAAATTGATCCATTTACACTTTTTAGCACAAAATTGACAGTTATAACTTTAAGTTTATCTAGAGACTTGAACATTTCATAATTGTAAGATAAGGGTATAATAGTAAGTTAGTGTGTATGAATCAATTCTTAGTGTGTGAGTATCATCTTTCAAATTATAAAGCCTTTTAATATATACATACTTTTCCATTGCTACCGTACCCTTTCCTTTCTATTCAAGAATAAAAACTTAATGATGACATTTTTTGTTTCTTCCATTGCTCCTATATTCTATCCATTAAGAAGGGAGAAAACTCGAGCATAGAGTGGTAAAAAGGGAGGACCAACCATCAAATTAACCTCTAAGATCGTCAAAATAAAAACAAGAAACATTTAATCTCTGTTCTTTTAACAGCGAAAGAATTTTATATTAAAAATTGCTCCCTAGTAAGACGCTAAGAGAGAATTACAAAGACATTTGAAGCCACGAGTTTCAATTTGAAATGCATGACCTCGATTTTTAGCCATCAAAGAGAGTACAATTTAAGAGCATCTAAATTTTACTCCTACGAATAACAATATCATTGAAAACGATCCCGTTTCAAAAAAGCCATAATACCCAAAAGACCGTGATCACAATGGCTCTAATCTGTATCAAATTTGTTGTAGTCGTCTGTACCCCATCGAGCCACTCTTGAACATCCACCAATGTAGTTACGTAAGGCAAGCCAATGTCTACCAACCCAGATCCGAATCAAGTGCCATACCTCATAGCAACACCACATACAAAGGTGTGTTTGACATTCAACTCCTTGACGACAATTCACACACTCTAAATTTATGATCTCCAAACCTCTCGTGGATAGGTTCCAACGAAAAGGAAGAGAGTCCTACTTCAAACGCCACCAATAACATTTAATCTCGTATGGATAGAAATGAACCACTTCTATCCTCGTAGCCCTCTATGTTTGTGAGTGAGCAATATAGGCATATTTTTTTTGGTAAAGGGTTACCTGATTAATATTATTAAAAGATAGTAAAAAAATAGTTACAAATTAAACGATGAACTGGAGCAAAAATAAAGCCTTGTAGCCATCAAAGCATGTGAGAAGCACTCTATCATTATTTCTCTAATGGATTTGGTCACTAGCATCTTGGATAGAAGGCATGTTAACTGATTGAAACAGGGGTATTTTGCTACCCAAGACGCGGGCCAAGTACCATTAAACAAGGCGATCATATCTTCAACCGAAGCATCCATCGATAAACCCACACTAGCCGTCCCTAGGCGTAACAAATTCAGCTAAAGGACCTTCATTACACCATTTCTCGAAGTACACAGACGTGGCAGTCCAATTTCTGTTAGTCTAAAAGAAAATTTTTCGGATGATTAGCCTCATTATAAGTAACTTTCTTCAACTCCAAAGTTACTTTGATAGGAACATCTCAAAAATTTTGGTTTGTAAGATTATACTCCCTAATGTTACCAATCCAAAAAGAGTTTCGTCGAGTCAAAATACTCTAAACATAATTGGTCATTAGCGCAATATTTCAATATTTGAGCCGATGAATATCAAGACCACCCTCATCTTTAAGCACACACACATTGTCCCATTTAACTTTAGCTTACCCCTCTTCATACCCCTGACACCAAAGGAACCCACGTAGGAGTTTTTCAATATCTTTAATAACGGCCTATGGGAGAATAAATGAAGAACACTAGTAAACCTGTATAATTAACTGCACCCTTACAGCAAATGAAAGAAATTACGTTAGTGTTGGGATTAAACTGTAAATTGGGATGCTATGAGAGGGCTATAAATATCGCATTCTAATATCATTATTAGGTTAGAAATTTCATGACTTACATATAGACACATCATATAATGAGTTAAAGTTAAGTTTATGTCTATGATTTATACATTTTTGACTGTTCGATATGATTGTGATTGTGGCCGGACAATCGTTAAACCACTACCCATGTTCAATTAAGTACTTCAACTCTCAAATAAAATCAGAGGATGATATATATTAAAATGATAATCATTTTCATATGTTTTTCGTTCGCAGATCATATATTAATTGTTTTTACTTTATGCGTAAGTTGACGGATTTAATAAAATACATAATTTTTAAATACACCAAATTATGAATAATACCTGAATAACCCCCAATTGACGTCATGTTGACAGCATCTATTTGTCTTTTTGTTATTTTAGGGTTAAACTCTGTTTTATAATAAAAGTTGTACTCCGCCGCAACACACGGTTCATTAACTCGTTGATTTCAACATGCAATAGAAACATATCATGATTACATTTACATGATACATAATCATTTATAACCGAAGTGGTTTATATAAAATGGCTGCACCAGTAATTTAATTGATTCCAAAGTCAACAAAACATGATACATAATAAAATTGTAATTATAGCTGGCCAAGTAGTTTATATAAACAAATTAAGCTACACCAGTAATTGATTGATTCCAAAGTCTAATATATAGAAGCTAAACATGATACAGTACATATTTAAATCGTAATTATAGCCGACTAGTGGTTTATATAAACATAGCTAGACCAAACAGATATATGCTCACTACAAAACACTCCAGCATTATCATCATGGACAAAATTAAAGGAAAGGTTGCTATAATCACCGGTGGAGCAAGCGGTATTGGCTAAACCACGGCTCGTTTATTCGCCAAACACGGTGCACGAGCCGTGGTGATCGCTGACATCCAAGATGAGTTAGGAGAACAAGTCGCTAAATCCATCGGGTCCAACATTTGCACCTACATTCATTGTGATGTCACAGATGAAGCCCAAGTGAAGTCAATGGTTGACTCAACCGTAGAAATCTACGGTCAGCTCGATATTATGTTTAGCAACGCTGGGATCGTCAGTAAATCTGACCAAACCGTAGTTGACTTTGATATGGAACAATTTGACCAACTATTCGCAGTGAACGTTCGTGGGATGGCAGGGTGTGTAAAACACGCTGCCCGGGTAATGATCAATCTACAGGTGAAAGGAAATATCATTTGTACGGCTAATGTTTTGGGAAGGATTGGGGCTGAACAACAGACGGATTATTGTATGTCGAAGCACGCAGTAGTTGCGTTGATGAAATGTGCGAGTAAGCAGCTTGGAAAGAATGGAATCCGAGTTAATTGTGTGTCACCTTTTGCGGTGGCTACACCGTTAACGCTTAAAATGCATGGGATGGAAGCTGTGGAAGTTGAGAAAATGTATCGACCAATGACTAATTTGAAAGATTTGGTGTTGAAAGTTGAGGATGTTGCTGAGGCTGTCTTGTTTCTTGCTTGTGTTGAATCGCGTTTTGTAACTGGACATGATTTGGTTGTTGATGGTGGTTTTAGTAATTGATATTGTTTTTATTGATGCTGAAGTATGTGTAAGCAAGTTGTATTAGGAATTTATGACCAAATAAAACCGATCACTCATCCACAAACGATAAACGACCAATATAAAGCATAAAAACGATAAATAAGGATAAAGGATGCAGACATTTAACGTGGTTATATCCTAACTACAAAACACGACGAAGGGTTTACTCCACGAGCGCAATCCAGAGACTTTTTATCATTAATTTCGTGCACGCAGATTACATGTACATAGGGTTATATTTATAGTGCTAATAAACAAAGAATTAGCATCAAACACGGAATAATTCTAATCGCAATCCAATTCCAGCTCTCCAGATGCATTTTCACGGTCGCAATAAGCTCCTCGCGGTCATGTGTCTTATTCCTCCAGCTTGGTCGTTTTCTGTCAACACCTCGCAGGCGCGAGGTTATTTCTTTCCAGTCGCGAAAAGCTGCACAAACAACACACTTGATTCTATGTTTAATCTTCTTCGCACTCAACAATCTGTCGCTCGAAAGAGATATTGAACAACCTCGACCTTCACCAATCCGTCAACTATGTTTATACAATCCACAACAACCGCAGATTAGCTGATTAGCCTCTTCTTTTCATACCGACGTATGAAAAAACCGAGTCACGCTGCATTCTCATTGCTATCCTACAATGGAAAGAAGTCTTTTGTGATGACCCAGAAATTTCTGACCAAATTTAAACTTAATCTTTAACGTTTCTGACACGATAAGCAAAGTCTATGAAGTTGAATCTCAAAATTTTGAACTATTCAATTACCCTTCGATTGTTCTCAATGATTCGCGAACAATTATATGTAAATAGATACATATACTATAATTTGAAAACGTAACAAAGTGTGGAGTATATGATACTGTGCATTAAACTTATTGGTTTGATTATCTGATTTATATATTTAACTACGGAGTTAAAAGATTATGCCAAACGATTGAATGAAAGGATATTTATTGAGTCCCTTAAGGATTATGATATTATTACGGGTCTCTGTTGTGAGGTCCACGTTGATTTGAGAAATCATTCATTTTTAATAGTATTCGGAATAAATGGAAAAGTGTTTGTTTAAATAACGTAATTTGGACACATACAATAATAAGGAATATTAACTGTTAGAATTAGATATATTTGATTTCAAGTTATTTAGTAAACAATAGTAATATTCGATTGATATTTAGATAAGTTAACTAAAACGTTTAAGATGAACAAGTAAAACACTAATTTACTACAATATTTTCGAATTGCTACAATACCCGAAAAGCTACAGTGTTTTCGAAAAACA
Organism: Rutidosis leptorrhynchoides; assembly: GCF_046630445.1. Classification (NCBI taxonomy): domain Eukaryota; kingdom Viridiplantae; phylum Streptophyta; class Magnoliopsida; order Asterales; family Asteraceae; genus Rutidosis; species Rutidosis leptorrhynchoides. Next base: position 566,996,006 of record NC_092335.1, on the reverse strand, counting down.
CTATTTGCTACGGTAAAACACTATTTGCTACAGTAAAAATGACTTTGCTACAGTGCTACAGTGAAAAACGACTTTGCTACAGTAAAACACTATTTGCTACAGTAAAACGACTTTGCTACAGTGCTACAGTGAAAACCTATTTGCTACAGTAAAACACTATTTGCTACAGTAACACTATTGCTACAGTGCTACGGTGAAAACGACTTTGCTACAGTAAAACGCTATTTGCTACAGTAAACACTATTTGCTACAGTGCTGCAGTGAAAACGACTTTGCTACAGTAAAACACTATTGCTACAGTATTTTTAAGTCGCCGAACTAGCAAACAAAAGCGGATTAGGCGGCCATACGATCGCATGGCAAAAGCACTGAAAACCCATGCGATCGCATGTGGTACTGTAGCAGGCCACATACTATAAAAACTCGATTTGGTTCAGTTTGTTTCCTCATTCCTTTTTACTCCGTATCATTTAAATTATTTATATTATTATTATTATTATTATTATTATTATTATTATTATTATTATTATTATTATTATTATTATTATTATTATTATTATTATTATTATTATTATTATTATTATTATTATTATTAATCTTATTATTATTATTATTATTATTATTATTATTATTAGTATTATTACATAAAATACTACGACGAGGTTATGAGCGGGTTATTTTTAAAACGAGTTTCCAGCGGGATAAAGCTAAGGAAACTATGGGTTATAGCTATAAAGGTTATGGGTATTGCTTGGGGGTTATGACCATGAGTCAAAGGTCAAACCTAGTGTTTTTCATCTCTGTTGCGTCTACGTACTTTCCTGCAATATTGAATCACAATATTGATACGTGAGCATTCATATCTTATCTTTTATATATTAATTGTGTATCCATGTCTAGTGCTCGAGTATATATATTTATGCATGCTTGTATGCTAAATTTCGTCGTTAAACAGTTTATAATGAATCACGAATTAAATACATATATTACTGGTAAAAGGTATATGATATACATGTTTTTGGAAAGCTGGCGAAAAATCAATAACTTTTCATTTAGATATCGAATAGTTTCGATGAACAAATTAAAAGATATGACCAACTGAAATATGATTGACGTTAATTGAAATTGCTTTTGAATCTGCATCTAAGATTTAAACAACTTGTTTACGAGATTGATAAAATGGATTTTTAAATATTACCAGCCGAGTAAATGAATTCTTATATAAGGCACGTCTCGCTTTGTTGAACAATTGTCAAAACTGAGTGTTTTATCATATTGTATTGAATCAGATTGACTTTTTGAAATGACTTTTGATAACTTTTGTATGTCGATCTCGAGTATTAAGATTGTGATACACTATGACCTGACCTAGCTTGATAGACATTTATTGACCAACATATGTTCTCTAGGTTGAGATCTACGGTTATTTGGTAATTCGAGTTTCAGTCACATTTTGGTGAACGACTTTATATGCTGCTAAGGTGAGTTTCATTGCTCCCTTTTTAATTGCTTTTGCAATCTAAATTTTTGGGCTGAGAATACATGCAATTTATTTTAAACGCAATGAATACAAGTACATACTAAATTCTACACCGAGTTTGAACCGAAAATCCCTTAGCTTTGGTAACTAGTAGCTGCCAGTACATAGGATATGGACTGGTGGGCGCGAATAACAGTATATGGATCCATAGGGCTTGACATCCCTGTCCGAACTAGAGCGCTAGCCTTTTAACGGACGTGTGTTATTTGAGTTTAGGACACGTTGGTTTGCGTGTATTAAAACGAATGGGGTGTTTATCATTATAACGTTAAAGCTTAGTTACCAGAGTGCTCTGTTATGTAGAATATATTGATAAACGTTTCTGGATGAAACAACTGAAATCTTGTGATCCACTTTTATATACAGATTATACGAAACACTAAAACTATGAACTCACCAACCTTTGTGTTGCCACTTGTTAGTATGTTTATTCTCAGGTTTCCTAGAAGTCTTCCGCTGTTTGCTTATATGATAGACAAGCTATGTGCATGGAGTCTTACATGGCATATTTTTTAAGAAAACGTTGCATTCACCAAATCATCACCATGTATCTTATTTTGACTGCATTGTCAACGGAAGTACTGTTGTAAACTATTATTTACGGTGATTGTCTATATGTAGAAATCATCAGATGTCGAAAACCTTTGATTTAAATATTCATATATGGTTTGCCTTTTCAAAAGAATGCAATGTTTATAAAAAGTATCATATAGAGGTCAAATACCTCGCAATGAAATCGATGAATGACGTGTTCGTCCATATGAATTTGGAGCGATCGTCACATCTTTCGACACCGTAAAACACCAATGAGCGATATTCCAATCTCATGGTTACTATATTGGGCCATCTCGGTTTCTTTCACCACTATCGAAGTGTGCAAGACTTCAATTACAGGATTTAACAGGAAGCAACTACGCCTCACTTATCGCTCTAGATACATCCAACCCTGTCACTGACATGTCAACGAACACCCGTATAGATTACCCCATCTATCTATGATTTTCCTTCCCAGCAATTAGAAAACCCCAACTGATGCCTTCGTAGACTCTTCATCAAGATACCCAGTGATAACACAATCACCATATTGAACTCTACCATCTTTTCCAACTTTTCGGTTTCTTTCTGGTACACTGACCTCCTCATAAATTCAAATTTTAAAAACCTCATTTTCATAGCCCAAGCATGCTCCCACTATACGAGTAAAAATTAAACTGTGACTACTCGAGAAGAAACTTGGTTCATATCACTAGTCAGTCGCAATTTACTTTGCCATTAGAGAGTAACACATGTATTCGAAGCCCTAGTGTTATCCGGAATAAACGAACTAATACGAAGAACATTGGAGAATTATGTCACACAATCATCTCAATAACACTCACTAATCGTTCAACTCCCACTAGCTCGATAACTTTCGTAGGTTACCAAACTCAAATCAAGTTCCTGACACCCTCACAAATCCTAGAAATTCAAGTTCACATGCATATTTCAACATCTTGAAATATCCGACCAATTATTTGGTCATCCTGTTTCAAACCACGCAAGCACCAAACTCCCCTGATAACTCCCATTGTCGATTTTCAACCTGATGCATCTTATTCGTTACCCATACACTCTAAACCAGAGATAAAACCACCCGAATGAGGTCGCGTAATAAACTAACATCCCCGAAAACACATTTCGTACCACTCGAAGTTTCCAAGACAAAATGTTTTCGCACTCGCGATTTCAACGGTCTGATCATCACCAAATTTTTACCACACCTATATCAATGCGTGTAGTATCACCAGTCCTAAAACCAAATCGATACAATAGTAGACGAACCTACAAAGATTTTTCTCTAACAGCTTCGCAAACAAACCTCGAAGGGTTTTCCCTGCTAACTTGGAAAAAACATTACTCCAAATTGGGATCGCTACGAAAAAAATTTGAAGAACTCAGATATGTCACCCAGATCTTACAAAAAATCTCTCCCCAACAAACCCATCGACCTGACCGTGACTTAATAAGCCTTCACGAACAAATAATCACCATCATACAAATGACGTGTTCGATAACATAATAAATTTTCATATATGTTACCTGAATCCTGATGTGATAACTCCCTGGATACATAGACATATCCTAAGTTTTCCGCGACCAACTGAATCACTTGGTCTTGATACATGTTGCAAACAAAATCATAGTTCACATCGTTTTAATAACCCTAATGAAAAACCAAATCAACAACCAAATGTATACATGCTTTCAATTCCCGTCGCGCCCGATCTCGTAACCTATAACTCTTATACCACTTGTAGGAATTTAGAATCCAATAAGACAAGTGATTTAGTCCAATCACTCGCCCACAAACGGTAAACGAACTATATAAATCATAATAACGATAAATAAAGATAAACGGCGCGGGGATCTAACGTGGTTATATGCAAACTCCAAAACACGAAGATGAGTTTAATCTACGGGCGCAAACCAAATTTTTTTTATCATTAATTTCGTGCACACAGATTACAGGTACCTAGGTACAATATTTATAGAGTTAATAAACAACGAATTAGAATTAAACAGGGAATTCTAATCTCAATCCGATTCAGCTCTCCAGATACATTTTTGCGGTCGCAATAAGCTCCTCACGGTCACGAGTCTTAGTCTTTTAGCTTGGTCATTTTCTGTCAACACCTCGCAGGAGCGAAAATAAAGCCTTCCAGTCGCGAAAAGCTGCACCAACAGCACACTTGATTCTTTGTTTAATCTTCCTCGCACACAATAAGTTGTTATGAAATTTAAAGGTTTTAATAACTGAATAATAAAACAGTTTGGTTGAAAATCCTCGTGTCTATATAATAAGATGAGTGCATTATTCGTGTCGCTTAACCAAAGTACCTAACGATCATTTCAAACTCTTATAAACTCTAAATGGGTAAATGGATAAGTTATTCGTATTATGGCTATCTAAAAAGAGAGTATTTATTAATCTAGGGCTAACCGGGTTATCTCCTGACACTTTTAGCTCAAACATTACATCTCACCTAGCCGCCATCTAGGACGTAGCCTCTGACTAGGCCCCCAATAAGCTAGAAATTCCTTTTTTCATGATTCATTTCTCGTCGAGGTATGTTAAAAATTTTTCACTTGAAAATTTAACAAACATAGACAGATATCTTCATTTCAATACTGATCAAAACCACCCATCTATACCGCTAATAAAATTGGGCACACACATCCAGCTATGTGAGTTTACTTTCGTTACAGAGTTCTTCAACATCACCATGCCAAAAATAAAATAAACCACCTCAACTGTTAAAGTTTAACTCAACAACCATAACAACTTCTAACCACTCGCGATTAACACTACTTAATGATACCACTAGGAAAAAACCATTTGAAACACACCACAATTCCACACGGGGGAAAGAGTCTTTTGATACCAAAACCAGTGTCAACTTGGATCATCAATTACTATGTTGATAACTTCAGTTTCTGCACCACCGTGTTCTTACCCAGAAATATCCATTAAAGTGAGTGAAACTTAAATCATAAGATTATCTCAAATGACAACACCCGTCTCACTCATCTGTCTAGACACGTCTAATCTTGCCATCAACATGTCAACGACCATCTGTTTAGAGTTTCCATCTACCCCTGATTTTCTTTACCATCAATCAAAAAAATCCGATAGACGATATGTGGACTAGCGTCTAGGTTTCTAGCAAGAACGTAGTCACAACCTTGAAAATCCTCATTTTCAGCTTTCCGGTTTCACTCCAGTACACTAACCTAACATCATAGTGTTATCAATTTCACAAAAACATCTTCTCATTTAAAAAATGCTCCTATTATACGAATAATGAAACATATTTTGGCTCACCCGAAAGAATTTGGTTTATTACAATGGTTATTTGCAAAGTTCTATACATTTTAAGAATATATACAAGAACACGATTACCTAGTATTTTGTGAAAATTAGAGATCCATTACAGCACAACTTTATCTATAAAACTTACAAGCCATTAAAATCCTATTCATCAAACGATTTCTCTAAGCGAAAAAAAGTTCTATCCCACCTACATATTCCAAATATCCGAGAAAACTCTTTGTTGACCCGTTTCAAACTCGCAAGTGCTCCAACTTCCATATTAACTTCCACTGTCGATATCTCAACGGATGTGTTTCTATTTGTTACCTAGCTACCCCAAACTGAGAGAAAGCACTCTCATGAGCTTCCTTAATAAACCTACATGGCTACATATATGAAAATCCATCTTGTATTGGTCGAAGTTCACGAGACAAAACTTTCTCCCCACTCGCAACTGTTGGAAGCTTTGACGAGCCCAACACACCACTATAGAGGATCTAGACTATACTAGACTCACTACACCAACACTTTGACGTTGGTTAGCCTTTAATTTTATAAATCCTTAGTGCACAATGTACTTAGGCGACAGTGTCGGCCATATATCTTTAGGCGGGATAACCGACCATGTATTACTTAGGCGGCAGAGCCGACCATATAATAAGAACAACAAAAGTGCACTAAGAACTTAAACACAAACTAAGGCTTGATCGGGAAACTTAACAAAAACACTTATATTAAATTACAATTACAATATTACTTACAAGTTTTATCTTCTCTACTTTCGCTAACTCACACTCTTCTTCTCTTCTTCACAACTCACTTCTTATTTCACTCTCACAACTTCACACAACACAAATGAAATCTCCTCCCATATTTATACTACTCCATGGAACATTCTAGAACCTAGATATTTTCATGGATATATAAATATCTAGATATTTCTACAACCTACAAATATCTAGATTTTTCTTTTACATTTCAATTTCTAGATTTTTCTCTCATATTCTAATATCTAGATATTTTCTTATACATATTAATATCTAGATATTTTACCCATATACATTTACTAAATCCATATTATTCTAAATTTGCATTGTATTTTAACACTCCCCCTCAATGCAAATTTTCTTCCAACGATGTCTTGCAGACCATTCCAAGTGCTTCTCTGAATTATGTAAACTTCGGTTTACTTAGGCTCTTGGTGAATATATCTGCTACCTGTTCATCTGTCTTTGTTGTCACCATCTTGATCTCCCCTTCAAGGACCTTCTCGCGAACATAGTGATAGTGTACTTCTATATGTTTTGTTCTTGCGTGAAAGACTGGATTCTCTGCTAGACGTATAGCTGATAGGTTATCGCAGAAAAGCTCTACTTGATAGTCTGTTGATTGATGAAGATCTTCCATTAGTTGTTTCAACCATGTAATTTCTTGTGTTGCTGACGATGCCGATCGATATTCTGCTTCAGTGCTTGACAAGGATACTGTTGGTTGTCTCTTGCTGCACCATGATATTACTCCTGATCCAAGACTAAACATGTATCCAGTTGTTGACCGTCGTGTATCATAGTCTCCAGCGTAATCGGCGTCACAATATCCAGTCACGTGACATTCTTTTATTTTCTTGTACAAAATGCCAAAGTTAATAGTGCCTTTAACATACCTTAAGATGCGTCGTACAACATCAAGGTGAGGCTTCTTCGGATTGCTCATGTATCGACTAACCACTCCAACTGCATAAGATATGTCTGGCCGGCTTAGTGTGAGATAAATAAGACTTCCGACCATCTTTCGATACATGGTAACATCTTGAAGACTTTTTCCTTCATCTGCTCGTAGTTTTGTATTCGGATCCATCGGAGTTGAGATAGGTTTGCAATTAAGCATTCCGTACTTTTGTAAAAGATCTCGCGCATATTTCTGTTGTCCCAGAAATAATCCTTCTCTTTTCAGCTCTATTTCAAGTCCAAGAAAATGTTTAAGTTCTCCAAGCTCCTTCATATGAAATCTGATAGACAGATTCTCTCTTGTTCTTTGAATCTCCTCATAGTGATCTCCCGTGATGATTAAGTCATCCACATATACTAGCACTATGGCTAGTTTTCCTTGATCTTGTTTCACAAATAAACTAGAATCTGAAGGAGCAACTGTGAAACCACTTTGTACTAAGAACTCGCCAATCTTCCCGTACCAAGCTCTTGGAGCCTGCTTCAAGCGGTATAATGCTTTCTTTAATTTGCAGACATGGTCAGGATGGGACTTGTTCTCAAAGCCTATTGGTTGCTCCATATAAATGTCTTTGTCAAGTTCTCCATGTAAGAAAGCGTTCTTGACATCCATCTGCCACAGCTTCCAAGATTTGCTAGCGGCTAAAGCTAGTAGAGCTCGAATTGTTGTGATCTTCGCCACTGGACTAAACGTTTCTTCATAATCCAGCCCATGTTGTTGAGAAAAACCTCTAGCAATAAGTCGAGCTTTATACCTTTCAATGGAGCCATCTGATCGAGTCTTCACCTTGTAAACCCATTTACAAGATATTGGTTTTACATCTTTTGGCTTTGGAACTAAACTCCATGTCTGGTTTTCTTTTAGTGCATTAATTTCTTCTTCCATCACTTTCTGCCATTCTTGACTTTGTGCTGCTTCTTCATAAGTGGAAGGCTCAATATGTATTAATTCATCCACATGAGCAGCATTGGCATACCTCGGATTAGGTTGCCTCGGCCTTGTTGATCTCCGTAATTCTTGCACATGCTCCTCGGCATCCATTTGGCTTGGACGAACCTCTTCGAATGTAGATTGATGTACCCCAGTTTTCCATGGACTCGTTTCCTTAGAGTACGATCCATCTCCTTCTTTAATTGGATCCGATATGTGCTCTTTATGTTCTTCTTTCTCTTCTGGAACTTCTTCTAATCCATGAGATTCTGGAAGCTCTATCTTTTGAGGTGACCACCATGAAGAAGCTTCATCAAATACCACATTTCTTGAAGTATGACACTTCCCAGTATTTGGATCACAACATCTCCATCCTTTTCTTGATTCATCATAACCGACAAAAATGCACCGAATTGCCTTCTTATCAAATTTGCTTCGTAGATGATCTGGTACGAAGACGTAGCATACACATCCAAAAACCTTGAGATGGTTGACGGTTGGCTTGATCTTCCATAATCTTTCATATGGTGAAATATATCCCAACTTTGTTTGTGGGAGTCTGTTAATCACGTACGATGCCGTCCTCATACATTCGGCCCAAAATCTGCCTGGTACATTCTTACCATGAAGCATACTTCGACAAGTTTCGGCAAGGTGACGATTCTTGCGTTCCGCCACTCCATTCTGTTGTGGAGTATTGGGGCAAGTTAATTGCCTTCTGATCTTGTGCTTCTCAAGATACATATTGAACTCAGTCGATAAATATTCTCTTCCATTATCTGTGCGTAAGCACCAGATCTTAGTATTGAGCTCACTTTCTACCTTGTTCTTGAACTCTTTAAACTTCAGAAAAGTCTCCGACTTCTCCTTCATGAAGTAAACCCAAACATATCTTGAGAAGTCATCAATGAATGTCACCATATATTTCATACCTCCAAGTGATGTTTGTTTCACTGGTCCGAAGACATCTGAGTGTATAGTGGTGTCTTGGACTGATGCTCTGACTCCTTGAATGGCAATTGATGAGCTTTGCCAAATTGACATCCAGCACATATTGTATCTGTTCGGATATCAATCGATTTACTACGCGTTTCACCATCATGTCCTTTAACTTATTGTATCCCACATGCCCAAGACGTTTGAAATGTCCCGTTCTTATTGATTAAAAACGTTCCATATTAATTGATTTCGTTGCGAGGTTTTGACCTCTATATGAGACGTTTTTCAAAGACTGCATTCATTTTAAAACAAACCATAACCTTTATTTCATCAATAAAGGTTTAAAAAGCTTTACGTAGATTATCAAATAATGATAATCTAAAATATCCTGTTTACACACGACCATTACATAATGGTTTACAATACAAATATGTTACAACAAAATAAGTTTCTTGAATGCAGTTTTTACACAATATCATACAAGCATGGACTCCAAATCTCGTCCTTATTTAAGTATGCGACAGCGGAAGCTCTTAATAATCACCTGAGAATAAACATGCTTAAAACGTCAACAAAAATGTTGGTGAGTTATAGGTTTAACCTATATATATCAAATCATAATAATAGACCACAAGATTTCATATTTTAATACACATCCCATACATAGAGATAAAAATCATTCATATGGTGAACACCTGGTAACCGACATTAACAAGATGCATATATAAGAATATCCCCATCATTCCGGGACACCCTTCGGATATGATATAAATTTCGAAGTACTAAAGCATCCGGTACTTTGGATGGGGTTTGTTAGGCCCAATAGATCTATCTTTAGGATTCGCGTCAATTAGGGTGTCTGTTCCCTAATTCTTAGATTACCAGACTTAATAAAAAGGGGCATATTCGATTTCGATAATTCAACCATAGAATGTAGTTTCACGTACTTGTGTCTATTTTGTAAATCATTTATAAAACCTGCGTGTATTCTCATCCCAAAAATATTAGATTTTAAAAGTGGGACTATAACTCACTTTCACAGATTTTTACTTCGTCGGGAAGTAAGACTTGGCCACTGGTTGATTCACGAACCTATAACAATATATACATATATATCAAAGTATGTTCAAAATATATTTACAACACTTTTAATATATTTTGATGTTTTAAGTTTATTAAGTCAGCTGTCCTCGTTAGTAACCTACAACTAGTTGTCCACAGTTAGATGTACAGAAATAAATCGATAAATATTATCTTGAATCAATCCACGACCCAGTGTATACGTATCTCAGTATTGATCACAACTCAAACTATATATATTTTGGAATCAACCTCAACCCTGTATAGCTAACTCCAACATTCACATATAGAGTGTCTATGGTTGTTCCGAAATATATATAGATGTGTCGACATGATAGGTCGAAACATTGTATACGTGTCTATGGTATCTCAAGATTACATAATATACAATACAATTTGATTAAGTTATGGTTGGAATAGATTTGTTACCAATTTTCACGTAGCTAAAATGAGAAAAATTATCCAATCTTGTTTTACCCATAACTTCTTCATTTTAAATCCGTTTTGAGTGAATCAAATTGCTATGGTTTCATATTGAACTCTATTTTATGAATCTAAACAGAAAAAGTATAGGTTTATAGTCGGAAAAATAAGTTACATGTCATTTTTGTAAAGGTAGTCATTTCAGTCGAAAGAACGACGTCTAGATGACCATTTTAGAAAACATACTTCCACTTTGAGTTTAACCATAATTTTTGGATATAGTTTCATGTTCATAATAAAAATCATTTTCTCAGAATAACAACTTTTAAATCAAAGTTTATCATAGTTTTTAATTAACTAACCCAAAACAGCCCGCGGTGTTACTACGACGGCGTAAATCCGGTTTTACGGTGTTTTTCGTGTTTCCAGGTTTTAAATCATTAAGTTAGCATATCATATAGATATAGAACATGTGTTTAGTTGATTTTAAAAGTCAAGTTAAAAGGATTAACTTTTGTTTGCGAACAAGTTTAGAATTAACTAAACTATGTTCTAGTGATTACAAGTTTAAACCTTCGAATAAGATAGCTTTATATGTATGAATCGAATGATGTTATGAACATCATTACTACCTCAAGTTTTCTGGATAAAACTACTGGAAACGAGAAAAATGGATCTAGCTTGAAAGGATCCTTAGATGGCTTGAAAGTTCTTGAAGCAGAATCATGACACGAAAACAGTTCAAGTAAGATTTTCACTCGAAATAAGATTGTTATAGTTATAGAAATTGAATCAACGTTTGAATATGAATATTACCTTGAATTAAAAAGATAACCTACTATAAATAACAAAGGTTCCTTGATCTTATATGATTACTTGGAATGGATTAGAAAGCTTGGAAGTAAACTTGCAAACTTGGTAGTATTCTTGATTTTTATGAAACTATACTTATGGAATTTATGAAGAACACTTAGAACTTGAAGATGGAACTTGAGAGAGATCAATTAGATGAAGAAAATTGAAGAATGAAAGTGTTTGTAGGTGTTTTTGGTCGTTGGTGTATGGATTAGATATAAAGGATATGTAATTTTGTTTTCATGTAAATAAGTCATGAATGATTACTCATATTTTTGTAATTTTATGAGATATTTCATGCTAGTTGCCAAATGATGGTTCCCATATGTGTTAGGTGACTCACATGGGCTGCTAAGAGCTGATCATTGGAGTGTATATACCAATAGTACATACATCTAAAAGCTGTGTATTGTACGAGTACGAATACAGATGCATACGAGTAGAATTGTTGATGAAACTGAACGAGGATGTAATTGTAAGCATTTTTGTTAAGTAGAAGTATTTTGATAAGTGTATTGAAGTCTTTCAAAAGTGTATAAATACATATTAAAACACTACATGTAAATACATTTTAACTGAGTCGTTAAGTCATCGTTAGTCGTTACATGTAAGTGTTGTTTTGAAACCTTTAGGTTAACGATCTTGTTAAATGTTGTTAACCCAATGTTTATAATATCAAATGAGATTTTAAATTATTATATTATCATGATATTATCATGTATGAATATCTCTTAATATGATATATATACATTAAATGTCTTTACAACGATAATCGTTACATATATGTCTCGTTTAAAAATCATTAAGTTAGTAGTCTTGTTTTTACATATGTAGTTCATTGTTAATATACTTAATGATATGTTTACTTATCATAGTACCATGTTAACCATATGTATATCCATATATATATCGTCATGTCGTTTTTACAAGTTTTAACGTTCGTGAATCGCCGGTCAACTTGGGTGGTCAATTGTCTATATGAAACATATTTCAATTAATCAAGTCTTAACAAGTTTGATTGCTTAACATGTTGGAAACACTTAATCATGTAAATAACAATTTCATTTAATATATATATAAACATGGAAAAGTTCGGGTCACTACAGTATCTACCCGTTAAATAAATTTCGTCCCGAAATTTTAAGCAGTTGGAGGTGTTGACGTATCTTCTGAAAATAAATGTGGGTATTTCTTCTTCATCTGATCTTCACGCTCCCAGGTGAACTCGGGTCCTCTACGAGCATTCCATCGAACCTTAATAATCGGTATCTTGTTTTATTTAAGTCTCTTAACCTCACGATCCATTATTTCGACGGGTTCTTCAATGAATTGAAGTTTTTCATTGATTTGGATTTCGTCCAACGGAATAGTGAGATCTTCTTTAGCAAAACATTTCTTCAAATTTGAGACGTGGAAAGTGTTATGTACAGCCGCGAGTTGTTGAGGTAGCTCCAGTTGGTAAGCTACTGGTCCGACACGATCTATAATCTTGAATGGTCCAATGTACCTTGGATTTAGTTTCCCCCGTTTCCCAAATGGAACAACGCCTTTCTAAGGTGAAACCTTAAGCATGACCATTTCTCCAATTTCAAACTCTATATCTTTTCTTTTTACTGTCCGCGTAGCTCTTTTGTCGACTCTGGGCGGTTTTCAATCTTTGTTGAATTTGGATGATTTTCTCGGTAGTTTCTTGTATTATCTCAGGACCCGTAATCTGTCTATCCCTCACTTCACTCCAACAAATCGGAGACCTGCACTTTCTACCATAAAGTGCTTCAAACGGCGCCATCTCAATGCTTGAATGGTAGCTGTTGTTGTAGGAAAATTCTGCTAACGGTAGATGTCGATCCCAACTGTTTCCGAAATCAATAACACATGCTCGTAGCATGTCTTCAAGCGTTTGTATCGTCCTTTCACTCTGCCCATCAGTTTGTGGATGATAGGTAGTACTCATGTCTAGACGAGTTTCTAATGCTTGCTGTAATGTCTGCCAGAATCTTGAAATAAATCTGCCATCCCTATCAGAGATAATAGAGATTGGTATTCCATGTCTGGAGACGACTTCCTTCAAATACAGTCGTGCTAACTTCTCCATCTTGTCATCTTCTCTTATTTGCAGGAAGTGTGCTGATTTGGTGAGACGATCAACTATTACCCAAATAGTATCAAAACCACTTGCAGTCCTTGGCAATTTAGTGATGAAATCCATAGTAATGTTTTCCCATTTCCATTCCGGGATTTCGGGTTGTTGAAGTAGACCTGATGGTTTCTGATGCTCAGCTTTGACCTTAGAACACGTCAAACATTCTCCTACGTATTTAGCAACATCGGCTTTCATACCCGGCCACCAAAAATGTTTCTTGAGATCCTTGTACATCTTCCCCGTTCCAGGATGTATTGAGTATCTGGTTTTATGGGCTTCTCTAAGTACCATTTCTCTCATATCTCCAAATTTTGGTACCCAAATTCTTTCAGCCCTATACCGGGTTCCGTCTTCCCGAATATTAAGATGCTTCTCCGATCCTTTGGGTATTTCATCCTTTAAATTTCCCTCTTTTAAAACTCCTTGTTGCGCCTCCTTTATTTGAGTAGTAAGGTTAGTGTGAATCATTATATTCATAGATTTTACTCGAATGGGTTCTCTGTCCTTTCTGCTCAAGGCATCGGCTACCACATTTACCTTCCCCGGGTGGTAACGAATCTCAAAGTCGTAATCATTCAACAATTCAATCCACCTACGCTGCCTCATATTTAGTTGTTTCTGATTAAATATGTGTTGAAGACTTTTGTGGTCGGTATATATAATACTTTTGACCCCATATAAGTAGTGTCTCCAAGTCTTTAATGCAAAAACAACCGCGCCTAATTCCAAATCATGCGTCGTATAATTTTGTTCGTGAATCTTCAATTATCTAGACGCATAAGCAATCACCTTCGTCCGTTGCATTAATACACAACCGAGACCTTGCTTTGATGCGTCACAATAAATCACAAAATCATCATTCCCTTCAGGCAATGACAATATAGGTGCCGTAGTTAGCTTTTTCTTCAGTAATTGAAACGCCTTCTCTTGTTCATCCTTCCATTCAAATTTCTTCCCTTTATGCGTTAATGCAGTCAAGGGTTTTGCTATTCTGGAAAAGTCTTGGATGAACCTTCTGTAGTAACCAGCTAGTCCTAAAAACTGGCGTATGTGTTTCGGAGTTTTCGGGGTTTCCCACTTTTCAACAGTTTCTATCTTTGCCGGATCCACCTTAATACCTTCTTTGTTCACTATGTGACCGAGGAATTGAACTTCTTCCAACCAAAATGCACACTTTGAAAACTTAGCGTACAATTCTTCCTTCCTCAATACTTCTAACACCTTTCTCAAATGTTTACCGTGTTCTTGGTCATTCTTTGAGTAAATAAGTATGTCATCAATGAAAACAATGACAAACTTGTCAAGGTATGGTCCACACACTCGGTTCATAAGGTCCATGAACACAGCTGGTGCATTAGTTAAACCATACGGCATGACCATAAACTCGTAATGACCGTAACGTGTTCTGAAAGCAGTCTTTGGAATATCATCTTCTTTCACCCGCATTTGATGATACCCGGAACGTAAGTCAATCTTTGAATAAACAGACGAGCCTTGTAGTTGATCAAATAAGTCATCGATTCTCGGTAGTGGGTAGCGGTTCTTGATGGTAAGTTTGTTCAACTCTCGGTAGTGGATACACAACCTGAATGTACCATCTTTCTTGTTGACAAACAAAATAGGAGCTCCCCACGGTGATGTGCTTGGTCGAATGAAACCACGCTCTAAAAGTTCTTGTAATTGGCTTTGCAGTTCTTTCATCTCGCTGGGTGCGAGTCTGTAAGGAGCACGATCTATTGGTGCAGCTCCTGGTACAAGATCTATTTGAAATTCAACGGATCGATGTGGGGGTAATCCCGGTAATTCTTTCGGAAATACATCGGGAAATTCTTTTGCGACGGGAACATCATTGATGCTCTTTTCTTCAGTTTGTACTTTCTCGACGTGTGCTAGAACAGCATAGCAACCTTTTCTTATTAGTTTTTGGGCCTTCAAATTACTAATAAGATGTAGCTTCGTGTTGCCCTTTTCTCCGTACACCATTAAGGGTTTTCCTTTTTCTCGTATAATGCGAATTGCATTTTTGTAACAAACGATCTCTGCTTTCACTTCTTTCAACCAGTCCATACCGATTATCACATCAAAACTCCCTAACTCTACTGGTATCAAATCAATCTTAAATGTTTCGCTAACCAGTTTAATTTCTCGATTCCGACATATATTATCTGCTGAAATTAATTTACCATTTGCTAATTCGAGTAAAAATTTACTATCCAAAGGCGTCAATGGACAACTTAATTTAGCACAAAAATCTCTACTCATATAGCTTCTATCCGCACCCGAATCAAATAAAACGTAAGCAGATTTATTGTCAATAAGAAACGTACCCGTAACAAGCTCCGGGTCTTCCTGTGCCTCTGCCGCATTAATATTGAAAACTCTTCCGCGGCCTTGTCCATTCGTGTTCTCCTGGTTTGGGCAATTTCTAATAATGTGGCCCGGTTTTCCACATTTATAACAAACTACATTGGCATAACTTGCTCCGACACTACTTGCTCCGCCATTACTCGTTCCGACACCATTTGTTCCTTTCGTTCTATTAACCCCTGGTCCGTAGACCTCACACTTTGCCGCGCTATGACCATTTCTTTTACACTTGTTGCAAAATTTGGTGCAGAACCCCGAGTGATACTTTTCACACCTTTGGCATAGCTGCTTCTGATTGTTGTTGTTGTTGCGGTTATTATTGTTGTTGGGATGATTGTTGTAGTTGCTGTTGTTGTTGTTGTTGTTGTTGTTGTTGTTGTTGTTGTTGGGCCGTTTGTTGTAGTTGCGATTGATGTTGCGATTGTTGGGATAATTGTTGCGATTATTATTGCTGTTGTTGTTGTATTGGTGATTCTTATCACCGTTTTCCTCCCACTTTCTTTTGACTTGCTTCACATTGGCCTCTTCAGCAGTCTGTTCTTTAATTCTTTCTTCAATCTGGTTCACTAGTTTGTGAGCCATTCTACATGCCTGTTGTATGGAGGCGGGCTCGTGTGAACTTATATCTTCTTGGATTCTTTCCGGTAATCCTTTCACAAACGCGTCGATCTTCTCTTCCTCATCTTCGAATGCTCCCGGACACAATAGGCACAATTCTGTGAATCGTCTTTCGTACGTGGTAATATCAAATCCTTGGGTTCGTAACCCTCTAAGTTCTGTCTTGAGCTTATTGACCTCGGTTCTGGGACGGTACTTCTCGTTCATCAAGTGCTTGAATGCTGACCACGGTAGTGCGTACGCATCGTCTTGTCCCACTTGCTCTAGATAGGTATTCCACCATGTTAACGCAGAACCTGTGAAGGTATGCGTAGCGTACTTCACTTTGTCCTCTTCAGTACACTTACTTATGGCAAACACCGATTCGACCTTCTCGGTCCACCGTTTCAATCCGATCGGTCCTTCGGTTCCATCAAATTCCAAAGGTTTGCAGGCAGTGAATTCTTTGTAGGTGCATCCTACACGATTTCCTGTACTGCTAGATCCAAGGTTATTGTTGGTATGTAGCACAGCCTGTACTGCGGCTATGTTTGAAGCTAGAAAAGTACGGAATTCCTCTTCATTCATATTCACGGTGTGTCGAGTAGTCGGTGCCATTTCCTTCAAAATAGTCAAATGGAACAAGTTAATCATACAGAATATTAAGAGTAGTTAATAGTATTTCGTAGCATAATATGAACTCATTTATAAAAGCTTTTTCTTCATATTAGCGTTTTATAAGTTTAAATTCGGGTAGTACCTACCCGTTAAGTTCATACTTAGTAGCTAATATACAATTCAACTACTACAATTCTATATGAAAAACTGATTATAATAATATTTCGCGTTCAAACTTTTACACAATATTTTACAAACTTACAATACCGCTTATTTTACATATAGCATGAAATATAGCACACAATAAATTTGATACAAGATGGTTGTGAAGATAATTCTAGCTAGTACACAAGTCGTTCAGCAAAGGCAATAAAGACACGTAATTCATACGTCCAGAAATAAGTCATGCATTCTGGTTTTACTAGGATTACTTCCCATCCTTGGTCTTGTGGAACATAACCGTTATGGCCGTTGATAAGACATCGTGTTGTAATGTCGTCAAAGGGACGAGGGTTACGTAATGTCCAACAGTCCCGTAACAATCTAAAAACCTCATTTCTTACCCCAATTACCGACTCCGTCACTTGTGGGAACGTTTTGTTTAATAGTTGTAGCCCGATGTTCTTGTTCTCACTTTGGTGAGAAGCGAACATTACTAATCCGTAAGCATAACATGCTTCTTTATGTTGCATGTTAGCCGCTTTTTCTAAATCACGAAGTCCAATATTCGGATATATTGAGTCAAAATAATTTCTTAACCCATTGCGTAAAATAGCATTTGGGTTCCCCGCAATATATGCGTCAAAGTAAATACATCGTAACTTATGGATTTCCCAATGTGATATCCCCCATCTTTCGAACGAAAGCCTTTTATAAACCAAGGCATTCTTGGAACGTTCTTCGAATGTCTTACAAACTGATCTCGCCTTAAATAGTTGTGCCGAAGAATTCTGACCGACTCTAGACAAGATTTCATCAATCATGTCTCCGGGTAGGTCTCTTAAAATATTGGGTTGTCTATCCATTTTGTGTTTTTATACTGTAAAATAGACAAGAGTTAGATTCATAAAAAAAATACTTATTAATACAAGCAATTTTTACATATATCATAAAGCATAAGCACACTATATTACATATATTACACCACACGAATACAACTATCTTATTCCGACTCGCTTATTTCTTCTTCTTCGGTTTTGGTTCGTTTTGCCAAGTTTCTAGGGATATATGATGTTCCCCTAATACGAGCCGTCGTTATCCACATTGGTTTAGAAAAACCTGGTGGTTTAGAGGTTCCCGGGTCATTGTTACAACTTAAGGACTTCGGGG
This sequence comes from Rutidosis leptorrhynchoides, assembly GCF_046630445.1. Lineage (NCBI taxonomy): Eukaryota > Viridiplantae > Streptophyta > Magnoliopsida > Asterales > Asteraceae > Rutidosis > Rutidosis leptorrhynchoides. The sequence continues at coordinate 566,977,607 of NC_092335.1, read as the reverse complement.
GTTGACGATACATATAAAGTTCATCGGGGTTGGAATTAGATTTCTCTATTTTTATGCCCTTTCCCTTACTATTTTCTTTTGCCTTTTTAAATTCAGTTGGGGTAATTTCTATAACATCATCGGAATTCTCGTCGGAATTCGATTCATCGGAGAATTGGTAATCCTCCCAATATTTTGCTTCCTTGGCGGAAACACCATTGACCATAATTAACCTCGGTCGGTTGGTTGAGGATTTTCTTTTACTTAACCGTTTTATTATTTCCCCCACCGGTTCTATTTCTTCTTCCGGTTCCGATTCTTCTTCCGGTTACGACTCTTCTTCCGGTTCCTCTTCGGGAACTTGTGAATCAGTCCACGAATCATTCCAATTTACATTTGACTCTTCATTATTATTAGGTGAGTCAATGTGACTTGTTCATGAAGTAAACCCAAACATATCTTGAGAAGTCATCAATGAATGTCACCATATATTTCATACCTCCAAGTGATGTTTGTTTCACTGGTCCGAAGACATCTGAGTGTATAGTGGTGTCTTGGACTGATGCTCTGACTCCTTGAATGGCAATTGATGAGCTTTGCCAAATTGACATCCAGCACATATTGTATCTGTTCGGATATCAATCGATTTACTACGCGTTTCACCATCATGTCCTTTAACTTATTGTATCCCACATGCCCAAGACGTTTGAAATGTCCCGTTCTTATTGATTAAAAACGTTCCATATTAATTGATTTCGTTGCGAGGTTTTGACCTCTATATGAGACGTTTTTCAAAGACTGCATTCATTTTAAAACAAACCATAACCTTTATTTCATCAATAAAGGTTTAAAAAGCTTTACGTAGATTATCAAATAATGATAATCTAAAATATCCTGTTTACACACGACCATTACATAATGGTTTACAATACAAATATGTTACAACAAAATAAGTTTCTTGAATGCAGTTTTTACACAATATCATACAAGCATGGACTCCAAATCTCGTCCTTATTTAAGTATGCGACAGCGGAAGCTCTTAATAATCACCTGAGAATAAACATGCTTAAAACGTCAACAAAAATGTTGGTGAGTTATAGGTTTAACCTATATATATCAAATCATAATAATAGACCACAAGATTTCATATTTCAATACACATCCCATACATAGAGATAAAAATCATTCATATGGTGAACACCTGGTAACCGACATTAACAAGATGCATATATAAGAATATCCCCATCATTCCGGGACACCCTTCGGATATGATATAAATTTCGAAGTACTAAAGCATCCGGTACTTTGGATGGGGTTTGTTAGGCCCAATAGATCTATCTTTAGGATTCGCGTCAATTAGGGTGTCTGTTCCCTAATTCTTAGATTACCAGACTTAATAAAAAGGGGCATATTCGATTTCGATAATTCAACCATAGAATGCAGTTTCACGTACTTGTGTCTATTTTGTAAATCATTTATAAAACCTGCGTGTATTCTCATCCCAAAAATATTAGATTTTAAAAGTGGGACTATAACTCACTTTCACAGATTTTTACTTCGTCGGGAAGTAAGACTTGGCCACTGGTTGATTCACGAACCTATAACAATATATACATATATATCAAAGTATGTTCAAAATATATTTACAACACTTTTAATATATTTTGATGTTTTAAGTTTATTAAGTCAGCTGTCCTCGTTAGTAACCTACAACTAGTTGTCCACAGTTAGATGTACAGAAATAAATCGATAAATATTATCTTGAATCAATCCACGACCCAGTGTATACGTATCTCAGTATTGATCACAACTCAAACTATATATATTTTAGAATCAACCTCAACCCTGTATAGCTAACTCCAACATTCACATATAGAGTGTCTATGGTTGTTCCGAAATATATATAGATGTGTCGACATGATAGGTCGAAACATTGTATACGTGTCTATGGTATCTCAAGATTACATAATATACAATACAATTTGATTAAGTTATGGTTGGAATAGATTTGTTACCAATTTTCACGTAGCTAAAATGAGAAAAATTATCCAATCTTGTTTTACCCATAACTTCTTCATTTTAAATCCGTTTTGAGTGAATCAAATTGCTATGGTTTCATATTGAACTCTATTTTATGAATCTAAACAGAAAAAGTATAGGTTTATAGTCGGAAAAATAAGTTACATGTCATTTTTGTAAAGGTAGTCATTTTAGTCGAAAGAACGACGTCTAGATGACCATTTTAGAAAACATACTTCCACTTTGAGTTTAACCATAATTTTTGGATATAGTTTCATGTTCATAATAAAAATCATTTTCTCAGAATAACAACTTTTAAATCAAAGTTTATCATAGTTTTTAATTAACTAACCCAAAACAGCCCGCGGTGTTACTACGACGGCGTAAATCCGGTTTTACGGTGTTTTTTGTGTTTCCAGGTTTTAAATCATTAAGTTAGCATATCATATAGATATAGAACATGTGTTTAGTTGATTTTAAAAGTCAAGTTAAAAGGATTAACTTTTGTTTGCGAACAAGTTTAGAATTAACTAAACTATGTTCTAGTGATTACAAGTTTAAACCTTCGAATAAGATAGCTTTATATGTATGAATCGAATGATGTTATGAACATCATTACTACCTCAATTTTTCTGGATAAAACTACTGGAAACGAGAAAAATGGATCTAGCTTGAAAGGATCCTTGGATGGCTTGAAAGTTCTTGAAGCAGAATCATGACACGAAAACAGTTCAAGTAAGATTTTCACTCGAAATAAGATTGTTATAGTTATAGAAATTGAATCAAAGTTTGAATATGAATATTACCTTGAATTAAAAAGATAACCTACTGTAAATAACAAAGGTTCCTTGATCTTATATGATTACTTGGAATGGATTAGAAAGCTTGGAAGTAAACTTGCAAACTTGGTAGTATTCTTGATTTTTATGAAACTATACTTATGGAATTTATGAAGAACACTTAGAACTTGAAGATGGAACTTGAGAGAGATCAATTAGATGAAGAAAATTGAAGAATGAAAGTGTTTGTAGGTGTTTTTGGTCGTTGGTGTATGGATTAGATATAAAGGATATGTAATTTTGTTTTCATGTAAATAAGTCATGAATGATTACTCATATTTTTGTAATTTTATGAGATATTTCATGCTAGTTGCCAAATGATGGTTCCCATATGTGTTAGGTGACTCACATGGGCTTCTAATAGCTGATCATTGGAGTGTATATACCAATAGTACATACATCTAAAAGCTGTGTATTGTACGAGTACGAATACGGATGCATACGAGTAGAATTGTTGATGAAACTGAACGAGGATGTAATTGTAAGCATTTTTGTTAAGTAGAAGTATTTTGATAAGTGTATTGAAGTCTTTCAAAAGTGTATAAATACATATTAAAACACTACATGTAAATACATTTTAACTGAGTCGTTAAGTCATCGTTAGTCGTTACATGTAAGTGTTGTTTTGAAACCTTTAGGTTAACGATCTTGTTAAATGTTGTTAACCCAATGTTTATAATATCAAATGAGATTTTAAATTATTATATTATCATGATATTATCATGTATGAATATCTCTTAATATGATATATATACATTAAATGTCTTTACAACGATAATCGTTACATATATGTCTCGTTTAAAAATCATTAAGTTAGTAGTCTTGTTTTTACATATGTAGTTCATTGTTAATATACTTAATGATATGTTTAATTATCATAGTACCATGTTAACCATATGTATATCCATATATATATCGTCATGTCGTTTTTACAAGTTTTAACGTTCGTGAATCGCCGGTCAACTTGGGTGGTCAATTGTCTATATGAAACATATTTCAATTAATCAAGTCTTAACAAGTTTGATTGCTTAACATGTTGGAAACAATTAATCATGTAAATAACAATTTCATTTAATATATATATAAACATGGAAAAGTTCGGGTCACTACAACGTTCATGCCACAGATCAGCCGTCTCATTCTTTCGAGTCTTATCCACATAAGCTGTTTCAGCAGATAATACATAGACCGATTCTATTCTTCTTCCATGCATAACTGGATTGCCAACCACCTTTACTCTCTTGAATACGGACACATCTTCTGGTCCAAAGAGCACATAATTCTCTTCTGCTGTCAATTGTGGTACTGATAGTAAATTCTTCTTTAGGCCAGGGACAAGATACACCTTCTCGAGTTGGAGCTTATGAGAGTCGCCTTCATTTGGAATTATTGTCTTTCCAATGTGAGAAATAGACAACCTTGAATTGTTGGCTGTCAACACGACTCTCTTTCCATTGTAATCCTCCATTTCTTGCAGCTTCGTCCCATCGTTGGTCATATGATTTGAGCACCCAGAATCGATGATCCAATCATCTTTGTAGTTTATTTTTGACTTTAAGGTTGCTGCAAGAGCTTGATCATCCATGTCAGCTTCAACGGAGAGTCCTGCTTCTGCATCCCATGTTTCCTCATTAATGGTTGCTTCGAATGTGACCTCTTTCTTCTCATCTCTTGCGGCGGCCACATTTCCTTCAAAAGTTCGCCTTCTGGGGAATCTACAATCTCGAGCAAAATGACCCTTCTTGCCACAATTGAAGCATTCACCATTCTTTCTCTTATCATTTTCCCCGTATTGTTGGCGATGATCTCTTCTTCCTTGTTGAGCTCCCCCTGAAGCGTTGCCTTTTCATTTTGGGTGACCCTTCCACCCATATGTCTTACTTTCTTTCATCGCCTCTTGTTTTCGAGATGTTGCTTTTTTCTTATTTGTGAAGAGTGCATCTTCTCCGTCTTTTATGGTTACTTCATTCATCTGCTTGGCTAATGCCTCTTGATTAGCCAATAAATTCTCCAGCTCTATTAATGATGGTTGAGTAGGCCATCCTCTCACAGCGGCTATAAATCCATTATACTCGGATCTTAAGCCATGGATGATAATTCTCTTCATCCTTGCATCACTCACTTTCTCTTCAGGAGCAAGTTGAGATATCTCACGACAAATAGATTTCACCTTGGTGAAATACTGAGAAATAGATAGACTTCCTTGTGAGATACCCGCGAGCTCATTTTCCAAGAGCTGGAGGCGTGCTTCATTCTTCTTTGAAAATAATTTTTCAAAAGTTTCCCAAGCTGCCTTTGGTGTTTTCTCGTCACGGATGTGCTCCAATAGATCCTCCTCGATTGTAGTCTTCAATATAAATAAAGCCTTCCCGGCCTTGATGTTCCATTTTCTTAAGGCTTCAGCATTTTCTTTCGGTGGAGGCGTTGTGTCACTGCCAGCAACTATTTCCCATAAATCATGTCCTTGTAGGTAGGATTCTATACAAGTCCGCCAATAACCATAGTTGTGGTTATTGAGACTCTTGATTCCACTGCTCGTACTTGCAAGATCTGCCATCATGACGTCCAACGTCCAATAAGCTTGGTCCCTGACCGATGAGCTTTCACAGTTCCTAACTATGCTCCGACAGAATCTCCCTTAGAGCCTTGGTGAAAACAAGTCGATGTAAACGTCCAACGTTTACCGATTTCCTCCACTAGAAATGGTCCCGAACGACCCGCTCTGATACCAATTGTTGGAAGCTTCGACGAGCCCAACACACCACTATAGAGGATCTAGACTATACTAGACTCACTACACCAACACTTTGACGTTGGTTAGCCTTTAATTTTATAAATCCTTAGTGCACAATGTACTTAGGCGACAGTGTCGACCATATATCTTTAGGCGGGATAACCGACCATGTATTACTTAGGCGGCAGAGCCGACCATATAATAAGAACAACAAAAGTGCACTAAGAACTTAAACACAAACTAAGGCTTGATCGGGAAACTTAACAAAAACACTTATATTAAATTACAATTACAATATTACTTACAAGTTTTATCTTCTCTACTTTCGCTAACTCACACTCTTCTTCTCTTCTTCACAACTCACTTCTTATTTCACTCTCACAACTTCACACAACACAAATGAAATCTCCTCCCATATTTATACTACTCCATGAAACATTCTAGAACCTAGATATTTTCATGGATATATAAATATCTAGATATTTCTACAACCTACAAATATCTAGATTTTTCTTTTACATTTCAATTTCTAGATTTTTCTCTCATATTCTAATATCTAGATATTTTCTTATACATATTAATATCTAGATATTTTACCCATATACATTTACTAAATCCATATTATTCTAAATTTGCATTGTATTTTAACAGCAACATCAAACGATCAAAGTTCTATTAAAAACTGTAGCAAAGTCAAAACTCAATATCCACGAAATTCTATTGGTCTAATCATCCCCAAATTTTTACATGTTTTTAGCTCACAATGTCTAATACCACCTAATCCAAATTCATTGTGATACAAGGTTAATGAACCCGCTATGAGTTTTCTTTCACAGTTGTGTCAAAACTACAAAATCTTATTGCTCAACCGTTCTCTTACATGGGATCACAAAAATGGAAACTCAGATCCAAAAACCGAAAATCTTAAAATCTCCCTGCAACAAAATCCATCGATCATACCAATAATTTTGTTACTCAGCGAACCATTAACCTATTAGAATTATAAACCTATCTTGACATATAAGCTCTTGAATACACATACCATACTCCTAAGTTTTTCGCGGTCTTCAATGTAAGCCTAATATCTCGTTACATGTTATTCAACTTCTTCTACATTGGTATAATCAACCCTACAAACTAACACGATCACAAGTATAGTTAACCCCTACTATATTCCGCCATTTCTTTCTATCTTTAAAACTTGAAGCTCTAATACCAATAGTTTGGATTTTACGCTCGCTGAAGCGACCCAACTGACAACAATAACTAGTAAGTAATTACCAACCCACAATAATTTCACGGAGGAAGGTTTAATCGACGGTATAAATAGAGTTTCCTTTCCTAATTGACACTACAAAGATTACTTAATGTTAGGGTTGTTAGGATCAATATAATAGATGAGATTTGTTGTACTAGTGTTAGCATATAAATACACCTAACCTAGCTTAGAACATTAGCTTTTCCCTCACACTTGCAACCAACACTCACACCTTCATCCTCACACACAAACACTCTCAACTTGTAACCTTTCAACTAATGAATCTTGACACACTGTTGTTCTAAATTCAGTATTCATACTCATCATATCAACAACAGCTTAACAGATTCATCTTCATCATTATCATACACAGAAGATACATATACATATACATATACATATACATATACATATACATATACATATACATATACATATACATATACATATACATATACATATACATATACATATACGATACATACATATCAGTTTCATCATCTAGAACACGAATTCAACATATATGTTGTTGTTATTAAAAATAATTATGTAAAATAAAATAAGATATGATATTGTTAATTACTATTTAAAATATATCAATATATAATTGAAATATATTAAATATATATGTGAATTCGAATTTATTTTGTAAACGACAGTAACACTCATTTGTCATTCAATTAATATTGAAATAAGTTTAATTCGAACTTGTGAGATGTTACAAATAAACGTTGGTATGTAATTGAGTTATATAAATTTTGGAATTTCCAAAAATGTATTTAATTATCTTAAGTTGAGTTTTAACACTCCGTACATTATACTTGGGACTGAGAGCTAATAATCGATCAACTTTTCATAATTAATTTTACACGTTAAAAGACCGATATAAATAAATATAATTAATCTAAAAATTTGGGATTTTTCCAAAGACTTTTATCCGTCACTAATTATCAATGGAGCATGATATAATATCCGAGGAATTTGTCGATAACATATGGACAAGTAAGTCTCACGTGAATTTAATTTATGTCATTGTTGTTGTCTTGTTAACCAACTAATCTAATTATTTATAGATACATTCATAGTACATGATTAATCACACACACAAACTCAAATATAGTACTTCTTCATTATCTCAACTGTCTTCCGAACACCACCATGCTACAACTGTGAGCATCACCACCTAGACCACCTTCGTCAGCCATCACCGCCGAACATCCGCTTGAACAAACCACCTTCACAATATATTTTTCATCAACACTTCAACAAACCGCCATGTGTTCATTTATGTTTAATTGATCACCACCTCCACGACTACTTCAATCATCACCATTAACCGTCAACTTCTACCTTACATATGCTCCGTTTCATTCCTTTGATCAAACGTGGCCAACAAAACAAAACCCACTTACTATGGTATGTTCCTGCTACACTTCTGCTAATCTTCTTCCTCCATTACTGCTATCCGAATTCTTGTACAACCATAACCCACCACCGCAGGTTACAAATCACCACCACATTATCACCACCATCTCTCTAACTCGCCCATTTTCTCTCTATATCACCTCTATTTTCTGTCGAGCTAAAACTGAAAAATGACCAAAATTATTTCTGCTATATTGTCTCAACCGTTAACCAAAAACACCCCATCAATACTACTGCGATTCAGTTAGTGTTTTCCGGTTGAGCTGCAATTAAATTGTAGCTGCTATAAGTGACCATTTAAACCAAACCATCACATGAATTCAAACTCTATTTGAACGAAACCCATCTAAACTTCACTATTTCCATTTCCAATTGTGGACAACTGAAAGCCTACGTTTTATTTATTTATTTACGTTTCCAAATTATGGAAAAAGGTGTGCAAGTGCTCTTATTTTTTTTTCTTTATTTGGCCGACATTTTATTACCCCACTTGACAAATTGATTAGTGAGTGGTTATATAATAATGGAGAGTTTTATTAAATTAATCCAAAGTTAAAGTCATCGGGCCCAATTACTTATAAAATTCGATACTATGATGCGTTATATATTTTTCTTCCACGAATTTAAGAGTGATATAGACATAAAGTCATGATAATGATAAAAGATGATAACTTATGGTGATAATAGTGATGAACAGTAAGGATATCATGATGATGATTAGGGTTTAGTGATCCATAATTTAAGATGATGATGGACTAAGATAATTATGACAATCATGCTCGATCATGATGATGATTATCAAGATGGTATGGTTAAATTCCTAACAAATTAATAATATGATGATAGGAGATCGAAAATGATAATATGAAATGAAATAATTGAAGATGATTAAGATGATTAAGATTAATATGATGATGATTTACGAGATGGAGATGAGATGTCGAATGATTATGTGGTGATACATATTGAACCGAAAACCTTTAGGGTTTCATGGGCTATTATGTTTGTTGGGCTTCTTTAATCGATTAATAGGCTATAAAGTTAGTTGGGCTTTTAATTTGTTAGCTGGGCCGAATAACGAGTTAAAAGGATTTGGATAGTAATTGAATCAGAAAAGAAATAGACAGATTTGGTTAGGGGTGTTTGTAAGCAACGAGAGGTCATGGGTTTGAGCCCGGGCAAGGGCACTTATTTTTTTTTAACATATTCTTTGAGGTAGTTTTCTATTATTATTATTATTATTATTATTATTATTATTATTATTATTATTATTATTATTATTATTATTATTATTATTATTATTATTATTATTATTATTATTATTATTATTATTATTATTATTATTATTATTATTATTATTATTATTATTATTATTATTATTGTTGTTGTTATTATTATTATTATTATTATTATTATTATTGTTATTGTTGTTATTGTTGTTATTATTATTATTATTATTATTATTATTATTATTATTATTATTATTATTATTATTATTATTATTATTATTATTATTATTAATTGTTATTATTATTAAGTTAATTATTATTATTACTAACATTAATATAATTGATATTATTTTTATCATTATTATTATTAAGATAAGTATTATTAATGTTAATATTATTATTAACATTATTAATAAAATTATTATTTTTATGGTTATTGTAGTTATCATTATTATTTTTGTTATCATTAATATTATTACAAAAAATATCATTTAAATTATTATTATTATCATCATTATTATTATTATCACTAATTTAGTATTATAAATATTATTTTTATAAACAAAAGACATTAATATATTTTACATCTATAATAATATTAGATACTATTTTGTTTAATAAAATGTTATTATAACCAAGTTACAAATAATATATAAATATATTTTTAAATTAAAGCATATATATATATATATATATATATATATATATATATATATATATATATATATATATATATATATATATATATATATATATATATATATATATATATATATATATAAATATGAGTTCTAATACATTATTTAATATTTTCAAGCATTAATATATAATATTTATATTAAATAACATATATTATATCTTAATTAAAATACTTTAATAAGAATCTGTTATATAATTACTAAGCATCTAAAATATATAAAATATATATAATTAATTTATTAATAAATATAACATACAAATTTTTAATATAAGAAGTATACTAAAAATATTAATATATAAACTTGTTAATTGTTATTATGTGTTTTAATATATATAAATGATATAGTTTCGTGAATCCAAGGCCAACCCTGCACTTGTTCAATGCCGTCATATGTATTTTTACTACAAAATACAGTATAGTGAGTTTCATTTGCTCCCTTTTTAAATGCTTTTGCAATATATATTTTTGGGACTGTGAATACATGCACTGCTTTTATGACTGTTTTAGGAAATAGACACAAGTAATCGAAACTACATTCTATGGTTGAATTGTTATACCGAATATCGCCCTTGTTGAACTTGGTAGCTTAAGAATTGGTGTTTATTATAATTGCCACCAATTGACGCGAATCCTAAAGATAGATCTATGGGCTTTGACACGCCCCAGTCAGAGAATTTGAACTGCTTTAGTACTTCGATGTTATATGTTTGGGGATATTCTAGATGCATTTTGTTAATATCGGTTACCAGGTGTTTAATCCATACGAATGAATTTTAAACACTTGCGAGTGTATGATTATTGAATAAATGAAATCTTGTGGTCTATTAAAATTATGGAAATGATTGATTTCGATAAACTAATGAACTCACCAACCTTTTGGTTGACACTTGAAAGCATGTTTATTCTCAGGTATTAAAGAAATCTTCCGCTGTGCATTTGCTCATTTTAAAGATATTACTTGAAGTCATTCATGACATATTTCAAAAGACGTTGTATTCAAGTTATTGAGTTTAATAAAGATTATTATTAATTAAATGACGAATTAGGTCATTTATAGGTTGGATATTATGAAATGGTATGCATGCCTGTCAACTTTCGATGTAATGAAAGGTTGTCTTTTAAAAACGAATGCAATGTATTTTTTTAAAATGTATCATATAGAGGTCAAATACCTCGCGATGTAATCATATGTTATTGTATTCATCCATATGGATTGGGACGGGTCGCTTCATGTGGTATCAGAGCGGTGGTCTTAGCGAACCAGGTCTTGCATTAGTGTGTCTAACTGATAGTTATTTAGATGCATTAGTGAGTCTGGACTTCGACCGTGTCTGCATGTCAAAAGTTTTGCTTATCATTTCATGTCAAAAATTACCTGCTTATCATTCTTAGGGAATCACTTGCTTATCATTCTCAATCTAAACATATCTTACTGCCTGGATTGCATGAATAGTGTATAGACAAAATTCATATCTTAGCGTATCTACTACTTCATATCTTAGCGTATCCGTTACTGTAACTTTGCCTTACATATTTCGTAAACTCCTCCATAATCTACGAAATCTTTTGTTCTATATATATAGATATTCTATGTAACTAGAATACCATCCAATAGCCAGAAATCATTTCATATCGAAAAATCCTTCATTCAATCGAACGAAATGGAACTCGCCACTAGTTCAAGTTCTTCGAAATCCGACGGCTATTCCGATATGGAGTTTCACTCGAGCTCCAAAAGCAGTATAACTGGAATGGATCAACAAATCAGTCACCACCAATTTCGGATGAATTGGGGATGAGTTCGTAGTCGACTTAATCAATGGAGATGCGAAGAAGGCGATCCCTTCCACCAACTTAATTCACCTCTTGGTGAAGAACCTGAAGCACTTACCGGCGAACCTATCTGAAACACCATTTTCAGCCTCATTTCCAGGGTAGCTCATCACGATTATATACTATCCACAATTCTAAACCTTATTCATCCACTCGTTCTGACCAACAATCATTCCGAAATAATGAAAGAAGTTAACGAACTTCGCGCTCGAGAAATCAATTTGGAGAATATAGTGCAAAACATACCAGCTTCAACAACATCACCGACACCAATAGTACCATCAGTAACAGCACCCGTACCATCAATAACACACACCTCAACATCTCATTCTGTACCTCAATTATAATCATCATACTACGTATCGTTCTACATCAATTATCTTCGTTCGACATGGCAATTATGTAATCTCTAATGTTTTAGAGATTATATATCCTTGTTCTAACAGTAAATCAAATGAGTCTAATATCATATTGACTCATTAAATCCATGATTACATCTGAAGAAAATATATATGTATATATATTTTCATAAAGATTGTAATTAAAAATTCTTTCGTACAAACTTTTAATGGTGAAAATATTTTAACGCGTAGGTAATACCCGAGGAATATTTAGATTTCACATTAATAAGTACACTGTACATTCTTTCAAATCTAATTCAACAGTCATTTTGTGATGACCAGGAAATTTCTGACTAAATTTAAACTTAATCTTTATATGATTTAATGTTTCCGACACGATAAGCAAAGTCTATAAAGTTGAATCTCAAAATTTTGAATTATTCAATTACCCTTCGATTGTTCTCAACGATTCGCGAACAATTATATGTAAATACATACATATACTATAACTTGAAAATGTAACAAAGTGTTAAGTAAATGATACTGTGCATTAAACTTATTGATTTGAATATCTAGTTGATATATTTAACTACGGAGTTAAAAGATTATGCCAAACGATTGAATTAAAAGATATTTATTGAGTCCCTTAAGGATTATAATATTATTATGAGTCTCTGTTGTGAGGTCCACGCTGATTTAAGAAATCATTCATTTTTAACGATATTCGGAATAAATGATAAAGTGTTTGATGACGAAAGTTAGATAAAAGTTAGTGGAAAACTAAACTGCATAATATTCAATTGATTGTGTTACAAATGTGTGAAAACATTTTCAGATATTATAGAATTGATTGTTAATATGTGTTTGTTTAAATAACATAATTTAGACGATACAAAAATAAGGAATATTAACTGATGGAATTAGATATATGAATAACTTGCGACGTATATTTAAAATGTTTTTATAAATATTAATTTGGTTACAAAACGTTTTGATTTAAAACAATATTATTAAATATACTTCGTTAGATAACGAACCATTGATTTATAGAAGTAAATGACCAAACCACTCGAAAGTTTAAGATACACTTTGAGTGATATAGTTTTTTGATAATTTAAGACTATATTTTAACAAAGGTACGTGTCACGAAACGTAAAATGCAAGTTTTCTTAATGTTCGAAAGGACGTTCGAGAAACCGGAACTGGGACATAAGTCACGTGATGACGTACGACTTATCGGAACAAAAATTACAAGTCAACTATGCACGTGATTTTAATATAATATATAATTAATTATATAAATTATATATTATAAATATAATTAATAAATATGTCGACAAGCGTAGGACAAAAACATTTGTGACCTGTCATACCTTCCCATGCGATCGCATGAGAAATGGCTTGGGAAGCCATGTGATCGCATGGCACCCTTTTGCTGGCCACATCTATAAATTCGCGATTTCTGTTTCTGATTCATTCATATATCTATCTCTCGACTCTCTCTAAATATATTTATATATTATTATTATTATTATTATTAATTATTAATATTAAGATTATTATTATTATTAATCTTATTATTAATAGTATTAGTATTATTATTTTTACGATACAAAAATAATAATATACATAAAATATTATGACGGAGTGATGTCCAAATGATTTCAAAACGAGTTTTCGAGCAAGCTAGAGCTAAGGAAATTATGGGCTATTGCCATGGAGGTTATGGGTAATGTTCATGGGTAATATTTGCAAGTCAAACCTAGTGTTTATTATCTCCGTTACGTCTACGTACTTTCCTGCAATATTGAATCACAATATTGATACGTGAGCATTCATATCGTATCTTTTATATATTAATTGTGTATCCATGTCTAGTGCTCGAGTATATATATTTATGCATGCATGTATGCTAATTTTCGTTGTTAAACAGTTTATAATGAATCACGAATTAAATACATATATTACTGGTAAAAGGTATACGATATACATGTTTTTGGAAAGCTGGCAAAAAATCAATAACTTTTCATTTAGATATCGAATAATTTCGATGAACGGATTAAAAGATATGATCAACTGAATTATGATTGACGTTAATTGAAATTGCTTTTGAATCTACAATTAAGATTTAAACAACTTGTTTACGAGATTGATAAATTGGATTTTTGAATATTACCAACCGAGTAAATGAATCCTTATATAAGGTACGTCTCGTTTTGTTAAACAATTGTCAAAATTGACTTTTTGAAACGACTTTGGATAACTTTTGTATGTCGATATCGAGCATTAGGATTGTGATACACTATGACCTGACCTAGCTTGATAGACATTTATTGACCAACATATGTTCTCTAGGCTGAGATCTACGGTTATTTAGTAATCCGAGTTTCAATCACATTTTGGTGAACGACTTTATATGCTGCTAAGGTGATTTTCATTTGCTCCCTTTTTAATTGGTTTTGCAATCTATATTTTTGGGCTGAGAATACATGCACTTTATTTTAAACGCAATGGATACAATGTGATACCCCGTCCTAATCCATCTGGACGAAGTCACCAACATCTGGTCCCATTGCGATGATCGACTCCAAGTAATGTCTTTAAAAAGAGCAAATACACAGCGGAAGATTTTTTTTATACCTGAGAATAAACATGCTTTCAAGTGTCAACCAAAAGGTTGATGAGTTCATAGGTTTATCATAATAATTATTTCAATATATTAATAGACCACAAGATTTTCGTTTATAAATATATGTACACTCGCAAGTGTATAAAAGTATTGTATAAGCTGTAGGCACCCGGTAACAAGCCTTAACGTTCATGTTTTACCCTCTGAAGTACACCAGCAGGTGTGTTTAAAATAACCTCGAAGTACTAAAGCATCCCATAGTCAGGATGGGGTTTGTCAGGCCCAATAGATCTATCTTTAGGATTCGCGCCTACCGTACATAGACAAGTAGTTTAATGTTACCAAGCTAAGGGTATATTTCTAGTTTAAACCCACATAGAATTAGTTTTAGTACTTGTGCCTATTTCGTAAAACATTTATAAAACAGCGCATGTATTCTCAGCCCAAAAATATATATTGCAAAATCAATTAAAAAGGGAGCAAATGAACTCACATATCAATATTGTGGTTCAATATTGTAAGAAAGTATTCAGACGCAACGGGGATGACAAATGAAAGGTTAGCCTTTGATTCTTGAACAATACCTCCGAACAATACTCATAACCTCCTTAGCTATAACCCATAAATTCCTTAGTTTTAAATGGTTTGAAACCCGAATTAAAAACACCCATATATAACCT
Source organism: Rutidosis leptorrhynchoides (assembly GCF_046630445.1). NCBI lineage: Eukaryota > Viridiplantae > Streptophyta > Magnoliopsida > Asterales > Asteraceae > Rutidosis > Rutidosis leptorrhynchoides. Next base: position 566,961,941 of record NC_092335.1, on the reverse strand, counting down.
TGTTTATAGTATAATAATAATAATAATAATAATAATAATAATAATAATAATAATAATAATAATAATAATAATAATAATAATAAATAAATAAATAAAATAACTTGATACTGAGTATGTTTTGCGTATGTTAAAGAGAAAAAAATAAATAATATGGTATCTATTTTCAAGAATGCGTGTGTGTGTGTTCTACTTGACAAAAACTCATTATATATAAAGTTTAACATTCCAACTTGTACACAAAAGTCTAGTTGTGACAAATTTTGTTTATTCATCTTGTGATACATTTGCTCTAGGTGATTAAGACATTTACTAATTAATCAACTTGAAGTTGATATCTTCGAATTGATTGATACATAAGATGGACAAGAAAAATTGTTTGATTATAACCCACTTTAACAAATTTTGAATCTGAAACCAATCCAAAAATAAAATTCTTCTAGTTTTTGTATATTCCATACCAATAATTAATGGTAAAAAGTCATGTAAAAATTCCATACTTATAGGATAATGTTAAAATATTTATTTTTATCATGACAGCTTAGAACGAGTGCTAAAAAAAAATGTGCACATGTCTATAATAATTATACTTTTGTTTTAGGAAAAAAAAACTAACCAACTAAAATGTAAAATATAGAATTTATAGTTTAAAATATAATTATATTGTTAGCAAAATTTTTAAGTTTTAACATCTCATATATATTTAAATATAAAAAAAAATAGTGGTAATCTTTATGGGTGTGATCAACTTTAAGAAATTGATGAAGATAGTGGTGGTTTGTTGTGATGTTTGGTGGTTTGTAAAAGAACTGAATATTACGGAATAGTGGGTTGGTGTGGTTCTTGGCCAAAGTGGAAAAAAAATGATGATTGTCAAGCAAATAAAAGGAAATGAGTACTAGTAGTGGTTGCGCATGATTGTGCATATATAACAACATTAATAATAATATAATAATAAAAATATCATAATATCAATTGAAAAGTTAAGAGAAGCGAGTGAGCAACAATAATTCACAAATAATTCACAGCCTCCTTGTCTTTACTCTACCGACATATTTACACGGATTGATATATTGTGCTCCATTGCTAATAATTCACGGGTAGAAGTACATATAAAAATCCCATTTTTAATTAAATACGATTATTTATTTTGGGTCTAAGCTTTATAAAATTAGTCGTAAAAAGTGTGTCTGTTACTTGTTTTCAGTCCCAAGTAAGATGTACGGAGTATTAAAATTTGTCAAAAGAATCAAACGTGCTTAATATAAGAGCTGCCTCATTTATTTAATTTTTTTTATTATTTTTTTATGGGATTTGTGGTAAAGTAACAATTAGAATTTTTTGGGTTTACAATTTTTGGCCTTTGAAGGTTTTAGTAGTTACCACTTTTAGACTTGAGTAAAAGTTTGGTGGGTCGGGCTATGTCGACAAGGATGTCCATTGTTTAACTTTTATATATAAAAAAAATAAATGTTGAGTTAATAATCGATCAAACTGTTCATTGATTTTAAGGTTTACATCTACAATATTTATTATACTAAGTTGGAACATCGTATAAAAGATATCATCTCATAGTTACTCTTACCATTAAATTCTATGCCCATTCTCTTTAAAAGAAAGATTGTATAAAGGCTACTCATTCATTGATAGAGTATAAGTGTGGGTCAAAAATAAATTAATCGATGTTAGTTGAATTTTGATTTGAAGAATTAAAACCTAGTAAATAACACATGTTTAAAAGATAGAGGAGTTAGAGATAATATTAATGAAGTTAGAAAAATTGTATGGGATATAAGTTCCACATCGACACTTGCATATATGTGTTCCACTATTCCTATTTAAACACGAAAGAAAGTATTCATCTGAATTAGTTGAAAGTTTTGCTTGGCCCACTGGGGAATTTTACTTCTTGGCCATATATTATAGAGTCCACAGCAATTAATAGCACTGAATATATGTATATATATATATATATATATATATATATATATATAGGTTGTTGTTCGTGAATCGTCGAGAATGGTCGAAGGGTAATTAAATATATGAAAATAGTTCAAAAATTTTGAGATTCAGTTTAACAGATTTTGCCTATCGTGTCAAAACCATATAAAGGTTAAGCTTAAATTTGGTCAGAAATTTTCGGGTCATCACAGTACCTACCCGTTAAAGAAATTTCGTCTCGAAATTTGATTGGGATGGTCATGGCTGACAATAAATATGTTTTCATAACGTATACGAGCTAGAAATTAGAGTTTTTATCATTCGTGGGTAATATGAATAAAACAATTCGTTTATATGAAGAGTACGAGTGAAGCTATCACAAAAAAAATTGGAATAAAAAAAAATAGAGTTTCGTCTTAACTTTCGACGTGGTATTGGTTGAATTCCGGAATTCAAGGGGTTTGAAGAAAATCTTCAGAATCTAAAAGATTTGATTCGTTGGCGAATAAGAATATTATGATTCTCTAATTAAATGCGGAGATCTGCCTTAATTCCTCTATCAAATATTTCACTATAATTTAACTTCTTCCGTTTCGTATCTTTTACCATTCCTATACTTAATTTCCAAATTCAAAAGATTGTGAAAATGCTTAATCCAGTTCTAATCCTTGCCCTCACCCTTACTATTGTAACAATCATTCTCCTTTTCCAACTTCCTCCAGAGGAATCTGCTTACTTCTACTTTGCCCTTGGGGTTATAATGCTTTTAATTCTCCCGTGTCTTTATGTGACGATAAACATTGATATACACGGTTTGTAATTTATGTGTTGTTATCGGCTTTATATCTCCCCTTATATTTCAATGTCCATATTTTTTTTCCTATAATCATTGTCATCCACAGTCAATACTCCCTCTTATATGCTGCGATTTATACTCTAATTTCTATTTCGAAGTTTTATCCCTTCGTTTCCTCTTTTGTGTTTAAGGACTGTTGATAATGGTCCAGAATTTGCAGATATAAATTTCAGAATGAACACAGTTAATGTTCTAAGAAATAAATGGTAATAGCACAATATGACTTGTCAAATTATCAGAATTCAAGGAAAGATAGGACTATCAAGAAGAACATGTTCTTGATATGTTTATAGATTAGACAAAATGTAAGAGTCGTGTAACATGGCACATGACGACGTTATGATCTATGAATCATCACGTTCCATTTAGAAACTCAGCATGACTTATTGTAATATAATCACGTTGATCAAGTGTAATTATATTATACTAACTCATACATCAGTTTCCAACATTACTTCAATAACATTCATATTTTAAGCTCGAAAGTTTATAGAATATAGAAACTAACAGTTTCTATATGATGTAACACTGATAGCACGAAGAGATTAATAATTTTAGATAAGAATAGTTATGAAAATATCTTCCGAAATATGGAAGATATTTATAATGAAAAATATAACGATATCTTGGAATTTCTAATATCAAAGGATGGTGAAGAAAATTTGTTCGCAAGAGTTTGGAGTCAGAAGCAAGGTATTCGCTAAAGGTTTCATCAGAAACAGTATCATCAGGATTCTTAATGTACAAGTTTAGTACTTGTAATTTGGCCGTGGTCTCCTTCATGGTTTGATCAATCTGTTTTTCAGTACCAAGTTTTCTATCGAGCATTACTAACACTCCCTTCTTTATCATTAAACTTTTGGCCGTTTAGACCATCTACAATTTTTCTGTTTCCTCTACTTTTAATGCTACGATATCTGAATCATCGGTTATCAATCCGAGGTGGTTTCAGGAGAATTGTGTTTTTAGATGATTAAACGCTGATGGTACTATAGTGAAATATGAAAGGTTCTCCGGTAACAATAAAAGTGCATGCATATATATCAAGGTTATAATAAGGTTGTTTCGAACGAAAAGTCGAAGTTGTCTTGCTAGAGCTGTGACAAAATTAGCTATTTTCGAACAGGAGTTGCAAAGTTATTTTCGATAATAATAACGTTAAAGGAGTTAGCACAGTTACGTGTTAAATGTTTACTCAGGTTCCGAGTGTTTTCGGGTGCATAACTATATACATCAATCTTTTCTTCCGTAGATGGAGTGCGGTTGGTTCATCCTCTCAATTGAGGTGTTTTTAAGAATCATGAAAGGTTTTGACGTAGATTGTAATCGTCAAGATACAAATGAGGTTTAAGATGAAATCAAGTGGCAAACTTGAAGAATTGTTTGGTTTCATATATTATAATCAATATTTTAATTCATTTTAATTGTCCAATATTATTAGTCCACAGTCGATAGTCCATAGTTGACAGTCCAATAATTCATATAAAGTTTAATATATAATATTCGAATTAATTAATACGTATCGTGACCCGTGTACATGTCTCAGACTCGATCACAACTCAAAGTATATATATTATTTAAGAATCAACCTCAACCCTGTATAGTGAACTCGATCATTACAACATATAGAGTGTCTATGGTTATTCCAAATAATATATATAGATGCGTCGATATGATATGTCAAAACTTTGTATACGTGTCCCGATATTTAAAGTGCGTAAAATAAATAATAGAAATTAAATGACAATAAATAAAATTGCGAGAATATAAATTGCGATAAATAAATTGCTATAAATAAAATGTAATTAGTTAGCTAGGAACAGTTAGCTAGGAATAGTTAGCGTGGATTCTTAACAAAATTTTTCTCATAGTTAATTTGTTTGTTTCTAACAAATTTTATTTTGTACAATGTTTTCTTCATTATGCCACTTGTTGGATTCTGATAGGTCAAAATTCAAGTATGAAATTTGAATGAAAATGGTTATTCTGTGGTGAACGGATGCGTATATCGGTGGTTATAAATAGGATAGTAAATGACTGTTGAATTAGATTCGAAGAATGTACAGTGTAATTTACTAATGCAAAATCTAAATATTCTTCGGGTATTACCTACCCGTTAAAATATTTTCACCATTAACAGTTTGTACAATAAAAATTTTAATTACAATCTTTATGAAAATATATATACATATATATTTTCTTCAGACGTAATTATCGATTTAATGAGTCAACGTGATATTAAACTCATCAGATTTACTGCTAGAACTAGAGTACATAATCTCTAAAACATTATAGATTACATAATCACCATGAAGGACGAAGATAGTTTATGTAGAACGATTCGTAGAACGATGATTATGCTTGAGGTATAGATTGCGAGGTTGAGACGTGTGATGAAGTTGTTGTTGTTGGTACTGGTTATGCTGCTGGTGCTGCTGATGGTGGTACTGTTGCTGTCGGTGCTACAAGTGTTGTTGGTGCTAAGGTTGGTGATGATGTTGGTGTAGTAAGTATAGCTTGTAAATCACGCACCATTCTTGTCAGGGTTTCTATTCTACCCTCTATCATTTCTATCCATCCACTCATCTGATTCGACAGATCTTGATTATCAATTCGAAGTTCCCTAACTTCTTCTAATATTCCCCTTCGATTGGTATTCGGAAGTAGAGGTTGAATATTTTCTGAGATTTCAGTAATGCGACCTTCGAGGTGAAAAACTTTAGCAAGAAGGGTGAATACAGTGTTGCGCATAGGTTCACCGGTGAGTACATCATTTTCTTCGATGTTAGGAGGTAAGTTTAGTTCACGGTAAGGCTCGCCTTCTTCATTTCTCCATCGAGTGAGTAAGTCTCGGACCCACCCCCATCTCCTCCAGAAAGAAAAATAGCTAAACGGTGGAGACACTTCGGGTTCATTGACTTCGGAGTCTACTTCAATACGCATCTCAAAATTGCTTCCGAAACCAATGGAATCCAAGCTAGGTGTAGGATCCATCTCTTATGATCAGTTAGAGGATTTTCGATATGAAATGTTTTTCGGTTATCGAATAATATTCTAATTATATAGAATATCTAATATAGTACAGAAGATCCCGTAGATTACGGAGGAAATTAAGGAAACATGTCAGATAAAGTCTACAGTAATAGATACGCTAAGATATGGATTTGTCTATACACTATTCATGCAATCAATGCAGTAAAACGTGTCTAGACTAAGAATAATGAGCAGGTAATTTCTTAAGGATGATAAGCAGATGATTTTCGACAAAAATGATAAGCAAAACTTTTGACATGCAGACACGGTCGAAGTCCAGACTCACTAATGCATCCTAACGACTATCAATTAGACACACTAATGCAAGACCTGGTTCGCTAAGACCACCGCTCTGATACCAACTGTGATACCCCGTCCTAATCCATCTGGACGAAGTCACCAACATCTGGTCCCATTGCGATGATCGACTCCAAGTAATGTCTTTAAAAAGAGCAAATACACAGCGGAAGATTTTTTTTATACCTGAGAATAAACATGCTTTCAAGTGTCAACTAAAAGGTTGATGAGTTCATAGGTTTATCATAATAATTATTTCAATATATTAATAGACCACAAGATTTTCGTTTATAAATATATGTACACTCGCAAGTGTATAAAAGTATTGTATAAGCTGTAGGCACCCGGTAACAAGCCTTAACGTTCATGTTTTACCCTCTGAAGTACACCAGCAGGTGTGTTTAAAATAACCTCGAAGTACTAAAGCATCCCATAGTCAGGATGGGGTTTGTCAGGCCCAATAGATCTATCTTTAGGATTCGCGCCTACCGTACATAGACAAGTAGTTTAATGTTACCAAGCTAAGGGTATATTTCTGGTTTAAACCCACATAGAATTAGTTTTAGTACTTGTGCCTATTTCGTAAAACATTTATAAAACAGCGCATGTATTCTCAGCCCAAAAATATATATTGCAAAATCAATCAAAAAGGGAGCAAATGAACTCACATATCAATATTGTGGTTCAATATTGTAAGAAAGTATTCAGACGCAACGGGGATGACAAATGAAAGGTTAGCCTTTGATTCTTGAACAATACCTCCGAACAATACTCATAACCTCCTTAGCTATAACCCATAAATTCCTTAGTTTTAAATGGTTTGAAACCCGAATTAAAAACACCCATATATAACCTTGTTTATAGTATAATAATAATAATAATAATAATAATAATAATAATAATAATAATAATAATAATAATAATAATAATAATAATAATAATAATAATAATAATAATAATAAATAAATAAATAAAATAACTTGATACTGAGTATGTTTTGCGTATGTTAAAGAGAAAAAAAAATAATATGGTATCTATTTTCAAGAATGCGTGTGTGTGTGTTCTACTTGACAAAAACTCATTATATATAAAGTTTAACATTCCAACTTGTACACAAAAGTCTAGTTGTGACAAATTTTGTTTATTCATCTTGTGATACATTTGCTCTAGGTGATTAAGACATTTACTAATTAATCAACTTGAAGTTGATATCTTCGAATTGATTGATACATAAGATGGACAAGAAAAATTGTTTGATTATAACCCACTTTAACAAATTTTGAATCTGAAACCAATCCAAAAATAAAATTCTTCTAGTTTTTGTATATTCCATACCAATAATTAATGGTAAAAAGTCATGTAAAAATTCCATACTTATAGGATAATGTTAAAATATTTATTTTTATCATGACAGCTTAGAACGAGTGCTAAAAAAAATGTGCACATGTCTATAATAATTATACTTTTGTTTTAGGAAAAAAAAAACTAACCAACTAAAATGTAAAATATAGAATTTATAGTTTAAAATATAATTATATTGTTAGCAAAATTTTTAAGTTTTAACATCTCATATATATTTAAATATAAAAAAAAATAGTGGTAATCTTTATGGGTGTGATCAACTTTAAGAAATTGATGAAGATAGTGGTGGTTTGTTGTGATGTTTGGTGGTTTGTAAAAGAACTGAATATTACGGAATAGTGGGTTGGTGTGGTTCTTGGCCAAAGTGGAAAAAAAATGATGATTGTCAAGCAAATAAAAGGAAATGAGTACTAGTAGTGGTTGCGCATGATTGTGCATATATAACAACATTAATAATAATATAATAATAAAAATATCATAATATCAATTGAAAAGTTAAGAGAAGCGAGTGAGCAACAATAATTCACAAATAATTCACAGCCTCCTTGTCTTTACTCTACCGACATATTTACACGGATTGATATATTGTGCTCCATTGCTAATAATTCACGGGTAGAAGTACATATAAAAATCCCATTTTTAATTAAATACGATTATTTATTTTGGGTCTAAGCTTTATAAAATTAGTCGTAAAAAGTGTGTCTGTTACTTGTTTTCAGTCCCAAGTAAGATGTACGGAGTATTAAAATTTGTCAAAAGAATCAAACGTGCTTAATATAAGAGCTGCCTCATTTATTTAATTTTTTTTATTATTTTTTTATGGGATTTGTGGTAAAGTAACAATTAGAATTTTTTGGGTTTACAATTTTTGGCCTTTGAAGGTTTTAGTAGTTACCACTTTTAGACTTGAGTAAAAGTTTGGTGGGTCGGGCTATGTCGACAAGGATGTCCATTGTTTAACTTTTATATAAAAAAAAAATAAATGTTGAGTTAATAATCGATCAAACTGTTCATTGATTTTAAGGTTTACATCTACAATATTTATTATACTAAGTTGGAACATCGTATAAAAGATATCATCTCATAGTTACTCTTACCATTAAATTCTATGCCCATTCTCTTTAAAAGAAAGATTGTATAAAGGCTACTCATTCATTGATAGAGTATAAGTGTGGGTCAAAAATAAATTAATCGATGTTAGTTGAATTTTGATTTGAAGAATTAAAACCTAGTAAATAACACATGTTTAAAAGATAGAGGAGTTAGAGATAATATTAATGAAGTTAGAAAAATTGTATGGGATATAAGTTCCACATCGACACTTGCATATATGTGTTCCACTATTCCTATTTAAACACGAAAGAAAGTATTCATCTGAATTAGTTGAAAGTTTTGCTTGGCCCACTGGGGAATTTTACTTCTTGGCCATATATTATAGAGTCCACAGCAATTAATAGCACTGAATATATGTATATATATATATATATATATATATATATATATATATATATATAGGTTGTTGTTCGTGAATCGTCGAGAATGGTCGAAGGGTAATTAAATATATGAAAATAGTTCAAAAATTTTGAGATTCAGTTTAACAGATTTTGCCTATCGTGTCAAAACCATATAAAGGTTAAGCTTAAATTTGGTCAGAAATTTCCGGGTCGTCACATACAAGTACATACTAAATTCTACACTGAGTTTGAACCGAAAATCCCTTAGCTTTGGTAACTAGTAACTGCCAGTTATAAGAACTGGTGGGTGCGAGTAGTTGTATATGGATCCATAGGGCTTGACATCCCCGTCTGTTCCAGGTATAGAAATCCTAGCCTGAACTATAAAACAGACGTATGCTATTTGAGTTTAGTACACGTTGGATTGCGTGTATTGTACATGTTGGTTGCATGTATGTTAAAACAGGGGTACTTATTATAACGTTAAAGCTTAGTTACCAGGGTGCTCAATCTTGTAGAATATTTGATAAACGTTTTTGGATGAAACAACTGAAATCTTGTGATCCACCTTTATATACAGATTATATGAAACAATAAAACTATGAACTCACCAACCTTTGTGTTGATACTTGTTAGCATGTTTATTCTCAGGTTTCCTAGAAGTCTTCCGCTGTTTGCTTATGTGTTAGAAGAGCTATGTGCATGGAGTCTTACATGACATATTTTTCAAGGAAACGTTGCATTCACCAAATCATCACCATGTATCTTATTTTGACTGCATTGTCAACGAAAGTATTATTGTAAACTATTATTTACGGTGATTGTCTATATGTAGAAATCATCAGATGTCGAAAACCTTTGATTTAAATATTCATTTATGGTGTGCCTTTTTAAAAGAATGCAATGTTTACAAAACGTATCATATAAAGGTCAAATATCTCGCAATGAAATCGATGAATGACGTGTTCGTCCATATGGATTTGGAGCGATCGTCACACATTTACTATCCTATTTACAACCACCGTTATACGTATCCGTTCACCGCAAAATAATCATTTTCATTCAATTTTATATTTGGATTTTGATCTATCAGAATCCAACAAGTGGCATAATGAAGAAAACATTGAACAAAATAAAATTTGTTAGAAACAAACGAATTAACTATGAGAAATTCTATTAAGAATCCACGCTAACAAAATCCTAGGTAACTGTTCCTAGCTAACTGTTAATTCCTTATTACATTTATTTATCGCAATTTAATTATCGCAATTTTAATTCTCGCAATTTTTTTTATCGTCATTTAATTTCTGTTATTTATTTTACGCACTTTAAATATCGAGACACATATACAATGTTTTGACATATCATATCGACGCATCTATATATATTATTTAGAATAACCATAGACACTCTATATGCGGTAATTATCGAGTTAGCTATACAGGGTTGAGGTTGATTCTCAAATAATATATATACTTTGAGTTGTGATCTAGTCTGAGACATGTATATAATGGGTCACGACATGTATTAATTAATTCGAATATTATATATTAAACTATATATGAATTATTGAACTACTAACTTTGGACAACTAACTGTGGACTACCAACACTGGATAATTAAAATGAATTAAAATATTGATTATAACATATGAAACTAAACATTTCTTCAAGTTGCCACTTGATTTCATCTTAAACCTCATTTGTATCTTGACGATTACAATCTGCGTTCAAACCTTTTATGATTCTTGAAAACACCTCAATCGAGAGGGTGAACCAACCGCACTTCATCTACGGAAGAAAAGATTGATGCATATAGTTATGCACCTGAAAACTCTCGAAAACTGAGTAAACATTTAACACGTAGCTGTGCTAATTCCTTTAGCGTTATTATTACCCAAAATAACTTGGTAATCTCTTTCAAAGTAGCAAATTTTGTTATAGCTCTAGCAAATCAACTTCGACTTTTCGTTCGAAACAACCTTATTATAACTTTGATATATATGCGTGATCTTTTATTATTACCGGGAACCTTTTATATTCCACCATATTACCATCAGTGTTTAATCATCTAAAAATACAATTCATTTGAAACCACCTCGGATTGATAACCGATGATTCATATATGGTAGCATTAAATGCAGAGGAAACAGCAAAATCGTAGATGGTTTAAACGGCCAAAAGTTTGATAATAAAGAATGGAATGTTGGGAACGCTCGATAGAAAATTTGGTATTGAAAAACAGATTGAGCTAACCATGAAGGGGGCCAAGGAAGAATACAAGGACCAAACCCTAAATTCAAAGAATCCAGGTAATTCTGGATCCGATGAAATCTTTAGAGAATATCCTGCTCCGAAGTCATGTTAAAATCTTGCGAAAACTTTTTCCTTATCAACTTTCGAACTTAGAAATTTCAAAATATCATCATAAATATCTTCGATACTTCTGAAGATATTTTCATAAATATTCTCGTCCAAAATTATATACCTCTTCGTGCTATCTGTAATACATTATATTGGAAATTTCTGTAAAATCTAAGTATAAACTATGAATGAATTCTGAAGTAGTGTTGGGAACTGAAGCATGAGTTAGTATAATATAATGACTCTTGATCAATGTGATTATATAACAGTAAGTCATGCTGAATTTCTAATGGAACGTGATGATTCACATACCATAATGTCATCATGTGCCATGTTACACGACTCTTACATTCTATCTAATATATAAACATATCAAGAACATAATTTCTTGATAGTTCTATCTTTTCTCTTGAATTCTGGCAATTTAACCAATCAAAATCATGCTATTACAATCTCTCTCTTTGAACATTAATCATGTTCATACGAAGCTTCATACATACGAATTCTGGACCATTATTCGTTTGACTTAAAGTCGGGAAGAGAAGACAAAAGTATGGAACTCCAAAATAGAAAGGAAATATGAATTGAAGTATAAAAGATGAGAGTTGTAAAAATAAGGAAACAAAGAGAGTGGATTTATAGTGAAATATCAGATAGAGTAATCAAGGCAGATCACCGTATTAAATTATAGAGATCTTAATTTCCTTATTCGCTGAAGAATCAAATCTTTTAGATTTCAAAGATTTTTTTTAAATCCCTTGAATTCTGGAATTCAAACGTGACTACGTCAAAAGCTAAGGCGAATCTTTATTTTCTCATTTCACTCTTTTGTGATAGCTTCATTCGTACACTTCACATAATCAAATCATTTTATCTATGTTAATCAATAATGATAAAACTCTATTTATCAACTCATATTCGTCATGAAAACATTTTATTGTTAGCCATGACCACCTCACTCAAATTTCGGGACGAAATTTCTTTAACGGGTAGGTACTGTGACGACCTGAAAATTTCCGACCAAATTTAAACTTAATCTTTATACGAATTCGACACGATAAGCAAAGTCTGATAGGTTGTGTCTCAAAAATTATAAACTGTTTCAAATACCCTTCGACTGTTCCAAACGATTCACGAACCACTATTTGTAAATAGAGATGTGTTTATATATATATATATATATATATATATATATATATATATATATATATATATATATATATATATATATATATATATATATATATATATATATAAATGGCAATTGGAAATATAATTTGAATTATTATATGTTGTTGTTATTAAAAATAATTATGTAAAATAAAATATGATATTTTTAATTACTATTTAAAATATATCAATATATAATTGAAATATATTAAATATATATGTGAATTCGAATTTATTTTGTAAACGACAGTAACACACATTTTTCATTCAATTGATATTGAAATAAGTTTAATTCAAACTTGTGAGATGTTACAAATAAACGTTGGTATGTAATTGAGTTATATAAATTTGGAATTTCCAAAAATGTATTTAATTATCTTAAGTTAAGTTTTAACACTCCGTACATTATACTTGGGACTGAGAGCAAATAATCGATAAACGTTTCATAATTAATTTTACACGTTAAAAGACCGATATAAATAAATATAATTAATCTAAAAATTTGGGATTTTTCCAAAGACTTTTATTCGTCACTAATTATCAATGGAGCACGATATAATATCCGTGGAATTTGTCGGTAACATATGGACAAGTAAGTCTCACGTGAATTTAATTTATGTCATTGTTGTTGTCTTGTTAACCAACTAATCTAATTATTTATAGATACATTCATAGTACATGATTAATCACACACACAAACTCAAATATAGTACTTCTTCATCATCTCAACTGTCTTCCGAACACCACCACGCTATAACTATGAGCATCACCACCTAGACCACCTTCGGCAGCCATCACCGCCGAACATCCGCTTGAACAAACCACCTTCACAATATATTTTTCATCAACACTTCAACAAACCGCCTTGTGTTCATTTATGTTTAATTGATCACCACCTCCACGACTACTTCAATCATCACCATTAACCGTCAACTTCTACCTTACATATGCTCCGTTTCATTCCTTTGATCAAACATGGCCAACAAAACGAAACCCACTTACTATGGTATGTTCCTGCTACACTTCTGCTAATCTTCTTCCTCCGTTACTGGTATCCGAATTCTTGTACAACCATAACCCACCACCGCAGGTTAAAAATCACCACCACATTATCACCACCATCTCTCTAACTCGCCTATTTTCTCTCTATATCACCTCTATTTTCTGTCGAGCTAAAACTGAAAAATGACCAAAATTATTTCTGCTGTATTGTCTCAACCGTTAACCAAAAACACCCCATCAATACTACTGCTATTCAGTTAGTGTTTTTCAATTGAGCTCCAATTAAACTGTTGCTGCTATAAGTGACCATTTTAACCAAACCATCACATGAATTCAAACTCTACTTGAACGAAACCCATCTAAACTTCACTATTTCCGTTTCCAATTGTGGACAACTGAAAGCCTACATTTTTATTTATTTATTTACATTTCCAAATCATGGAAAAAGGTGTGCAAGTGCTCTTCTTCTTTTTCTTTATTTGGCCGACATTTTATTACCCCACTTGACAAATTGATTAGTGAGTGGTTATATAATGATGGAGAGTTCTATTTAATTAATCCAAAGTTAAAGTCATCGGGCCCAATTACTTATACAATTCGATACTATGATGCGTTATATATTTTTCTTCCACAAATTTAAGAGTGATATAGACATAAAGTCATGATAATGATAAAAGATGATAACTTATGGTGATAATAGTGATGAACCTTAAGGATATCATGATGATGATTAGGGTTTAGTGATCCATAATTTAAGATGATGATGGACTAAGATGATTATGACAATCATGCTCGATCACGATGAGGATTATCAAGATGGTATGGTTAAATTCCTAACAAATTAATAATATGATGATAGGAGATCGAAAATGATAATATGAAATGAAATAATTGAAGATGATTAAGATGATTAAGATTAATACGATGATGATTTACGAGATGGAGATGAGATGTCGAATGATTATGTGGTGATACATATTGAACCAAAAACCTTTAGGGTTTCATGGGCTATTATGTTTGTCGGGCTTCTTTATGCAGTCTTTGACTTTTTATGAAAAGGTCGCTTACCAGGTGTTCATCATATGAATGATTTTTATGCAGATTGCATGTTGTTTATGAGAAATGGAAATATGAAATCTTGTGGTCTATTATTACGATTTACGATTTGATAAATATATAGGTTAAACCTATAACTCACCAACATTTTTGTTGAAGTTTAAAGCATGTTTATTCTCAGGTGATTATTAAGAGCTTCCGCTGTTGCATGCTAATTTATGGACAAGAGTTGGAGTCAGCATGCTTGTATAATATTGTTTAAAAACTGCATTCGAAGACTTAAATTGATGTGTAATATTATCGTAAACCACTATGTAATAATCATGTGAAAACGCTATATTTTAGATTATCATTATTTGATAATCGTCGTAATATTTTTAAACCTTTATCGATAAAATAAAGGTTATGGGTTGTTTTAAAATCGAATGCAGTCTTTGAAAAATGTCTCATATAGAGGTCAAAACATCACAAAGAAATCAATTAATATGGAACGTTTATAAATCGATATGAACGGGACATTTTAATTAAGGTTAAGTTATTCTTGATCAAGCAATCATACTTAGTTACTTTGACTAGACCAAATAGACAATTGACTATAGTTTCATTGTGAACCATTTTACACTTAATCTATTGGAGTAGGTTAGTTACTTGAATCCTAACTAATGAGCACATGGCAAACATATTAATTAAGTTGACAAGTTTATGAGTATTAAGCATATTAGCAAGTAGCAAGTAATACTCACATAGCAAGAGATAGTTATTCTAAGATCAATCATGTAGATACTTGTACAACTTATAATTCAAGTACTTAAAAAGTATAATGTGCAATATAACACATTACATGATTAATGTGTAAGCACACATTAATGTCCAACACATGCACAAGGGAAGAGCAATCTCTAGTTGGGACTTGGTGACCATCCTAAATGTATCTAAGTGTGTTTTAGGATTACAAGTCATTTCTAGTTTAACCTTGAGATCATTTTTCTTCATTTAGCCTTAATTAATCACTAAGTCATTTCTAATAGCAATCATTGTTCTAGTGACATTGGCTTAAGTGTGTTGGCACTTGATGATCGTACTAAATATATCTAGATAAGAATTAAGATCACAAGTTGTTGATTAACACTTATGTGTTATGCCTAATCTTGGTTAATTTGTCATTAAGATGTCATTAGGCGTAATTAATCACAATTAGTGTTTTTATGACCAAAAGTCAATTGAGTATGGAGAGGGCATCTATTCTAAGCATGTTTAGAAAGGTTTCATGAATTATAGATGTCGAGAACTAGTCAAACTTTATTTGGTCAAAATCGGAGATAGAAGAAACTGCGGTCGCACTGCGGTTGACCGTGGTGGCGACCGTGCAACTTGTTTTCAGAAAACTACGTTGCAATTCAGTTTGGGGTTTCATGTTTGACTATGCGGTCAACCGTACCTCGACCGTGTGTTTTCCTGAACTTTTAATTTCATTCTTTAACCTATGTTTGACTTGGTCGTTTGCATGATAAAGTATGGATTAGTGACCTTGCGTGTTTTATGTTAAGATATCAGTCATCACTTATGCGTATGTTTGTGTGTCATCATCAAAACATATTCTTTGGTTAATCATACTTAGGTTTATTGTTTAGTGTATTAACCCACATTCAACCAACATTCTCCCCCTTTTTGATGATGACAAACATACAAGTGATGAGGGACATTTTGCTATAAATACTTAAGTGTTAACAATCACTTGTGTCCATCTTTCTCCCCCTTTTGTCAAAGCAAAAAGGTTAGCTCCCCCTAGAACTAAGCTTGCCCTTAGAACAAAACTCCCCCTTAAATTGTGCACGTTGGAAAAACATATATATTAAAACACAACAAGCACACATTTTATTCAAAACAAGCATGAAACATAGTAATGCATATATGAAAATATACATGGAAGACACATAAATTGGATGTATAGGTAGGCATTCTTCAAATTGCCTTAGCCTATTTCTTGAGGTGAATGTAGTGATGAGTGTCTCTTATAATTCCTTCTAGCTTGTTAAGATGTCATCCAATTTTTAGAAAATTTTCGTGAATGACACTGATTTGTCCTGTGGTCGCAAGGAGGTTAAAATTTGGAGGGTTATCAAGAGAAGGTTCAACAAATGGTCTGGTTGAAGCTCTGCAAATCGGGTATGACGAGACTTGAGCAGCGTAGTGATAGGAGGTCGTCAATTAGATATGAGCAAAGAGTTTAGTTAAGTGGAGGCCATAAGGTAGTTTCAAGAAGGGTTCTTGAGCTGCCTGTTGCATTCTAGATGCCATCAGAAAAGCAATGTTTACCTTGAGTGAGTGTATGAGACACCACAAAAGAGTAACCTCATTTGCATTCATTCTCCAAAGTAATTCACCCTTTCCATATACATTTATGGAGATGATCTGTTGCCATAGATCATATGTTGAAGCAAGGTGATGCACTAAGAAACCCTCTTTGTTGATGGACTCAAATTTGAGTGGTCCTTCACTCAGTGTTTCAAGAACACATTCTTTTTCCAACCATTCAGGAAACTCATCAAATGAGTTTGGGTTAAGAAAAAATTTGATCCCGTTACTTGGAACATCCATGATGTTTCCAAATTCTTCAAGTGTCAAGGAATAGCTTTTGCCATAGAGAGTGAATGATATCTTCATATCATCATGGAATTAGAAGTTTGCATAGAACTCATTCACATGAAGAGGATATAGAGGTCCTAGAAGATTGAGAAAGACATTCCAATTCACACTAGAGAAGTTGGCCAGCGAATAGGTTGAGAGTTGATGGGTTGACACTTATCTTCCTTCGGCAATTTGTCTTATGATTTGGTTGTGGATTTTTAGGGATTGTGAAGGTGGGTATGAGTTTTGGTTGAGTGTGCTAGTATTTATAGAGACCTACTAGGAACTATTTTTACTTTTTCACAAGAGAGGTAGGTTAAGTGAGTAAAGTCTTTTGGTTCACAAGTCAATTTTCACTTGAGAGAAGTTATTGAGCCTAATAGGACAAAATGATTTGTTAGTTTATGCAGGGTTTATTTTGCAGTTAAGCTTTGGTCGTCCGTGACATAAGCTGTGGATTAATCGTTTTGAAAAATCTAAACCTGCTGGTACAGAACACACACGGTTAGGCTCACGGTCGACCGTAGTTTAGCCGTGTATGAATCTGTCATGCTTGGTATTCTTGATTAAAGGCATGTAATAAGCACACACAAATACTTTATTAAACACACATACTAAAAGTTCTCCAAACGTTTTGCTTAAAACATTCAACCATTCAGCCATAGAAAGTTTTTATGAGAGTTTGTTAGAATTCTTCACTTGAATCATCATCCTCCTCATTTCCTGACCTATAGGTCAAACTTCTGATCACTCCTTTAAGTAACTTCTTCATTTTTGATTCCGTTTTCAGACTTTTGATTTGAGTTTGATAGATCTTATCCATCTTGGCATTGACCCCAAGATCCCTCATTGGTTCATTTTCTTCTTCATTTTCGCTGTCTGATATCTCAATAGCTCCTCTGTTTGTTCCTGCCTCATTGTTAGTTCTTCTTCTTTTAGAGGTTGATACTCCTGTTATTTTTTGATGGTAGGATTGATTTATGAGTGAGTAGAAGAGGGTCATCACTTGTGATTTTGAGGTGCCTAAACAGTTTGTTTAGACGCATTCCATAGGGCAATCCTCGAGTTATTTCGGTGATGAGTCCACTTGATAATGCTAAAAACGAACATATATTTCATAGCATTATTCCTCAAGAAAGACAAGCTTTTAGTTGCAATTGTTCTATTTACAAGTGATATTCGTTTAAATAATAAAAGGTGAAGACAAAAGACAGATTCGACGAATTGAAGACGCAAACGACCAAAAAGCTCAAAAGTACAAAAGACAATCAAAAAGGTTCCAATTATTGATAAGAAACGTCTCGAAATTACAAGAGTACAAGATTCAAAACGCAAAGTACAAAATATAAAATTGTACGCAAGGACGTTCGAAAATCCGGAACCGGGACCAGAGTCAACTCTTAACGCTCGACGCAACGGACTAAAAATTACAAGTTAACTATGTATATAAATATAATATAATATATAATTAATTATATTAATTATATATATATTATATATATATATTAAAAACCGTCGGCAGAGAAAACTCCAAGGACTGAGCTGTAAATACTATCTCCGCGACTCGCGGAGTTTGAAGGGGTTTTTGCCGCGAGTCGCGGAGCCCCAAATTTCAACTCTGGCTATAAAGGAAACCGAATTCTGATCAAATTTCATAACCTAATATCTATCTCTCTCTCAATATATACGTAATATATATATAATTTATATTTTAATTTTAATTTTAATTATAATTCTAATAATAAGGTTATGTTAGCGAATGTTGTAAGGGTGTAAGTCGAAATTCTGTCCGTGTAACGCTACGCTATTTTTAATCATTGTAAGTTATTTTCAACCTTTTTACATTAATGTCTCGTAGCTAAGTTATTATTATGCTTATTTAAAACGAAGTAATCATGATGTTGGGCTAATTACTAAAATTGGGTAATTGGGCTTTGTACCATAATTGGGGTTTGGACAAAAGAACGACACTTGTGGAAATTAGACTATGGGCTATTAATGGGCTTTATATTTGTTTAACTATATGAAAGTTTGTTAATGTTAATATAAAGATTTACAATTGGGCGTCCCTATAAATTACCATATACACTCGATCGGACACGATGGGCGGGGTATTTATATGTACGAATAATCGTTCATTTAACCGGACACGGGAATGGATTAATAGCCACTAGAATAATTAAAACAGGGGTGAAATTACATTCAAGGGTAATTGGTGTAATTGTTAACAAAGTAGTAAAACCTTGGTTTACACGCAGTCGATAACCTGGTGTATTCATTAAACAAAGTATTAAAACCTTGTTACAATTCGAATCCCCAATTAGTTGGAATATTTAACTTCGGGTATAATAATAATTTGACGAGGACACTCGCACTTTATATTTATGACTGATGGACTGTTATGGACAAAAACCAGATGGACATATTGAATAATCCAGGACAAAGGACAATTAACCCATGGGCATAAAACTAAAATCAACACGTCAAACATCATGATTACGGAAGTTTAAAAAAGCATAATTCTTTTATTTCATATTTAATTTCCTTTATTTTATATTTAATTGCACTTCTAATTATCGCACTGTTATTTAATCGCACTTTTAATTATCGTACTTTTTAATTATCGCAATTTTATTTTATCGCATTTTTATTATTCGCAATTTCATTATCGTTATTTACTTTACGCTTTAATTTAAGTCTTGTATTTATTTTATATTTTACATTAGGTTTTAACTGCGACTAAAGTTTTAAAATCGACAAACCGGTCATTAAACGGTAAAAACCCCCCTTTATAATAATAATATTACTTATATATATATATTTGTATTTTTATAAAAGTAAACTAATATAGCATTGAGCTTTGTTTAAAGATTTCCCTGTGGAACGAACCGGACTTACTAAAAACTACACTACTGTACGATTAGGTACACTGCCTATAAGTGTTGTAGCAAGGTTTAAGTATATCCATTCTATAAATAAATAAATATCTTGTGTAAAATTGTATCGTATTTAATAGTATTTTCCTAGTAAAATAATAACTATTTTATATACACCCCGCTGCACATCAAGTATTTTTGGCGCCGCTGCCGGGGAGCCTATCTTAAAAGCCGGAAGCGCAATGCTAATAATAAAAAAAAAAAAAGATTTTTTAGTTTACTTTTATTAAAATTCGTTTTTGTAAAAATACGTTTTAAAAATATAAAAAGAAAAACAAAAATATAAGTATTTTTAAGATTTTGTTAAATATTTAAGTTTTATAAGTTTCTTTATTTCTATTTTAGTTTATAAAAATATAAGTTTTATTTTAAAATCTTTTATTTATTTAAAAAACAGAAAACAAAAAAAAAATAAAATAAAGAAAAACGCGTAAAAATTGAAAGCTGTCAACTGAATTTCTGAACCCCGCGACTCGCGGGGTTTTCTTCTTTAATTGCCGCGACTCGCTTAGATCATCTGACACACGGACAAAAACCCTAAAACTGCATTAATTACGGGATATTATTAATTATAATTATTATTTAACCTAATTATTATTATTATTATTATTAGTTTTAGTTTTATTTTTACTTTTACTTTTTTTTTATGTATTTTGTTTAATTAGTTTTATTAAAATTATAAAATTAGTAGTTTTATTAAATAAATAATATAAAAATAATATTTTTATAAAAATTGTACTTTTTACAACTTTTTGTAAATTTTTATATTTTGTACCTTTTTAATCGTTGTAGCATAACTTTTGTATTTTTAGCTCATATTTAATTTTAAACTTAGTTTTTGCTATAGTTATTTTTACTCCTAGATTTTTAGGCTTTGCCGTAGAATTCCTTAAGTGCTTTTTCTTTAGACTAAGATTTAGGTGCTTTAGAATTTTGCGACGCCTTTTTAAGTTTTAGTTTCTTTTTAAGTTATTTCCATTTGGGATTTAGTTTCTCCTGTAAGCTTTAATATTTTTACACCTTTTACTATGTACCAATTATCATTTCAATTAGTAATATCAATTTGCGATTATAATTTTAAGTCAGTTGTAGTAATAAGGTTAGGTTAGTTTAAGTATTTTTAAGTTTTGATAAGTTTCTTTTATTTTTCCGTCACCTTTTATTTTTCAACCATTTTTTTCTTTTTCGACCTTTTGCGACGAACTCTTTTTCTCTCTTATTTCTCGCCATTCTAGTTTTTAGGACTTAGAATTTTATTCTACTTCTTATCTAAATTTCTTAAAATTACGAAAATTTATTTTAAGTGGTTAAATTAATAGACATCAAAATTTTCTGGTTCGTAGTAATAGTTGGATTTGTACGTGGACCGGGTTATTGGAGCCAAACAGTCCTCAATTATATTGAGACCAAACGAATCCTGCCCCACTGCTGCATCTTTTGGCTATTCGAAACGTGGGCAAAATCAGAAAAGTCTATTGATTGGATAACTTATTATAATTTTTCTTTCCTTTTAAAAACTAATAGGATATTCAGTGAATGCACCGAGCAAGACGTTCATCACCTTTTGTACGTTCACCACCTGTAACTCGATCAAGACATCGTTTAACAAATATAACCGCCGTTGATTTTTCTTTAGAATCGTCATCCAGTCAACCAAGTACTTCAGTTCAAATTTCCGATAATCCATTTTTTGAACCCAACCTCACAATTGAGAATCCAGAGAATATTCAGGAACGGTTCATAGATCCTGAACCATTAAACTATCCTCCGGAACCACCAATCATTCAAACAGAGATTGTTGAGGAACGAACCATTAAATCTGAAGCATCTAGTGATACCGATTCAACAAATTCAATTATGGAGAATCTGGAACCTTTAAGTATGGAAGACCGAATGAGAGCTAAACGCACTGGCCAAGGTCACGCAATTACTCATCCAGACATTAATGCGCCAGATTATGAAATCAAAGGACAAATTCTACACATGGTGACTAATCAATGCCAGTTTAGTGGTGCGCCGAAGGAAGATCCAAATGAACATCTACGTACCTTTAATAGGATCTGCACACTATTTAAAATCCGAGAAGTGGAGGATGAACAGATATATCTCATGTTATTTCCCTGGACTTTAAAGGGAGAAGCCAAAGATTGGTTGGAATCATTACCTGAAGGGGCGATCGATACATGGGACGTTTTAATTGACAAATTTCTTAAACAATTCTTTCCTGCATCTAAAGCCGTAAGACTTCAAGCAGAAATTGTTACGTTCACACAGAAACCAAATGAAACTCTATATGAGGCGTGGACAAGATATGGAAAGTTGTTAAGAGGATGTCCGCAACATGGTTTAGACACCTGTCAAATAGTACAAATATTCTACCAAGGATGCGACATCACTACAAGGAAAGACATAGATATAGCAGCTGGTGGCTCTATTATGAAGAAAACCGAAACTGATGCTTACAAAATTATTGATAATACTGCTTCCCACTCACATGAGTGGCACCAAGAAAAAGATATCATTAGATCATCGCCATGACTTAGATTCCATTTCGGCAAAGATAGATGCTGTGGAGAGACGAATGGAAAAGATGACTAAGGATATTCACTCAATACGAATTAGTTGTGAGCAGTGTGGAGGACCACATTTGACAAAAGATTGTCTCAGTATTGAATTAACAATGGAACAAAGAGAGAATATTTCATACATAAACCAAAGGCCTGGAAATAATTATCAGAATAATTATCAACCGCCAAGACCGATTTACAATCAAAACCAGAATTATAACCGAAATATTCCATACAACAACCAACAAGGTCCTAGCAATCAACAAGTATCCAATAATACTTACAATCAGCAAAGACCGAATTTTCAAAACAAACCACCACAACAAACCGATGATAAAAAGCCGAATTTAGAAGATATGATGACAAAGCTAGTTGAAACTCAAACGCAGTTTTTCACATCTCAAAAACAAACTAATGAACAAAATGCTCAAGCATTTAGAAATCAACAAGCTTCTATTCAAAATCTGGAACAAGAAGTAAGTAACCTAGCAAGGTTAATAGGCGAAAGAAAACCGGGAAGTCTACCTAGTGATACAAATGCTAACCCCCGAAATGAAACAGCTAAAGCTATTACCACAAGAAGTGGTACAACAATTAAACCACCTGAAATACCTGTAACTTCTGATGAAACTATTCCTACTCCACAAGAACCACAACCTGATCAAGATAAGAAAAAAGAACCGGTAGTTGAAAAGATTAATGAAGATAACACAGTTAAGGATAAACCTTATGTTAAACCATACCAACCACCACTTCCTTACCCGAGTAAAATGAAGAAAGAAAAACTTGAAGCCGAGCAATCCAAATTCTTGGATATGTTTAAACAGATAAATGTAAATCTTCCTTTCATTGATGTGATTTCAGGAATGCCAAGATATGCTAAATTCTTGAAAGATCTAATCACGAATAGAAAGAAAATGGAAGAACTCTCGGCTGTTACTATGAATGCTAATTGTTCAGCAGTTCTGTTGAATAAGATACCAGAAAAACTATCTGATCCAGGAAGTTTCACAATTCCATGTTTTCTGGGTAGTCTTAGTTCAATAGAAGCATTGGCAGACTTAGGTGCTAGTATAAATCTAATGCCGTATTCACTATACGCTAAACTAGACCTTGGAGAATTGAAACCAACAAGAATAAGTATACAACTAGCCGATAGATCAATAAAATATCCTAGAGGGATAATGGAGAACATGCTAGTTAAAGTTGGTACTTTAGTATTTCCAGTAGATTTTGTTGTTTTGGACATGGAAGAAGATTCTCAAGTTCCTCTCATATTAGGAAGACCATTCTTAAACACGGCTAAAGCAATGATAGACGTGTTCGGTAAGAAACTGACCCTAAGTATAGAGGATGAGAGTGTTACCTTTTCAGTTGATAGAGCAATGCAACAACCACAATCTGCAGATGATACATGTTATTATATTCAAACTATAGATGCACATGCAGAATTATTAGAAGAATTTCCAAAATTACAAGGAACGGGAGAATGTTCTTTAGGAGAAGGTAATGAACCAATTGATGAAGCTGAAATGTTAGCTACACTAATAGCTAATGGATATGAACCAACAACAGAAGAAATTCAAATGCTAAAAGAAGAAGACAGATATCGATATAAATCATCAATAGAAGAACCTCCGAAATTAGAGTTAAAGCCACTTCCAAACCATTTGGAATACGCTTATTTACATGGTGAATCTGAATTACCTGTAATAATATCGTCTTCTCTTACTGAAAATGAGAAATCACAACTCATTTCTGTGTTGAAAGCTCATAAACCAGCCATTGCATGGAAGATTCATGATATTAAAGGAATAAGTCCTTCGTATTGCACACATAAAATCCTTATGGAAGAAGGTCATAAAACGTATGTGCAACGCCAACGAAGACTAAATCCTAATATGCAAGATGTAGTTAAGAAAGAGATTATTAAACTGCTAGATGCAGGTTTAATATATCCAATTTCTGATAGTCCATGGGTAAGCCCAGTTCAATGCGTACCTAAGAAGGGTGGTATGACTGTCATTACAAATGAGAAAAATGAGCTTATTCCTACTAGGACTGTAACATGATGGCGTGTATGTATTGATTATAGAAAATTAAATGACGCCACCAGAAAAGATCACTTTCCCTTACCTTTCATAGATCAAATGTTGGAAAGATTAGCCGTAAATAGTTACTATTGTTTTCTAGATGGATTTTCCGGATATTTTCAAATTCCAATAGCACCCGAGGACCAAGAGAAAACCACATTCACGTGCCCTTATGGTACTTTTGCTTACAAAAGAATGCCATTTGGACTTTGTAACGCCCCTGCAACCTTTCAAAGGTGTATGATGGCGATTTTTCATGACATGATAGAAGAATGCATGGAAGTATTCATGGATGACTTTTCAGTCTTCGGTGATACATTTAAATCATGTCTAGTTAATCTGGAACGAATGCTAATTAGATGCGAAAAATCAAATCTAGTACTTAATTGGGAGAAATGCCATTTCATGGTTAAAGAAGGCATCGTTCTTGGACATAAAATTTCAAAAGAAGGAATTGAAGTGGATAGAGCTAAAGTAGATGTAATTGCTAAACTTCCACATCCCACCAATGTTAGAGGAGTTAGGAGTTTTCTAGGGCATGCCGGTTTTTACCGACGTTTCATAAAAGATTTTTCTAAAATTGCCACTCCTATGAATAAACTCCTAGAAAAGGATGCGCCATTCATCTTTTCAGATGAGTGTATCAAATCTTTTAATATTCTTAAAGAAAAACTCACTAATGCGCCGATCATGATAACACCAAATTGGAATCTACCATTTGAACTAATGTGCGATGCAAGTGATTTTGCAATGGGAGCCGTTTTAGGACAAAGGATTGAAAAACGATTTCAACCTATATATTATGCTAGTAAGACATTACAAGGAGCACAAACGAACTATACAACTACTGAAAAAGAACTCCTTGCTATTGTATTTGCTTTTGACAAATTTCGATCATATCTCGTTCTAGCAAAAACGGTGGTCTATACCGACCATTCTGCTCTTAGATACCTATTTTCAAAACAAGATGCTAAACCAAGATTAATCCGTTGGATCTTACTCTTACAAGAGTTTGATATTGAAATCCGAGATAAAAGAGGAGCAGAAAATCTCGCCGCTAATCATCTTTCTCGTCTTGAAAATCCTGAATTAGAAGTTCTAAATGAATCGGCCATACAAGACAACTTTCCTGATGAATATCTATTGAAGATAGATTATAAAGAAATCCCATGGTTTGCAGACTATGCAAACTACTTAGTTTGTGGATTCCTTGAAAAAGGATTATCGTACCAAAGACGAAATAAATTCTTCAGTGATATAAAACACTATTTCTGGGAAGATCCACATCTGTTTAAAAGTTGTCCCGATGGAATAATACGCCGATGTGTATTTGGAGATGAAGCTAGTAAAATTTTAAACCATTGTCACACAGGACCAACAGGAGGGCATTATGGGCCTCAACTAACAGCAAGAAAAGTTTATGAAGCTGGATTCTATTGGCCTACAATTTACAAAGACGCACACCTTCTTTGCAAATCCTGTGATGCATGTCAAAGGGCCGGAAAAATAAGTCAACGTGATGAAATGCCACAAAATGTCATCCAAGTATGTGAAGTATTTGACATTTGGGGTATTGACTTTATGGGTCCATTTCCAAAATCTCATAATAATCTATATATACTCGTAGCCATTGATTATGTATCTAAATGGGCGGAAGCACAAGCTCTCCCAACTAACGATGCACGAGTTGTAGTCAACTTTTTAAAACGTCTTTTTGCAAGGTTTGGAACACCGAAAGCTTTAATAAGTGATCGGGGAACTCATTTCTGTAATAATCAACTTGAGAAAGTTCTTAGAAGATATGGAGTAACTCATAAAATCTCCACCGCATATCATCCACAAACAAGTGGACAAGTTGAAAATACCAACCGAGCTTTAAAACGTATTCTAGAGAAAACCGTAGGATCAAATTCGAAGGAATGGTCCATTAAATTGGAGGATGCACTCTGGGCTTTTAGAACAGCCTACAAAACTCCAATTGGAACCACACCTTTTAGACTTGTTTATGGAAAAGCATGTCATCTTCCAGTAGAAATTGAACACAAAGCATTTTGGGCTTTGAAGACATGTAATCTTGATTTACATGAAGCGGGACGTCTACGATTAAGTCAACTAAACGAATTAGAAGAATTAAGACATGAAGCATACGAAAATTCGTTAATCTATAAAGAAAGAACGAAGAAATGGCATGATAAAAGAATCAGAAGTTCAAAAGAATTTAAAGAAGGAGACAGAGTTCTTCTTTTCAATTCACGATTCAAGCTATTTCCTGGAAAATTGAAATCAAGATGGTCTGGACCATTCATAATCAAAAGAGTTTTCCCATACGGAACGATAGAATTGATAAATTCAAATGGGATTGAATTTAAAGTTAATGGTCACAGAGTTAAACATTACATACATGGTCCGATGGAAGTCGACAACGAAGTTAATCACAATTTCGACACCACAGCTAACTAAGTGTGGGGAGAATCAAGTCTTTAAAGGATAATATGTATTTCTGTTAGAGTTAGATTGTCTGTTTTCGTGTAGTTTTCGAAAATGGAACCCGTATGGTCTTTCCCTAGCAGACCCTAAAGAACTAGTCTTCTCCCCCCATTCTGAATTTTTATTTTTTTAGGTTTTTACAAAATGAAGACTGCATGTGAACTAAACCATGGTCTAATGCTACACGCTTTGATCACTAAACGTAATAATGACATACTACCGAGCGAATTAGTATCAGTAATCAGAGAAAGAATGGACGGAGTTAGAAAAGGATCCAGATGCGAAGATAATAAGTTACAATTTGGTAAAGAAAAATCAAAATCCGCAGCGAAAAGAAGAGCACGACACCTAGAAAGATGTAACAAATGCGGAAAATGGTCACATGGAGGTAAATGTTCAAATAATCAAACCTATTCAAATACCGAATTTGTTACTTTATGCAGAGACGGACCGTTCATATGTTTAGAAGAAAAGACACTGAATGCTCGAGGTTACGCCTATGCAGCCATGGAAAACCAATTAAACCGACTATCTTATGAATGGAATAGATCATATAACTAAGAAATCTATTTCACAGGTATGTCTGTACAGTTTTTAGTTTTTATTTTTATTTTTAACCTTTTGATAATAAACGCTAATTTGTTCGCTAAAAAGTATTAAATTGGTATTGAATAAAATTAGGTTTGGCGACCGAAATTATTGATATCATTCAAAAATTTATTACATCACTGCGAAATTTAACGTTTATTCTTAAGGTATAAATATCTTTAATCAATCAACCCAAAATATTTCAAAAATTCGTCATGAGTTAAATTAGGTCTTGGAACCGAAATTACTTTACCGAAAAGAGGGGCGCATATTTTTGATAATATTTGATTGATTAAAGTGGGATAAAAAGACAAAAAGATTTTTAATTTTATTTTTACCATATTTTTAAAATTAATATTTAAATCTTAAATTAATGTTGAAAACTTTGTAAAAACAATATATTTAAAATTGTAAATATTTGAAAAATTAATATAAGTTTGGTTTGAATTTATAATATGAATTTTTAAATTAAGTTTGGTATGAATTTTTAATTTTTAAAAATACATATTTGAATTTTATGCATTTCAAATTTTAAGTTTGGTGTGAATTTTTAATAATAATTTTGAATTTTATATTTAAGTTGTGTGAATTTAAAACAAAAATTTACTTTATCTCATTAAGTTAAGAATATGATTTTTAAAAATTCGTCGTAAGTTGAAGACTAGGTCTTTGAACCGAAATTGCTTTACCCGAGGGAGGGACGAGAACTTTTATTATCATCATTTTTAATCTTATTGATTTAAAGTATGCCAAAAACATTAAAAAACCCAAAAATCTTAGCTTTTAAAACAATCGCTACAAAAAGACAAATTTTAAAATTTTGTCGAGGGACGGACTAGGACATCGATCCGAAACGACCTCGTCCTAAATAACAAGGGAAACAAAATTTTAAAATTAATTTCTTAATTGTTTTCAAAAGTTAATGATTATAAAAAAAAAAAAAAAAAAAAAAAAATTCCAAACTCCGCGAGTCGCGGAGTTTGGAGGGTATTTTGCCGCGACTCGCGGAGAGACAAAAACCCAGAAAAATAAAATAAAAGAGCTGCACGATCAGTACACTCCACCACACAAAAACAACTCGAATTCTGCTGCGAAAAACCCCGAAAAACCACCCAAAAACACCCCAAAAATCCCAATTTTTAACCGTTAATCACCAAATTTTTTGCTAAAATCATGTTGAGAAGGATGCTATCTAAGAATTACTCAAGAAAAACGGTAAATTTCTACACCTAAACACCATTTAATTCGAAATTAGGTGTTCTTGAGCTATTTTTTCCCCAATTTGATTTTGATGCTTTTTAGTGTAATTAAGCTTAAATTGTTTATGTATTATGCTTGTATAACCTAGATTGATGCTGTTTAACATGATTAGAAGCCTTAAACTTCAAATTTTGAGTAATCTAGGGTTTGTGTTCTTGAGCAAATTTGGGGCTTTTTGATATAAACAGGTTATGGCCGATTTTTGTCATGAATTGTTGCTAAATTGAGTAGTGTAACATGTCTAGGTAGTTAAATGATCCAAACTTTGAGCCTAAACATGATTTTGAGAATTAAAGTGGACTTTTTCAAGTCTAAAAATTCATGAACTTGATTTTTGAAAGATAATGCCATTTGAGACTTGTTTGATTGCTAGTAATGATTATTTTGACATGTTATTTGAGTTGAATGCTTATGAACTTGGCGAAAATTTTCGTATATGCTTATTTGAAAAAGTGTAGATTTGATAAAAATGTGAAAATAAGCTTAAGTTTGATATAAATTGATAATGTCATTGTAATTATTTTGATTGATGATTTTGCTGACACTAATGCATATTTGGATGCACAAAATTTGTGTTTGATGTGTTTTGCAGAATGAAAGGGGTGAATCTTCATCCCAAGCCCGCAATGCTCCTGCTGAGAATTTGGAACAACAGGAGGTAGATAACTACTACAAGCAGGATGTACCTCATCCAGTCATGACCTTTTCCGATATGCATTTGGAAGAGTTGCACCCGAACCTGAGATTTGACAGACTTTGGATAGATTATCCAAAATATCAACGGGGTTTGCATACTCTTCATTCCAAGGTTGTTGAGGTACCGAGGGTCATAGAATGGGGACCCTTAGAAGCTGTAGAATTGGCCGGGCCAATTAGGGAATTACTTGTACAGAGGTATGGTAATTCTTCTTTTAATGACTGGATATGTTTATTCACCATACGCAGACCTGTATATAAAGTATGGTGTGAAGAGTTGTTATGTAGTATAGAGTTGAATGATCGGGTAGCTAGTTTAACCGATCGTTCTTTTATTAGATTTTTGTTAGGCGGTTCGATGCGCCACATGTCTTTACTGGACATGGCTCAGGCTTTACGTATATATACGCCCGAGGAATTAGCGTCTGCCGATTGTAGAGGATTGATACTAAACGGTAGAAAGATAGATGAGAATTTTGATACACACGGTGTGTGGAGTCAAATGACAAGCCATCACCGTTTCAAAGGGGGAATCTACTCTTATTTGGATATAGATAGAGCCGAATTAAGAGTGATACATAGGTTTTTAGCTAATTCGATTACACAAAGGGGTAAGAACAAAGAAAAGGTAAATGAACAAGATTTGTTTTACCATATGTGTATTCGAGACCCACAGAGCGCTGTAAGTATACCATATTGTATGGGTTATTATTTATCAGCTATGGTTCGGGGGATGCGACCACATAGCATAATAGGAGGTGGTATTTTTATTACTTTGATTGGTGAATATCTCGGTGTGGATATAAGTCGGGGGGGATTATTACTAGAAGAGCCGGAACCCCGCGATACTATAGGTTTAAATGTATACCATGGTGCGAAAGTTTTGAAGAGGCGAAATAACGCCGCAGTACGATACCATGGTAGACATCCACAGGTGGAGAGAAACCAGGAACAAGGTAATGTAGGAGGGGGGAATGAGATGCAAGAAATGCATAGGTTTATAGCTTCTCAAGAATACGAAAATGCTAGACAGAGAGCATTTGAAGATTGGCAAGTTCATCAGAACCAGATCATAGCTCATTGCCAACATATAGGTAGAAACTATATTCCTACACCGAAACCCGTCTTCCCTCCTTGGTCGATAGAGATGCAGCCACCATATCCTACGTATGACCCTGCCGAAGCATTCTATAGCACTTATGGTTATGCCTGGAACCCCTATTGGTACCAATATCATCCTTAGTTCACTTATTATTTTTTTTATTTTGTAATTTGTAATTATTGATATGTTTAATACTCTTGTTAATATTGTAATCATTTTTATAATTATCTAACTTTTATTCTTAGATTTTAATAATTTTTGAATGTGGGGTAATATACCAAACTTCAAAAATATGTATATATGTTTGCAGTTTATCTTATGTACACAACAGGGTAAAACAACGCACTTTCAAAGACTGGCATTAAGTTCAGCAAAAGCAACTAATTTTGACGACAAGATGCAAAATATATGTGAAATAACAACAAGACGGAATGAACAAATGATGTGCACCATTTATCATTCAGCAAACAAACGACAATATAGTTGGAAACTTTGGTAAAATTTAATCATTTTCACACAAATCACCCTCAATAATTTAAATTGTTACTGATTTCTTGCAAATGAGGGCATTGCAAGATCTTAAGTGTGGGAAGGGGTTAAATTCTTTCGGATTTTAAAAATTTTTACTTTATACACTTGGTTACCATTAAAAATACTAGTAAAGCAGTAGTTGTATTAGAATCTAGTGCTCTCTGATAAAAAAGAACAGCCCTAGTCTTATATACTGACTACCCAATTCTAGTAAAAATTTTCAATTAAATGAATTCAAATCATGTTTATACATATTTATGAACGATAAAACTAGGTTTTAACACCGAAATTATTGTTACCTCGGAAAGGACATAAATTGAGAAACAAACTAAAATGTTAAAATTCATTTAAAATGGAATAGAGGACGATAAAAAGAAAAATAAAAAGCCAAGTGTGGGAAAATTTACCAAGTTATTTTAAACATATGTCACATATATCTGTAACAAATAACTGAAAATACTTTTACTTTGGACTAAACTAAACTGTTTTACCCGATGAAAGAAAAGAAAAGATGGATCTACACGATGAATCAATTCCATCATTAAAAGGAAGTAAAGTCTTCCGAAAAAGAAACGCGCTTCTTGATTTAGGTCATGAAGTTGTCGTCCAGACCAGCTGTAGGTTGACAAAAAATCTAGAAAAGTCATCACTAAAATCAGCAGGAAATCCACGGACCTCAGCATTAAACAGGGTCGCCAAGTGGTTAGATTTATCCTAACCATGAGAAGGATTTATCTCGTACAATGGGGGGGCACCATGCAAATTAGCTGGATAAGACTAATGAATCAGATCCCCAGAAAGGATAATCTCCTTAAAGATTAAAAATCAGCTTTTAAGACTGATATTACTCAATCCTAGAGATTGACCTTAAAGATTGAGAATTCAAACTCATGGAATTCAATGATATCTAAACTCGAGCTTAAACGAGAAAATATTTTGATCAAAATTACAAACCGATTTGTTTTCTGAAAACCCTATTTTCAATGCGTTCATTACCATTGAACGTAAAATCCTAGGAATTCACCTGGAATTCATTAGGTCACCTGAACTAAATCGGGTGTCAACCGTAAGAACGGTGGTTGCATAACATGGTCAAAGACAGGACTCTGTGCCAAACCGACAAATTATAAGGGTGAGCTTTACTATTGCTCCTACCAAGGATAGTAATTGCGTCCGACACGTTATAGACCATAATCAAAAGCATGTCACGGGACATTGCCTTAACAGTTGCTTGTTCAACGCTTTCCTTTACAACCGGACAGTAGTTTGCCGAAAGGTAATATACGGGACAAGTAAACTGGACGTGTTGCTTTCCAAATACAAGGTTAGCAAGTGGGTGACACAAAACCGCAAGTTTTGAGCTAAAATTTTCAAATTTGAAACCCACCAAACCCACAAAAATATTTTGCAAACACCGGTAAAGGGTTATTCCGGAAAACTTATCTAGGGTAAAAACTAGATTTAATTTTCAAAAGATCAAATGTTTTCATAAAGATCCAATTTCCTTAATGGATCTAAATTTTTATAGTCATGTGGGACTGTAAACCATATCGTTACTACCATTGTTTATACCGCCGTATAGAAATCACTGATGTACAAAGTGTGAAGAATAAAGAAGTGATTCTAGTATTTCAAGACGATATTGCTTGAGGACAAGCAACGCTCAAGTGTGGGAATATTTGATAATGCTAAAAACGAACATATATTTCATAGCATTATTCCTCAAGAAAGACAAGCTTTTAGTTGCAATTGTTCTATTTACAAGTGATATTCGTTTAAATAATAAAAGGTGAAGACAAAAGACAGATTCGACGAATTGAAGACGCAAACGACCAAAAAGCTCAAAAGTACAAAAGACAATCAAAAAGGTTCCAATTATTGATAAGAAACGTCTCGAAATTACAAGAGTACAAGATTCAAAACGCAAAGTACAAAATATAAAATTGTACGCAAGGACGTTCGAAAATCCGGAACCGGGACCAGAGTCAACTCTTAACGCTCGACGCAACGGACTAAAAATTACAAGTTAACTATGTATATAAATATAATATAATATATAATTAATTATATTAATTATATATATATTATATATATATATATTAAAAACCGTCGGCAGAGAAAACTCCAAGGACTGAGCTGTAAATACTATCTCCGCGACTCGCGGAGTTTGAAGGGGTTTTTGCCGCGAGTCGCGGAGCCCCAAATTTCAACTCTGGCTATAAAGGAAACCGAATTCGGATCAAATTTCATAACCTAATATCTATCTCTCTCTCAATATATACGTAATATATATATAATTTATATTTTAATTTTAATTTTAATTATAATTCTAATAATAAGGTTATGTTAGCGAATGTTGTAAGGGTGTAAGTCGAAATTCTGTCCGTGTAACGCTACGCTATTTTTAATCATTGTAAGTTATTTTCAACCTTTTTACATTAATGTCTCGTAGCTAAGTTATTATTATGCTTATTTAAAATGAAGTAATCATGATGTTGGGCTAATTACTAAAATTGGGTAATTGGGCTTTGTACCATAATTGGGGTTTGGACAAAAGAACGACACTTGTGGAAATTAGACTATGGGCTATTAATGGGCTTTATATTTGTTTAACTAAATGAAAGTTTGTTAATGTTAATATAAAGATTTACAATTGGGCGTCCCTATAAATTACCATATACACTCGATCGGACACGATGGGCGGGGTATTTATATGTACGAATAATCGTTCATTTAACCGGACACGGGAATGGATTAATAGCCACTAGAATAATTAAAACAGGGGTGAAATTACATTCAAGGGTAATTGGTGTAATTGTTAACAAAGTAGTAAAACCTTGGTTTACACGCAGTCGATAACCTGGTGTATTCATTAAACAAAGTATTAAAACCTTGTTACAATTCGAATCCCCAATTAGTTGGAATATTTAACTTCGGGTATAATAATAATTTGACGAGGACACTCGCACTTTATATTTATGACTGATGGACTGTTATGGACAAAAACCAGATGGACATATTGAATAATCCAGGACAAAGGACAATTAACCCATGGGCATAAAACTAAAATCAACACGTCAAACATCATGATTAAGGAAGTTTAAATAAGCATAATTCTTTTATTTCATATTTAATTTCCTTTATTTTATATTTAATTGCACTTCTAATTATCGCACTGTTATTTAATCGCACTTTTAATTATCGTACTTTTTAATTATCGCAATTTTATTTTATCGCATTTTTATTATTCGCAATTTCATTATCGTTATTTACTTTACGCTTTAATTTAAGTCTTGTATTTATTTTATATTTTACATTAGGTTTTAACTGCGACTAAAGTTTTAAAATCGACAAACCGGTCATTAAACGGTAAAAACCCCCCTTTATAATAATAATATTACTTATATATATATTTGTATTTTTATAAAAGTAAACTAATATAGCGTTGAGCTTTGTTTAAAGATTTCCCTGTGGAACGAACCGGACTTACTAAAAACTACACTACTGTACGATTAGGTACACTGCCTATAAGTGTTGTAGCAAGGTTTAAGTATATCCATTCTATAAATAAATAAATATCTTGTGTAAAATTGTATCGTATTTAATAGTATTTTCCTAGTAAAATAATAACTATTTTATATACACCCCGCTGCACATCACCACTCATCCTGGTTGCCATCAGATAGGTAATATTTACCTCGATTCCACTTTCCAAACACCACAAGAGAGCAACTTGAGTAGCATGAATGTTTGAGTGATTTCCTGATCTGCAGTAGATGTTGTAGTCAATGACTTTGTTCCAAACTTCATACTCAGGAAAGAGATGTCTACTCATTACTCCAGATCTCTCAATTTCAGAGCGAGAAACACTGTCTTTGCATAGTTCATCTATTACTGCCATTTTGTTGGAGATAAAACTTGGAAGATATGCCAATCCGTGATGTGAACTGAAGAATTCTTCACCATTTGTTGGAACTTGGAGAATGGGTCCGAAATCCTCAAGTGAGTAGTGGTAATTGGTGCCTTGAAGACTGAAGGAGACTTCATTGTTCACGAAATTGAAGTTTGCATAAAATTTGCGAATGAGAGATGGGTAAATGGGACCATCAAGAGTGAGAAATACTTCCCATTTGAGAGTTTTGAATTGTCTCACAAGTTCGGGCATTTGATCGTGGGCAACTTTTCTTCCTTCAGCGATAGGACGTCTAGAGAGAAACCAAGCGTTGTACCTAATTCTCTCTGTAGGATCTGAAGGTGGGTTGTATGAGTCCTTTCTTTTTGGTTCATCTCCTCTTGCCATTTTCTACACAATGATACTTCAGATTAGTTCAAGGTGTATAGTTCAATTGTAGGAAACATATTTTGCAAACTTTAAGTATCATCAATACTTAGGTGTTTTGATGTTAATGTTCTTCACATTTTCACTCTTCATTAGTGTCAAATGAGTTAGCAACTAGATTAAGATTTTTACAAAGTTCATATGCGTTCTAGACTTTTGAAATCATCATCAACACATGTTTTGACATTCAACATTATTACACTCAATTAGCAACAATGTCATTCATATCATATGAACAATGCTTCTATGAAAATCTAACCTAGATGTAAAATGAACCCTAGAATCATTTAATGTTAAATCAATGCATAGATATACGATAATCATTACTACAATCGTTTCTAAATTGTTCTTTAGGAACAATTTCAATTGTTTGCATCAATTTAGGTTTTGATTCATTCTAGTTAGGGTTTCTTCATAACCCTAATTCATCATACAAACACAATTGAATGCTAGGAAATCAAGGATTAATCATACCGAAAGTAGGAATTGAATTTGAAGGAATGCGCGTTTTTCTTCGTGCGGTCGATCTCTCCAGCCGTGTGTAGGTGTGTGTGTTTTGAAGTGGGATGAAAAGAAATAAGAGTGAGGGTTTAGTTCAATTTAAAACTAAATTAGACCGCGCACGGTCGAAACACGGTCGATCGTAGTGTTAGCCGTGCCGAAATTTTTCCACGAACAGGACAGGAGTCTGCGGTCGAGTACACGGTCAGCCGTGGTGCTACCGTGGATCCTTCTGATCACTCGTTTCTTCACTTCTTCTTTCTTCGAACGCATTTTGACGATTCTTAGGTTCCATAGAATACTTGAGGACAAGTTTTCTTTTCCTAACATTGAATGATTACATCCTCCCGATGTTTTAATCATCAATGACACGTAATATACTATATATATATATATATATATATATATATATATATATATATATATATATATATATATATATATATATATATATATATATATATATATATATATATATATATATATATATATATATGTTCAATCACATAGTATACACAAAACGCATCAACCTAGTATTTAGCATGCAATACATGTTTTCACATAAACACATAATCCTAAGGCAAGTAAGCTTCCTACACTTAATCTTTTAAAATCATTTTTCAAAAACAATTTGCATTTGTAAGAAAAACCTTTCTTTTATACAAAGTCTTTTGAGAAGGTTATTCTCATTAGCATTTTGATCATTGATTTTGATTGATTTTAAGATTACCCAATCCTTGACTTATCCCTACCATGGAATTGCTAGCTTGGTCCATTTTTCCCATGTTTTAAATTTTTCTAATAATAGATAATGGACTTTGATTACAAGATTTGTGTTTGCTAGAGTCGTGACATACATTCATTTCATGTTTACCTCTTGAAGAATCACAAATAGTTATCCTTTCAAGTTTTCTTTTCAAAGTGTTATTTTCGTCAATTAGAACTTTGTTAAGTTGTGTAAATTTGTGTAATTCTTTCTCCAAAAGTTTTACTTTGTCACGACTACTATCATACACAAATTTAATAGTCTTGTAATCATCTAACAATTCTTCATAATTAGAAGGATAGAGTACATGTACCTTATTGCAATCCATGCTTGAGACATCATCTTCTTTGAATGGAGATTCAACCTCTTCTTCACTTTGACCATCTTGATCCGTGTCATTCCAAGAACTCATGAGGCAAAAGTCTTCATTTTCATTCACCCCTTTTGCTTCAAAATCACCAACCTTTTCAAAACCCTTCTCTATTCCTTTACCCTTTAAACTCTTAGAGTTTAAATCTTCTTGAGAACATAGTGAGTCCCAACATTCTTTTGCATTTTCACATGAGATTATCTTTAATCTTTCTTCACTAGGAAGAATTTCATGAAGTAGTGAAATTGCATCAAATTATTTCAAAACATCATTGTTTTGAAATGTTGACTTCACTAAACTTGAACTAGCTTGTGGTACAAAGTCTCCTACTTTGATTATTCTCCACAAGTAGTAATCCTTGGATTTGAGATAAGACTCAAATCTTGATTTTCACACATCAATATTCATCTTATCAAAGATTGGTGCTTCTTTCACCAATTCTTCCAAATATCCCATCGTTTGAGTTGATCCGAGAATCGTTGACTCAAGTTTTTGCATAAAACAAATTTTGAAACTTTCGCGATCGTTTGTAGCGCAATGATTTGAGCAACCGCTCTGATACCAATTGTAAGTAACTAGAAGGGGGGGGGTGAATAGTTACTTAATACGTTTTAAACATTTTTTCGATTGATCACCAAATTCGATTTTACTTTGATCAACCAACTCAACTCAAACTTGATGTGTGTAGTGTATATGTTCAAAATGATAAATGAAGTAATGTAAAGAACATAGACACAAGGATTTATAGTGGTTCGGTTGGATGTTAACTAATCCACCTTAATCCACTCCCCGATTACACTAATTGGGATTTGTTGCTTCACTAAGCACTTTTCTCCAAACCCGATGGAGATACGATTTACAAGTCTTCAATCTTCTTTAGTAGACAACAAACCTAATCTTTCTATCCCTTTGAAAGATTAACTCTAACCTAGATCAACTTGTCTTCACCT
This sequence comes from Rutidosis leptorrhynchoides, assembly GCF_046630445.1. Taxonomy (NCBI): domain Eukaryota; kingdom Viridiplantae; phylum Streptophyta; class Magnoliopsida; order Asterales; family Asteraceae; genus Rutidosis; species Rutidosis leptorrhynchoides. The sequence goes on along the minus strand of NC_092335.1, from coordinate 566,923,596 downwards.
TGGACAAGTACTAATCTCCAAATGAGATTAATCAACTTCCTAAGTCCCTTTAAGGAAGTAGATCACTAAGCTAGCCTATGCTTCTACTAATTGAAGTTACAAGACTCATACACTCTGCAATGATGACCCTAACACAATACTAGGACATACATTACATTAAGTAAACTCACAAGATAAATGATTTTAATTAGTAAGGTTACAATAACCCAATTCTATATCTATAAGATCATAGAATCTTCTCTTGCTTGATCACATTTGAGTAGTAATCGATGCACTTGTGATCACTAGAGATAAGCCTTTTAAATGTGCAAGAGGGTCAGCTTCAAATGCTCTTAAATGTTTGCTTTTTATAGTGGGATTCAAAAAATAGCCGTTGACACATGGTTGTCTGCACGGTCGACCGTGGTGCGACCGTGCGTGCTCCAGTCCAAAATTGGTATCCGTTGTATAGCCGTTTGACTCAGATTTGAACAACACATTTTGGCACCTTTACTCCTTTTAGCACCTGCAAAAGAAACCAAACATCCTATACAAGTACTATATGCATTAAGTGTGTGAGATTTGGTCTTATTGCATGAAAGTGACTAATCATTCCAAAAGTGGCAAACCCAACATTCTTGGAGAAGTGTCTTGATTGATATTTAGGGAAATTTCAGATTGGTCAAGACTTAGTTAGTCACTTTAATGCTCTTGGTTCAATTCTAAAGGCTAGTCAAGGCTAGTCACTATATCATTAACTCCCTAGTTCCAATTAATCACAAGTCATGTTTCATTTAAGTTTAGTTAAGGATTAATTGAATAATGTCTCTATAAGATAATCATGAAGTGTGTAGAGACATGTTATTCTTGATCAAGCAATCATACTTAGTTACTTAGACTAGACCAAATAGACAATTGACTATAGTTTCATTGTGAACCATTTTACACTTAATCTATTGGAGTAGGTTAGTTACTTGAATCCTAACTAATGAGCACATGGCAAACATATTAATTAAGTTGACAAGTTTATGAGTATTAAGCATATTAGCAAGTAGCAAGTAATACTTACATAGCAAGAGATAGTTATTCTAAGATCAATCATGTAGATACTTGTACAACTTATAATTCAAGTACTTAAAAAGTATAATGTGCAATATAACACATTACATGATTAATGTGTAAGCACACATTAATGTCCAACACATGCACAAGGGAAGAGCAATCTCTAGTTGGGACTTGGTGACCATCCTAAATGTATCTAAGTGTGTTTTAGGATTACAAGTCATTTCTAGTTTAACCTTGAGATCATTGTTCTTCATTTAGCCTTAATTAATCACTAAGTCATTTCTAATAGCAATCATTGTTCTAGTGACATTGGCTTAAGTGTGTTGGCACTTGATGATCGTACTAAATATATCTAGATAAGAATTAAGATCACAAGTTGTTGATTAACACTTATGTGTTATGCCTAATCTTGGTTAATTTGTCATTAAGATGTCATTAGGTTTAATTAATCACAATTAGTGTTTTTATGACCAAAACTCAATTGAGTATGGAGAGGGCATCTATTCTAAGCATGTTTAGAAAGGTTTCATGAATTATAGATGTCGAGAACTAGTCAAACTTTATTTGGTCAAAATCGGAGACAGAAGAAACTGCGGTCGCACTGCGGTTGACCGTGGTGGCGACCGTGAAACTTGTTTTCAGAAAACTACGTTGCAATTCAGTTTGAGGTTTCACGGTTGACTATGTGGTCGACCGTACCTCGACCGTGTGTTTGCCTGAACTTTTAATTTCATTCTTTAACCTATGTTTGACTTGGTCGTTTGTAAGATAAAGTATGGATTAGTGACCTTGCGTGTTTTATGTTAAGATGTCAGTCATCACTTATGCGTATGTGTGTGTGTCATCATCAAAACATATTCTTTGGTTAATCATACTTAAGTTTATCGTTTAGTGTATTAACCCACATTCGACCAACAGTTATCATTATTATTTTTGTTATCATTAATATTATTACAAAAAATTTTCATTTAAATTATTATTATTATTATCATCATTATTATTATTATCACTAATTTAGTATTATAAATATTATTTTTATAAACAAAAGACATTAATATATTTTACATCTATAATAATATTAGATACTATTTTGTTTAATAAAATGTTATTATAACCAAGTTACAAATAATATATAAATATATTTTTAAATTAAAGCATATATATATATATATATATATATATATATATATATATATATATATATATATATATATATATATATATATATATATATATATATATATATATATATATATATATATATATATGAGTTCTAATACATTATTTAATATTTTCAAGCATTAATATATAATATTTATAATAAATAACATATATTATATCTTAATTAAAATACTTTAATAAGAATCTGTTATATAATTACTAAGCATCTAAAATATATAAAATAGATATAATTAATTTATTAATAAATATAACATACAAATTTTTAATATAGGAAGTATACAAAAAATATTAATATATAAACTTGTTAATTGTTATTATGTGTTTTAATATATATAAATGATATAGGTTCGTGAATCCAAGGCCAACCCTGCACTTGTTCAATGCCGTCATATGTATTTTTACTACAAAATACAGTATAATGAGTTTCATTTGCTCCTTTTTTAAATGCTTTTGCAATATATATTTTTGGGACTGAGAATACATGCGCTGCTTTTATAACTGTTTTACGAAATAGACACAAGTAATCGAAACTACATTCTATGGTTGAATTGTTATACCGGATATCGCCCTTGTTGAACTTGGTAGCCTAAGAATTGGTGTTTATTATAATTGCCACCAATTGACGCGAATCCTAAAAATAGATCTATGGGCTTTGACACGCCCCAGTCAGAGAATTTGAACTGCTTTAGTACTTCAATGTTATATGTTTGGGGATATTCTAGATGCATTTTGTTAATGTCGGTTACCAGGTGTTCAATCCATATGAATGAATTTTAAACGCTTACGAGTGTATGATTATTGAATAAATGAAATCTTATGGTCTATTAAAATTATGGAAATGATTGATTTCGATAAACTAATGAACTCACCAACCTTTTGGTTGACACTTGAAAGCATGTTTATTCTCAGGTATTAAAGAAATCTTCCGCTGTGCATTTGCTCATTTTAAAGATATTACTTGGAGTCATTCATGACATATTTCAAAAGACGTTGCATTCAAGTTATTGAGTTCAATAAAGATTATTATTAATTAAATGACGGATTAGGTCATTTATAGGTTGGATATTATGAAATGGTATGCATGCCTGTCAACTTTCGATGTAATGAAAGATTGTCTTTTAAAAATGAATGCAATGTTTGTAAAATGTATCATATAGAGGTCAAATACCTCGCGATGTAATCATATGTTATTGTATTCGCCCTTATGGATTGGGACGGGTCGCTTCATTCGAAAATCATAAAAAATTTTTACAGTTCGTATATTGACCGAAATCTGAAGGTTTTTAGCCGGAATTTGAAACCGAAGCCATAGAGGTCTACAGATCAATCTCAGCTGTTTAAACAAATTGTAAAAGTGTAGTTGAGTTCAAAATAATCTAGTGAAGCTATATGATTCGTTAATTTCAGCTGAGATACATCACAGATTGAATTCACCTTTTTTAAATCAAATTTTAGCGCTAACTACTCTTCACTTACTTCATGATTTTCGTATGCTTAACCTGTTGATTGCTGTTAGATTCATGCTCAGGAAGGTTCAGGGATCACTCGAGATTATTTTCAGCCTTTGAATCGTACTTTTGTAGTTTTCACCAGAATTTGTTACCGGAATCTTCATAAATTAGTCGGATTCTTCATAAGCTTACTCGTTTTTCTTTACACGAGTGGATACACGGTTGAGTACACCAGTAGGGTTGAATGTACGAGTAATTCAATTAGGGTAGAAAGGTGAAGGAAATACAGTTAACTATACGAGTGGTTGAATTGATACACGAGTAATTGCTTTTGATTGCTTAAACGTACGAGTAACTGCTTTCGATTGCTTAAACGTACGAGTAACGATTTGCTTCATTCAATTTTGGTTAAACGTACGTGTGGTGATTTGGAAATTTAGGGTTCATCAGTTTCAGAATTGGTAAAAGAGAAGAAGTCACGTGAAGATAAGAAAAAATCTGATACTGCACATTTAAAAGAAAGAGATCCTTTTAATTGGGCTCAAAGTATTTTAAAGCCCAAAAAGCAACTTTATTACAATAAATTGTTAACAAGCCCATTTATCTAAACAGGCTCATTTTATTTTTTAATAAAAGAAGAAAGAAGCCCAAAGTTACTTCACAAGCCCAATATCACAAGCTTTATTCATCTCTCAAGCCCATTTAAGTTTTTCTAACGAAGGACTAACGAAAAAAAGAGAAATTTAACGATTCACACTAAAATTTCTAACGAAATTTTTCAGAAGTTTAGTTTCTCTCAACAAAGGCTTCAAATGACGAGTACTTCTTCGGTTACACCTCAAAAACCAACATGGGATCAAAGTCAAAATCATTTACATGGTTTGTGTACATGTGGGATGAGAGGTCCCGATTTAGAATAATATAAAGACCGAATGTGTACAGTTAAGATCTATGAAGATTATCGAAAGTCAAAAATTCAGCAAGAAATGATTGAAAATAACATGAAAAAGCGGATTCTCATGTTGGAGAATGAATTGACTGTTCAGAGGAAAACAACATCTAAAATTTCTCAGTTGGAATCTCAACTTTCAAAGAACAAATCACGGGAGGATCTCTTACAAAAGAAAATGTCTACTCTTCAGAACGATTTAGAGATTCAAGTAAAGTTGTACAAGGAAAGTCAAGCAAAGCTTCAAGCAGAGCTACAAATTCAAAAAGATTTTTTCGACAAGGAACGACTCAATTTAGAGACACTGAATAATCGACTCAAAGAGAAAATTGTTCAACTCATAGAAAAAAATAAAACAATTCAGACTATTTGAGCTGAAAATAGTCGTCTCAATTCCAAATGTGAGTTTGATTCAAAGACTATTCTACAACTTCGCACTACTGTGGATAATCTTCAAAGTCTTAACCGAACATCAACTCATGTCTTTGAAAAACGCATTTCTGATTTGCAGCATGAGTTAGATATTAGATCGACACCAACTCCTAAATCAACAATGGTGTCGATGGGTATTCAAGTTGAAATCTCAGAATACAACGAGCCAAAGATTTCAGAATCAATGTGTTTTTTTCCTACGGTGGAGAAGAAGGTTCCTTCACCAGAAATCTCCAAGGTTTTTAAACCTCACAAATCTATTTCCCACGGACAACAAGTCTACTCCAATTACCAAACCAAAACTAATCGATCGCTTTTGGAACCTACTTATGGACAAAATGGAGAACTCACCGGATTTCGTGATCAATACGGATGGTTTCCTCATAAACCGAAGCAATCACGTTTAGAAAAATCATCCATCAACTCGAACACAACATCATTTGTTAAAACACCTTCAAAACCAATCAAGTGCTCATTCAAAGAGTTACTTTCCCTTAAGCCACGGCCCGTGATTCAGGCTAAACCAAAACCTTTTTAAACCAAGATCGAGCCTCGATGGAATGCAAGATCAATTAACCACATCGACCAAACCTACAAATTGTTCACCAAAAATAATGACAAAGAAAAACGAAAAACCCACCACTTAAACTTCCGCATCAAATATCCGACACAAACTCTTCCCAATAACACTTCAAACTCCCCATGTCCGTTTGAGGGGGAGCAAGACGATACATCATTCAAGGGGGAGCTTAAGAAGATTGTCAAGCAAGCTCTTTCCTACACCCCTCTCAATTTAATAAAGACATATTTGAACAACGCACACCAAGGGGGAGAATCAATGTCAGGATCAAAAGATGGTGTGCATTGTGATCACTCCTCAAAAATAACCCACTACTCAAACTTTTGCATCAAATCTCCGACACAAACTCTTCCCAAAAACACTTCAAACTCCCCATGTCCGATTGAGGAGGAACGAGACGATACATCATTCAAGGGGGAGCTTAAGAAGATTGTCAAGCAAGCTCTTTCCTACACCCCTCTCAATTTAATAAAGACATATTTGAACAACGCACACCAAGGGGGAGAATCAATGTCAGGATCAAAAGATGGTGTGCATTGTGATCACTCCTCAAAACGGAGAATCTTTCAAAAGAAGAAGTTTCTCCATTTCAAATCAACAACTAAGCCAATTCTGAGGGGGAGATTGCAAGACATCAAAGAGACCCCGAGTCCCCTAAAAGTACAAGATTCCAAAGATGATCAACAACAAATTACATCTAAGGGGGAGATTGTTAGGATCAATATAATGGATGAGATTTGTTGTACTAGTGTTAGCATATAAATACACATAACCTAGCTTAGAACATTAGCTTTTCCCTCACACTTGTAACCAACACTCACACCTTCACCCTCACACACAAACACTCTCAACTTGTAACCTTTCACCTAATGAATCTTGACACACTGTTGTTCTAAATTCAGTATTCATACTCATCATATCAACAACAGCTTAACAGATTCATCTTCATCATTATCATACACAGAAGATACATATACATATACATATATGATACATACATACATATCAGTTTCATCATCTAGAACACGAATTCAACATATATTAATCTCATCAAGGGTTACATTAAATAGAATAATAATTATAAATGAAATTAAACTCCAAAAATAACTCAATTTCTGGATTTAAGTAACTAATCACCAAATTCATTATAGTTGACGATTTCTATTTTGCAACCTACCCCGTAGCCACCAAGTTCTAGCTTTACATCTCAACACGTTTCAGACTCTATATCTATATGCTTTTAGTAACGTTTGAACAAGCGACTGCTTGGAAGAAGTATACTAAGTTCAACACCTGTAAACTTCCACACAAGTAATAAAATTAATCATATTTAAGGTCTGTTTACTTTCTACTTAATGATCTGTTTCCATATAACTTAGACTTTTTTGATTCGTTTGTCCTTAAGTTATATACGAAATTGCAATCCAAGTCCCTCAAGTTTTTAACTGGATTTTCTAGTCCTTTTAATTGCAGAATTTGGCAATCCGCGTCCCTCCATCTACCTGCCGTCTAATTTGCCCGTTAAGTGCTGTCACGTGATTAACACGTGATGGACATTTTCGTCTTATTATTTCATTTCAGCCTTTTTTGCTCTGTTGGTCCCTCACTTTTAAAATGTTTAGCTTTGGTGATCCCTCAAGTCATTAAAAACGAGAGACCACAGTCGCAAAAATCTTATAATTTATTTATTTTTTATTTATGAATTTATGATATAATTATAATTATATTTACTTTAAAAATTCTTTTAATATAATTATATTCACTTTTCTTTAATATAATATACTCCGTATTTTTAAATTTTATTTATCTACTTTATAAATATATAAATATAAATATAAAAACAAGATGAAATCAAAATTTGAACGACCTAAGTTTCAAGTTTCATAAATAAAATCATGAAAGTTTGAGATCAAGCCAAAATATCAGATCCGCATAATACCACTCTTTTTGCACTAAGTTTCAAGTTTTACGAACCCCAATTTGATCCAATAATGGGTCGTTCCAAATTTGATTTCGTCTTGTTTTTAAATATATATATATATATATATATATATATATATATATATATATATATATATATATATATATATATATATATATATATATATATATATATATATATATATATATATATATATATATATATATATATATATATATATATATATATATATATATATATATATATAATTATAAAGTAGATAAATAAAACTAAAAAATACGGAGTATATCAAATTAAAGAAAAGTAAATATAATTATATTATAAGAATTTTTAAATTACATATAATTATAATTATATTATTAATTTATAAATTAAAAATAAATAAATTAAAAGATTTTTTGCGGCCAGTGGTCCCTCGTTTTTAATTACTTGAGGTATCACCGTAGGCCGTAGCTAAACATTTTAAAAACAAGGGAACAACAGAGAAAAAATGTTGAAATGAAATAATAAGACGAAAATGCCCATCACGTGTTATTCACGTGACGACACTTAACGACCAATTTAGACGGCAAATAGATGGAGGGACGCGGATTGCCAAATTCTGTAATTAAAAGGACTCGAAAATCCAATCAAAAAATTGAGGGACTTGTCTTGCAATTTCGTGTATAACTTAAGGATCAACGGAGAAAAAAGCCTATAACTTATAATTATGTTGTTTTATATTATTTATTGTTGTTTAAATTAAGAATTATGTTTTTATATTATGTATAGTCGGTTCAACGTTATACAAAATGCACCGGTGAAAATTGGATCCGGAAAAATTGAACCGGTAAAAATCGAACCCGGGGTAAAACTGAAGTCAAATGCGGAGAAAACTGACTAAAACCCGAATCGGTAAAACTGGTTCTAAACCGATAAAAAGCGATTCCGAACATTTAATAGTAAAAAAATTAAATTGCGGAAAAACCGGAACCAGTTTTAACCGGTTTTTTGAAAACTGGAACCGTTAAAACCGGTCAATTTGCACGTCTACTCTGTTGTAGATGACTCGCTATTTTTGAGATTGTTTTCTACAATTGTTGATGGAAATTGTGAGTGAAGATTATAAAATTAGGTATTTGAGGTTTTAAATCGGATCGTGTGTTGGTTACTGCGATGAAATTGAGGGTATTTCGGTCATATTCTGATAATGACGTCACCTGTAAAATTGAGATTTGAAACCACAATTATTGATACAAATGTCTTTGTTTGATTTTTTGACAAATAAGGACAAATTTACTAGTGCTATTATTGCTGTATAATTGTAAGGTATTGAAAATGTGTGTTGGTGAAGAAAATAGTTGTGGTTGGTACTAACGGCTGGTACCACTCCCCTTGTTTAATTTATTATTTAACAAAAACAAAATGAGCGACTGCTAAAATACTTATATAAACAAAGCCTAGACCAAAAAGATTGCTCATACAAAATACTCCAGCAGTATCATCATGAACAAAATCAAAGGAAAGGTAGCTATAATCACCGGTGGAGCAAGCGGTATTGGCGAAACCACGGCTCGTTTATTCGCCAACCACGGTGCACGAGCCGTGGTGGTCGCTGACATCCAAAGACGAATTAGGCGAACAAGTCGCCAAATCTATCGGGTCCAACATTTGTACCTACATTCATTGTGATGTCACTGATGAAGCTCAAGTGAAGTCAATGGTTGAATCAACCGTAGAAATCTACGGTCAGCTCGATATTATGTATAGCAACGCTGGGATCGTCAGTAAATCTGACCAAACCGTAGTTGACTTTGATATGGAACAATTTGACCAACTATTCGCAGTGAACGTTCGTGGGATGGCAGGGTGTGTAAAACACGCTGCCCGGGTAATGATCAATCTACAGGTGAAAGGAAATATCATTTGTACGGCTAGTGCTTTGGGAAGGATTGGGGCTGAACAACGGACGGATTATTGTATGTCGAAGCACGCAGTAGTTGCGTTGATGAAATGTGCGAGTAAGCAGCTTGGAAAGTATGGGATTCGAGTTAATTGTGTGTCGCCTTTTGTGGTTGCTACACCATTGACTTGTAAGGTTTTTGGAAAGCAAGCTATGGAAGTGGAGAAAATGCATCAAACTGTGACTAGTTTGAAGGATGTGGTGTTGAAAGCTGAGGATGTTGCAGAGGCTGTTTTGTTTCTTGCTTGTGATGAATCTAGCTTTGTTACTGGACATGATTTGGCTGTTGATGGTGGCTATACTACTTGAATATTATGTTTTGTTATATTAAAGTTTGTTTAAGCAATTTCTTGTTGAATTTAGAGGTTTAAGAAAATGAATAATATAATAGTTGGTATGGAAATAATTGTTTCATCATCCAAATGAGAAATTAAGATATGTTAGGCCGCTAAGATTTTGTAGTTCGTGTTGTTTAAAAAGAGTTCGTATTGTTTTTTTTTGACTAATATGTGACTATGTGTGGCTTAACAATAGTATCACATGGCCATTTCAAACTCGTTCTTAACCACCCCAATATGTTTATATAGTGATTTTCAAACTTGAAGCCAGTGTGTTTAAGTTGAGTGTACATGAACAATGTTTAGATTACCAGTGCGATAGTTCACCTATTACCAGTTTCAACTTTCTTATTAGATATTTTTCAGCCACAGTACTATATTTCATGCTAACCCACACAAATTATCCTGAAGGGCCAGACCTTTGGATCTGCGCTAATAGCACAAGCCGAATTGCAAATTTCTTTAGAGAACCTTATCATCAAAGTTTTAACGATACTAGAAAAAATTTATCTTTTGAAAAAAATCCAACCAGTCTCTAATTTGAAGTAATATTTTGCCAAACATACATCAACTCTTTTCTCCTTTCTTACATCACTGTCACCACATCATAACTTACAAAACTATTCTTTTATATGAAATCTCTTCATTTTTATTTTTTAATGTTTTTTCGAAAAACATAGCATTTAATTATAAAGATCCAAAGATCACATTGGTGACAACTTATGCAAACTTCCACAAGTCTAGTTGAAAGTATAAACCCTATAGTTTCGAGATGAAATATGATATTGTTCACATCACACATGTTTATATTCACAATATCGGTCTTGGTTCATTAGTTATGCGCTTTATATTGAAGATTTATTGATGAATATTGCGGAAGATTAACGCCTTTTGTGTCAAGGTGTTACTTGAGGTATTTGTAGTGAATATTAAGTGTTTTGAAGCTTAACGTTCAGCAAAGTTGGTTTAGGCTCGAGTCGGGGATCGAGATAAAATTTGGAGACTTTTCCTAGGCAAGATTGAGTGTTGAAGACCTCCCTTTCGCGAGCCCCGTAGTGTATTTTAACTCCAGTTCGCGAGCTAGTGATCAAGCTTTTCTCGCCTCGCGACAACATGCATAAACGAACGGGAAGTGCTGATGATCGGGACCTCGTGATCGTGAGGTCCTTACCCTTTATTTTTCACGATCGCGAGCCAACAACGGGTAGGACAAAAATTGCTGACTAAAACCTAACTTTGGGTATCTTTATGTCATATCTTATTCTAGTTTGTTTGAGAGCCGTAGGTGGGCGATTTTGGTGATTCAAAAGCCATTCTTCATCAAATCTAAAGGGGTTAACATCTAGATTGAATCATTATATCATCATTGGTACATTAGTTTTCATTAATTTTAGTGATTTCATTATAAATTATTTTGTTATCATGTCTTTGATTGATTACTCCTTAAACATGTTAGGCTAAAAACCTTTGTGTTTACTAAGATGTGAATCTTTTGATTGTTGGATTGTCTTATCTTTTAGATATTAATGTTTTAATGATTTTGATTGCTCGAGTATAAGCATAATAACCATTATGGTGATTGTTTGTTAATTAGTGATAAATAGTTAATGCTTCAACACTTAGTGATCTAGACACTTGCATTTGCGTGTAAGTGGTAATTAAATGGTAATTTAACGTCACACTTGTTAGGAATTCCGAAGGTCTGATGTTATGCGAGGTGTATATAAAATAGCTTTATATTTTACAAGGAAATACTATTAAATACGATACAATTTTACACAAGATATTTATTTATTTATTGAATGGATATACTTAAACCTTGCTACAACACTTATAGGCAGTGTACCTAATCGTACAGTAGTGTAGTTTTTAGTAAGTCCGGTTCGTTCCACAAGGAATCTTTTTCACAAAGCTTAACGTTATATTAGTTTAAATTTATAAAAATACAAATATATATATATAAGTAATATTATTATTATAAAGGGGGGTTTTTACCGTTTAATGACCGGTTTGTCGATTTTAAAAACTTTAGTTGCAGTTAAAACAAAATGTAAAATATTAAATAAATAAAAGACTTAATTTAAAGCGTAAAGTAAATAACGATAATGAAATTGCGAATAATAAAAGTGCGATAAAATAAACTTGCGATAATTAAAAAGTACGATAATTAAAAGCGCAATTAAATACAATAACAATAAATAAAAATGCGATAATTAGAAGTGCAATTAAATATAAAATAAAGGAAATTAAATATGAAATAAAAGAATTATGCTTATTTAAACTTCCGTAATCATGATGTTTGACGTGTTGATTTTAGTTTTATGCCCATGGGTTAATTGTCCTTTGTCCTGGATTATTTAATATGTCCATACGGATTTGTCCATAATAGTCCATCAGTCATAAATATAAAGAGCGAAAGCCTTCGTCAAATTATTCTTATTCCTGAAGTCAAATATTTCAACTAATTGGGGATTCGAATTGTAACAAGGTTTTAATACTTTGTTTAATGAATACACCAGGTTATCGACTGCGTGTAAACCAAGGTTTTACTACTTTGTTAACAATTACACCAATTACCCTTGAATGTAATTCACCCCTGTTTCAACAAGTCTATTAACTATTAATCCAGTTCCGTGTCCTGTAAAATGAATAATTATTGGTATTTATAGATATCCCGCCCACCGTACCCAGTCAAGCGTATGTGGTTATATATAAATACGTCGAATTATAAGTTTGTATATTAAATTAACAAGGTATTATTTAGTTAATATAAAACCCATTAATAGCCCATAGTCTAATTTCCACAAGTGTCGTTTTTTTTTATCCAAACCCCAATTATGGTACAAAGCCCAATTACCCAATTTTAGTAATTAGCCCAACATCATGATTACTTCGGATTAAATAAGCATAATAATAACTTAGCTATGAGACATTAAATTAAAAAGGTTGAACATAACTTACAATGATTAAAAATAGCGTAGCGTTACACGGACAGAATTTCGACTTACACCCTTACAACATTCACTAACATACCCTTATTATTAGAATTAAAATTAAAATTAAAATATAAATTATAAATATAAATATTACGTATAGATAGATGGATGGATATATTGGATGGTTTTTGCGATCAAACTGCGTTTGCTTTTTGATAATGCTAAAAACGAACATATATTTCATAGCATTATTCCTCAAGGAAGACAAGCTTTTAGTTGCAATTGTTCTATTTACAAGTGATATTCGTTTAAATAATAAAAGGTGAAGACAAAAGACAGATTCGACGAATTGAAGACGCAAACGACCAAAAAGCTCAAAAGTACAAAAGACAATCAAAGAGGTTCCAATTATTGATAAGAAACGTCTCGAAATTACAAGAGTACAAGATTCAAAACGCAAAGTACAAAATATAAAATTGTACGCAAGGACGTTCGAAAATCCGGAACCGGGACCAGAGTCAACTCTCAACGCTCGACGCAACGGACTAAAAATTACAAGTCAACTATGCACATAAATATAATATAATATTTAAATAATTCTTATAATTATTTAATATATTATATTTATTTTAAACCGTCGGTAAACAAAGAGCCAAACTCCTCTGAGCTGTAAAAGTAAACTCCGCGACTCGCGGAGTTTGAAGGCAAAATTGCTCGCGAGTCGCGGAGCCCCAAAAGTCGAAAATCCCTATAAAAGCAAACGAATTCTGATCGCAAAAAATAACCAAAAATATATCCATCTCTCTATCTATATCGTATATATTATTATTTATATTTTGATTTTAATTTTAATTTTAATTTTAATCCTAATAATAAGGGTATGTTAGCGAATGTTGTAAGGGTGGTAGTCGAAATTCTGTCCGTGTAACGCTACGCTATTTTTAATCATTGTAAGTTATGTTCAACCTTTTTACATTAATGTCTCGTAGCTAAGTTATTATTATGCTTATTTAATCCGAAGTAATCATGATGTTGGGCTAATTACTAAAATTGGGTAATTGGGCTTTGTACCATAATTGGGGTTTGGACAAAAGAACGACACTTGTGGAAATTAGACTATGGGCTATTAATGGGTTTTATATTAACTAAACAATACCTTGTTAATTTAATATACAAACTTATAATTCGACGTATTTATATATAACCACATACGCTTGACTGGGTACGGTGGGCGGGATATCTATAAATACCAATAATTATTCATTTTACTGGATACGGAACTGGATTAATAGTTAATAGACTTGTTGAAACAGGGGTGAATTACATTCAAGGGTAATTGGTGTAATTGTTAACAAAGTAGTAAAACCTTGGTTTACACGCAGTCGATAACCTGGTGTATTCATTAAACAAAGTATTAAAACCTTGTTACAATTCGAATCCCCAATTAGTTGGAATATTTGACTTCGGGAATAAGAATAATTTGACGAAGGCTTTCGCTCTTTATATTTATGACTGATGGACTATTATGGACAAATCCGTATGGACATATTAAATAATCCAGGACAAAGGACAATTAACCCATGGGCATAAAACTAAAATCAACACGTCAAACATCATGATTACGGAAGTTTAATTAAGCATAATTATTTTATTTCATATTTAATTTTCTTTATTTTATATTTAATTGCACTTCTAATTATCGCATTTTTATTGTTATTGTATTTAATTGCACTTTTAATTATCGTACTTTTTAATTATCGCAATTTTATTTTATCGCACTTTTATTATTCGCAATTTCATTATCGTTATTTACTTTATGCTTTAATTTAAGTCTTGTATTTATTTTTAATATTTTACATTTGGTTTTAACTGCGACTAAAATTTTAAAATCGACAAACCGGTCATTAAACGGTAAAAACCCCCCTTTATAATAATAATATTACTTATATATATATATATTTGTATTTTTATAAAAGTAAACTAATATAGCGTTAAGCTTTGTTTAAAAAGATTCCCTGTGGAACGAACCGGACTTACTAAAAACTACACTACTGTACGATTAGGTACACCGCCTATAAGTGTTGTAGCAAGGTTTAAGTATATCCATTCTCTAAATAAATAAATATCTTGTGTAAAAATGTATCGTATTTAATAGTATTTTATACCACTCCGCTGCCACATCAAGTATTTTTGGCGCCGCTGTCGGGGACCTCTCTTAAACGCCGGAAGCGCAACGCTAAAAAAAAAAAAAAAAAAAGATTTTTAGTTTACTTTTATTAAAATTTGTTTTTATAAAAATACGTTTTAAATATTCAAAAATATAAAAAGAAAAACAAAAATTTATATATTTTTAAGAGTTTGTTAAAAGTTTTATAAGTTTCTTTATTTTTATTTTAGTTTATAAAAATATAAGTTTTATTTAAATATCTTTTATTTATATTAAAACAGAAAATTAGAAAACATAAAAAAAAGCGTAAATTTCCTGTTCCAGAGTTGAAAACTGGAACCTCGCGACTCGCGGGGTTTGCAGCTTTGAGAACCGCGACTCGCGGAGTTTCTCTGACACCGACAGAAACCCTAAACTACATTTATTACGGATTATTATTAATTATAATTATTATTAACCCTAATTATTATTATTATTATAATTAGTTTTATTTTAATTTAAGTTTTATTTAATTTATATTTTAGTTAAATTAGTTTAATTAAATTGTAAAATTAATAGTTTTAATAAATAATTAATATAAAAATAATATTTTTATAAAAATTGTACTTTTTACAACTTTTTGTATATTTTTATATTTTGTCCCTTTTTAATCGTTTTAACGTATATTTGTATTTTTCGCTCATATTTAGTTTTAAACTTAGTTTTTTTTTTTTTACCATAGTTATTTTTACTTCTAGATTTTTAGGCTTTGCTGTAGAATTCCTTAAGTGCTTTTTCTTTAGACTAAGATTTAGGTGCTTTAGAATTTTGCGACGCCTTTTTAAGTTTTAGTTTCTTTTTAAGTTATTTCAATTTGGGATATAGTTTTTTTCTGTAAGCTTTAATATTTTTAGACACCTTTTACTATGTACCAATTATCATTCCAATTAGTAATTTCAATTTGCGATTATAATTTTAAGTTAGTTGTAGTAATAAGGTTAGGTTAGTCAAGTATTTTTAAGTTTTTATAAGTTTCTTTTATTTTTCCGTCACCTTTTATTTTTCAACCATTTTTCTTTTTCGATCTTTTTCCGACGAACTCTTTTTCTTTCTTATTTCTCGCTATTCTAGTTTTAGGACATAGAATTTTTGTTCTACTTCTTATCTAAATTTCTTAAAAATTACGAAAATTTATTTTAAGTGGTTAAATTGATAGACATCAAAATTTTCTGGTTCGTAGTAATAGTTGGATTTGTACGTGGACCGGGTTATTGGAGCCAAACAGTCCTCAATTATATTGAGACCAAACGAATCCTGCCCCTCTGCTGCATCTTTTGGCTATTTGAAACGTGGGCAAAATCAGAAAAGTCTATTAATTGGATAACTTATTATAATTTTTCTTTCCTTTTAAAAACTAATAGGATATTCAGTGAATGCACCGAGCAAGACGATCACCACCTTTTGTACGTTCACCACCTGTAACTAGATCAAGACATTTAGCAAATATAACCGCCGTTGATTTTTCTTTAGAATCATCACCCAGTCGACCAAGTACTTCAGTTCAAATTTTCGATAATCCATTTTTTGAACCCTACCTCACAATTGAGAATCCGGAGAATATTCAGGAACGATTCGTAGATCCTGAACCACTAAACTTTCCTTCGGAACCACCAATCATTCAAACAGAGATTGTTGAGGAACGAACCATTAAATAAGAATCCTCTAGTGATTCCGATTCAACAAATTCAATTATGGAGAATCTGGAACCTTTAAGTATGGAAGACCGAATGAGAGCTAAACGCACTGGCCAAGGTCACGCAATAACTCATCCAGACATTAATGCGCCAGATTATGAAATCAAAGGACAAATTCTACACATGGTGACTAATCAATGTCAATTTAGTGGTGCGCCGAAGGAAGATCCAAATGAACATCTACGTACCTTTAATAGGATCTGCACACTATTTAAAATTCGAGAAGTGGAGGATGAACAGATATATCTCATGTTATTTCCCTGGACTTTAAAGGGAGAAGCCAAAGATTGGTTGGAATCGTTACCTGAAGGGGCGATCGATACATGGGATGTTTTAGTTGACAAATTTCTTAAACAATTCTTTCCTGCATCTAAAGCCGTAAGACTTCAAGCAGAAATTGTTACGTTTACACAGAAACTGAATGAAACTCTATATGAGGCGTGGACTAGATATGGAAAGTTGTTAAGAGGATGTCCGCAACATGGTTTAGACACCTGTCAAATAGTACAAATATTCTACCAAGGATGCGACATCACTACAAGGAAAGACATAGATATAGCAGCTGGTGGTTCTATTATGAAGAAAACCGAAACTGATGCTTACAAAATTATTGATAACACTGCTTCCCACTCACATGAGTGGCACCAAGAAAAAGACATCGTTAGATCATCTAAAGCAGCTAGAGCCGATTCTAGCCATGACTTAGATTCCATTTCCGCAAAGATAGATGCTGTGGAGAGACGAATGGAAAAGATGACTAAAGATATTCACTCAATACGAATTAGTTGTGAGCAGTGTGGAGGACCACATTTGACAAAAGATTGTCTCAGTATTGAATTAACAATGGAACAAAGAGAGAATATTTCATACATAAACCAAAGGCCTGGAAATAATTATCAGAATAATTATCAACCGCCAAGACCGATTTACAATCAAAACCAGAATTATAACAGAAATATTCCATACAACAACCAACAAGGTCGTAGCAATCAAAAAGTATCCAATAATACTTACAATCAGCAAAGACCTAATTTTCAAAACAAACCACCACAACAAACCGATGATAAAAAGCCAAATTTAGAAGATATGATGACGAAGCTAGTTGAAACTCAAACGCAGTTTTTCACATTTCAAAAACAAACCAATGAACAAAATGCTCAAGCATTTAGAAATCAACAAGCTTCTATTCAAAATCTAGAACAAGAAGTAAGTAACCTAGCAAGGTTAATAGGTGAAAGAAAACCGGGAAGTCTACCTAGTGATACAAATGCTAACCCCCGGAATGAAACAGCTAAAGCTATTACCACAAGAAGTGGTACAACGCTTAAACCACCGGAAATACCTGTAACTTCTGATGAAGCTATTCCTACTCCACAAGAACCACAACCTGATCAAGATAAGGAAAAAGAACCGGTAGTTGAAAAGGTTAATGAAGATAACACAGTTAAGGCTAAACCTTATGTTAAACCATACCAACTACCACTTCCTTACCCGAGTAAAATGAAGAAAGAGAAACTTGAAGCCGAGCAATCCAAATTCTTGGATATGTTTAAACAAATAAATGTAAATCTTCCTTTCATTGATGTGATTTCAGGAATGCCTAGATATGCTAAATTCTTGAAAGATCTAATCTCAAATAGAAAGAAAATGGAAGAACTCTCAGCTGTTACTATGAATGCTAATTGTTCAGCAGTGCTGTTGAATAAGATACCAGAAAAACTATCTGATCCAGGAAGTTTCACAATTCCATGTTTTCTGGGTAGTCTTAGTTCAATAGAAGCATTGGCAGACTTAGGTGCTAGTATAAATCTAATGCCATATTCGCTATACACTAAACTAGACCTTGGAGAATTAAAACTAACCAGAATAAGCATACAACTTGCCGATAGATCAATAAAATATCCTAGAGGGATAATGGAGAACATAAAGTTGGTACTTTAGTATTTCCAGTAGATTTTGTTGTTTTGGACATGGAAGAAGATTCTCAAGTTCCTCTCATATTAGGAAGACCATTCTTAAACACGGCTAAAGCAATGATAGACGTGTTCGGTAAGAAATTGACCCTAAGTATAGAGGATGAGAGTGTTACCTTTTCAGTTGATAGAGCAATGCAACAACCGCAATCTGCAGATGATACATGTTATTATATTCAAACTATAGATGCACATGCAGAATTATTAGAAGAATTTCCAGAATTACAAGGAACAGGAGAATGTTCTTTAGGAGAAGGTAATGAACCAATTGATGAAGCTGAAATATTAGCTACACTTATAGCTAATGGATATGAACCAACAATAGAAGAAATTCAAATGCTAAAAGAAGAAGACAGATATCGATATAAATCATCGATAGAAGAACCTTCGAAATTAGAGTTAAAGCCACTTCCAAACCATTTGGAATACGCTTATTTACATGGTGAATCTGAATTACCTCTAATAATATCGTCTTCTCTTACTGAAAATGAGAAATCACAACTCATTTCTATGTTGAAAGCTCATAAACCAGCCATTGCATGGAAGATTCATGATATTAAAGGAATAAGTCCTTCGTATTGCACACATAAAATCCTTATGGAAGAAGGTCATAAAACGTATGTGCAATGTAGTGACCCGAACTTTTCCATGTTTATATATATTAATTGAGATTGATATTTACATGATTAAATGTTTCCAACATGTTAAGTAATCAAACTTGTTAAGACTTGATTAATTGAAATATGTTTCATATAGACAATTGACCACCCAAGTTGACCGGTGATTCACGAACGTTAAAACTTGTAAAAACTATATGATGACATATATATGGATATATATATAGTTAACATGATACTATGATAATTAAATATATCATTAAGTATATTAACAATGAACTACATATGTAAAAACAAGACTACTAACTTAATGATTTTTAAACGAGACATATATGTAACGATTATCGTTGTAAAGACATTTAATGTATATATATATATATATCATATTAAGAGATATTCATACATGATAATATCATGATAATATAATAATTTAAAATCTCATTTGATATTATAAACATTGGGTTAACAACATTTAACAAGATCGTTAACCTAAAGGTTTCAAAACAACACTTACATGTAACGACTAACGATGACTTAACGACTCAGTAAAAATGTATATACATGTAGTGTTTTAATATGTTTTTATACACTTTTGAAAGACTTCAATACACTTATCAAAATACTTCTACTTAACAAAAATTCTTACAATTACATCCTCGTTCAGTTTCATCAACAATTCTACTCGTATGCACCCGTATTCGTACTCGTACAATACACAACTTTTAGATGTATGTACTATTGGTATATACACTCCAATGATCAGCTCTTAGCAGCCAATGTGAGTCACCTAACATATGTGGGAACCATCATTTGGCAACTAGCATGAAATATCTCATAAAATTACAAAAATATGAGTAATCATTCATGACTTATTTACATGAAAACAAAATTACATATTCTTTATATCTAATCCATACACCAACGACCAAAAACACCAACAAACACTTTCATTCTTCAATTTTCTTCATCTAATTGATCTCTCTCAAGTTCTATCTGCAAGTTCTAAGTGTTCTTCATAAATTCCAAAAGTTCTAGTTTCATAAAATCAAGAATACTTTCAAGTTTGCTAGCTCACTTCCAATCTTGTAAGGTGATCATCCAACCTCAAGAAATCTTTGTTTCTTATAGTAGGTTATCATTCTAATACAAGGTAATAATCATATTCAAACTTTGGTTCAATTTCTATAACTATAACAATCTTATTTTAAGTGATGATCTTACTTGAACTTGTTTTCGTGTCATGATTCTGCTTCAAGAACTTCGAGCCATCCAAGGATCCATTGAAGCTAGATCCATTTTTCTCTTTTCCAGTAGGTTTATCCAAGGAACTTAAGGTAGTAATGATGTTCATAACATCATTCGATTCATACATATAAAGCTATCTTATTCGAAGGTTTAAACTTGTAATCACTAGAACATAGTTTAGTTAATTCTAAACTTGTTCGCAAACAAAAGTTAATCCTTCTAACTTGACTTTTAAAATCAACTAAACACATGTTCTATATCTATATGATATGCTAACTTAATGATTTAAAACCTGGAAACACGAAAAACACCGTAAAACCGGATTTACGCCGTCGTAGTAACACCGCGGGCTGTTTTGGGTTAGTTAATTAAAAACTATGATAAACTTTGATTTAAAAGTTGTTATTCTGAGAAAATGATTTTTATTATGAACATGAAACTATATCCAAAAATTATGGTTAAACTCAAAGTGGAAGTATGTTTTCTAAAATGGTCATCTAGACGTCGTTCTTTCGACTGAAATGACTACCTTTACAAAAACGACTTGTAACTTATTTTTCTGACTATAAACCTATACTTTTTATGTTTAGATTCATAAAATATAGTTCAATATGAAACCATAGCAATTTGATTCACTCAAAACGGATTTAAAATGAAGAAGTTATGGGTAAAACAAGATTGGATAATTTTTCTCATTTTAGCTACGTGAAAATTGGTAACAAATCTATTCCAACCATAACTTAATCAACTTGTATTGTATATTATGTAATCTTGAGATACCATAGACACGTATACAATGTTTCGACCTATCATGTCGACACATCTATATATATTTCGGAACAACCATAGACACTCTATATGTGAATGTTGGAGTTAGCTATACAGGGTTGAGGTTGATTCCAAAATATATATAGTTTGAGTTGTGATCAATACTGAGATACGTATACACTGGGTCGTGGATTGATTCAAGATAATATTTATCGATTTATTTTTGTACATCTAACTGTGGACAACTAGTTGTAGGTTATTATCGAGGACAGCTGACTTAATAAACTTAAAACATCAAAATATATTAAAAGTGTTGTAAATATATTTTGAACATACTTTGATATACATGTATATATTGTTATAGGTTCGTGAATCAACCAGTGGCCAAGTCTTACTTCCCGACGAAGTAAAAATCTGTGAAAGTGAGTTATAGTCCCACTTTTAAAATCTAATATTTTTGGGATGAGAATACATGCAGGTTTTATAAATGATTTACAAAATAGACACAAGTACGTAAAACTACATTCTATGGTTGAATTATCGAAATCGAATATGCCCCTTTTTATTAAGTCTGGTAATCTAAGAATTAGGGAACAGACACCCTAATTGACGCGAATCCTAAAGATAGATCTATTGGGCCTAACAAACACCATCCAAAGTACCGGATGCTTTAGTACTTCGAAATTTATATCATATCCGAAGGGTGTCCCGGAATGATGGGGATATTCTTATATATGCATCTTGTTAATGTCGGTTACCAGGTGTTCACCATATGAATGATTTTTATCTCTATGTATGGGATGTGTATTGAAATATGAAATCTTGTGGTCTATTATTATGATTTGATATATATAGGTTAAACCTATAACTCACCAACATTTTTGTTGACGTTTTAAGCATGTTTATTCTCAGGTGATTATTAAGAGCTTCCGCTGTCGCATACTTAAATAAGGACGAGATTTGGAGTCCATGCTTGTATGATATTGTGTAAAAACTGCATTCAAGAAACTTATTTTGTTGTAACATATTTGTATTGTAAACCATTATGTAATGGTCGTGTGTAAACAGGATATTTTAGATTATCATTATTTGATAATCTACGTAAAGCTTTTTAAAATCTTTATCTATGAAATAAAGGTTATGGTTTATTTTAAAAATGAATGCAGTCTTTGAAAAATGTCTCATATAGAGGTCAAAACCTCGCAACGAAATCAATTAATATGGAACGTTTTTAATTAATAAGAACGGGACATTTCAGTTGGTATCAGAGCGTTGGTCTTACAGAACCAGAAAATTTGCATTAGTGTGTCTTATCGAGTTTGTTAGGATGCATTAGTGAGTCTGGACTTCGACCGTGTTTTCTTTAAAAATGATTGCTTAACATTTTTGTTGGAAACTATATATTTTTAACATATGAATATTATGTGATATATTAATCTCTTATCGTGTTTGATATTATGTGATAGATGTCTACCTCTAGAACAAGTCCCATTGACTCACCTAATAATAATGAAGAGTCAAATGTAAATTGGATTGATTCATGGACTGATTCACAAGTTCCCGAAGAGGAACCGGAAGAAGAGTCGGAACCGGAAGAAGAATCGGAACCGGAAGAAGAATCGGAACCGGAAGAAGAAATAGAACCGGTGGGGGAAATAATAAAACGGTTAAGTAAAAGAGAATCCTCAACCAACCGACCAAGGTTAATTATGGTCAATGGTGTTTCCGCCAAGGAAGCAAAATATTGGGAGGATTACCAATTCTCCGATGAATCGGATTCCGACGGGAATTCCGATGATGTTATAGAAATTACCCCAACTGAATTTAAAAAGGCAAAAGAAAATAATAAGGGAAAGGGCATAAAAATAGAGAAATCTAATTCCAACCCCGATGAACTTTATATGTATCGTCAACCCCCGAAGTCCTTAAGTTGTAACAATGACCCGGGAACCTCTAAACCACCAGGTTTTTCTAAACCAATGTGGAAAACGACGGCTCGTATTAGGGGAACATCATATATCCCTAGAAACTTGGCAAAACGAACCAAAACCGAAGAAGAAGAAACAAGCGAGTCGGAATAAGATAGTTGTATTCGTGTGGTGTAATATATGTAATATAGTGTGCTTATGCTTTATGATATATGTAAAAATTGCTTGTATTAATAAGTATTTTTTTTATGAATCTAACTCTTGTCTATTTTACAGTATAAAAACACAAAATGGATAGACAACCCAATATTTTAAGAGACCTACCCGGAGACATGATTGATGAAATCTTGTCTAGAGTCGGTCAGAATTCTTCGGCACAACTATTTAAGGCGAGATCAGTTTGTAAGACATTCGAAGAACGTTCCAAGAATGCCTTGGTTTATAAAAGGCTTTTGTTCGAAAGATGGGGGATATCACATTGGGAAATCCATAAGTTACGATGTGTTTACTTTGACGCATATATTGCGGGGAACCCAAATGCTATTTTACGCAATGGGTTAAGAAATTATTTTGACTTAATATATCCGAATATTGGACTTCGTGATTTAGAAAAAGCGGCTAACATGCAACATAAAGAAGCATGTTATGCTTACGGATTAGTAATGTTCGCTTCTCACCAAAGTGAGAACAAGAACATCGGGCTACAACTATTAAACAAAACGTTCCCACAAGTGACGGAGTCGGTAATTGGGGTAAGAAATGAGGTTTTTAGATTGTTACGGGACTGTTGGACATTACGTAACCCTCGTCCCTTTGACGACGTTACAACACGCTGTCTTATTAATGGCCATAACGGTTATGTTCCACAAGACCAAGGATGGGAAGTAATCCTAGTAAAACCAGAATGCATGACTTGTTTCTGGACGTATGAATTACGTGTCTTTATTGCCTTTGCTGAACGACTTGTGTACTAGCTAGAATTATCTTCACAACCATCTTGTATCAAATTTATTGTGTGCTATATTTCATGCTATATGTAAAATAAGCGGTATTGTAAGTTTGTAAAATATTGTGTAAAAGTTTGAACGCGAAATATTATTATAATCAGTTTTTCATATAGAATTGTAGTAGTTGAATTGTATATTAGCTACTAAGTATGAACTTAACGGGTAGGTACTACCCGAATTTAAACTTATAAAACGCTAATATGAAGAAAAAGCTTTTATAAATGAGTTCATATTATGCTACGAAATACTATTAACTACTCTTAATATTCTGTATGATTAACTTGTTCCATTTAACTATTTTGAAGGAAATGGCACCGACTACTCGACACACCGTGAATATGAATGAAGAGGAATTCCGTACTTTTCTAGCTTCAAACATAGCCGCAGTACAGGCTGCGCTACATACCAACAATAACCTTGGATCCAGCAGTACAGGAAATCGTGTAGGATGCACCTACAAAGAATTCACTGCCTGCAAACCTTTGGAATTTGATGGAACCGAAGGACCGATCAGATTGAAACGGTGGACCGAGAAGGTTGAATCGGTGTTTGCCATAAGTAAGTGTACTGAAGAGGACAAAGTGAAGTACGCTACGCATACCTTCACAGGTTCTGCGTTAACATGGTGGAATACCTATCTAGAGCAAGTGGGACAAGACGATGCGTACGCACTACCGTGGTCAGCATTCAAGCACTTGATGAACGAGAAGTACCGTCCCAGAACCGAGGTCAATAAGCTCAAGACAGAACTTAGAGGGTTACGAACCCAAGGATTTGATATTACCACATACGAAAGACGATTCACAGAATTGTGCCTATTGTGTCCGGGAGCATTCGAAGATGAGGAAGATAAGATCGACGCGTTTGTGAAAGGATTACCGGAAAGAATCCAAGAAGATATAAGTTCACACGAGCCCGCCTCCATACAACAGGCATGTAGAATGGCTCACAAACTAGTGAACCAGATTGAAGAAAGAATTAAAGAACAGACTGCTGAAGAGGCCAATGTGAAGCAAGTCAAAAGAAAGTGGGAGGAAAACGGTGATAAGAATCACCAATACAACAACAACAGCAATTATAACAATAATCGCAACAACTATCCTAACAATCGCAACATCAATCTCAACTACAACAAACGGCCCAACAACAACAACTACAACAACAACAACAACAACAGCAACCACAACAATCATCTTAACAACAATAATAACCGTAACAACAACAACAATCAGAAGCAGCTATGCCAAAGGTGTGAAAAGTATCACTCGGGGTTCTGCACCAAATTTTGCAACAAGTGTAAAAGAAATGGTCATAGCGCGGTGAAGTGTGATGTCTACGGACCAGGGGTTAATAGAACGAAAGGAACAAATGGTGTCGGAACGAGTAATGGCGGAGCAAGTAGTGTCGGAGCAAGTTATGCCAATGTAGTTTGTTATAAATGTGGAAAACCGGGCCACATTATTAGAAATTGCCCGAACCAGGAGAACACGAATGGACAAGGCCACGGAAGAGTTTTCAATATTAATGCGGCAGAGGCACAGGAAGACCCGGAGCTTGTTACGGGTACGTTTCTTATTGACAATAAATCTGCTTACGTTTTATTTGATTCGGGTGCGGATAGAAGCTATATGTGTAGAGATTTTTGTGCTAAATTAAGTTGTCCATTGACGCCTTTGGATAGTAAATTTTTACTCGAATTAGCAAATGGTAAATTAATTTCAGCAGATAATATATGTCGGAATCGAGAAATTAAACTGGTTAGCGAAACATTTAAGATTGATTTGATACCAGTAGAGTTAGGGAGTTTTGATGTGATAATCGGTATGGACTGGTTGAAAGAAGTGAAAGCAGAGATCGTTTGTTACAAAAATGCAATTCGTATTATACGAGAAAAAGGAAAACCCTTAATGGTGTACGGAGAAAAGGGCAACACGAAGCTACATCTTATTAGTAATTTGAAGGCACAAAAACTAATAAGAAAAGGTTGCTATGTTGTTCTAGCACACGTCGAGAAAGTACAAACTGAAGAAAAGAGCATCAATGATGTTCCCATTGCAAAAGAATTTCCCGATGTATTTCCGAAAGAATTACCGGGATTACCCCCACATCGATCCGTTGAATTTCAAATAGATCTTGTACCAGGAGCTGCACCAATAGCTCGTGCTCCTTACAGACTCGCACCCAGCGAGATGAAAGAACTACAAAGCCAATTACAAGAATTTTTAGAGCGTGGTTTCATTCGACCAAGCACATCACCGTGGGGAGCTCCTGTTTTGTTTGTCAAGAAGAAAGATGGTACATTCAGGTTGTGTATCGACTACCGAGAGTTGAACAAACTTACCATCAAGAACCGCTACCCACTACCGAGAATCGATGACTTATTTGATCAACTACAAGGCTCGTCTGTTTATTCAAAGATTGACTTACGTTCCGGGTATCATCAAATGCGGGTGAAAGAAGATGATATTCCAAAGACTGCTTTCAGAACACGTTACGGTCATTACGAGTTTATGGTCATGTCGTTTGGTTTAACTAATGCACCAGCTGTGTTCATGGACCTTATGAACCGAGTGTGTGGACCATACCTTGACAAGTTTGTCATTGTTTTCATTGATGACATACTTATTTACTCAAAGAATGACCAAGAACACGGTGAACATTTGAGAAAGGTGTTAGAAGTATTGAGGAAGGAAGAATTGTACGCTAAGTTTTCAAAGTGTGCATTTTGGTTGGAAGAAGTTCAATTCCTCGGTCACATAGTGAACAAAGAAGGTATTAAGGTGGATCCGGCAAAGATAGAAACTGTTGAAAAGTGGGAAACCCCGAAAACTCCGAAACACATACGCCAGTTTTTAGGACTAGCTGGTTACTACAGAAGGTTTATCCAAGACTTTTCCAGAATAGCAAAACCCTTGACTGCATTAAGGCATAAAGGGAAGAAATTTGATTGGAATGATGAACAAGAGAAAGCGTTTCAGTTATTGAAGAAAAAGCTAACTACGGCACCTATATTGTCATTGCCTGAAGGGAATGATGATTTTGTGATTTATTGTGATGCATCAAAGCAAGGTCTCGGTTGTGTATTAATGCAACGAACGAAGGTGATTGCTTATGCGTCTAGACAATTGAAGATTCACGAACAAAATTATACGACGCATGATTTGGAATTAGGCGCGATTGTTTTTGTATTAAAGACTTGGAGGCACTACTTATATGGGGTCAAAAGTATTATATATACCGACCACAAAAGTCTTCAACACATATTTAATCAGAAACAACTGAATATGAGGCAGCGTAGGTGGATTGAATTATTGAATGATTACGACTTTGAGATTCGTTACCACCCGGGGAAGGCAAATGTGGTAGCCGATGCCTTGAGCAGGAAGGACAGAGAACCCATTCGAGTAAAATCTATGAAT
The DNA here is from genome assembly GCF_046630445.1 of Rutidosis leptorrhynchoides. Lineage (NCBI taxonomy): Eukaryota > Viridiplantae > Streptophyta > Magnoliopsida > Asterales > Asteraceae > Rutidosis > Rutidosis leptorrhynchoides. Next base: position 566,895,943 of record NC_092335.1, on the reverse strand, counting down.
ATAATGATTCATAATAACATTACTACTCAAATAAAGGAGGCGCAACAAGGAGTTTTAAAAGAGGGAAATTTAAAGGATGAAATACCCAAAGGATCGGAGAAGCATCTTAATATTCGGGAAGACGGAACCCGGTATAGGGCTGAAAGGATTTGGGTACCAAAATTTGGAGATATGAGAGAAATGGTACTTAGAGAAGCTCATAAAACCAGATACTTAATACATCCTGGAACGGGGAAGATGTACAAGGATCTCAAGAAACATTTTTGGTGGCCGGGTATGAAAGCCGATGTTACTAAATACGTAGGAGAATGTTTGACGTGTTCTAAGGTCAAAGCTGAGCATCAGAAACCATCAGGTCTACTTCAATAACCCGAAATCCTGGAATGGAAATGGGAAAACATTACCATGGATTTCATCATTAAATTGCCAAGGACTGCAAGTGGTTTTGATACTATTTGGGTAATAGTTGATCGTCTCACCAAATCAGCACACTTCCTACCAATAAGAGAAGATGACAAGATGGAGAAGTTAGCACGACTGTATTTGAAGGAAGTCGTCTCCAGACATGGAATACCAATCTCTATTATCTCTGATAGGGATGGCATATTTATTTCAAGATTCTGGCAGACATTACAGCAAGCATTAGGAACTCGTCTAGACATGAGTACTGCCTATCATCCACAAACTGATGGGCAGAGTGAAAGGACGATACAAACGCTTGAAGACATGCTACGAGCATGTGTTATTGATTTCGGAAACAGTTGGGATCGACATCTACCGTTAGCAGAATTTTCCTACAACAACAGCTACCATTCAAGCATTGAGATGGCGCCGTTTGAAGCACTTTATGGTAGAAAGTGCAGGTCTCCGATTTGTTGGAGTGAAGTGGGGGATAGACAGATTACGGGTCCGGAGATTATACAAGAAACTACCGAGAAGATCATCCAAATTCAACAACGGTTGAAAACCGCCCAAAGCCGACAAAAGAGCTACGCTGACATTAAAAGAAAAGATATAGAATTTGAAATTGGAGAGATGGTCATGCTTAAAGTTGCACCTTGGAAAGGCGTTGTTCGATTTGGTAAACGAGGGAAATTAAATCCAAGGTATATTGGACCATTCAAGATTATTGATCGTGTCGGACCAGTAGCTTACCGACTAGAGTTACCTCAACAACTCGCGGCTGTACATAACACTTTTCACGTCTCGAATTTGAAGAAATGTTTTGCTAAAGAAGATCTCACTATTCCGTTAGATGAAATCCAAATCAACGAAAAACTTCAATTCATCGAAGAACCCGTCGAAATAATGGATCGTGAGGTTAAAAGACTTAAGCAAAACAAGATACCAATTGTTAAGGTTCGATGGAATGCTCGTAGAGGACCCGAGTTCACCTGGGAGCATGAAGATCAGATGAAGAAGAAATACCCGCATCTATTTCCAGAAGATTCGTCAACACCTTCAACAGCTTAAAATTTCGGGACGAAATTTATTTAACGGGTAGGTACTGTAGTGACCCGAACTTTTCCATGTTTATATATATTAATTGAGATTGATATTTACATGATTAAATGTTTCCAACATGTTAAGCAATCAAACTTGTTAAGACTTGATTAATTGAAATATGTTTCATATAGACAATTGACCACCCAAGTTGACCGGTGATTCACGAACGTTAAAACTTGTAAAAACTATATGATGACATATATATGGATATATATATAGTTAACATGATACTATGATAATTAAATATATCATTAAGTATATTAACAATGAACTACATATGTAAAAACAAGACTACTAACTTAATGATTTTTAAACGAGACATATATGTAACGATTATCGTTGTAAAGACATTTAATGTATATATATCATATTAAGAGATATTCATACATGATAATATCATGATAATATAATAATTTAAAATCTCATTTGATATTATAAACATTGGGTTAACAACATTTAACAAGATCGTTAACCTAAAGGTTTCAAAACAACACTTACATGTAACGACTAACGATGACTTAACGACTCAGTTAAAATGTATATACATGTAGTGTTTTAATATGTATTTATACACTTTTGAAAGACTTCAATACACTTATCAAAATACTTCTACTTAACAAAAATGCTTACAATTACATCCTCGTTCAGTTTCATCAACAATTCTACTCGTATGCACCCGTATTCGTACTCGTACAATACACAGCTTTTAGATGTATGTACTATTGGTATATACACTCCAATGATCAGCTCTTAGCAGCCCATGTGAGTCACCTAACACATGTGGGAACCATCATTTGGCAACTAGCATGAAATATCTCATAAAATTACAAAAATATGAGTAATCATTCATGACTTATTTACATGAAAACAAAATTACATATCCTTTATATCTAATCCATACACCAACGACCAAAAACACCTACAAACACTTTCATTCTTCAATTTTCTTCATCTAATTGATCTCTCTCAAGTTCTATCTTCAAGTTCTAAGTGTTCTTCATAAATTCCAAAAGTTCTAGTTTCATAAAATCAAGAATACTTTCAAGTTTGGTAGCTCACTTCCAATCTTGTAAGGTGATCATCCAACCTCAAGAAATCTTTGTTTCTTACAGTAGGTTATCATTCTAATACAAGGTAATAATCATATTCAAACTTTGGTTCAATTTCTATAACTATAACAATCTTATTTCAAGTGATGATCTTACTTGAACTTGTTTTCGTGTCATTATTCTGCTTCAAGAACTTCGAGCCATCCAAGGATCCATTGAAGCTAGATCCATTTTTCTCTTTTCCAGTAGGTTTATCCAAGGAACTTAAGGTAGTAATGATGTTCATAACATCATTCGATTCATACATATAAAGCTATCTTATTCGAAGGTTTAAACTTGTAATCACTAGAACATAGTTTAGTTAATTCTAAACTTGTTCGCAAACAAAAGTTAATCCTTCTAACTTGACTTTTAAAATCAACTAAACACATGTTCTATATCTATATGATATGCTAACTTAATGATTTAAAACCTGGAAACACGAAAAACACCGTAAAACCGGATTTACGCCGTCGTAGTAACACCGCGGGCTGTTTTGGGTTAGTTAATTAAAAACTATGATAAACTTTGATTTAAAAGTTGTTATTCTGAGAAAATGATTTTTATTATTGATGATGTAGCGTGGGGGTACGAAATAGTATTATATTTTTGATACGAAAAGCGATACAGATTACACAAGTTTCAATTATTTATTTACAAATGGGATATACCTAAACCTTGCTACAACACTATAGGTAGTGTACCTAATCGTAGAGTAGTATAGTTTTTAGTAAGTCCGGTTCGTTCCACAGGGAGCGGGCTTATTGCACACTATATTTTTAAACAACTATATTTGTACAAAATATATATAATTATATATAATAATATATAAAAGGGGGTTTACCGTTTAATGACCGGTTTGTCGATTTATATTTTAAGCGAAGCGTATAGTAAATGATGATATTTAAATAACAATAAAATAAATAACAATAATTAAAATGACAATAAATAAAAGTACAAGGAAATATGAAATAAAATATATTATGCTTAATTAAACTTCCGTAACCATGATGGTTGACGTGTTGATTTTACTTTTATGCCCATGGGTTAATTGTCCTTTGTCCTGGATTATTTAATATGTCCGTCTGGTTTTTGTCCATAACAGTCCATCGGTCATAAATATAAAGTGCGAGTATCCTCGTCAAATTACCCTTATACCCGAAGTCAAATATTCCAACTGATTAAGGATTTAAACTGTGACGCAGCTATCACTTCTGTCAACAATTACACCAGTTATCACTGTATGTAATCCACCCCTGTTTTAATTAGTTTATGAATATTAATTCATCCACTTGATCAGAATGAATAATCAATTACCCAACCCAATTGATTAATTAAATGATTATAACAGATTTCATATGAACGTCACTAAATAGGGCAACCATAATCATTATTAATTATTAGGTTAATTAATTTGAAGATAGGTTCGACAGACTCCAATGAGTTGTCACTCAATTAGACAATACCCCCCATCTATTAATAGTCAATAATCCAATTTCCACAAGTGTCGGTCTTTTGCCCAAACCTTAATTATGGTCCAAAGTTCAATAACCCAATTTTAGTAATTAGCCCAACATCATGAGTACTTCATTTTAAATAAGCATAATAACGACTTAGCTACGAGACATTAATTTAAAAAGGAGAACATAGCTTACATTGATTATTTATCGCGTAGTGGTACACGGACAGAGCTCTGACTTTAAAACCCGTAAAAATAACTTTTACATAACTCAAACTAATCTAATATAACACTAATCTATAATATATATATATATATATATATATATATATATATATATATATATATATATATATATATATATATATATATATATATATATTATATAAATTATATATTTATTTATTTATTATCTTACGGAGTATTATTATTATTATGTTATTAAACTCGGCAGAATTCGCGACCTTTTATAGGGATTCTGAAATTTCTGTGCTCCGCGAGTCGCGGCACTTTGTGCCTGAGAACTCCGCGAGTCGCGGGGATATGGAATACAGCTCACACCCCTTTGGATCTTCTTTGCCGACGTTTTATATATATAAATATAAAATATAAATAATTAATATAATTATTTATATATTATATTATATTCTTGTGCATAGTAGACTTGTAATTTTTAGTCCGTTGCGTCGGGCGTTGATAGTTGACTCATGTCCTGGTTCCGAATTTTCGAACGTCCTTGCGTACAATTTAATATCTTGTACTTTGCGTTTTGTAACTTGTACTCTTATCTTTTTTAGACGTTCTTCATCAATAATTTGAACCACTTGGATTGTATCTTGTACATTTGAGCTTTTTGGTCATTTGCGTCTTCAAATCGTCGTTTTCGCCTTTTGTCTTCTCACTTATTTAATATAAACGATTACAACTTAAAATAGGACAATTACAACTAAATAATTTACATATTGGGGGGATATTGCTACTAAATATATGTTCATTTGGAGCACTATCAAATATCCCCACACTTGAACGTTGCTTGTCCTCAAGCAATACAGAACTTGAAATAAAAACATACATGAATCACTTTTTTATTCATCACACTTTGTACATCAGTGATTTTGATATGGTGGAATAAACAATGATAGTAACGATAGAACCATGGTTAAAGGTGGGTGTGTCATCCACAGTTGCCTCGGGTTTAGGTCAACGACACTTGCAATCAAATAGCCGATTTACTTTCGGTTTCCAAAGCAAAGTGCACATTTGAAAGGCGGTTTACAGTCCCACATGACTATGAAAATTTAGATCCGTTAGGAAATTGGATCTTTATGAAAACATTTGATCTTTTAAAAATTCAATCTAGCTTTTACCCTAGACACGTTTTCCGGAATAACCCTTCACCGGTGTTTGCAAAATATTTTTGTGGGTTGTGTGGGTTTCAGATTTGAAAATTTTAGCTCAACACTTGTGGTTTTGTGTCACCCACTTGCTAACCTTGTATTAGGAAAGCAACACGTTCAGTATACTTGCTCCGTATATTACCTTTCGATAAACTACCGTCCGGTTGTAAAGGAAAGCGTTGAACAAGCAACTGTTAAGGCAATGTCCCCTGACATGCTTTTAATTATGGTCTATAACGTGTCGGACGCAATTACTATCCTTTGTAGGAGCAATAGTAAAGCTCACCCTAGGAATTTTTCGGTCTGGCACAAGGTCCTGTCTTCGACCATGCTATGCAACCACCGTTCTTACGGTTGACACCCGATTTGGTTCAGGTGACCTAATGAATTCCAGGTGAATTCCTAGGATTTTACGTTCAATGGTAATGAACGCATTGAAAATGGGTTTTCAGAAAACAAATCGGTTTATAATTTTGATCAAAATATTTTCTCGTTCAAGCTCGAGTTTAGATATCATTGAATTCCATGAGTTTGTAATTCTCAATCTTTAAGGTCAATCTCAAGGATTGAGTAATATCAGGCTTAAAAGGAGATTATCCTTTCTGGGGATCTGATTCATTAGTCTTATCAAGCTAATTTGCACGGTGCCCCCCATTGTACGAGATAAATCCTTCTCATGGTTAGGATAAATCTGACCACTTGGCGACCCTGTTTGATGCTGAGGTCCGTGGATTTCCTGCTGATTTTAGAGATGACTTTTCTAGATTTTTCGTCAACCTACAGCTGGTCTGGACAACAACTTCATGACCTAAATCAAGAAGCGCGTGTCTTTTTCAGAAGACTTTACTTCCTTTTAATGATGGAATTGATTCATCATGTAGATCCATCTTTTCTTTTCTTTCATCGGGTAAAACAGTTAATTTAGTCCAAAACAAAAGCACCTGCAATAACTTTACGGAAACATGTGATAGATAATTTTTTTTTATTGAATAACTTGGTATATTCTCCCCACACTTGGCTTTTATTTATTATGTTCTTTGCCTTTTTATTCTCTTATATTCCATTTTAAATGAATTCAAGCGTTTTGGGTTGTTTCTCAATTTATGTCCTTTCCGAGGTAACGATAATTTCGGCATTAACACCTAGTTTTATCGTTCATAAATATGTATAAACATGATTTTGAATTCATTTAGTTTAAAATTTTTTAAATTTTCATAAAATTTGGCAAATAAGCCAAGTATAAACCCGAGAGAATTTATAACCCTTCCCCACACTTGAGATCATGCAATGCCCTCATTTGCATGAAATCAGACTATAATTACAAATTCATGAGGGTGATTAGTGTAGAAAAGTGATAAAAAAATACCCAGTTTGTAATTACAAAGCTCGTCGAATGATAGATGGCGCGCCTCATCGTTCATTCCTTCTTTTGTTATTTCACACATGTTTTTCTTCAAAAATGGTTGCTTTTCTGAACTGTTTGCTAATATTTGAAAATGCGTCTTTTACCCTAATTTATTATTCATGTTTATTTAACGAGTTATGCACTAACCCGAACCCCTAATTTAACGTTAAATGGGGTTAGACTTCCCCATACTTAGCTGACGACATGTGAAGTCGGTAGAATAAGTTCCACGAATTAAAATAGTGAGCCAGTTATTTACATCTCGGGTGGTGTATAATATATTAATGGGTTTAAAGTTTAGACTCACCAGATCGTCACTACTTAATTCTTTTTTAAGTATAGCTTTCAGTAAATGGATGTGTCTCTTTTCTAGTTCTTGGTCAAATGGATCGATATACACCGACATACTTATTTCTATAGGGTGGACAATTCCTAATATTTCCTTCCTTTTATTCTCAGGATCAAAATTTTCACCTCTATTACCCAATTGGGTGAAATTTGAGGTGTCATTATCTATTAAAGCTCGTAGTTCATCTTCGGTAGATGACTCGTCTATTGAGAATATTGGGTTGGAAGGTTGTGGAATGGTGAAGTTCGGTTTGGCCTCGGGGGTAAAATTTTCAACGTTATCGTTTTCCCAAGAGTACCAATTTGTCACCCTTACTTCTTCTTCATCATCCATTGATGGATTGATGATTTCGTCGGTAGAGGCTAATGTGTCAATATGTTGTGAAATTGGTAAAGCTGAATAAAAAGTATCATCGGGATAGTTGGTGATTTCGGAGCTCTCGAATTCATCAAAATTCGATGATATGAGATTTTCTTGTACAATACTCCTCAGATCAACAGGTGTGTAGTCTGATAGAGTTTCAGCTTGCCGGTTTACAAACTCTCTCATTTGTTCATTTTGAGCATTGAGTTCTTCGAGTTTGATTTTCATATAATCTAAAGAATTTTCAGGCACATAATTTTCCTCGTCTTCTGGTTGTTGAGTTTGAATATATTCTTGGGGATAATCCCAATTTGAATTGTATTCTTCGTAATCGTTCCATTCAGGTTCCGTGGGTGCGTAATTTTTCATAGGAACGTAATAGTAACATTTCCATGTTGAGTGATAATCTCCACAAATTTCACAACCAGTTATTGTTTCGTCGTTCGTGATCCAAGATTGACCGAATGAATTTTTATCAACACTCGTTTGAGAGTATTGATTTAATTGATTTCGGATATCAAAAAGAGTTTCCATAGCCTTGTTTTCAAAATTTTCCATTTTATTGCGATGGCCAAATTTTAGCTACAATGTGGTGCATTTACTAATTATCCTATTAGTTATAAAAATAGAAAAACTTATATAAGTTGTCCAATTAATAGACTTTTCTGCTTTTGCCCACGTTTCGAATAGCCAAAAGATGCAGCAGGGAGCCAGAACCCTTTAAATCGGAAGCTCACAACTCAGCCACTAACAAATCCAACTATTACTACGAAGCAGAAAATTGTCAACGTCCATTAATTTAACCACTTAAATAATTTTTCTTTCCGTTTGAGATATTAGATAAGAAATAGAGAAAATTTCTAAGTCCTAAAAACTAAAGCGTCGAGAAATAAGAAAGAAAAAGAATGCGAGTCGAAAAACGTCGAAAAATAAAAATAAGAAAATAGCGCGTCGTAACTTAAAAGTCTAAAAATTATATCTAAAAAGTTGCGCCTAAAGGTCTAAAGGTAAATGTAATTTTATTCAGAAAACGGCAATTACTTAAAGGCACTAAAATCTATTTAAAACTAAAGCGAAAAATGACGTCGCAAAATTCTAAAGCACCTAAATCTTAGTCTAAAAAAAAAAACACTTAAGGGATTTTACGGCAAAGCCTAAAAATATAGAAGTAAAAATAACTATGGCAAAAACTAAGTTTAAAACTAAATATGAGCGAAAAATACAAATATTACGCTAAAATGATTAAAAAGGGACAAAATATAAAAATATACAAAAAGTTGTAAAAAAATACAATTTTTATAAAAATATTATTTTTATATTATTTATTTTATAATAGTATTAATTTTTATATATAAATAAAACTAATTAAAATTTAATATTACAAATTAATTAAAAACTTAAACTAAATAATATTATATATAAAACCTAATTAGGTTTAATAATAATAATAATAAATAATTAAAACCTAAATCGTATTAATTGCTGGACCAGGTTCGTGTCAGATGGCTCCGCGAGTCGCGGTTCCCGAAGCTGCAAACCCCGCGAGTCGCGGGGTTCCAGAATTCAACTCTGGTACTGTTTGAAATTCGACTTTTTTTTTTTTTTTTTTTTTTTTTAGGATTTTATATTGTTTTTCTAAAAATAATATATATTTATACAGAAATGAATTAAAAATATAGAGTTTTGCCGACTCCCCGGCAGCGGCGCCAAAAACTTGATGATGTAGCGTGGGGGTACGAAATAGTATTATATTTTTGATACGAAAAGCGATACAGATTACACAAGTTTCAATTATTTATTTACAAATGGGATATACCTAAACCTTGCTACAACACTATAGGCAGTGTACCTAATCGTAGAGTAGTATAGTTTTTAGTAAGTCCGGTTCGTTCCACAGGGAGCGGGCTTATTGCACACTATATTTTTAAACAACTATATTTGTACAAAATATATATAATTATATATAATAATATATAAAAGGGGGTTTACCGTTTAATGACCGGTTTGTCGATTTATATTTTAAGTGAAGCGTATAGTAAATGATGATATTTAAATAACAATAAAATAAATAACAATAATTAAAATGACAATAAATAAAAGTACGAGGAAATATGAAATAAAATATATTATGCTTATTTAAACTTCCGTAACCATGATGGTTGACGTGTTGATTTTAGTTTTATGCCCATGGGTTAATTGTCCTTTGTCCTGGATTATTTAATATGTCCGTCTGGTTTTTGTCCATAACAGTCCATCGGTCATAAATATAAAGTGCGAGTATCCTCGTCAAATTACCCTTATACCCGAAGTCAAATATTCCAACTGATTAAGGATTTAAACTGTGACGCAGCTATCACTTCTGTCAACAATTACACCAGTTATCACTGTATGTAATCCACCCCTGTTTTAATTAGTTTATGAATATTAATTCATCCACTTGATCAGAATGAATAATCAATTACCCAACCCAATTGATTAATTAAATGATTATAACAGATTCCATATGAACGTCACTAAATAGGACAACCATAATCATTATTAATTATTAGGTTAATTAATTTGAAGATAGGTTCAACAGACTCCAATGAGTTGTCACTCAATTAGACAATACCCCCCATCTATTAATAGTCAATAATCCAATTTCCACAAGTGTCGGTCTTTTGCCCAAACCTTAATTATGGTCCAAAGTTTAATAACCCAATTTTAGTAATTAGCCCAACATCATGAGTACTTCATTTTAAATAAGCATAATAACGACTTAGCTACGAGACATTAATTTAAAAAGGAGAACATAGCTTACATTGATTATTTATCGCGTAGTGGTACACGGACAGAGCTCTGACTTTAAAACCCGTAAAAATAACTTTTACATAACTCAAACTAATCTAATATAACACTAATCTATAATATATATATATATATATATATATATATATATATATATATATATATATATATATATATATATATATATATATATATTATAAATTATATATTTATTTATTTATTATCTTACGGAGTATTATTATTATTATGTTATTAAACTCGGCAGAATTCGCGACCTTTTATAGGGATTCTGAAATTTCTGTGCTCCGCGAGTCGCGGCACTTTGTGCCTGAGAACTCCGCGAGTCGCGGGGATATGGAATACAGCTCACACCCCTTTGGATCTTCTTTGCTGACGTTTTATATATATAAATATAAAATATAAATAATTAATATAATTATTTATATATTATATTATATTCTTGTGCATAGTAGACTTGTAATTTTTAGTCCGTTGCGTCGGGCGTTGATAGTTGACTCATGTCCTGGTTCCGGATTTTCGAACGTCCTTGCGTACAATTTAATATCTTGTACTTTGCGTTTTGTAACTTGTACTCTTATCTTTTTTAGACGTTCTTCATCAATAATTTGAACCACTTGGATTGTATCTTGTACATTTGAGCTTTTTGGTCATTTGCGTCTTCAAATCGTCGTTTTCGCCTTTTGTCTTCGCACTTATTAAATATAAACGATTACAACTTAAAATTGGACAATTACAACTAAATAATTTACATATTGGGAGGATATTGCTACTAAATATATGTTCATTTGGAGCACTATCAATTATGAACATGAAACTATATCCAAAAATTATGGTTAAACTCAAAGTGGAAGTATGTTTTCTAAAATGGTCATCTAGACGTCGTTCTTTCGACTGAAATGACTACCTTTACAAAACCGACTTGTAACTTATTTTTCTGACTATAAACCTATACTTTTTCTGTTTAGATTCATAAAATAGAGTTCAATATGAAACCATAGCAATTTGATTCACTCAAAACGGATTTAAAATGAAGAAGTTATGGGTAAAACAAGATTGGATAATTTTTCTCATTTTAACTACGTGAAAATTGGTAACAAATCTATTCCAACCATAACTTAATCAACTTGTATTGTATATTATGTAATCTTGAGATACCATAGACACGTATACAATGTTTCGACCTATCATGTCGACACATCTATATATATTTCGGAACAACCATAGACACTCTATATGTGAATGTTGGAGTTAGCTATACAGGGTTGAGGTTGATTCCAAAATATATATAGTTTGAGTTGTGATCAATACTGAGATACGTATACACTGGGTCGTGGATTGATTCAAGATAATATTTATCGATTTATTTCTGTACATCTAACTGTGGACAACTAGTTGTAGGTTACTAACGAGGACAACTGACTTAATAAACTTAAAACATCAAAATATATTAAAAGTGTTGTAAATATATTTTGAACATACTTTGATATACATGTATATATTGTTATAGGTTCGTGAATCAACCAGTGGCCAAGTCTTACTTCCCGACGAAGTAAAAATCTGTGAAAGTGAGTTATAGTCCCACTTTTAAAATCTAATATTTTTGGGATGAGAATACATGCAGGTTTTATAAATGATTTACAAAATAGACACAAGTACGTAAAACTACATTCTATGGTTGAATTATCAAAATCGAATATGCCCCTTTTTATTAAGTCTGGTAATCTAAGAATTAGGGAACAGACACCCTAATTGACGCGAATCCTAAAGATAGATCTATTGGGCCTAACAAACCCCATCCAAAGTACCGGATGCTTTAGTACTTCGAAATTTATATCATATCCGAAGGGTGTCCCGGAATGATGGGGATATTCTTATATATGCATCTTGTTAATGTCGGTTACCAGGTGTTCACCATATGAATGATTTTTATCTCTATGTATGGGATGTGTATTGAAATATGAAATCTTGTGGTCTATTATTATGATTTGATATATATAGGTTAAACCTATAACTCACCAACATTTTTGTTGACGTTTTAAGCATGTTTATTCTCAGGTGATTATTAAGAGCTTCCGCTGTCGCATACTTAAATAAGGACGAGATTTGGAGTCCATGCTTGTATGATATTGTGTAAAAACTGCATTCAAGAAACTTATTTTGTTGTAACATATTTGTATTGTAAACCATTATGTAATGGTCGTGTGTAAACAAGATATTTTAGATTATCATTATTTGATAATCTACGTAAAGCTTTTTAAAACCTTTATCTATGAAATAAAGGTTATGGTTTGTTTTAAAAATGAATGCAGTCTTTGAAAAATGTCTCATATAGAGGTCAAAACCTCGCAACGAAATCAATTAATATGGAACGTTTTTAATCAATAAGAACGGGACATTTCATGCAACGCCAACGAAGACTAAATCCTAATATGCAAGATGTAGTTAAGAAAGAGATTATTAAACTGCTAGATGCAGGTTAGATATATCCAATTTCTGATAGTCCATGGGTAAGCCCAGTTCAATGCGTACCTAAGAAGGGTGGCATGACTGTCATTACAAATGAGAAAAATGAGCTTATTCCTACTAGGACTGTAACAGGATGGCGTGTGTGTATTGATTATAGAAAATTAAATGACGCCACCAGAAAAGATCACTTTCCGTTACCTTTCATAGATCAAATGTTGGAAAGATTAGCCGAAAATAGTTACTATTGTTTCCTAGATGGATTTTCCGGATATTTTCAAATTCCAATAGCACCCGAAGATCAAGAGAAAACCACATTCACGTGCCCTTATGGTACTTTTGCTTACAAACACATGCCATTTGGACTTTGCAATGCCCCTGCAACCTTTCAAAGGTGTATGATGGCGATTTTTCATGACATGATAGAAGAATGCATGGAAGTTTTCATGGATGACTTTTTAGTCTTCGGTGATACATTTGAATCATGTCTAGTTAATCTTGAACGAATGCTTATTAGATGCGAACAATCAAATCTAGTACTTAATTGGGAGAAATGCCATTTCATGGTTAAAGAAGGCATCGTTCTTGGACATAAAATTTCAAAAGAAGGAATTGAAGTGGATAGAGCTAAAGTAGATGTAATTGCTAAACTTCCACATCCCACCAATGTTAGAGGAGTTAGGAGTTTTCTAGGGCATGCCGGTTTGTACCGACGTTTCATAAAAGATTTTTCTAAAATTGCCACTCCTATGAATAAACTCCTAGAAAAGGATGCTCCATTCATCTTTTCAGATGAGTGTATCAAATCTTTTAATATTCTTAAAGAAAAACTCACTAATGCGCCGATCATGATAACACCAAATTGGAATCTACCATTTGAACTAATGTGCGATGCAAGTGATTTTGCAATGGGATCCGTTTTAGGACAAAGGATTGAAAAACGATTTCAACCTATATATTATGCTAGTAAGACGTTACAAGGAGCACAAACAAACTATACAACTACTGAAAAAGAACTCCTTGCTATTGTCTTTGCTTTTGACAAATTTCGATCATATCTCGTTCTAGCAAAAACGGTGGTCTATACCGACCATTCTGCTCTTAGATACTTATTTTCAAAACAAGATGCTAAACCAAGATTAATCCGTTGGATCTTACTCTTACAAGAGTTTGATATTGAAATCCGAGATAAAAGAGGAGCAGAAAATCTCGCCGCTGATCATCTTTCTCGTCTTGAAAATCCTGAGTTAGAAGTTCTAAATGAATCGGCCATACAAGACAACTTTCCTGATGAATATCTATTGAAGATAGATTATAATGAAATTCCATGGTTTGCAGACTATGCAAACTACTTAGTTTGTGGATTCCTTGAAAAAGGATTATCGTACCAAAGACGAAAGAAATTCTTCAGTGATATAAAACACTATTTTTGGGAAGATCCACATCTGTTTAAAAGTTGTCCCGATGGAATAATACGCCGATGTGTATTTGGAGATGAAGCTAGTAAAATATTAAACCATTGTCACACAGGACCAACAGGAGGGCATTATGGGCCTCAACTAACAGCAAGAAAAGTTTATGATGCTGGATTCTATTGGCCTACAATTTACAAAGACGCACACCTACTTTGCAAATCCTGTGATGCTTGTCAAAGGGCCGGAAAAATAAGTCAACGTGATGAAATGCCACAAAATGTCATCCAAGTATGTGAAGTATTTGACATTTGGGGTATTGACTTTATGGGTCCATTTCCAAAATCTCATAATAATCTATATATACTCGTAGCCATTGATTATGTATCTAAATGGGCAGAAGCACAAGCTCTCCCAACTAACGATGCACGAGTTGTAGTCAACTTTTTAAAACGTCTTTTTGCAAGGTTTGGAACACCGAAAGCTTTAATAAGTGATCGGGGTACTCATTTCTGTAATAATCAACTTGAGAAAGTTCTTAAAAGATATGGAGTAACTCATAAAATCTCCACCGCATATCATCCACAAACAAGTGGACAAGTTGAAAATACCAACCGAGCTTTAAAACGTATTCTAGAGAAAACTGTAGGATCAAATCTAAAGGAATGGTCCATTAAATTGGAGGATGCACTCTGGGCTTTTAGAACAGCCTACAAAACTCCAATTGGAACCACACCTTTTAGACTTGTTTATGGAAAAGCATGTCATCTTCCAGTAGAAATTGAACACAAAGCATTTTGGGCTTTGAAGACATGTAATCTTGATTTACATGAAGCCAGACGTCTACGATTAAGTCAACTAAACGAATTAGAAGAATTAAGACATGAAGCATACGAAAATTCGTTAATCTATAAAGAAAGAACGAAGAAATGGCATGATAAAAGAATCAGAAGTTCAAAAGAATTTAAAGAAGGAGACAGAGTTCTTCTTTTCAATTCACGATTCAAGCTATTTCCTGGAAAATTGAAATCAAGATGGTCTGGACCATTCATAGTCAAAAGAGTTTTCCCATACGGAACGATAGAATTAATAAATTCAAATGGAATTGAATTTAAAGTTAATGGTCACAGAGTTAAACATTACATACATGGTCCGATGGAAGTCGACAACGAAGTTAATCACAATTTCGACACCACAGCTAACTAAGTGTGGGGAGAATCAAGTCTTTAAAGGATAATATGTATTTCTGTTAGAGTTAGATTGTCTGTTTTCGTGTAGTTCTCGAAAATGGAACCCGAATGGTCTTTCCCTAGCAGACCCTAAAGAACTAGTCTTCTCCCCCCATTCTGAATTTTTATTTTTTTTTAGGTTTTTACAAAATGAAGACTGCCTGTGAACTAAACCATGGTCTAATGCTACACGCTTTAATCACTAAACGTAATAATGACATACTACCGAGTGAATTAGTATCAGTAATCAGAGAAAGAATGGACGGAGTTAGAAAAGAATCCAGATGCGAAGATAATAAGTTACAATTTGGTAAAGAAAAATCAAAATCCGCAGTGAAAAGAAGAGCACGACACCTAGAAAGATGTCACAAATGCGGAAAATGGTCACATGGAGGTAAATGTTCAAATAATCAAACCTATTCAAACACCGAATTTGTTACTTTATGCAGAGACGGACCGTTCATATGTTTAGAAGAAAAGACACTGAATGCTCGAGGTTACGCCTATGTAGCTATGGAAAACCAATTAAACTGACTATCTTATGAATGGGATAGATCATATAACTAAGAAATCTATTTCACAGGTATGTTTGTACAGTTTTTATTTTTATTTTTATTTTTAACCTTTTGATAATAAACGCTAATTTGTTCGCTATAAAGTATTAAATTGGTATTAAATAAAATTAGGTTTGGCGAACGAAATTATTGATATCATTCAAAAATTTATTACATCACTGCGAAATTTAACGTTTATTCTTAAGGTATAAATATCTTTAATCAATCAACCCAAAATATTTCAAAAATTCGTCATGAGTTAAATTAGGTCTTGGAACCGAAATTACTTTACCGAAAAGAGGGGCGCATATTTTTGATAATATTTGATTGATTAAAGTGGGATAAAAAGCCAAAAAGATTTTTAATTTTATTTTTACCATGTTTTTAAAATTAATATATAAATCTTAAATTAATATTGTAAACTTTGTAAAAACAATATATTTAAAATTGAAATATTTGAAAAATTAATATAAGTTTGGTGTGAATTTATAATATGAATTTTTAAATTAAGTTTGGTGAGAATTTTTAACTTTAATTTTGAATTTTATATTTAAGTTGTGTGAATTTAAAAACAAAAAATGTACTTTATCTCATTAAGTTAAAAATATGATTTTTAAAATTCATCGTAAGTTGAAGACTAGGTCTTTGAACCGAAATTGCTTTACCCAAGGGAGGGACGAGAACTTTTATTATCATTATTTTTAATCTTATTGAATTAAAGTATACAAAAAACATTAAAAAACCAAAAATCTTAGCTTTTAAAACAATCGCTACAAAAAGACAAATTTTAAAATTTTGTCGAAGGACGGACTAGGACATCGATCCGAAACGACCTCGTCCTAAATAATAAGGAAAACAAAATTTTAAAAAAATTATTTACTTAATTGTTTTATAAGTTAAAGATTATAAAAAAAAAAAAAAAAAAAACCAAACTCCGCGACTCGCGGAGTTTGGAGGCTTAAATGCCGCGAGTCGCGGGAGGACCGGATTACAGAAAAATAAAACGAGCTGAAACAGCTCAGTTTCACTCCCCACAACAGAAAACACAGCGAAAAAATGCCGAAAAAACACCCAAAAACACCCCCAAAATCACAATTTTTAACCGTTAATCACCAAATCTTTTACTAAAATCATGTTGAGAAGGATGCTATCTAGGAATTACTCAAGAAAAATGGTAAATTTCTACACCTAAACACCATTTAATCCGAAATTTGTTGTTCTTGAGCAATTTTTTCCCCAATTTGATTTTGATGCTTTTTAGTGTAATTATGCTTAAATTGTTTATGTATTATGCTTGTATAACCTAGATTGATGCTATTTAACATGATTAGAAGCCTTAAACTTCAAATTTTGAGTAATCTAGGGTTTGTGTTCTTGAGCAAATTTGGGGCTTTTTGATATAAACAGGTTATGGCCGATTTTTGACATGAATTGTTGCTAAATTAAGTAGTGTAACATGTTGAGGTAGTTAAATGATCCAAACTTTGAGCCTAAACATGATTTTGAGAATTAAAGTGGACTTTTTCAAAGTCTAAAATTCATGAACTTGATTTTTGAGAGATAATGCCATTTGAGACTTGTTTAATTGCTAGTAATGATTATTTTGACATGTTATTTGAGTTAAATGCTTATGAACTTGGCGAACATTTTCATATATGCTTATTTGAAAAAGTGTAGATTTGATAAAAATGTGAAAATGAGCTTAAGTTTGATATAAATTGATCATGTCATTGTAATTATTTTGATTGATGATTTTGCTGACACTAATGCATATTTGGATGCACAAAAATTGTGTTTGATGTGTTTTGCAGACTGAAAGGGGTGAATCTTCATCCCAAGCTCGCAATGCTCCTACTGAGAATGCGGAACAACAGGAGGTGGATAACTACTACAAGCAGGATATACCTCATCCAGTCATGACCTTTTCTGATATGCACTTGGAAGAGTTGCACCCGAACCTGAGATTTGACAGACTTTGGATAGATTATCCAAAATATCAAAGGGGTTTGCATACTCTTCATTCTAAGGTGGTTGAGGTACCGAGGGTCATAGAATGGGGACCCTTAGAAGCTGTAGAATTGGCCGGGCCAATTAGGGAATTACTGGTACAGAGGTATGGTAATTCTACTTTTAATGACTGGGTACGTTTATTCACCATGCGTAGACCTGTATATAAAGTATGGTGTGAAGAATTATTGTGTAGTATAGAGTTGAATGATCGGGTAGCTAGTTTAACCGATCGTTCTTTTATTAGATTTTTGTTAGGCGGTTCGATGCGCCACATGTCTTTACTGGACATGGCTCAGGCTTTACGTATATATACGCCTGAGGAGTTAGCATCTGCCGATTGTAGAGGGTTGATAGTAAACGGTAGAAAGATAGATGAAAATTTTGATACACACGGTGTGTGGAGTCAAATGACAAGCCATCACCGTTTCAAAGGGGAAAATTACTCTTATTTGAATATAGATAGAGCTGAATTAAGAGTAATTCATAGGGTTTTAGCTAATTCGATTACACAAAGGGGTAAGAACAAGGAAAAAGTAAATGAACAGGATTTGTTTTACCATATGTGTATTCGAGACCCACAAAGCGCTGTAAGTATACCATATTGTGTGGGTTATTATTTATCAGCTATGGTTCGGGGGATGAGACCGCATAGCATAATAGGAGGTGGTATTTTTATTACTTTGATTGCTGAATATCTCGGTGTGGATATAAGTCGGGGGGATTATTAGTAGAAGAACCAGAACTCCGCGATATTATAGGTTTAAATGTATACCATGGTGCGAAAGTTTTGAAGAGGCGAAATAACGCCGCAGTACCATACCATGGTAGACATCCACAGGTTGAGAGAAACCAACAGCAAGGTAATGTAGGAGGGGGAAATGAGATGCAAGAAATGCAAAGGTTTATAGCTTCACAGGAGTACGAAAATGCTAGACAGAGAGCATTTGAGGATTGGCAAGTTCATCAGAACCAAATCATAGCTCATTGCCAACATATAGGTCGAAACTATATTCCTACACCAAAACCCATCTTCCCTCCCTGGTCTATAGAGATGCAGCCACCGTATCCTACGTATAACCCTGCCGAAGCATTCTATAGCACCTATGGTTATGCTTGGAACCCCTATTGGTACCAGTATCATCCCTAGTATACTTAGTTTTATTTATTTTGTAATTTGTAATGATTGATACGTTTAATACTTTTGTTAATATTGTAATAATTTTTATAATTGTCTAACTTTTATTCTTACATTTTAATAATTTTTGAATGTGGGGTAATATACCAAACTTCAAAAATATGTATATATGTTTGCAGTTTATCTTATGTACACAACAGGGTAAAACAACGCATTTTCAAAGACTGGCATTAAGTTCAGCAAAAGCAACTAATTTTGACGACAAGATGCAAAATATATTTGAAATAACAACAAGACGGAATGAACAAATGATGTGCACCATTTATCATTCAGCAAACAAACGCCAATATATTTGGAAACTTTGGTAAAAATTTAATCATTTTCACACAAATCACCCTCAATAATTTAAATTGTTACTGATTTCTTGCAAATGAGGGCATTGCAAGATCTTAAGTGTGGGAAGGGGTTAAATTCTTTCGGATTTTAAAATTTTTATCTTAAACACTTGGTTACCATTAAAAATACTAGTAAAGCAGTAGTTGTATTAGAATCTAGTGCTCTCTGATAATAAAGAACAGCCCTAGTCTTATATACTGACTACCCAATTCTAGTAAAATTTTTCAAAATTTTCAATTAAATGAACTCAAAATCATGTTTATACATATTTATGAACGATAAAACTAGGTTTTAACACCGAAATTATTGTAACCTCGGAAAGGACATAAATTGAGAAACAAACCAAAATGTTAAAATTCATTTAAAATGGAATAGAGAACGATAAAAAGGAAAATAAAAGCCAAGTGTGGGAAAATTCTCCAAGTTATTCAAAACATATATCACATATTTCTGTAACAAATAACTGAAAATACTTTTGCTTTGGACTAAACTAAACTGTTTTACCCGATGAAAGAAAAGAAAAGATGGATCTACACGATGAATCAATTCCATAATTAAAAGGAAGTAAAGTCTTCCGAAAAAGACACGCGCTTCTTGATTTAGGTCATGAAGTTGTCGTCCAGACCAGCTGTAGGTTGACGAAAAATCCAGTAAAGTCATCACTAAAATCAGCAGGAAATCCACGGACCTCAGCATTAAACAGGGTCGCCAAGTGGTTAGATTTATCCTAACCATGAGAAGGATTTATCTTGTACAATGGGGGGGGCACCGTGCAAATTAGCTTGATAAGACTAATGAATCAGATCCCCAGAAAGGATAATCTCCTTAAAGGTTAAAAATCAGCTTTTAAGCCTGATATTACTCAATCCTAGAGATTGACCTTAAAGATTGAGAATTCAAACTCATGGAATTCAATGATATCTAAACTCGAGCTTAAACGAGAAAATATTTTGATCAAAATTACAAACCGATTTGTTTTCTGAAAACCCTATTTTCAATGCGTTCATTACCATTGAACGTAAAATCCTAGGAATTCACTTGGAATTCATTAGGTCACCTGAAACAAATCGGGTGTCAACCGTAAGAACGGTGGTTGCATAGCATGGTCAAAGACAGGGCCTTTTGCCAGACCGAAAAATTATAAGGGTGAGCTTTACTATTGCTCCTACCAAGGATAGTAATTACGTCCAACACGTTATAGACCATAATTAAAAGCATGTCAGGGGACATTGCCTTAACAGTTGCTTGTTCAACGCTTTCCTTTACAACCGGACGGTAGTTTACCGAAAGGTAATATACGGGACAAGTGAACTGGACGTGTTGCTTTCCAAATACAAGGTTAGCAAGTGGGTGACACAAAACCATAAGTTTTGAGCTAAAATTTTCAAATCTGAAACCCACCAAACCCACAAAAATATTTTGCAAACACCGGTAAAGGGTTATTCCGGAAAACTTATCTAGGGTAAAAACTAGATTTAATTTTCAAAAGATCAAATGTTTTCATAAAGATCCAATTTTCTTAATGGATCTAAATTTTTATAGTCATGTGGGACTGTAAATCATATCGTTACTACCATTGTTTATACCGCCGTATAGAAAATCACTGATGTACAAAGTGTGAAGAATAAAGAAGTGATTCTAGTATTTCAAGACGATATTGCTTGAGGACAAGCAACGCTCAAGTGTGGAAATATTTGATAATGCTAAAAACGAACATATATTTCATAGCATTATTCCTCAAGGAAGACAAGCTTTTAGTTGCAATTGTTCTATTTACAAGTGATATTCGTTTAAATAATAAAAGGTGAAGACAAAAGACAGATTCGACGAATTGAAGACGCAAACGACCAAAAAGCTCAAAAGTACAAAAGACAATCAAAGAGGTTCCAATTATTGATAAGAAACGTCTCGAAATTACAAGAGTACAAGATTCAAAACGCAAAGTACAAAATATAAAATTGTACGCAAGGACGTTCGAAAATCCGGAACCGGGACCAGAGTCAACTCTCAACGCTCGACGCAACGGACTAAAAATTACAAGTCAACTATGCACATAAATATAATATAATATTTAAATAATTCTTATAATTATTTAATATATTATATTTATTTTAAACCGTCGGTAAACAAAGAGCCAAACTCCTCTGAGCTGTAAAAGTAAACTCCGCGACTCGCGGAGTTTGAAGGCAAAATTGGTCGCGAGTCGCGGAGCCCCAAAAGTCGAAAATCCCTATAAAAGCAAACGAATTCTGATCGCAAAAAATAACCAAAAATATATCCATCTCTCTATCTATATCGTATATATTATTATTTATATTTTGATTTTAATTTTAATTTTAATTTTAATCCTAATAATAAGGGTATGTTAGCGAATGTTGTAAGGGTGGTAGTCGAAATTCTGTCCGTGTAACGCTACGCTATTTTTAATCATTGTAAGTTATGTTCAACCTTTTTACATTAATGTCTCGTAGCTAAGTTATTATTATGCTTATTTAATCCGAAGTAATCATGATGTTGGGCTAATTACTAAAATTGGGTAATTGGGCTTTGTACCATAATTGGGGTTTGGACAAAAGAACGACACTTGTGGAAATTAGACTATGGGCTATTAATGGGTTTTATATTAACTGAACAATACCTTGTTAATTTAATATACAAACTTATAATTCGACGTATTTATATATAACCACATACGCTTGACTGGGTACGGTGGGCGGGATATCTATAAATACCAATAATTATTCATTTTACCGGATACGGAACTGGATTAATAGTTAATAGACTTGTTGAAACAGGGGTGAATTACATTCAAGGGTAATTGGTGTAATTGTTAACAAAGTAGTAAAACCTTGGTTTACACGCAGTCGATAACCTGGTGTATTCATTAAACAAAGTATTAAAACCTTGTTACAATTCGAATCCCCAATTAGTTGGAATATTTGACTTCGGGAATAAGAATAATTTGACGAAGGCTTTCGCTCTTTATATTTATGACTGATGGACTATTATGGACAAATCCGTATGGACATATTAAATAATCCAGGACAAAGGACAATTAACCCATGGGCATAAAACTAAAATCAACACGTCAAACATCATGATTACGGAAGTTTAATTAAGCATAATTATTTTATTTCATATTTAATTTTCTTTATTTTATATTTAATTGCACTTCTAATTATCGCATTTTTATTGTTATTGTATTTAATTGCACTTTTAATTATCGTACTTTTTAATTATCGCAAGTTTATTTTATCGCACTTTTATTATTCGCAATTTCATTATCGTTATTTACTTTATGCTTTAATTTAAGTCTTGTATTTATTTTTAATATTTTACATTTGGTTTTAACTGCGACTAAAATTTTAAAATCGACAAACCGGTCATTAAACGGTAAAAACCCCCCTTTATAATAATAATATTACTTATATATATATATATATATATATATATTTGTATTTTTATAAAAGTAAACTAATATAGCGTTAAGCTTTGTTTAAAAAGATTCCCTGTGGAATGAACCGGACTTACTAAAAACTACACTACTGTACGATTAGGTACACTGCCTATAAGTGTTGTAGCAAGGTTTAAGTATATCCATTCTCTAAATAAATAAATATCTTGTGTAAAAATGTATCGTATTTAATAGTATTTTATACCACTCCGCTGCCACATCACCAGCTTTGGCTTCTTTCTTGCCGACGATTTTAAATATTAATATAATATATATATAATTTTTAAGAATTATTTATATATTATATTATATTCATGTGCATAGTTGACTTGTAATTTTTAGTCCGTTGCGTCGAGCGTTGAGAGTTGACTCTGGTCCAGGTTCCGGATTTTCGAACGTCCTTGCGTACAATTTAATATCTTGTACTTTGCATTTTGAATCTTGTACTCTTGTAATTTCGAGACGTTTCTTATCAATAATTGGAACCTCTTTGATTGTATTTTGTACTTTTGAGCTTTTTGGTCATTTGCGTCTTCAATTCGTCGCATCTGTCTTTTATCTTCACCTTTTATTATTTAAACGAATATCACTTTTAAATAGAACAATTGCAACTAAAAGCTTGTCTTTCTTGAGGAATAATGCTATGAAATATATGTTCGTTTTTAGCATTATCAAATATTCCCACACTTGAGCGTTGCTTGTCCTCAAGCAATATAGTCTTGAAATACTAGAATCACTTCTTTATTCTTCACACTTTGTACATCAGTGATTTCTATACGGCGGTATAAACAATGGTGGTAACGATATGGTTTACAGTCCCACATGACTATAAAATTTAGATCCTTTAAGGAAATTGGATCTTTATGAAAACATTTGATCTTTTGAAAATTAAATCTAGCTTTTACCCTAGATAAGTTTTCCGGAATAACCCTTCACCGGTGTTTGCAAAATATTTTTGTGGGTTTGGTGGGTTTCAGATTTGAAAATTTTAGCTCAAAACTTATGGTTTTGTGTCACCCACTTGCTAACCTTGTATTTGGAAAGCAACACGTCCAGTTTACTTGTCCCGTATATTACCTTTCGGTAAACTACCGTCCGGTTGTAAAGGAAAGCGTTGAACAAGCAACTGTTAAGGCAATGTCCCCTGACATGCTTTTAATTATGGTCTATAACGTGTCGGACGCAATTACTATCCTTGGTAGGAGCAATAGTAAAGCTCACCCTTATAATTTTCCGGTCTAGCACAAGGTCCTGTCTTTGACCATGCTATGCAACCACCGTTCTTACGGTTGACACCCGATTTAGTTCAGGTGACCTAATGAATTCCAGGTGAATTCCTAGGATTTTACGTTCAATGGTAATGAACGCATTGAAAATGGGTTTTCAGAAAACAAATCGGTTTGTAATTTTGATCAAAATATTTTCTCGTTCAGGCTCGAGTTTAGATATCATTGAATTCCATGAGTTTGAATTCTCAATCTTTAAGGTCAATCTCAAGGATTGAGTAATATCAGTCTTAAAAGCTGATTTTTAATCTTTAAGGAGATTATCCTTTCTGGGGATCTGATTCATTAGTCTTATCAAGCTAATTTGCACGGTGCCCCCATTGTACGAGATAAATCCTTCTCATGGTTAGGATAAATCTGACCACTTGGCGACCCTGTTTGATGCTGAGGTCCGTGGATTTCCTACTGATTTTAGAGATGACTTTTCTAGATATTTCGTCAACCTACAGCTGGTCTGGACGACAACTTCCTGACCTAAATCAAGAAGCGCGTTTCTTTTTCGGAAGACTTTACTTCCTTTTAATGATGGAATTGATTCATCGTGTAGATCCATCTTTCTTATAGTAAATCAGGTAAAACTTTTTAGTTTAGTCCTAAGCAAAAGTATTTTCAGTTATTTGTACAGAAATATGTGACATATGTTTAAAATATCTTGGTAAATTTTCCCACACTTGGCTTTTATTTTCCTTTTTATTGTCCTCTATTCCATTTTAAATGAATTTTAACATTTTGGTTTGTTTCTCAATTTATGTCCTTTTCGAGGTAACAATAATTTCGGTGTTAAAACCTAGTTTTATCGTTCATAAATATGTATAAACATGATTTTGAGTTCATTTAGTTGAAAATTTTGAAAAATTTTACTAGAATTGGGTAGTCAGTATATAAGACTAGGGCTGTTCTTTATTATCAGAGAGCACTAGATTCTAATACAACTACTACTTTACTAGTATTTATAATGGTAACCAAGTGTATAAAGTAAAAATTTTAAAATCCGAAAGAATTTAACCCCTTCCCACACTTAAGATCTTGCAATGCCCTCATTTGCAAGAAATCAGTAACAATTTAAATTATTGAGGGTGATTTGTGTGAAAATGATTAAATTTTACCAAAGTTTCTAAACATATTTGTGTTTGCTTGCTGAATGATAAATGGTGCATATCATTTGTTCATTCCGTCTTGTTGTTATTTCACATATATTTTGCATCTTGTCGTCAAAATTAGTTGCTTTTGCTGAACTTAATGCCAGTCTTTGAAAATGCGTTGTTTTACCCTGTTGTGTACATAAGATAAACTGCAAACATATATACATATTTTTGAAGTTTGGTATATTACCCCACATTCAAAAATTATTAAAATCTAATAATAAAATTTAGAAAATAATAAAACTATTACAAATCCAACATAAGTATTAAATTTATCAACATTACAAATAATAAAATAAAAAAAAAAAACTAAGTAGACTAGGGATGATACTGATACCAGAAGGGGTTCCATGCATAACCATATGTACTATAAAATGCTTCGGCTGGGTTATACGTAGGATACGGTGGTTGGATCTCTATAGACCAGGGAGGGAATATGGGCGATGGAGTAGGAATATAGTTTCTACCTATATGTTGGCAATAAGCTATGATTTGGTTTTGATGAACTTGCCAATCTTCAAATGCTCTATGTCTAGCATTTTCATACTCTTGTGAAGCTATAAACCTTTGCATTTCTGCCATTTCATTTCCCCCTCCTACATTACCTTGCTGTTGGTTTCTCTCAACCTGTGAATGCCTACCATTATATCGTACTGCGGCGTTATTTCGCCTCTTCAAAACTTTCGCACCATGGTATACATTTAAACCTATTGTATCTCGGGGTTCTGGTTCTTCGATTAGTAATCTCCCCCGACTTATATCCACACCGAGATATTCAGCAATCAAAGTAATAAATATACCACCTCCTATTATGCTATGCGGTCTCATCCCCCTAACCATAGCTGATAAATAATAACCCACACAATAAGGTATACTTACAGCGCTTTGTGGGTCTCGAATACACATGTGGTAAAACAAATCCTGTTCATTTACCTTTTCCTTGTTCTTACATCGTTGTGTAATCGAATTAGCTAAAAACCTATGAATTACTCTTAATTCAGCTCTATCTATATCCAAATAAGAGTAATTTCCCCCTTTAAATCGGTGATGGCTAGTCATTTGACTCCATACACCGTGCGTGTCAAAATTTTCATCTATCTTCCTACCGTTCAATATCAACCCTCTACAATCGGCAGATGCTAACTCCTCAGGCGTATATATACGTAAAGCCTGAGCCATGTCTAGTAAAGACATGTGGCGCATCGAACCTCCTAACAAAAATCTAATAAAAGATCGATCGGTTAAACTAGCTACCCGATCATTTAATTCTATACTACACAACAATTCTTCACACCATACTTTATATACAGGTCTACGCATGTTGAATAAGCGTACCCAATCGTTAAAAGTAGAATTACCATACCTCTGTGTAAGTAATTCCCTAATTGGCCCGGCCAATTCTACAGCTTCTAATGGTCCCCATTCTATGACCCTAGGTACTTCAACAGCTTTAGAATGAAGAGTATGCAAACCCCTTTGGTATTTTGGATAATCTATCCAAAGTTTGTCAAATCTCAGGTTCGGGTGCAAATCTTCCAAGTGCATATCAGAAAATGTCATGACTGGATGAGGTATATCTTGTTTGTAGTAGTTATCCACCTCCTATTGTTCCGCATTCTCAGCAGGAGCATTGCGAGCTTGGGATGAAGATTCACCCCTTTCAGTCTGCAAAACACATCAAACACAATTTTTGTGCATCCAAATATGCATTAGTGTCAGCAAAATCATCAATCAAAATAATTACAATGACATGATCAATTTATATCAAACTCAAGCTCATTTTCATATTTTCATCAAATCTACACTTTTTCAAATAAGCATATACGAAAATGTTCACCAAGTTCATAAGCATTCAACTCAAATAACATGTCAAAATAATCATCACTAGCAATTAAACAAGTTTCAAATCGCATTATCTCTCAAAAATCAAGTTCATGAATTTTTAGACTTGAAAAAGTCCACTTTAATTCTCAAAATCATGTTTAGGCTCAAAGTTTGGATCATTTAACTACCTAAACATGTTACACTACTTAATTTAGCAACAATTCATGACAAAAATCGGCCATAACCTGTTTATATCAAAAAGCCCCATATTTGCTCAAGAACACTAATTTTCGGATTAAATGGTGTTTAGGTGTAGAAATTTACCCTTTTTCTTGAGTAATTCCTTGATAGCATCCTTCTTAACATGATTTTAGTAAAAGATTTGATGATTAACGGTGAAAAATTGTGAATTTAGGAGTGTTTTCTCGGGTTTTTTCGCAGTATTTTTGTGGGTGTTGGGTTGGGGACTGATCAGTTCGTCCCTTATATTTTTTTCTGGATTTTTGGAACTCCGCGAGTCGCGGTATTTTACCCTTCAAACTCCGCGAGTCGCGGAGTTTTTTTTTATATATCTTATACTAATTAAAACAATTAAGTAATTAATTTTAAAATTTTGTTTCCCTTGTTATTTAGGACGAGGTCGTTTCGGATCGATGTCCTAGTCCGTCCCTCGACAAAATTTTAAAATTTGTCTTTTTGTAGCGATTGTTTTAAAAGCTAAGATTTTTGGGTTTTTTAATGTTTTTGGCATACTTTAATTCAATAAGATTAAAAATAATGATAATAAAAGTTCTCGTCCCTCCCTTGGGTAAAGCAATTTCGGTTCAAAGACCTAGTCTTCAACTTACGACGAATTTTTAAAAATCATATTTTTAACTTAGCGAAATAAAGTAAATTTTTGTTTTTAAATTCACACCAAACTTAAATTTAAAATGCATAAAATTAAAAATTAATATTAAAAATTTACACTAAACTTAAATTTGAAATGCATAAAATTAAAAATTCATATTTTAAAAATTAAAAATTCACACCAAACTTAATTTAAAAATTCATATTATAAATTCACACCAAACTTATATTAATTTTTCAAATATTTACAATTTTAAATATATTGTTTTTACAAAGTTTACAATATTAATTTAAGATTTATATATTAATTTTAAAAACATGGTAAAAATAAAATTAAAAATCTTTTTGGCTTTTTATCCCACTTTAATCAATCAAATATTATCAAAAATATGCGCCCCTCTTTTCGGTAAAGTAATTTCGGTTCCAAGACCTAATTTAACTCATGACGAATTTTTGAAATATTTTGGGTTGATTGATTAAAGATAATTATACCTTAAGAATAAACATTAAATTTCGCAGTGATGTAATAAATTTTTGAATGATATCAATAATTTCGGTCGCCAAACCTAATTTTATTCAATACCAATTTAATACTTTATAGCGAACAAATTAGCGTTTATTATCAAAAGGTTAAAAATAAAAATAAAAATAAAAAAAAACTGTACAGACTTACCTGTGAGATAGTATTCTTAGTTATACGATCTATCTCATTCATAAGATAGTCGGTTTAATTGGTTTTTCATGGCTACATAGGCGTAACCTCGAGCATTCAGTGTTTTTTCTTCTAAACATATGTAGGTGTCGTGCTCTTCTTTTCGCTGCGAATTTTGATTTTCCTTTACCAAATTGTGACTTATTATCTTCGCATCTGGATTCTTTTCTTACTCCGTCCAATCTTTCTCTGATTACTGATACTATTTCACTCGGAAGTGTGTCATTATTACGTTTAGTGATCAAAGCGTGTAGCATTAGACCATGGTTTAGTTCACAGGAAGTCTTCATTTCGTAAAAACCTAAAAAAAATAAAAATTCAGAATGGGGGGAGAAGACTAGTTCTTTAGGGTCTGCTAGGGAAAGACCATTCGGGTTCCATTTTCGAGAACTACAAGAAAACAGACAATCTAACTCTAATAGAAATACATAAACCTCCCTATACTTAGTTGAAATTGTGATTAACATTATTTTCAATTGAATCATCAACAACTTGTATATCTTTGACTTTTACTTCAATCCATTTGTTGATTTCCTCCGTAACTTTCACAAATTCAACTAACATTGTCTTTTCTTTTGACGATAAATTGGATATTAATCGGTTATATAACTTAAAGTTTCCTTTAATCTTAGCATCGTGAATCCGTTTATAAAGTTTCTTCGTTGAACTGTTAAAAATGGGTTCATCTAATTTCGTATCATCAATGGCATTCTTTGTGATTGGATCATCATTAAGTGTTTCTTCATCTTCCCCACACTTATGCGTTTTTATTGGTCTAACAGTTTTGGTTGGTGGAGATCTAAACTTTCGGTTAATAAAAGTGATCGATGTATCACCATCCCTAAGTGTCATTCTACCTTCTCTTACATCAATGAATGCCTCGGTGGTTGCTAAAAATGGGTGACCTAGAATTAGAGGAATATCAAGGTTTTCCTCCATATTAATCACTATGAAATTTGCAACAAAGGTCAAACTTCCCACGTTAACAAGTAAATTATTTGCTATTCCAACCGGGTGTTTAATGGTTTGGTCAAATGATTGAACACCTATTTTGGTTGGTTTTAATTTACCCATGCCTAATCTTTTGTATAAGGAAAGAGGCATAATATTTGCACTTGCTCCTAAATCTGCGAGTCCATTATATACAGCACCATCATTAAGTAAGCAAGAAATGATAAATTCACCCGGGTCTCCTGCTTTAGTAAGTCGAGTTGGTTTGTAAACCTTTTTCGGGTGTTCTTTCCTTGGTTCTTTCACTTCTATTTAAATTTCTTGTTCACATTTTTCTTCGTTTCTTGGAATGGGAGGTTTGTATAAGAATTCTTCTTCATCACTCAAATTTGAATCCTCCTTATATTCTAATTTTGATTTTTCATATGTTGTTGATAACATATTTATGTTTTCATTTTGAAGGTTTTCTTTGGTGGTGAAATTATGATTAACTTCATTGTCAGCTTCCATCGGACCATGTATGTAATGTTTAACTCTGTGACCATTAACTTTAAATTCAATCCCATTTGAATTTATTAATTCTATCGTTCCGTATGGGAAAACTCTTTTGACTATGAATGGTCCAGACCATCTTGATTTCAATTTTCCAGGAAATAGCTTGAATCGTGAATTGAAAAGAAGAACTCTGTCTCCTTCTTTAAATTCTTTTGAACTTCTGATTCTTTTATCATGCCATTTCTTCGTTCTTTCTTTATAGATTAACGAATTTTCGTATGCTTCATGTCTTAATTCTTCTAATTCGTTTAGTTGACTTAATCGTAGACGTCCAGCTTCATGTAAATCAAGATTACATGTCTTCAAAGCCCAAAATGCTTTGTGTTCAATTTCTACTGGAAGATGACATGCTTTTCCATAAACAAGTCTAAAAGGTGTGGTTCCAATTGGAGTTTTGTAGGCTGTTCTAAAAGCCCAGAGTGCATCCTCCAATTTAATGGACCATTCCTTCGGATTTGATCCTACGGTTTTTTCTAGAATACGTTTTAAAGCTCGGTTGGTATTTTCAACTTGTCCACTTGTTTGTGGATGATATGCGGTGGAGATTTTATGAGTTACTCCATATCTTTTAAGAACTTTCTCAAGTTGATTATTACAGAAATGAGTTCCCCGATCACTTATTAAAGCTTTCGGTGTTCCAAACCTTGCAAAAAGACGTTTTAAAAAGTTGACTACAACTCGTGCATCGTTATTTGGGATAGCTTGTGCTTCCGCCCATTTAGATACATAATCAATGGCTACGAGAATATAGAGATTATTATGAGATTTTAGAAATGGACCCATAAAGTCAATACCCCAAATGTCAAATACTTCACATACTTGGATGACATTTTGTGGCATTTCATCACGTTGACTTATTTTTCCGGCCCTTTGACAAGCATCACAGGATTTGCAAAGAAGGTGTGCGTCTTTGTAAATTGTAAGCCAATAGAATCCAGCATCATAAACTTTTCTTGCTGTTAGTTGAGGCCCATAATGCCCTCCTGTTGGTCCTGTGTGGCAATGGTTTAAAATTTTACTAGCTTCATCTCCGAATACACATCGGCGTATTATTCCATCTGGACAAGTTTTAAACAAATGTGGATCTTCCCAGAAATAGTGTTTTATATCACTGAAGAATTTCTTTCATTTTTGGTACGATAATCCTTTTTCAAGGAATCCACAAACTAAGTAGTTTGCATAGTCTGCAAACCATGGAATTTCATTATAATCTATCTTCAATAGATATTCATCAGGAAAGTTGTCTTGTATGGCCGATTCATTTAGAACTTCTAATTCGGGATTTTCAAGACGAGAAAGATGATCAGCGGCGAGATTTTCTGCTCCTTTTTTATCTCGGATTTCAATATCGAACTCTTGTAAGAGTAAGATCCAATGAATTAATCTTGGTTTTTCATCTTGTTTCAAAAATAGGTATCTAAGAGCAGAATGGTCGGTATAGACCACCGTTTTTGCTAGAACGAGATATGAACGAAATTTGTCAAAAGCAAAGACAATAGCAAGGAGTTCTTTTTCAGTAGTTGTATAGTTCGTTTGTGCTCCTTGTAACGTCTTACTAGCATAATATATAGGTTGAAATCGTTTTTCAATCGTTTGTCCTAAAACTGCTCCCATTGCAAAATCACTTGCATCGCACATTAGTTCAAATGGTAGATTCCAATTCGGTGTTATCATGATCGGCGCATTAGTGAGTTTCTCTTTAAGAATATTAAAAGATTTGATACATTCATCTGAAAAGATGAATGGAGCATCCTTTTCTAGGAGTTTATTCATAGGAGTGGCAATTTTAGAAAAATCTTTTATGAAACGTCGGTAAAAACCGGCATGCCCTAGAAAACTCCTAACTCCTCTAACATTGGTGGGATGTGGAAGTTTAGCAATTACAGCTACTTTAGCTCTATCCACTTCAATTCCTTCTTTTGAAATTTTATGTCCAAGAACGATGCCTTCTTTAACCATGAAATGGCATTTCTCCCAATTAAGTACTAGATTTGATTGTTCGCATCTAATCAGCATTCGTTCAAGATTAGCTAGACATGATTCAAATGTATCACCGAAGACTGAAAAGTCATCCATGAAAACTTCCATGCATTCTTCTATCATGTCGTGAAAAATTGCCATCATGCACCTTTGAAAGGTTGCAGGGGCGTTGCAAAGTCCAAATGGCATGCGTTTGTAAGCAAAAGTACCATAAGGGCACGTGAATGTGGTTTTCTCTTGGTCTTCGGGTGCTATTGGAATTTGAAAATATCCGGAAAATCCATCTAGAAAACAATAGTAACTATTTCCGGCTAATCTTTCCAACATTTGATCAATGAAAGGTAAGGGAAAGTGATCTTTTCTGGTGGCGTCATTTAATTTTCTATAATCAATATACACACGCCATCCTGTTACAGTCCTAGTAGGAATAAGCTCATTTTTCTCATTTGTAATGACAGTCATGCCACCCTTCTTAGGCACGCATTGAACTGGGCTTACCCATGGACTATCAGAAATTGGATAAATTAAACCTGCATCTAGCAGTTTAATAATCTCTTTCTTAACTACATCTTGCATATTAGGATTTAGTCTTCGTTGGCGTTGCACATACGTTTTATGACCTTCTTCCATAAGGATTTTATGTGTGCAATACGAAGGACTTATTCATTTAATATCATGAATCTTCCATGCAATGGCTGGTTTATGAGCTTTCAACACAGAAATGAGTTGTGATTTCTCATTTTCAGTAAGAGAAGACGATATTATTACAGGTAATTCAGATTCACCATGTAAATAAGCGTATTCCAAATGGTTTGGAAGTGGCTTTAACTCTAATTTCGGAGGTTCTTCTATCGATGATTTATATCGATATCTGTCTTCTTCTTTTAGCATTTGAATTTCTTCTGTTGTTGGTTCATATCCATTAGCTATAAGTGTAGCTAACATTTCAGCTTCATCTATTGGTTCATTACCTTCTCCTAAAGAGCATTCTCCTGTTCCTTGTAATTCTGGAAATTCTTCTAATAATTCTGCATGTGCATCTATAGTTTGAATATAATAACATGTATCATCTGCAGATTGTGGTTGTTGCATTGCTCTATCAACTGAAAAGGTAACACTCTCATCCTCTATACTTAGGGTCAATTTCTTACCAAACACCTCTATCATTGCTTTAGCCGTGTTTAAGAATGGTCTTCCTAATATGAGAGGAACTTGAGAATCTTCTTCCATGTCCAGAACAACAAAATCTACTGGAAATACTAAAGTACCAACTTTAACTAGCATGTTCTCCATTATCCCTCTAGGATATTTTATTGATCGATCGGCTAGTTGTATGCTTATTCTTGTTGGTTTCAATTCTCCAAGGTCTAGTTTAGCGTATAGTGAATACGGCATTAGATTTATACTAGCACCTAAGTCTGCCAACGCTTCTATTGAACTAAGACTACCCAGAAAACATGGAATTGTGAAACTTCCTGGATCAGATAGTTTTTCTGGTATCTTATTCAACAGCACTGCTGAACAATTAGCATTCATGGTAACAGCCGAGAGTTCTTCCATTTTCTTTCTATTTGAGATTAGATCTTTCAAGAATTTAGCATATCTAGGCATTCCTGAAATCACATCAATGAAGGGAAGATTTACGTTTATCTGTTTAAACATATCCAAGAATTTGGATTGCTCGGCTTCAAGTTTCTCTTTCTTCATTTTACTCGGGTAAGGAAGTGGTGGTTGGTATGGTTTAACATAAGGTTTAGCCTTAACTGTGTTATCTTCATTAACCTTTTCAACTACTGGTTCTTTTTCCTTATCTTGATCAGGTTGTGGTTCTTGTGGAGTAGGAATAGCTTCATCAGAAGTTACAAGTATTTCAGGTGGTTTAAGTGTTGTACCGCTTCTTGTGGTAATGGCTTTAGCTGTTTCATTCCGGGGGTTAGCATTTGTATCACTAGGTAGACTTCCCGGTTTTCTTTCACCTATTAACCTTGCTAGGTTACTTACTTCTTGTTCCAAGTTTTGAATAGAAGCTTGTTGATTTCTAAATGCTTGAGCATTTTGTTCATTAGTTTGTTTCTGAGATGTGAAAAACTGCGTTTGAGTTTCAACTAGCTTCGTCATCATATCTTCTAAATTCGGCTTTTTATCATCGGGTTGTGGTGGTTTGTTTTGAAAATTAGGTCTTTGCTGGTTATAAGTATTGTTGGATACTTGTTGATTACAAGGACCTTGTTGGTTGTTGTATGGAATATTTCGGTTATAATTCTGGTTTTGATTGTAAATTGGTCTTGGCGGTTGATAATTATTCTGATAATTATTTCCAGGCCTTTGGTTTATGTATGAAATATTCTCTCTTTGTTCCATTGTTAATTCAATACTGAGACAATCTTTTATCAAATGTGGTCCTCCACACTGCTCACAACTAATTCGTATTGAGTGAATATCCTTAGTCATCTTTTCCATTCGTCTCTCGACAGCATCTATCTTTGCGGAAATGGAATCTAAGTCATGGCTAGAATCGGCTCTAGCTGCTTTAGATGATCTAACGATATCTTTTTCTTGGTGCCACTCATGTGAGTGGGAAGCAGTGTTATCAATAATTTTGTAAGCATCAGTTTCGGTTTTCTTCATAATGGAACCACCAGCTGCTATATCTATGTCTTTCCTTGTAGTGATGTCGCATCCTTGGTAGAATATTTGTACTATTTGACAGGTGTCTAAACCATGTTGCGGACATCCTCTTAATAACTTTCCAAATCTTGTCCACGCCTCATATAGAGTTTCATTTGGCTTCTGTGTGAACGTAACAATTTCTCCTTGAAGTCTTACGGCTTTAGATGCCGGAAAGAATTGTTTAAGAAAATTTTCAACTAAAACGTCCCATGTATCAATCGCCCCTTCAGGTAACGATTCCAACCAATCTTTGGCTTCTCCCTTTAAAGTCCAGGGAAATAACATGAGATATATCTGTTCATCCTCAACTTCTATTATTTTAAATAGAGTGCAGATCCTATTAAAGGTACGTAGATGTTCATTTGGATCTTCCTTCGGCGCACCACTAAATTGGCATTGATTAGTCACCATGTGTAGAATTTGTCCTTTGATTTCATAATCTGGCGCATTAATGTCAGGATGAGTAATTGCGTGACCTTGGCCAGTGCGTTTAGCTCTCATTCGGTCTTCCATACTTAAAGGTTCCAGATTCTCCATAATTGAATTTGTTGAATCGGAATCACTAGAGGATTCTGATTTAATGGTTCGTTCCTCAACAATCTCTGTTTGAATGATTGGTGGTTCCGGAGGAAAATTTAGTGGTTCAGGATCTATGAATCGTCCCTGAATATTCTCCGGATTCTCAATTGTGAGGTCGGGTTCAAAAAATGGATTATCGAAAATTTGAACTGGAGTACTTGGTCGACTGGATGACGATTCTAAAGAAAAATCAACGGCGGTAATATTTGCTAAATGTCTTGATCTAGTTACAGGTGGTGAACGTACAAAAGGTGGTGAACGTCTTGCTCGGTGCATTCACTGAATATCCTATTAGTTTTTAAAAGGAAAGAAAAATTATATAAGTTATCCAATTAAAAGACTTTTCTGATTTTGCCCACGTTTCGAATAGCCAAAAGATGCAGCAGAGGGGCAGGATTCGTTTGGTCTCAATATAATTGAGGACTGTTTGGCTCCAATAACCCGGTCCACGTACAAATCCAACTATTACTACGAACCAGAAAATTTTGATGTCTATCAATTTAATCACTTAAAATAAATTTTCGTAATTTTAAGAAATTTAGATAAGAAGTAGAATAAAAATCTATGTCCTAAAACTAGAATGATGAGAAATAAGAAAGAAAAAGAGTGCGTCGGAAAAAGATCGAAAAATAAAAATAAGAAAGAAAAAGAGTGACTTATAGAACTTAAAAACACTAGACTAACCCAACCTTATTACTATCACTAACTTAAAATTATAATCGCAAATTGAGATTACTAATTGGAATGATAATTGATACATAGGTAAAAGGTGTCTAAAAATATTAAAGCTTACAAGAAAAATTATATCCCAAATGACAATAACTTAAAAAGAAACTAAAACTTAAAAAGGCGTCTCTAAATTCTAAAGTACCTAAATCTTAGTCTAAAGAAAAAGCACTTAAGGAATTTTACGGCAAAGCCTAAAAATCTAGAAGTAAAAAAATAACTATGGCAAAAACTAAGTTTAAAACTAAAAACTAGCGAAAAATACAAAAAATTACGCTAAAACAATTAAAAAGGGACAAAATATAAAAATATATTAAAATTTGTAAAATGTACAATTTTTTATAAAAATATTATTTAATTTATAAAACTATTAATTTTACAATTTAATTAAACTAAATAAACTAAATATACAAATTAAATAAATAAACTAAACTTAATAATAAATTAACAAAACTAATTAGGGTTTAATTAAAAATTAATAATAATAATTACTCCGTAATAAATGCTGATTAGGGTTCTGTCAGGCGCGTCAGAGTGTCTCCACGAGTCGCGGTATTCCAAGCAGCAAACTCCGCGAGTCGCGGGGTTCCAATTTTCAGATGACAGGTTGATTAAAATTCGACGCATTTTTTTTTATTTTATGTTCTAAATAAATACAAAATATTTAAATAAAACTTATATTTTTATAAAATAAAAATAAAGAAACTTTATAAAACTTAAATATTTAATAAATTCTTAAAAATATTTATATTTTTGTTTTTCTTTTCTATGTTTTCGAATATTTAAAACGTATTTTTACAAAAACGTATTTTTATAAAAGTAAACTAAAAATAAAATTTTTTTTTTTTAAATATTTAGCGTTGCGCTTTTGGCGTTTAAGAGTCCCCGGCAGCGGCGCCAAAAATACTTGATGTTATGCGAGGTGTATATCAAATAGCTTTATATTTTACAAGGAAATACTATTAAATACGATACAATTTTACACAAGATATTTATTTATTTATTGAATGGATATACTTAAACCTTGCTACAACACTTATAGGCAGTGTACCTAATCGTACAGTAGTGTAGTTTTTAGTAAGTCCGGTTCGTTCCACAGGGAATCTTTTTCACAAAGCTTAACGCTATATTAGTTTAAATTTATAAAAATACAAATATATATATATATATAAGTAATATTATTATTATAAAGGGGGGGGGGGGGTTTACCGTTTAATGACCGGTTTGTCGATTTTAAAAACTTTAGTTGCAGTTAAAACAAAATGTAAAATATTAAATAAATAAAAGACTTAATTTAAAGCGTAAAGTAAATAACGATAATGAAATTGCGAATAATAAAAGTGCGATAAAATAAACTTGCGATAATTAAAAAGTACGATAATTAAAAGTGCAATTAAATACAATAACAATAAATAAAAATGCGATAATTAGAAGTGCAATTAAATATAAAATAAAGGAAATTAAATATGAAATAAAAGAATTATGCTTATTTAAACTTCCGTAATCATGATGTTTGACGTGTTGATTTTAGTTTTATGCCCATGGGTTAATTGTCCTTTGTCCTGGATTATTTAATATGTCCATACGGATTTGTCCATAATAGTCCATCAGTCATAAATATAAAGAGCGAAAGCCTTCGTCAAATTATTCTTATTCCCGAAGTCAAATATTTCAACTAATTGGGGATTCGAATTGTAACAAGGTTTTAATACTTTGTTTAATGAATACACCAGGTTATCGACTGCGTGTAAACCAAGGTTTTACTACTTTGTTAACAATTACACCAATTACCCTTGAATGTAATTCACCCCTGTTTGAACAAGTCTATTAACTATTAATTCAGTTCCGTGTCCGGTAAAATGAATAATTATTGGTATTTATAGATATCCCGCCCACCGTACCCAGTCAAGCGTATGTGGTTATATATAAATACGTCGAATTATAAGTTTGTATATTAAATTAACAAGGTATTGTTTAGTTAATATAAAACCCATTAATAGCCCATAGTCTAATTTCCACAAGTGTCGTTTTTTTTTTTATCCAAACCCCAATTTTGGTACAAAGCCCAATTACCCAATTTTAGTAATTAGCCCAACATCATGATTACTTCGGATTAAATAAGCATAATAATAACTTAGCTACGAGACATTAAATTAAAAAGGTTGAACATAACTTACAATGATTAACAATAGCGTAGCGTTACACGGACAGAATTTCGACTTACACCCTTACAACATTCGCTAACATACCCTTATTATTAGAATTAAAATTAAAATTAAAATTAAAATATAAATTATAAATATAAATATTACGTATAGATAGATGGATGGATATATTGGATGGTTTTTGCGATCAAACTGCGTTTGCTTTTATAGGGAATTGAGTCCAGGAGAACTCCGCGACTCGCGGCATTTTTTGCCTTCAAACTCCGCGAGTCGCGGAGTTTGAAATTCCAGCTCACCAGCTTTGGCTTCTTTCTTGCCGACAATTTTAAATATTAATATAATATATATATAATTTTTAAGAATTATTTATATATTATATTATATTCATGTGCATAGTTGACTTGTAATTTTTAGTCCGTTGCGTCGAGCGTTGAGAGGTGACTCTGGTCACGGTTCCGGATTTTCGAACGTCCTTGCGTACAATTTAATATCTTGTACTTTGCGTTTTGAATCTTGTACTCTTGTAATTTCTAGACGTTTCTTATCAATAATTGGAACCTCTTTGATTGTATTTTGTACTTTTGAGCTTTTTGGTCGTTTGCGTCTTCAATTCGTCGAATCTGTCTTTTATCTTCACCTTTTATTATTTAAACGAATATCACTTTTAAATAGAACAATTGCAACTAAAAGCTTGTCTTTCTTGAGGAATAATGCTATGAAATATATGTTCGTTTTTAGCATTATCAAGGCCCCAACAAGACAAGTGATTGATCATAATCACTAACCTACGAACAACAAACGAATAATTAAAGCATAACGATAAATAAACGACACATGATTTAACGTGGTTATATCCCAACTTCAAAATGTGGAGAAAGGTTACTCCACGGGCACAAACCAGAGATTTTTCACTATAATTTTCGTGCACACATTATAGGGTTACATAGGGTCCTATTTATAGGGGAACAATAGCTTAGGAAACAAGTAAATAACAATCTGGAAGTTTCCTGGCCGCCCTAGCATCGCGATCGCGAC
This sequence comes from Rutidosis leptorrhynchoides, assembly GCF_046630445.1. Classification (NCBI taxonomy): domain Eukaryota; kingdom Viridiplantae; phylum Streptophyta; class Magnoliopsida; order Asterales; family Asteraceae; genus Rutidosis; species Rutidosis leptorrhynchoides. The sequence continues at coordinate 566,856,441 of NC_092335.1, read as the reverse complement.
CCCATACATCACGGTCGCGATCTCCACCTGGTGCCAGCTTCCTTGTTCCTTCCTTGTTTGTTTAAGCTCATTCACACCTCAACAATCTCCCACTTGAAAGAAACTTTAAACAACCTTCACCAACCCGTCAACTATGTTCTTTCAAAACACACACAATAACTTTAGATTAGCCGACTACCAAATCCTTTTGATACCACCGGATGAGACACCCGAATCACGCCGCACTTCATCCGTTAACCTACGAGAAAATGAAGTATTTAGACACCAAAAAACACCGTTGAGCAATAATCTAATATTTTAATTACTAGCTTGGGCCATCTCGGTTTCTGCACCACCATTTTCTAACACGAAGATCATCTTCTTACACCAGAAGACCAATTGAAGTATGCGACTCTTCAGTTATAAGATTCTTCATGAGACTACACCGCCTCATCGATCACTCTAAACATGTCCAATCCCGAATCCACATGTCAATGATTACCCTCGCACAAGATTTCACCATCTATCTATGATTTTCCTTTTCAGCAATTAGAAAATCCGACAGACGCCTCCGTAGACTCTTCATTAAAGCTCCGGTGAGAACGCTCTCACAACCTCTAAATCTACCACCTTTTCAACTTTTCGCTTTCTCGCTGGTAGACTGACCTCCTCATAGCTATGATTTTCACAAACCCATCTTCTCATCTCAAGCACGCTCTCACTGTACGAGTAAGAAATAAAACTGCGGCTACTCGAGAAGAAATTTGGTTCGTACCACCAGTTAGATGCAAATTTCTTTGCCATAGGAGCATAAAACAAGTATTCGAAGCCCTAGTGTAACCTAGAATCATCATACTGACCTTGAGAACATTGGAGAACAACGTCGCACAATCATCTCCACCGCTCTACTAGTTGACTAACTCTGACTAGCTCGATAACTTCCGTCGGTTACCAAACTCAACCAAGTTCCTGACACCCTCAACGATCCTAGAAAGCTCAAGTTTTGGGACTTACAAGATTATTCGCCCCTCTTCCATCACATAAGGACCTCTAACTGACCACCTTCGAAGAAGAACCGCTCCTTTTGTTGAAACATCAACCAATACCCGAGCAACCGTCGAGCGTATTCTATTTGACACCCTTCAACAACCAATTTTTTTAGTGACTAGGAACTCTAATCTGCCCACATATTCCATAAATTCTGGAATATTGACCAAACACCATTGGTCACCCCTTTTCCAAAACCCGCAAGCAATAAACTTCTCCGATACTCCCACTATCATCTTTCAACCGATGCACCTTGTTCGTTAGCACAACCGCTCTAAAATGAGAGAATAACACCCTCCTGAGATCCATAACAAACCCACATCTATGAAAAAACAGCTCGTATCGCTCGAAGTTTTTGAGACAAAACCATCTCGCGCTTGTGGCATCAAACTCGAAAAACTTCATCCTGAAATTTGGCCAGATTAGAAAAATCATCTTTCAAGATTCAACGGTCAGATCAACCTCAAATTTTTACCACGTGTAGGTCAGTGTGTCTACTATCCACAAACAAAATATCAAGTCAATACAATGGTTAACGAATCTGCTACGAATTTTCTACTACAGCAGCTCCTGGAAGTCCGAATTTGAAAGTTCAATCATTGTTTCGCACGGGATCGCGAAGAATGAGAACTAAGATCCAACACCCGAATCTCCCAAAAAATCTCTCCGCAATGAACCCATCGACCCGACCTCTGACTCCGTAACCTTTCGCGAAAAAATCACCATCATGATGCAATCAGCGTTCCGATTACAAAATAACTTCCAAGAACCGATACCCGAATCTTGTGTGATCAACTCTTCTGGATACATAGATATATCCATGAGTTCATCCCGACCAACAAAGTCACATAATCTCGATACATGTTGCAAACAAATCCCTAGAACCGCTGTTTAAAAAACAACAAACCAAAACTGGCTGACAAGACATCGCGATCGTGACCAGAGGTCTCCTGGTCACGAGTCGACTATCTTCAACAACATAGATCTTTTTTTCTTGCTTCCAAATCACCATCGTGCCCGTAAAACCGAGCATAACCTATGATACCACTTGTTAAAAAATTTGGAAGGCCCCAACAAGGCAAGTGATCGATCATAATCACTAACCCACGAACAAAAAATGAATAATTAAAGCATAATGATAAATAAACTGAAGCGACCCGTCCTAATCCACCTGGACGAAGTCTTCAACATATGGTCCCATTGCGACGTACTGACCTAAATATGCCATGAACTACTCCATGTAATATCTTTAAAATGAGCAAATGCACAGTGGAAGATTTCTTTCATACCTGAGAATAAACATGCTTTAAAGTGTCAACCAAAAGGTTGGTGAGTTCAAAGGTTAAACAATCATTTCAATAATTTCAATTGACCACAAGATTTCATTTTTCATAAACATCCATCTCATATCAGGCATTTCGCAAACTGCATAGAGATAAAAATCATTCATATGATGAACACCTGGTAACCGACCTTAACAAGATGCATATAGAATATCCCCATCATTCCGGGACTCTCATCGGATATGATAAATCGAAGTACTAAAGCATCCGTAACCCGGATGGGGCTTGTTGGGCCCGATAGATCTATCTTTAGGATTCGCGTCAATTGGGGTCCATTTCCCTAACTCTTAGGCTACCAATCTAAAAAGGGGCATATTCGATTCGATAATCCAACATAGAATGTAGTTTCGATTACTTGTGTCTATTTCGTCAAACATTTATAAAAGCGCATGTATTCTCTGTCCCAAAAATATATATTGCAAAAGCATTTAAAAAGGGAGTAATCAAACTCACGATACGATATTTTGTAGTAAAAATATGCATACGACGAAATTGAACAATGCAGGATTGGCCTCGGATTCACGAACCTATATCATTTATGTATATATTAACACATATAGTTGTAATCGAACAATTTACATATTATTAGTGATATAATTGTTATCTTAATAAATTATATGTTTCGTTAATAACTTAATTAATATATATATTTTTTATGCTTTTAAATACATAATCAATATTTATTATAAGAATATTAATATAGTTTTTGTTAAATATATTTTCATATAACTAATTTTTATTGTAATTATAACAATAATATTAATAGTAGTATTGATAATAATAACGTAGTTAAAATAATAATAATAATAATAATAATAATAATAATAATAATAATAATAATAATAATAATAATAATAATAAAAATAATAATAATAATAATAATAATAATAATAATAATAATATAATAATAATAATAATAATAATAATAATAATAATAATAATACTAGTAGTAAAAAAGATAATAATAATAATAATGTAAAAAAAATAATAATATTAATTTTAAAATAATAATAATAATAATGATAATAAAAATAATAAAGATAAAAATAATGATAATTCTAATAATAATAATAATAATAATAATAATATTAATAATAATAATAATAATAATAATAATAATAATAACAATAATAATAATAACAATAATAATAATAATAATAATAATAATAATAATAATAATAATAATAATAATAATAATAATAATAAGAATAATAATAATAATAATAATAATGGTAATAGTAATACTACCTCAAAGAAGTAGCTCTTAAAAAAATGCTCAAGCCCGGGTTTGAACCCGCGACCTCCTACTAACCCGATAACACTTTCAGCCATTCAACCATTTCTGTTTTTTCGATTAATATCCCATTTTAATTATAGTTAACCCGTAATATTTATGTCTTTCTTCATCATGTATCATCTAATTGACACATGTAGTATCATCATCATCATTGATACATGTGTGTATCATCATCTAACCCGTTTATCATTATGATCTTTTAACACCACCATCATCAAATTTCATAATCATGATCAAGCTTCCCTTAACATCATCACCTTAACCATTATCATTCTCATCTAATCAAGTTCACCATCATCACAGATTCATAAACATACATCCTACACTCATTATTATTTTTGTTATTTTATGTATTATTTTTATCATGACATCATAATAACCGTATTCCATTTTATCTTCAAACCTCATCTAATATCATCATTATCCTAGTCGTTGTTTCAAGGCCCAACAATTCAGAGCCCAACAAAGCAAGCGGGCTGCAGAGATCCAAATTAATTCTAGCTAGATTGAGGAATTAGTGGTTTAGTCTATAATCCCATCACCGCAAGCCCTAATATACGACCAAAAATCAAATAGAACAAAGTGGCCCGACAATGTTAAATGTTTGGATTAGGATTCGGTTTATAAAAGAATAACATGAAAGATGCAAGTTGCATCAGGTCCACATCCAAGTGGCTATTAGTTTATTAGTTGTTGGCCAAAATAAAAAGGAAATGAAAACATCTTCATCATCATACATTTTGATCTAAATAGAAAAATAGAAGCTTGCTGCAACAGTGGATATTTTTGGTCTGCATGTTCGACAGAAAAGAAACGAGCAGGAAGAACTAAAAATACCGGATGGTTTATAGTGGTTGTAGCGTTTGGTGGTGGCGTTGGGTGGCCTGGAATAGTAAAAAGGGCTGTAGCAGTAGCAGTAGCAGCAAAAATATAATAATTGTGGTGACTGTTGGTTGTTCATGATCGAAAGACGAAAGAAGTAGCTACAAAAATGGTGATTCATGGTGTTCATGGGTGGTGGTTTTGTAATGAGAAACTGGTCGAAACAGGGACGATAGGAATTCATGGTGGTCGTGTGGGTTGAGTGACGATGGTGGTGAGTTATTATGGGTCAAGGTGGTGATCGATTGTAGGTGGTGTTTGGTGATGGAAACTTGTAAGGATGGTGAGGATGGTGACGTGGAGTGGTGGAGGCTCGATGGTAATGAGGGAGGTTTAAAATAAGAATAAGAAATGGGTTTGTGGTGCGACAAGAAAAGAAGGAAACAGATAAAAATAAAACACAAGTCGTGGTAGCATGGGTTGTCGATGACTTTTGGTTACAAGGTGGTGAAGTGAGTTTCGATGAAACAAAGGTTTTAGAGAGATAGTTGAGATGGTGTCGCGGTGATAGTGTGGTTCATGGTTCGAACCTAAAAAAAAGGTGGTGACATGAAGGGTGGTGATGGATTGGTGTGGTGGTCGTAAGGTGGTGGTGGGTTGATGAAGACGGTTGAAGGTGGTTGATCATGTGGGAAGCTTAGATGGTGGTGATTGAGAGGTTCACGATGGGTTGATTGTGGTGAACCAAAGTGGTGATCAAATGGTTTATATTTATATCTCTTTTATGCTTGTATGTATATATCTAATAATTATTTATAGGCTAGTTAGAAACAATGGTAATCAAGTAATCAATTTAAAACAGTATCATCTAATCATATACAGTGGTTTGATTTCCCATATCATATATGCAGTGTATGTATATCAAGTAGGTCATAGAAATAATATAACAATAATGTTTAATAATTAAAAGAAGGAAAACAAAACGTGTTCTCAATTAATATATCAATTATACACAGTGAACAATAGTGAAGCAGCCTAAGTTTTAGATTATTGTGCCGACAATTTTAATAGGAATAGTATTTCGTACTCCGTTGTTAATCAGTGACGGATAAAAGTATTTTGAAAAATCCTAAATTTTTATATTAACTATATCTATTTATTTCTGTCTGTTAGGGTGTAAAACCAATCATAAAAAGTTGATTGATTATTAGCGCTCAATCCCAAGTAAAATGTACGGAGTATTAAAATTTACCAAATAGATTCTAAATATATTTTTAGCAAAGCTATAACTTATTTTCGGATCAACGTTTATTTTTAAAATCACATAAGTTCATTTTTAATTAGTTTAATATTGATCTAATGATAATTAAGTGTTACTATCGTTTCCTAAATAAATTCGCAACCACCTATATATATTTAATATACTCTATTTATATTTATAGATATGTTTTATATAATAATTATTATAATATCCTATTTTTATATTATTTTACATAATTAATTTTAATAATTAAATCATATAATATTTCAAATTATATTTCAAATTATTATTATATATTCCTATATTTAAATATACATGTATCTATTTATAAATTGTGGTTCGTGAATCGTCGAGAACAGTTGAAGGGTAATTGCATACATGAAACAGTTCAAAATTTTTGAGACTCAACCTAACATACTTAGCTTATCGTGCCAAAAATATTAAATCATATCGAGAGTTTGATTTAAAATTAGTCGAAATTTTCCGGGTCGTGACATAAACAACACGGGATTTAACGCGGTTATATCCCAACTCCAAAATGCGGAGAAAGGTTTACTCTACGGGCGCAAACCAGAGATTTTTCACTATAATTTTCATGCACACAATATAGGGTTACATAGGGTCCTATTTACCGGGGGGAAATAGCTTAGGAAACAAGTAAATAACAATCTAGAAGTTTCCTGGCCGCCCTAGCATCGCGATCGTGACCCCATACATCGCGGTCGCGATCTCCACGTGGTGCCAGTTTCCTCGTTCCTTCCTTGTTTGTTTAAGCTCATTCACTCCTCAACAACACTCGTGTATTTGCATTGAGTGATCTTTGTAATTAGGATTCTACGTGAGTTTAATCAAGACTGAATCTTAGCAGTTTAATCAAAGTACAGTTTAGTCTTTTGAACGAGGTTAATGTGAGTTGATTGAGTTGGTTGATTGCATTAAACATTAATCAGCCCAATAACCAGTTTCAATCGTAAAACATAATCCACGTTGATTGAGAATCATCTTAGTGAACACTGCTCTCTCCTTTGTTTATCGTTTACTTTTTATCTCGCATTTCAATTTCATATTACAATCCAACTATTACAATCTTTTCTTTAGAATAACTTATCGTTAATTGAATTCTTAATACAATGCTCCCTGCAGATGAATCTGACTTGATTTACTAGCTACATTCAATTGAGACCGGTTGCTCATTCATGTGGAGTTAAACCAAGCTTTTGTCCTATTTAAGCAGGCGTGGTTTTCCCATATCAACTTTTTAGCAAGGTTGTTGGGAAGCGGTGTTTGTTTAGGATTTTTACAGCTTTTAGTTGATCTATCATTGTGTGGGAATTTCATTCCTGCAAAAAGTTACTTTCTTGCAATTTTTATTTTGTTTTGCGTAGACACGTTTGTTTGATGCATTGTGATTGCAGGTTAGGTGGAAGTGCATGAAACTACGTTCTGACAAGTCAGACTTAGTTAATCCATTTGCTGAACCAAAGAGAGTTTCATGAACGCTTAAATTTTATGGAAGAACAGTCAGTTATCGAGGGGTTTAACGTGTTACCTTTATATATTTTCGATTCTGAGTTTGGATATGAGGAAAAAGACATGGATAATCCAAATGATCAACCAATGTGGAGCACTCCGCAGACAGCACCACCATCTCTGCCACTACCTATTCGGAATCCAGCAATTGGTGCTGCATCGTTTAGTGTTAAGCCTTGGTTTATTCATATGCTTAGGGAGAATCTGTTTCACGTGAAAACTAACAACAACCCAATTGAGCATTTTGAACAATTTAAAGAGTTGTGTGATCTCTATAAAAATCAAGATATGAGACCGATTGTTCAAATATTTTATAGGGGTATCCACGAGCATACCAGGGGTATTTTGGGTTCCTTACCGGGAGAGTGTTTATGTATAAGATGCAGAAGCAGGCGCATTAGCTTCTATATGATATGGCCATTCATACATTCGAGTGGACACCATCGAGGGATGCTTCGTTGAGGAAAACTAGATGCTTCGTTGAGGAAAATTGTAGCTAGTGCATATGATGAGGATGATGGTAGCGGTGTTACTTTGGTTTCCTTGTCAAATCAAATGAAGAAGTTTGGTAGAGAGTTTGAGAAGCTCAATAAGACTGGGGTAGCTATGCAAATGGGTTGTGAGAAATGTAAGGGGCCTTATCTTACGAATCATTGCGACATTAATGAAGTCCCATGAGTTCAGCAGCGTATGTTAATTATGCGGGAAATCAATATCAAGGGGTTAGTTCAGTTTTTTAACCGATTTTTTAAAAACTGGAACCGGTTAAACTGGTCAATTTGCACGTCTACCCTGTTGTAGATGACTCCTTATTTTTGGGATTGTTATCTGCAATTGTTGATGGAAATTGAGAGTGAAGATGATAAAATTAGGTGTTGGAGGTTTCAAATCGGATCGTATGTTGGCTGGTGCGATGAACTTGAAGATGTTTTCAGTCATCTTCTGATAATGATGTCACCTGTAAAATTGAGTTTTGAAACCATAATTATTAAACCCTACTTTCTGCTTCACAAAACTCGGGGTGACTGATGGCGATATCAGCCTTTTTTGTTCTTTTCCGATCAATCTTTTCATCTGGAGTTCCTATTCGGTCTGTGGCAATGGGTAAGAGTTCTGCGGGCACGACGAAAAAGAAAAAAGACGCTCCTAAAACCTAACCTAGGGTTTTAAGGAGTTAGACGATCGGCGTAGATGACAATACAGATAATATGGATGATGATGCTACATCTAAATTGGAAAATAAAGCTGATCCGATCTTTGATGAGGAATTTGAGAACAATGATATACAGGGAAAACAAGGTATGGAATATAAGGGCTCTCATGAACTGCATTAGTCTGATTTGGTTAGTATACATACTATAGATACGAATTCTTTGGATGATGAGGGACAACCTAAAGGTCCTTTGACGTCTACTCTTAAGGATATTCCTGGTTTGCTGAAGTTGAATAGTGAACAGGGAGGTGAAGAGGTTAAAAGAGGTGATGAGGTTAAGGGTTTGAAGCCTTCATTGTACCTTCATGCTTTACATGGATAACCATCTTCTGATAGGGTTAACTTTCGTACGCTTGAACATAATGGTGATCTGGGTGATGATGTGGATGTAGAGATTCATATATCCTCTGTACGTGAAGCAGCAGAGAGGTATATGTAGTGACCCGAACTTTTCCATGTTTATATATATTAAATGAAATTGATATTTACATAATTAAATGTTTCTAACATGTTAAGCAATCAAACTTGTTAAGACTTGATTAATTGAAATGTGTTTCGTGTAGACAATTGACCACCCATGTTGACCGGCGATTCACGAACGTTAAAACTTGTAAAAATGACATGATGATATATATAGATGATATATATATATATATATATATATATATATATATATATATATATATATATATATATATATATATATATATATATATATATATATGGATATATATATATATGGATATATATATATATATATATATATATATATATATATATATATATATATATATATATATAGTTAACATGATATTATGATAAGTAAGTATCTCACTAGGTAGATTAACAATGAGTTATATACATAAAAATGAGAATATTGAATTAAGAAACTCGAAACGATATATATAACGATTATCGTTATAACAACGTCTTACTAAATACATATGTATCATATTAAGATATTGTTACACTATATTTAACATGATAAAATGATAATTATATAAATCATTAAGTATGTTAACAAAGAACTACATATGTAAAGCAAGACTATTAACTTAAGAATTTTGAAACGAGACATATATGTAATGATTATCGTTGTAACGACATTTTAATGTATATATATATATATATATATATATATATATATATCATATTAAGATATATTCATACATCATAATATCATGATAATGCAATAATTTAACATCTTATTAGATATAATAAACAATGGATTAACAACATTAAATGAGATCGTTAACTTAAAGGTTTCAAAACAACACTTACATGTAACGACTAACGATGACTTAACGACTCCGTTAAAATGTATATACATGTAGTGTTTTAATATGTATTCATACACTTTTGAAAGACTTCAAGACATATATCAAAGTTCTTCTACTTATAAAAAATGCTTACAATTACGTTCTCGTTCAATTCCATCAACAATTCTACTCGTATGCACCCGTATTCGTACCCGTACAATACAAAAATTTTAGATGTATTTACTATTGGTATATACACTCCAATGATCAGCTCTTAGCAGCCCTTGTGAGTCACCTAACACATGTGGGAACCATCATTTGGCAACTAGCATGAAATATCTAACAAAACAACAAACTAATGGAACCTTATATGCTAGCTAAACATCACGTTTTTCACCATCATCATAAACACATTCACTTTTCAATTTTTATGCATCAAACTCATCTCTCTCAAGTTATCTCTTGGTGTTCTAAGTGTTCTTCATCATTTTCTTCATAATCTAACTCAATCTAGCTCAATCTAGTTAACCTAGATCAACATACAAAACAACAACTCAAGAACACATCAAGAACACTTTCAAGTTTACTAGCTTACTTCCAATCTTGCAAATCCATTTCAAGTGATCATCCAATCTCAAGAAATCTTTATTATTTACAGTATGATATCTTTCTAATTCAAGGTAATACTCATACTCAAACTTTGATTCAATTTCTATAACTATAACAATCTTATTTCGAGTGGAAATCTTACTTGAACTTGTTTTGGTGTCATGATTCTACTTCAAGAACTTTCAAGCCATCCAAGAATCCTTTAAGCTAGATCAAATTTTGTCACTTCCAGTAGGTTTACCTACTAAACTTGAGATAGTAATTATGTTCATAACATCATTCGATTCATACATATAAAACCATCTTATTCGAAGATTTAAACTTGTAATCACTAGAACATAGTTTAGTTAATTCTAAACTTGTTCGCAAATAAAGTTAATCCTTCTAACTTGACTTTTAAAATCAACTAAACACATGTTATATATCTATATGATATTCTAACTTAATGATTTAAAACTTGGAAACACGAAAAACACCGTAAAACCGGACATACGCCGTTGTAGTAACACTGCGGGCTGTTTTGGGTTTGATAATTAAAAACTATGATAAACTTTGATTTAAAAGTTGTTCTTCTGGGAAAATGATTTTTCTTATGAACATGAAACTATATCCAAAAATCATGGTTAAAGTCAAAGTGGAAGTATGTTTTTCAATATGGTTATCAATATGTCGTTCTTTCGACGGAAATGACTACCTCTTTAAAAAATGACTTGTAACCTGTATTTCTGACTATAAACTTATACTTTTTATGTTTAGTTTCATAAATTTCAGTTCATTATGAAACCATAGCAACTTGAATCACTCAAAACGGATTTGAAACGAAGAAATGAAGGGTAAACAAAATTGGATAAATTTGCTAGTTTTAGCTCCGAAAATTTTGTAACAAATCTAGACTAAACATATCCTAACTAATTTATATTGTATTATACATATTATTTAATCTTGGGATACCATAGACACGTATACAATATTTTGACATATCATATCGACCCATCTATATATATTATTTGGAACAACCATAGACACTCTATATGCAGTAATGCTTGAGTTAGCTATACAGGGTTGAGGTTGATTCCAAAATAATATATAGACTTTGAGTTGTGATCTAGCCTGAGACTTGTATACACTGGGTCGTGGATTGATTCGAGATAATATTGATTTATTTCTGTACATCTAACTGTGGACAACTAGTTGTAGATTACTAACGTTGGACTGCTAACTTAACAAACTTAAATCATTAAAACATAATAAAAATTGTTGTGAATATATTTCGATCATAATTTGATATATATGTACATATTTTTTATAGGTTCGTGAATCGACCAGTGGCCAAGTCTTATTTTCTGACGAATTGAAAATACGTGAAAGTGAGTTATAGTCCCATTTTTAAAATCTAATATTTTTGGGATGAGAATACATGCAGTTTTATAAATGTTTTACAAAATAGTCACAAGTACATGAAACTACTTTCTATAGTTGAATGATCGAAGCTGAATATGCCCCTTTTTGCTTGGTAACCTAACAATTAGTAAACCAGTCTACTAATTGACGTGAATCCTAAAGATAGATCTATTGGGCCCAACAAACCCCATCCGTTGTAGCAGATGTTTTAGTACTTCGAAATTTATATCATGTCCGATGGATGTCTCAGAAAGATGGGGATATTCTTATATGCATCTTGTTAATGTCGGTTACCAGGTGTTCACCATATGAATGATTTTTATCTCTATGTATGGGATGATGTTTACGAAAAATGGAAATATGAAATCTTGTGGTCTATTATTACGATTGATAAATATATAGGTTAAACCTATAACTCATCAACATTTTTGTTGACATTTTAAGCTTGTTTATTCTCAGGTAATTGTTAAGAGCTTTCGCTGTTGCATACTAAATTAAGGACAAGATTTGGAGTCCATGCTTGTATTATATTGTTTGAAAACTGCATTCGAAGACATATATTATTGTGTAATATTATTGTAAACCATTATGTAATGGTCGTGTGAAAATGCTATATTTTTGATTATCATTATTTGATAATCGTTGTAATATTTTAAACTTTTATCGATAAAATAAAAGTTATGGTTTGTTTTAAAATCAAATGCAGTCTTTGAAAAACGTCTCATATAGAGGTCAAAACCTCGCAAAGAAATTAATTAATATGGAACGTTTATAATCAATATGAACGGGACATTTCAGTTGGTATCCGAGCGTTGGTCTTAGAGAACCAGAAATTGCATTAGTGTGTGTCTAACCGAGTTTGTTAGGATGCATTAGTGAGTCTGGACTTCGACCGTGTTTTCTTTAAAAACGATTGCTTAACACTTTTTGTTGGAAACTATATATTATTAACATATAAATATTATGTGATATTGTGATGATCCTTCCAAATCCCTTTGGATGAATACATCATTCATCGATTTCACAGTGAGGTATTGACCTCTACATGATACGTTTTGTAAACATTGCATTCTTTTGAAAAGGCACACCATAAATAAATATCAAACTCCAAGGTTTTTGACGTTTGATGATTTCTACATATAGACAATCACCGTAATTAATAGTTTACAATACTACATCCGTTGATAATGCAGTCGAAATAAGATACATGGTGATGAATTTGTAAATGCAACGTTTTCTCGAATAAAGTATTTATGACTCCATGCACATAGCTTATATCACATATAAGCAAACAGCGAAAGACTTCTAGGAACCTGAGAATAAACATGCTTAAAAGTGTCAACACAAAGGTTGGTGAGTTCATAGTTTTAATGTTGCGCATAATCTATATATAAAGGTAGATCACAAGATTTCAGTTGTTTCATCCAGAAACGTTTATCAAAATATTCTACAAGATTGAGCATCCTGGTAACTAAACTTTAACGTTATAATAAGTACCCCTGTTTTAACATACATACAACCAACATGTACAATACACGCAATCCAACGTGTACTAACCTCAAATAGCATACGTCTGTTTTATAGTTCAGGCTAGGGTTTCTATACCTGGAACTGACGGGGATGTCAAGCCCTATGGATCCATATACAACTATTCGCGCCCACCAGTTCTTATAACAGTTAGTTACTAGTTACCAAAGCTAAGGGATTTTCGGTTCAAACTCAGTGTAGAATTTAGTATGTACTTGTATCCATTGCGTTTAAAATAAAGTGCATGTATTCTCAGCCCAAAAATATAGATTGCAAAAGCAATTAAAAAGGGAGCAAATGAAACTCACCTTAGCAGCACATAAAGTCATTCACCGAAATGTGACAGAAACTCAGAATGCAAAATAACTGTAGATCTCAACCTAGAGAACATATGTTGGTCAATACATGTCTAATAAGCTAGGTCAGGTCATAGTATATCACAATCCTAATGCTCGAGACCGACATGCAGAAGTTAACAAAAGTCATCTCAAAAGTCAACCTGACCCAATATGATCTTTAAATCTATACATGTTTATTAACATAGTATAAGTCTTGATAATTGAACGAATTTATAGTTTATCAACCTCAAAATATTATTCATTTCAGGAGCTATATTATATTTGAATTATCATGGCAATCGAACATGATTTATTATTTCACATAGTTTTCCAATACTTGTAAAATCAGACTATAGTGTTTATAAAGCTTTAAAACATGATAAGACAATCAACTTTGACAATTGTTCAACAAAACAAAACGTACCTTATATATAAATTCATTTACTCAATTAGTAATATCCAAAAATCTAATTTATTAATCTTATAAATAAGTTGTTTAAATATTAATTGTAGATTCAAAAGCAATTTCAATTAACGTCAATCATAATTCAGTTGACCATAACTTTTAATTCGTTCATCGAAATCACGTGATTCCTAAATGAAAAGTTATTAATTTTTCGCCAGCTTTCCAATATCATGCATATCATATATCTTATATCAATAGTATATGTATTAAATTTGTGATTCATCATAAAACTATCTAACGACGAAATTAAGCATACAAGCATACATAAACATATATACTCGAGCACTAGACATGGATACACTATTAATATATAAAAGGTAAGATATGAATGCTCACGTATCAATATTGTGATTCAATATTACAGAAAAGTAAGTAGACGCAACATAGATGATAAACACTAGGTTTGACTTGCGAACAATACCCATGAACATTACCCATAACTTCCATAGCTATAACCCATAGTTTCCTTAGTTTCATCCCGCTCAAAAATCCGTTTTGAAATAACTCACTCATGACCTTGTCGTAGTATTTTATGTATAATAATACTAATAATAATACTCCTAACTATAAGATTAATAATAATATTAATCTTAATAATAATAATAATAATAATAATAATAATAATAATAATAATAATAATAATAATAATAATAATAATAATAATAATAATAATAATAATATATAGAGAGATCGAGAGATAGAAGGTGGATGGATTCAGCAAAGAAAATTCGGGCTTTTATAGCCATTTCTGATTTTGACTGCTTCGCGATCGTGGAGCTTTTGTGCCTTACAGCTCTGCGATCATGGAGCTCCCTTATCCAGCTCACACCTGATTTGTTTTCTTGTTTGTCGACATATTATTTTATATTTAATATATATAATTTATATTAATTAATTATATATTATATTATATTCTCGTGCATGGTTGTCTTGTAACTTTAACTCCGTTATTTTGTACGTTGATGCTCGATTTATGTCCCGGTTCCGGTTAGAAAACTAGCACTTTACGTTTCGCGACGTGTACATTTATCAATAATTAGACTTAATCAATGATAAACTATATTACCTGAAGTATAACTTAATCATTGGAGTGTTTTGGTCATTTGCTTCATTAAATCAACTTCTCGCTGTTTATTAATATATATTTAAAATCTAAACGTTTTATAACCAGGTTAATATTATATTTTATCATTTTGTAAAATATATATGTATATATATATATATATATATATATATATATATATATATATATATATATATATATACACGTGTCCATTAACAAATGGTTGTTTGTGAATTGAAGGTTAAAGTCCAACGAATAAATAAATGTATGAAATTATTTTAATGTGACACGTCAATTTGATTATCTTGTCGACATCTATTATCTCAATTATTTACACTCCGCATTCCCACTTGTAGATTACTTTACCAATTATTCTGTATATAGTTAAAAAGGAATGATTTCTCAAATCAACGTGGACCTCACAAACGAAGACCTATTGTAGTGACCCGAAATTTTCCATGTTTATATATATATTAAATGAAATTGTTATTTACATGATTAAGTGTTTCCAACATGTTAAGCAATCAAACTTGTTATTACTTGATTAATTGAAATAGGTTTCATATAGACAATTGACCACCCAAGTTGACCGGTGATTCACGAACGTTAAAACTTGTAAAAACTTTTCGATGACATATATATGGTTATATATATAGTTAACATGATTTTATTATAAGTATGTATCTCATTAGGTATTTTAACAATGAGTTATATACATAAAAATGAGACTATTAATTTAAGAAACTCGAAAACGATATATATAACGATTATCGTTATAACAACGTCTTACTAGGTACATATGAATCATATTAAGATATTGATACACTTGGTTAATTATGTAAAATGATAAGTAAATATATTATTAAGTGTATTAACAATGAAATACATATGTAAAAATAAGACTACTAACTTAATGATTTCGAAACGAGACATATATGTAACGATTATCGTTGTAATGACATTTAACTGTATATATATCATACTAACATATATTATATATCATAATATTATGATAATATAACAATTTAACATCTCATTTGTTATAATAAACAATGGGTTAACAACATTCAACAAGATCGTTAACCTAAAGGTTTCAAAACAACATTTACATGTAACGACTAACGATGACTTAACGACTCAGTTAAAATGTATATAAATGTAGTGTTTTAATATGTATTCATACACTTTTGAAAGACTTCAAGACACTTATCAAAATACTTCTACTTAACAAAAATTCTTACAATTACATCCTCGTTCAGTTTCATCAATAATTCTACTCGTATGCACCCGTATTCGTACTCGTACAATACACAACTTTTAAATGTATGTACTATTGGTATATACAATCCAATGATCAGCTCTTAGCAGCCCATGTGAGTCACCTAACACATGTGGGAACCATAATTTAGCAACTAGCATGAAATATCTCATAAAATTACAAAAATATGAGTAATCATTCATGACTTATTTAAATGAAAACAAAATTACATATCCTTTATATCTAATCCATACACCAACGACCAAAAACACCTAAAAACACTTTCATTCTTCAATTTTCTTCATCTAATTGATCTCTCTCAAGTTCTATCTTCAAGTTCTATCTTCAAGTTCTAAGTGTTCTTCATAAATTCCAAAAGTTCTAGTTTCATAAAATCAAGAATACTTCCAAGATTGCAAGTTTACTTCCAAGTTTTCTAAATCCATTCCAAGTAATCATCCAAGATCAAGAAACCTTTGTTACTTACAGTAGGTTATCTTTCTAATACAAGGTAATAATCATATTCAAACTTTAATTCAATTTCTATAACTATAACAATCTTATTTCGAGTGGAAATCTTACTTGAAATTGTTTTCGTGTCAAGATTCTGCTTCAAGAACTTTCAAGCCATCCAAGGATCCTTTGAAGCTAGATATATTTTTCTCATTTCCAGTAGTTTTATCCAAGGAACTTGAGGTAGTAATGATGTTCATAACATCATTCGATTCATACATATAAAGCTATCTTATTCGAAGGTTTAAACTTGTAATCACTAGAACATAGTTTAGTTAATTCTAAACTTGTTCGCAAATAAAAGTTAATCCTTCTAACTTGAATTTTAAAATCAACTAAACACATGTTATATATCTATATGATATGCTAACTTAATGATTTAAAACCTGGAAACACGAAAAACACCGTAAAATCGGATTTACGCCGTCGTAGTAACACCGCGGGCTGTTTTGGGTTAGTTAATTAAAAACTATGATAAACTTTGATTTAAAAGTTGTTATTCTGGAAAAATGATTTTTATTATGAACATGAAACTATATCCAAAAATTATGGTTAAACTCAAAGTGGAAGTATGATTTCTAAAATGGTCATCTAGACGTCGTTCTTTCGACTGAAATGACTACCTTTACAAAAACGACTTGTAACTTATTTTTCCGACTATAAACCTATACTTTTTCTGTTTAGATTCATAAAATAGAGTTCAATATGAAACCATAGCAATTTGATTCACTCAAAACGGATTTAAAATGAAGAAGTTATGAGTAAAACAAGATTGGATAATTTTTCTCATTTTAGCTACGTGAAAATTGGTAACAAATCTATTCCAACCATAACTTAATCAACTTGTATTGTATATTATGTAATCTTGAGATACCATAGACACGTATACAATGTTTCGACCTATCATGTCGACACATCTATATATATTTCGGAACAACCATAGACACTCTATATGTGAATGTTGGAGTTAGCTATACAGGGTTGAGGTTGATTCCAAAATATATATAATTTGAGTTGTGATCAATACTGAGATACATATACACTGGGTCGTGGATTGATTCAAGATAATATTTATCGATTTATTTATGTACATCTAACTGTGGACAACTAGTTGTAGGTTACTAACGAGGACAGCTGACTTAATAAACTTAAAACATCAAAATATATTAAAAGTGTTGTAAATATATTTTGAACATACTTTGATATATATGTATATATTGTTATAGGTTCGTGAATCAACCAGTGGCCAAGTCTTACTTTCCGACGAAGTAAAAATCTGTGAAAGTGAGTTATAGTCCCACTTTTAAAATCTAATATTTTTGGGATGAGAATACATGCAGGTTTTATAAATGATTTACAAAATAGACACAAGTACGTGAAACTACATTCTATGATTGAATTATCGAAATTGAATATGCCCCTTTTTATTAAGTCTGGTAATCTAAGAATTAGGGAACAGACACCCTAATTGACGCGAATCCTAAAGATAGATCTATTGGGCCTAACAAACCCCATCCAAAGTACCGGATGCTTTAGTACTTCAAAATTTATATCATATTCGAAGGGTGTCCCGGAATGATGGGGATATTCTTATATATGCATCTTGTTAATGTCGGTTACCAGGTGTTCACCATATGAATGATTTTTATCTCTATGTATGGGATGTGTATTGAAATATGAAATCTTGTGGTCTATTGTTACGATTTGATATATATAGGTTAAACCTATAACTCACCAACATTTTTGTTGACGTTTAAAGCATGTTTATTCTCAGGTGAATACTAAGAGCTTCCGCTGTTGCATACTAAAATAAGGACAAGATTTGGAGTCCATGTTTATATGATATTGTTTAAAAACTGCATTCAAGAAACTGATTTCGATGTAACATATTTGTATTGTAAACCATTATGTAATGGTCGTGTGTAAACAGGATATTTTAGATTATCATTATTTGATAATCTACGTAAAGATTTTTAAACCTTTATTTATGAAATAAACGTTATGGTTTGTTTTAAAAATGAATGCAGTCTTTGAAAAACATCTCATATAGAGGTCAAAACCTCGCAACGAAATCAATTAATATGGAACGTTTTTAATCAATAAGAACGGGACATTTCAGTTGGTATCCGAGCGCTGGTCTTAGAGAACCAGAAAAATTTGCATTAGTATGTCTTATCGAGTTTGTTAGGATGCATTAGTGAGTCTGGACTTCGACCGTGTTTTTTTTTTAAAATGATTGCTTAACATTTTTGTTGGAAACTATATATTATTAACATGTAAATATTATGTGATATATTAATCTCTTAACGTGTTTGATATTATGTGATAGATGTCTACCTCTAGAACAAGTCCCATTGACTCACCTAATAATAATGAAGAGTCAAATGTAAATTGGAATAATTCGTGGTCTGATTCTCAAGTTCCCGAAGAGGAACCGGAAGAAGAGTCGGAACCGGAAGAAGAATCGGAACCGGAAGAAGAATCGGAACCGGAAGAAGAAATAGAACCAGTGGGGGAAATAATAAAACGGTTAAGTAGAAGAAAATCCTCAACCAACCGACCAAAGTTAATTATGGTCAATGGTGTTTCCGCCAGGGAAGCAAAGTATTGGGAGGATTACCAATTCTCCGATGAATCGGATCCCGACAAGGAATCCGATGATGTTATAGAAATTACCCCAACACAATTTAATAAGGCAAAAGAGAAAAATAAGGGAAAGGGCACAAAAATAGAGAAATCTAATTCCAACCCCGATGAACTTTATATGTATCGTCAACCCCCGAAGCCCTTAAGTTGTAACAATGACCCGGGAACCTCTAAACCACCAGGTTTTTCTAAACCGTTGTGGAAAACGACAGCTCGTATTAGGGGAACATCATATATCCCTAGAAACTTGGCAAAACGAACCAAAACCGAAGAAGAAGAAACGAGCGAGTCAGAATAAGATAGTTGTATTCGTGTGGTGTAATATATGTAATATAGTGTGCTTATGCTTTATGATATATGTAAAAATTGCTTGTATTAATAAGTATTTTTTTTATGAATCTAACTCTTGTCTATTTTACAGTATAAAAACACAAAATGGATAGACAACCCAATATTTTAAGAGACCTACCCGGAGACATGATTGATGAAATCTTGTCTAGAGTAGGTCAGAATTCTTCGACACAACTATTTACGGCGAAATCAGTTTGTAAGACATTCGAAGAACGTTCCAAGAATGTCTTGGTTTATAAGAGACTTTCATTTGAAAGATGGGGGATATCACATTGGGAAATCCATAAGTTACTATGTGTTTACTTTGACGCATATATTGCGGGGAACCCAAATGCTATTTTACGCAACGGGTTAAGAAATTATTTTGACTCAATGTATCCGAATATAGGACTTCATGATTTAGAAAAAGCGGCTAACATGCAACATAAAGAAGCATGCTATGCTTACGGGTTAGTAATGTTCGCTTCTCACCAAAGTGAGAAAAAGAACATCGGGCTACAACTATTAAACAAAACGTTCCCACAAGTGACGGAGTCGGTAATTGGGGCAAGAAATGAGGTTTTTAGGTTATTACGAGACTGTTGGTCATTACGTAACCCTCGTACCTTTGACGACGTTACAACACGCTGTCTTATCAACGGCCATAACGGTTATGTTCCACAAGACCAAGGATGGGAAGTAGTCCTAGTAAAACCAGAATGCATGACTTGTTTCTGGATGTATGAATTACGTGTCTTTATTGCCTTTGCTGAACGACTTGTGTACTAGCTAGAATTATCTTGACAACTATCTTGTATCAAAGTTATTGTGTGCTATATTTCATGCTTTATGTAAAATAAGCGGTATTGTAAGTTTGTAAAATATTGTATAAAAGTTTGAACGCGAAATATTATTATAATCAGTTTTTCATATAGAATTGTAGTAGTTGAATTGTATGTTAGCTACTAAGTATGAACTTAACGGGTAGGTACTACCTGAATTTAAACTTATAAAACGCTAATATGAAGAAAAAGCTTTTATAAATGAGTTCATATTATGCTACGAAATACTATTAACTACTCTTAATATTCTGTATGATTAACTTGTTCCATTAGACTATTTTGAAGGAAATGGCACCGACTACTCGACACACCGTGAATATGAATGAAGAGGAATTCCGTACTTTTCTAGCTTCAAACATAGCCGTAGTACAGGCTGCGCTACATACCAACAATAACCTTGGATCTAGCAGTATAGGAAATCGTGTAGGATGCACCTACAAAGAATTCACTGCCTGCAAACCTTTGGAATTTGATGGAACCGAAGGACCGATCGGATTGAAACGGTGGACCGAGAAGGTCGAATCGGTGTTTGCCATAAGTAAGTGTACTGAAGAGGACAAAGTAAAGTACGCTACACATACTTTCACAGGTTCTGCGTTAACATGGTGGAATACCTATCTAAAGCAAGTGGGACAAGATGATGCGTACGCACTACCGTGGTCAGCATTCAAGCACTTGATGAACGAGAAGTACCGTCCCAGAACCGAGGTTAATAAGCTCAAGACAGAACTTAGAGGGTTACGAACCCAAGGATTTGATATTACCACGTACGAAAGATGATTCACAGAATTGTGCCTATTGTGTCCGGGAGCGTTCAAAGATGAGGAAGAGAAGATCGACGCGTTTGTGAATGGATTACCGGAAAGAATCCAAGAAGATATAAGTTCACACGAGCCCGCCTCCATACAACAGGCATGTAGAATGGCTCACAAACTAGTGAACCAGATTGAGGAAAGAATTAAAGAACAGACGGCTGAAGAGGCCAATGTGAAGCAAGTCAAAAGAAAGTGGGAGGAAAACGGTGATAAGAATCACCAATACAACAACAACAGCAATTACAATAATAATCGCAACAATTATCCCAACAATCACAACATCAATCGCAACTACAACAAACGGCCCAACAACAACAACAACAACAACAACAACAACAACAACAACAACAACAACAACAACAATCATCCCAACAACAATAACAACCGCAACAACAACGACAATCAGAAGCAGCTATGCCAAAGGTGTGAAAAGTATCACTCGGGGTTCTGCACCAAATTTTGCAACAAGTGTAAAAGAAATGGTCATAGCGCGACGAAGTGTGAGGTCTACGGACCAGGGGTTAACAGAACGAAAGGAACAAATGGTGTCAGAATGAGTAATGACGGAGCAAGTAGTGTCGGAGCAAGTTATGCCAATGTAGTTTGTTATAAATGTGGAAAATCGGGCCACATTATTAGAAATTACCCGAACCAGGAGAACACGAATGGACAAGGCCGTGAAAGAGTTTTCAATATTAATGCGGCAGAGGCACAGGAAGACCCGGAGCTTGTTACGGGTACGTTTCTTATTGACAATAAATCTGCTTACGTTTTATTTGATTCGGGTGCGGATAGAAGCTATATGAGTAGAGATTTTTGTGCTAAATTAAGTTGTCCATTGACGCCGTTGGATAGTAAATTTTTACTCGAATTAGCAAACGGTAAATTAATTTCAGCAGATAATATATGCCGGAATCGAGAAATTAAACTGGGTAGCGAAATATTTAAGATTGATTTGATACCAGTAGAGTTATGGAGTTTTGATGTAATAGTTGGCATGGACTGGCTGAAGAAGGTGAAAGCAGAGATCGTACGTTATAAAAATACAATTCGCATTGTACGAGAAGAAGGAGAACCCTTAATGGTGTACGGAGAAAAGGGCAACATGAAGCTACATCTTATTAGTAATTTGAAGGCACAAAAACTAATAAGAAAAGGTTGCTATGCTGTTCTAGCACACGTCGAGAAAGTACAAACTGAAGAAAAGAGCATCAATGATGTTCACGTCACAAAAGAATTTCCCGATGTATTTCTGAAAGAATTACCGGGACTACCTCCACATCGATCTGTTGAATTTCAAATAGATCTTGTACCAGGAGCTGCACCAATAGCTCGTGCTCCTTATAGACTCGCACCTAGCGAGATGAAAGAACTGCAAAGCCAATTACAAGAACTTTTAGAGCGTGGTTTCATTCGACCAAGCACATCACCGTGGGGAGCTCCTGTTTTGTTTGTCAAGAAGAAAGATGGTACATTCAGGTTGTGTATCGACTACCGAGAGTTGAACAAAGTTACCATCAAGAACCGCTACCCACTACCGAGAATCGACGACTTATTTGATCAACTACAAGGCTCGTCTGTTTATTCAAAGATTGACTTACGTTTCGGGTATCATCAAATGTGGGTGAAAGAAGATGATATTCCAAAGACTGCTTTCAGAACACGTTACGGTCATTACGAGTTTATGGTCATGCCGTTTGGTTTAACTAATGCACCAGCTGTGTTCATGGACCTTATGAACCGAGTGTGTGGACCATACCTTGACAAGTTTGTCATTGTTTTCATTGATGACATACTTATTTACTCAAAGAATGACCAAGAACACGGTGAACATTTGAGAAAGGTGTTAGAAGTATTGAGGAAGGAAGAATTGTACACTAAGTTTTCAAAGTGTGCATTTTGGTTGGAGGAAGTTCAATTCCTAGGTCACATAGTGAACAAATAAGGTATTAAGGTGGATCCAGCAAAGATAGAAACTGTTGAAAAGTGGGAAACCCCGAAAACTCCGAAACACATACGCCAGTTTTTAGGACTAGCTGGTTACTACAGAAGGTTCATCCAAGACTTTTCCAGAATAGCAAAACCCTTGACTGCATTAACGCATAAAGGGAAGAAATTTGAATGGAAGGATGAACAAGAGAAAGCGTTCCAGTTATTGAAGAAAAAGCTAACTACGGCACCTATATTGTCATTGCCTGAAGGGAATGATGATTTTGTGATTTATTGTGACGCATCAAAGCAAGGTCTCGGTTGTGTATTAATGCAACGAACGAAGGTGATTGCTTATGCGTCTAGACAATTGAAGATTCACGAACAAAATTATACGACGCATGATTTGGAATTAGGCGCGGTTGTTTTTGCATTAAAGACTTGGAGGCACTACTTATACGGGGTCAAAAGTATTATATATACCGACCACAAAAGTCTTCAACACATATTTAATCAGAAACAACTGAATATGAGGCAACGTAGGTGGATTGAATTGTTGAATGATTACGACTTTGAGATTCGTTACCACCCGGGGAAAGCAAATGTGGTAGCCGACGCCTTGAGCAGGAAGGACAGAGAACCCATTCGAGTAAAATCTATGAATATAATGATTCACACTAACCTTACTACTCAAATAAAGGAGGCGCAACAAGGAGTTTTAAAAGAGAGAAATTTAAAGGATGAAATACCCAAAGGATCAGAGAAGCATCTTAATATTCGGGAAGACGGAACCCGGTATAGGGCTGAAAGGATTTGGGTACCAAAATTTGGAGATATGAGAGAAATGGTACTTAGAGAAGCTCATAAAACCCGATACTCCATCCTGGAACGGGGAAGATGTACAAGGATCTCAAGAAACATTTTTAGTGGCCGGGTATGAAAGCCAATGTTGCTAAATACGTAGGAGAATGTTTGACGTGTTCTAAGGTCAAAGCTGAGCATCAGAAACCATCAGGTCTACTTCAACAATCCGAAATCCCGGAATGGAAATGGGAAAACATTACCATGGATTTCATCACTAAATTGCCAAGGACTGCAAGTGGTTTTGATACTATTTGGGTAATAGTTGATCGTCTCACCAAATCAGCACACTTCTTGCCAATAAGAGAAGATGACAAGATGAAGAAGTTAGCACGACTGTATTTGAAGGAAGTCGTCTCCAGACATGGAATACCAATCTCTATTATCTCTGATAGGGATGGCAGATTTATTTCAAGATTCTGGCAGACATTACAGCAAGCATTAGGAACTCGTCTAGACATGAGTACTGCCTATCATCCACAAACTGATGGGCAGAGCGAAAGGACAATACAAACGCTTGAAGACATGCTACGAGCATGTGTTATTGATTTCAGAAACAGTTGGGATCGACATCTACCGTTAGCAGAATTTTCCTACAACAACAGCTACAATTCAAGCATTGAGATGGCGCCGTTTGAAGCACTTTATGGTAGAAAGTGCAGGTCTCCGATTTGTTGGAGTGAAGTGGGGGATAGATAGATTACGGATCCAGAGATAATACAAGAAACTACCGAGAAGATCATCCAAATTCAACAACGGTTGAAAACCGCCCAAAGTCGACAAAAGAGCTACGCTGACATTAAAAAAAAAAGATATAGAATTTGAAATTGGAGAGATGGTCATGCTAAAAGTTGCACCTTGGAAAGGCGTTGTTCGATTTGGTAAACGAGGGAAATTAAATCCAAGGTATATTGGACCATTCAAGATTATTGATCGTGTCGGACCAGTAGCTTACCGACTTAAGTTACCTCAACAACTCGCGGCTGTACATAACACTTTCCACATCTTGAATTTGAAGAAATGTTTTGCTAAATAAGATCTCACTATTCCATTAGATGAAATCCAAATCAACAAAAAACTTTGATTTATCGAAGAACCCGTCGAAATAATGGATCGTGAGGTTAAAAGACTTAAGCAAAACAAGATACCAATTGTTAAGGTTCGATGGAATTCTCATAGAGGACCCGAGTTCACCTGGGAGCATGAAGATCAAATGAAGAAGAAATACCCGCATTTATTTCCAGAAGATACGTCAACACCTCCAACTGCTTAAAATTTCGGGACGAAATTTATTTAACGGGTAGGTACTGTAGTGACCCGAACTTTTCCATGTTTATATATATGTTAAATGAAATTGTTATTTACATGATTAAGTGTTTCCAACATGTTAAGCAATCAAACTTGTTAAGACTTGATTAACTGAAATAGGTTTCATATAGACAATTGACCACCCAAGTTGACCGGTGATTCACGAACGTTAAAACTTGTAAAAACTATACGATGACATATATATGGTTATATATATAGTTAACATGATTTTATTATAAGTATGTATCTCATTAGGTATTTTAAAAATGAGTTATATACATAAAAATGAGACTATTAATTTAAGAAACTCGAAAACGATATATATAACGATTATCGTTATAACAACGTCTTACTAGGTACATATGAATCATATTAAGATATTGATACACTTGGTTAATTATGTTAAATGATAAGTAAATATATTATTAAGTGTAT
This sequence comes from Rutidosis leptorrhynchoides, assembly GCF_046630445.1. Taxonomy (NCBI): domain Eukaryota; kingdom Viridiplantae; phylum Streptophyta; class Magnoliopsida; order Asterales; family Asteraceae; genus Rutidosis; species Rutidosis leptorrhynchoides. The sequence continues at coordinate 566,830,349 of NC_092335.1, read as the reverse complement.
TAACAATGAAATACATATGTAAAAATAAGACTACTAACTTAATGATTTCGAAACGAGACATATATGTAACGATTATCGTTGTAATGACATTTAACTGTATATATATCATACTAAGATATATTATATATCATAATATCATGATAATATAACAATTTAACATCTCATTTGTTATAATAAACAATGGGTTAACAACACTCAACAAGATCGTTAACCTAAAGGTTTCAAAACAACATTTACATGTAACGACTAACGATGACTTAACGACTCAGTTAAAATGTATATACATGTAGTGTTTTAATATGTATTCATACACTTTTGAAAGACTTCAAGACACTTATCAAAATACTTCTACTTATAAAAAATGCTTACAATTACATCCTCGTTCAGTTTCATCAACAATTCTACTCGTATGCACCCGTATTCGTACTCGTACAATACACAGCTTTTAGATGTATATACTATTGGTATATGCACTCCAATGATCAGCTCTTAGCAGCCCATGTGAGTCACCTAACACATGTGGGAACCATCATTTGGCAACTAGCATGAAATATCTCATAAAATTACAAAAATATGAGTAATCATTCATGACTTATTTACATGAAAACAAAATTACATATCCTTTATATATAATCCATACAATAACGACCAAAAACACCTAAAAACACTTTCATTCTTCAATTTTCTTCATCTAATTGATCTCTCTCAAGTTCTATCTTCAAGTTCTAAGTGTTCTTCATAAATTCCAAAAGTTCTAGTTTCATAAAATCAAGAATACTTCCAAGATTGCAAGTTTACTTCCAAGTTTTCTAAATTCATTCCAAGTAATCATCCAAGATCAAGAAACCTTTGTTACTTATAGTAGGTTATCTTTCTAATACAAGGTAATAATCATATTCAAACTTTAATTCAATTTCTATAACTATAACAATCTTATTTCGAGTGAAAATCTTACTTGAAATTATTTTCGTGTCATGATTCTGCTTCAAGAACTTTCAAGCCATCCAAGGATTCTTTGAAGCTAGATCTATTTTTCTCATTTCCAGTAGGTTTATCCAAGGAACTTGAGGTAGTAATGATGTTCATAACATCATTCGATTCATACATATAAAGCTATATTATTCGAAGGTTTAAACTTGTAATCACTAGAACATAGTTTAGTTAATTCTAAACTTGTTTGCAAATAAAAGTTAATCCTTCTAACTTGACTTTTAAAATCAACTAAACACATGTTATATATCTATATGATATGCTAACTTAATGATTTAAAACCTGGAAACACGAAAAACACCGTAAAATCGGATTTACGCCGTCGTAGTAACACCGCGGGCTGTTTTGGGTTAGTTAATTAAAAACTATGATAAACTTTGATTTAAAAGTTGTTATTCTGGAAAAATAATTTTTATTATGAACATGAAACTATATCCAAAAATTATGGTTAAACTCAAAGTGGAAGTATGTTTTCTAAAATGGTCATCTAGACGTCGTTCTTTCGACTGAAATGACTACCTTTACAAAAACGACTTGTAACTTATTTTTATGACTATAAACATATAATTTTTCTGTTTAGATTCATAAAATAGAGTTCAATATGAAACCATATCAATTTGATTCACTCAAAACGGATTTAAAATGAAGAAGTTATGGGTAAAACAAGATTGGATAATTTTTCTCATTTTAGCTACGTGAAAATTGGTAACAAATCTATTCCAACCATAACTTAATCAACTTGTATTGTATATTATGTAATCTTGAGATACCATAGACACGTATACAATGTTTCGACCTATCATGTCGACACATCTATATATATTTCGGAACAACCATAGACACTCTATATGTGAATGTTGGAGTTAGCTATACAGGGTTGAGGTTGATTCCAAAATATATATAGTTTGAGTTGTGATCAATACTGAGATACGTATACACTGGGTCGTGGATTGATTCAAGATAATATTTATCGATTTATTTATGTACATCTAACTGTGGACAACTAGTTGTAGGTTACTAACGAGGACAGCTGACTTAATAAACTTAAAACATCAAAATATATTAAAAGTGTTGCAAAAATATTTTGAACATACTTTGATATATATGTATATATTGTTATAGGTTAGTGAATCAACCAGTGGCCAAGTCTTACTTCCCGACGAAGTAAAAATCTGTGAAAGTGAGTTATAGTCCCACTTTTAAAATCTAATATTTTTGGGATGAGAATACATGCAGGTTTTATAAATAATTTACAAAATAGACACAAGTACGTGAAACTACATTCTATGGTTGAATTATCGAAATCGAATATGCCCCTTTTTATTAAGTCTGGTAATCTAAGAATTAGGGAACAGACACCCTAATTGACGCGAATCCTAAAGATAGATCTATTGGGCCTAACAAACCCCATCCAAAGTACAGGATGCTTAAGTACTTCGAAATTTATATCATATCCGAAGGGTGTCCCGAAATGATGGGGATATTCTTATATATGCATCTTGTTAATGTCGGTTACCAGGTGTTCACCATATGAATGATTTTTATCTCTATGTATGGGATGTGTATTGAAATATGAAATCTTGTGGTCTATTGTTACGATTTGATATATATAGGTTAAACCTATAACTCACCAACATTTTTGTTGACGTTTAAAGCATGTTTATTCTCAGGTGAATACTAAGAGCTTCCGCTGTTGCATACTAAAATAAGGACAAGATTTGGAGTCCACGTTTGTATGATATTGTGTAAAAACTGCATTCAAGAAACTGATTTCGATGTAACATATTTGTATTGTAAACCATTATGTAATGGTCGTGTGTAAACAGGATATTTTAGATTATCATTATTTGATAATCTACGTAAAGCTTTTTAAACCTTTATTTATGTAATAAAGGTTATGGTTTGTTTTAAAAATGAATGCAGTCTTTGAAAAACGTCTCATATAGAGGTCAAAACCTCGCAACGAAATCAATTAATATGAAACATTTTTAATCAATAAGAACGGGACATTTCACCTATAACCATATCATAATATTTATGGGATTTATAAGTGTTGAAGTATCTACTAAATCAATTATTGGTATTACCTTCTAGTTCCGTAGATAAATATATCAAACATATATTGAGACAAAAACATTTATCGTAAAGTATTATACATTTAATACTTTGTTAACGTTTTTAAGTTATAATATATATATATATATATATATATATATATATATATATATATATATATATATATATATATATATATATATATATATATATATACATATTCATATCCATTTATATAATTGTCCGTGAATCGTCGAAATTTAGTCGAGGTTAAATGAATACATGAACATAGTTCATAATTTTGAGATTCAACATTACAAACTTTGCTTATCGTGTCAGAAACATATAAAGATCAAGTTTAAATTTGGTCAGAAATTTCCGGGTTGTCATAGTACCTACCCGTTAAAGAAATTTCGTCCCGAAATTTGATTGGGATGGTCATGGCTGACAATAAGTATGTTTTCATGACGCATACGAGCTGAAAATTAGAGTTTTATCATCATTGAGTAATATAGATAAAAACAATTCGATTTTGTGAAGAGTACGAGTGAAGTTATAACAAAAGAGTGAAATGAATAAATGTAGATTCATCATATCTTTTGACGTAGTTAGGATTGATTTCCGGAGTTCAAGGGATTTAGAGAAAATCTTCGTAATAAGAATTGATTCTTCAGTAATTAAGGAAATTAGGATCTTCTTTGATTAAATGTGATAACCTGTCACGATTGATCTGTCAGATTTTTTGCTATAAATCCACTCCCTTCGTTTCTTTATTTTCACAGTTCACCTTCTGTTCTTCCTCCCTCAACTCATACTTTAAAGTATTCATCAATATACTTCATCCAGTTCTGATTCTTGATATACTCCTAACTTTCATATCTATCATTCTTCTTTTTCATCTACTTCCGGAGGAATTTATTCACTTTTACTATACTCTTGGCTTTATAGTATTTTTAGTTCTCCCGTGTCTCTATGTTGCAATACTTATTGATATACACGGTTTGTAACTTATGTGTTGTCGTCGGGCTTTATATCTTTCCTTATTTTTTAGAGTCCCTGCTTCTGTCTTTCTATAATCATTGACATCCACAGTTAATGCTCTCTCCTATTTACTGCGATATATACCTCCATTTCTATTTCGGAGCTTCATGCTCTGTTTTCTCTTCTATCCATTAAGCACGCATGTAATGGTCCAGAATTCGCAGATATGAATTTCGGAATGAACATAGTTAATGTTCTAAGAAGGAAATTGTAATGGCACGGTTTTGATTTGTCAAATTACCAGAATACCTCAGAAAAGGCCGAATCATCAAGAAAAATATTTTCTTGATATGTTTAGAGTTTAAGTAGAATACAAGAGTCGTGTAACATGGCACATGATGATGTTATGAACTGTGAATCATCACGTTCCATTTAGAAACTCATCATGGCTTACTGTAATATAATCACGTTGATCAGGTGTCATTATATTATACTAACTCATGCTTCTGTTCCCAACACTACTTCAAAACATTCATATTTTAAACTCGAGGGTTTCAAAATTTAGAAACTAAAACAGTTTTTTTTATGATATGTTACAGATAACGTGAGGAGATAAATGATTTCAGATAAGAATAATTATGAAAATATCTTCAAAAATATCGAGGATATTTATAATGAAAGATATGATGATATCTTAGAATATCTAAGATCAGAAGATGATGAAGAATATTATCCGTAAGGGTTTTAAACTAAGGAGTAAGGTATTCGCTAAAGACTTCAGTAGACACTGAATCATTTAGATTCTTTGAAGGCAGATTTAGTCTTTGTGATTGGTCCATAACCTCCTTCATGGTTTGCTCAATCCGTTTTCCAGTTCCAAACCTTCAATTTTTCTGAGCTTCGCCAACACATTATTCTTTATCATCAAACTTTCGAATGTTAAGGTCGTTTACAGTTTTTGCTGCTTCATCAGCTTTTTCAACATTCAGAGTATTGATTCGTAGACTGGTTGCTTTTCAGAATTTCAAAATGAAAGCTCATAATTCGAAGAGATGAATATTATATGTATACATATGATGTTCTAGTACAGTTTTGAATTCAAAGTATGGCATTTGAAAGATGTAAGAATCTAAGAGTGATGTTTTCTGTTAAATCTTGGCTTGGATTCTGATTTTTCAAAATCAGAATATGTAATCAAATTTGGATGCGAATGGTTGTTTTGATTTCTAGGAAAGAATGTATTTCGTTGTGAAAGTAGTGAGTATAGTTGATGATTTGCTGAATCAGAATCAAAGAATGTAACATATTAATTGTGAATTTATATATCTCTTGAGTATTACCTACCCGTTAAAAGTTTCACAAGTAGTATTTTGTATCAGAGAATTTTATTACAGTCTTTATGAAAATATATGTATGTATATTTTCTTTAGATATAATATAGATTTAACGAGTTAATATCATATCAAGCTCATTTGATTTTTGGCTGGATTAGAAATGAATAATCTCTAAAACATTAAAGATTTCATAATCTTCGCGGAGTATTTCACTAATGTAATTAATACTTCATTATTCAGTTTTATTGATATGTCCTCAGTGAATCATGTTGGTGCTCATGGAACTCTTGCTAAATTCGCAAGGTACGAATGATGTTTTCGAGAAAGTTTCGAGTACATCGAAAATGAAACTATAAAATCAAACGTGTAATTGAATAATACACTTAGTTTATTATGAAAAGGAATTTATTGAATTTGAAACAGAGATTGTAGTTAACGATGGTTATGTCGTTAATGAAGGATGTACATCATTGCATATTAGTAATATGAACTAACCGAGTAGTACCTACCAGTTAAGATTCACACGTAATAGCTTCTTACAAAAAGATTTATTTTGATCTCAAAATTCATATATATACATATAATTTCTTCAGAGGGAATGAGTTAATACTTCATAACTCATTGATATGATATACGCGTTGTCGATAAGTGATGATGTTTGCGGTGATTATGGATCTGGCGGAGCTTGTGATGTTGTAGATGCTGCTGATGCTGACGGTACTGTTGATGCTGCTGGTAAAACAGATCTAGCTTGTAAATCGTGCACCATTCCGATCAGGGTTTTATTTCATCATTTGTATTCGCTCACTCATCTGGTTTACAATTAGAACTAGAATAAGTAATCTCTAAAACTTTTAGAAACTACATATTCTCTGCAGAATATTTCTTCGATGAAGTTATGAATCAATACTTCATCGTTTGTTGTTTTTGGTATTCCTTGGTATCTATGGTGCGTATGACGTTGATGTTCGAGGTACAGCTTGTGAAGTTGAGGTTTGCGATGCGGTTGTTGTTGGTGGTGGTAATGGTACTGTTGGTGTTGTTGTCGGTGGTACTGTTGATGCCGGTGATGCTGCTGGTGCTTGTAACCTTTTCACCATATTCTCCAAAGCCAATACCTGAGCTCGAAGCTCGTTGACTTCTTCTATTACACCGGGATGATTGTTGGTTCAGACGAGCGGATGAATAAGATTCAGAATTTGAGATAGTATATTATCGTGACGAGATACTCTGGAAATGAGAGAGAAAGTGGTGTCTCGAACAGGTTCGCGGTAAGTGCTCCAGGTTCTTCGCCAAGAGGGAAATGTGGTGGATGGAAGGGATCACCTTCTTCTTGTCTCCAATGATTAAGTAGACTACGAACCCATCCCTAATTCATCCAGAATAGATGATGGCTAATTAGTTGATCCATTCTGGTCACACTGCTTTCGGAGCTCGAGTGGAAATCCATATCGGAATAGTTGTCGGAATCTAAGGAATTTGAACTAGATACGTGATCCATTTTGTATACTCAGGGAATTGATTTTTGATATGAAATAGATTATAGGACTTAGATTGGTATTCTTCAACACATATTTTACATATGTATATATATAATACCAAAATCCCATAAATTACGGAGAAATTTTCGGAAAAGTGTAAGACAGAGTTTACTGTAATATATATGCTTATATGAAATTTGTCTATACATTATTTATGCAATAAATGCAGGAAAATGTGTCTAGACTTAAGAATGATAAGCATGGAATTTCTGACAAGAAATGATAAGCAAAATTCGGTAAAAACAGATACGGTCATAGTCCAGACTCACTAATGCATCCTAACAATTACCAGTTAAACACACTAATGCAAATTCTGGCTCCCTATGACCTCAAGCTCTGATACCAACTGTGATGATCCTTCCAAATCCCTTTGGATGAATACATCATTCATCGATTTCATAGTGAGGTATTGACCTCTACATGATACGTTTTGTAAACATTGCATTCTTTTGAAAAGGCACACCATAAATAAATATCAAACTCCAAGGTTTTTGACGTTTGATAATTTCTACATATAGACAATCACCGTAATTAATAGTTTACAATACTACATCTGTTGATAATGCAGTCGAAATAAGATACATGGTGATGAATTTGTGAATGCAACATTTTCTCGAATAAAGTATGTATGACTCCATGCACATAGCTTGTATCACATATAAGCAAGCAGCGGAAGACTTCTAGGAACCTAAGAATAAACATGCTTAAAAGTGTCAACACAAAGGTTGGTGAGTTCATAGTTTTAATGTTGCGCATAATCTGTATATAAAGGTAGATCACAAGATTTCAGTTGTTTCATCCAGAAACGTTTATCAAAATATTCTACAAGATTGAGCACCCTGGTAACTAAACTTTAACATTATAATAAGTACCCCTGTTTTAACATACATGCAACCAACATGTACAATACACGCAATCCAACGTGTACTAATCTCAAATAGCATACGTCTGTTTTATAGTTCAGGCTAGGGTTTCTATACCTGGAACTGACGGGGATGTCAAGCCCTATGGATCCATATACAACTATTCGCACCCACCAGTTCTTATAACAGTTAGTTACTAGTTACCAAAGCTAAGGGATTTTCGGTTCAAACTTAGTGTAGAATTTAGTATGTACTTGTATCCATTGCGTTTAAAATAAAGTGCATGTATTCTCAGCCCAAAAATATAGATTGCAAAAGCAATTAAAAAGGGAGCAAATGAAACTCACCTTAGCAGCACATAAGGTCATTCACCGAAATGTGACAGAAACTCGAAATGCAAAATAATCGTAGATCTCAACCTAAAGAACATATGTGGGTCAATACATGTCTAATAAGCTAGGTCAGGTCATAGTATATCACAATCCTAATGCTCGAGACCGACATGCAGAAGTTAACAAAATTCATCTCAAAAGTCAACCTGACCCAATATGATCTTTAAATCTATACATGTTTATTAACATAGTATAAGTCTTGATAATTGAACGAATTTATAGTTTATCAACCTCAAAATATTATTCATTTCAGGAGCTATATTATATTTGAATTATCATGGCAATCGAACATGATTTATTATTTCACATAGTTTTTCAATACTTGTAAAATCAGACTATAGTGTTTATAAAGCTTTATGTAACGACCCGCACTTTTTCGATCATACTATACTTATAAGATTAATATTTACATAAATTAAACCTTGCCAACATGATAAGCAATCCAAATTGTCGAGACTTATATTTCCGAAAAGAGTTTTACACAACGTTTGACCGTCTAGTTTGACCGATGATATCACGAACCATACAATATGTGATAATTATACGTTTGTGTATATATATGTATATATACATATTTAACATGATTAAAGAATGTTTTAATACCTCATTTTATATTAATAACAACAAGTTATATGTGTATTTTGAAACTACTAACTTAAGTTTTCAAAACGATAACTATACGTAACGTTATTTGACATAAATACTTAAGACATATAATGTTTATACATATATTGTATAAGTAATGTATTTAATCACTTTTAAAGACTTAAATACATAAAACCATATAAGTGTATTCACAAAAGATAGCTATATTTGAATCCTCATTCCATTTTTCACAAAATTTCTATACGTATACCTAGAGTATTTGTACTCGTATCATACCAAGCTCCTATACGTATTTACTAATAGTAAATACACATCAAAATCACCACCTAACCAGCCATTATTCATGCCATGAGGGCTAGGTAATTGAACTTGGAAGCAATTAGGACTAGATACATAAAATTATCACTTGAAATTTTGTCTTGATACTCCTTGGCCACGTTTTTAAAGGATCATCATGTATCCTCACTTTGATTCATTTTCACTTCAATTCTCTAGCTAAAAACACACACTCTTTCTTCATCTTTGAACTCCATAACAATTCAGTAACTTACCAAGAAGATCTAGCTTCAAAAACCTTACATAAACACCATAAGAAAACCATACAAAAACACTTCAAGAAAACCTTCCAAGAACACCAACTTACTTCCAAACTTTCATCCACTTCTATCACCCTTTTGATTCTAGCTTCTTACTCCTCTTTTACAGCAAACTTATCCAAGGAACTTGAGGTAGAATCTATATTCATAACCTTATTCGATTCATATATATATAGCTATCTTATTTTGTGGTACAAAAGTTTAACAACAAGAACATAGTTTGAATGTTTTCAAACTTGTTTGCAAACTAAATAGATCCTTCTAACTTAACTTTTAAAATACTTCAAGACATGTAATATAACTTATTTATATGTTAATTTAACAAGGTAAAACTTGGTTTCTCAAAGTATAAGTATTTTTGGAAAAATGGTTATTAAATGATTTTGTTGTAACAAAATGTTTAACTTCATATGTTTCACTAAACTTTCACCCATGCCGTATGATTTTGAATACAAACCAAGGTATTTACAGTTCATAGTCTTAAAGAAGAACTCGATCCAAGAAGATGGCAATTTGAATCAACGAAAACGGACTTGTAACGAAGAAACTATGACCGAAACAAAATTGGCTATCCTAGACATTTTCAACTTCGGGATTCATTGGAAAAATTTACATAAAATCACATACTTCTAAGATAACATGATATTTTATATATATGTACTCATAATTCAATTTCATATGGTTCAGGATCACCCGCAAACAACACGAGAAGATTAATCATAAGATCCCATGATTGTACGCAACATGTCATTTGACAACACCGGTACTTTATGTACGCAACACGTCATTTGACAACACCGGTACCATGGGTCAAGATTAATCTCGACCAATACATACGTTGGGGTTTTATTTATTTCGTTGGGGGTTTTATTTATTGCGGGTATATTAAACATCTAAAAATGAACCATTAAAAATTGAATTGCTAACCTCGGACAGCTAACTTCGGACTAAGGAAATATTCAAAGTATTAAAAGTATAACAAGTATATATATATATGTAACGTTTGTTTAAAATGAAAACATATTGATATATTATATATGGATAGGTCCGTGATATCAACCGGAAGACCGAGTCAAAATATATATATCATCAAGACAAGAGTGAGTATATAGTCCCACTTTTAAACTCTAAATATTTCGGGATGAGAATACATGTATTTTATGTTTTACGATATGGACACAAGTAACTGAAAAATATGTTCTACGTTGAGTTGTACCACTGGCATACTTCCCTGTAGCTTGGTAACTAATATTTACAGCGGTATTGTAAACGCGAATCCTGTTGATAGATCTATCGGGCCTGACAACCCCAACCGGACTGGACGACCAGTATTCAACGGTTGCACAGTACTTCGTTTTGTGACTACACTTGGTACGGTGTAGTAAGATTTCATATTAAAGGGAATATGCGACGTGAAAATGTTAAGTATGGTTACCAAGTGCTCAACCACTTAGAATACTTTTATTAAACTGTTTATATACGAAATCTTGTGGTCTATATATATATTGCTGCCGGCATTAAACCTATATCTCACCAACTTTATGTTGACCTTTTTAAAACATGTCTATTCTCAGGTGATTTCTAAAGCTTCCGCTGCATCATGTTGGATCTAACCAGGATCTTGCGTACGCATGTTTGTGTCAAAAATAAAACTGCATATCCGAGATGTTGTATTGTAAAATATGCTAGAAACCGTGTTGTTGTCATCATTTGTAAAGTTTGTAAGTCGAAGATTATCGCTAAACGTTAATCTTCTTTTTATTGTTTAAAGCTTGTAACAAAAATAATGGTTATGGTTTGTAATGTATAATATATGCAGTTTTCTTTCAAAAATGTCTCATATAGAGGTCAATACCTCGCAATGAAATCATACGTTATCTAACGCGTTCTTATGGTTAAGGACGGGTTATGACATGTGGTATCAGAGCGTTGGTCTTAGCGAACCAGGTTTGCATTAGTGTGTCTAACCGAGAAGTCGTTAGGATACATTAGTAAAGTCTGGACTTTGACCGGGGCTGATTTTAAAAACCATTGCTTATCACTGTTGGTTAAAATTTATGTGTAAATATTATGTAAGTACTAATGGGTTAGTTGTTGTGTGATAGATGTCGGGCTCGAAACTTATTATCACATTCAGCGACTCCGAATCAGAACCTTCAGATTGTGTTTCAGTCATTAACATATCCGATGACGAAAGTGGTATTTTTGGAGAAGACTCACAATTTCCGGATGAACCAACTATAGAAATATCGGAAAGTGAACCCGAGGAGGAAAGTGAACCCGAGGAGGAAAGTGAACCCGAGGAGGAAAGTGAACCCGAGGAGGAAAGTGAACCCGAGGAAGAAATACGGGAAATTACAAAAGACGAGTTCGAACTAGGAAAGAAACGAAAAGCTAGTGAATTAGAAAATCCAAATCCCGAGTTTAATGAGAATGAAGTGGCACCAATTCCACTCAACACTACCACCCCTATTCCCGCTATTCCTATTAGTGCTATCCCCGCATCTAGTTCTTCGGCTCCTCAGCCAAAACGTAGGGAGACAGCTAGGATTCGCGTTGGGGGATTCCCTGGACATAAATGTTTTGGGAAATAGACCAAATGATGCGCTGCCGTATTAAACCATGGAATCACATAATGTTTTGTATAATATTATTAGTGTGGTTTGTTTAAAGTTTGATGTAAGCATATGTAAAATAGCGAAGTATGAAATGCAATAATTTTCCATGGTTAAGTATTATTTAGATTGTAGTAATTGATTCTGTACTAAGCTATTAAGTATGAACATTAACGGGTAGGTACTACCCAAGATATAATTATAAAACGCTAATAAGAAGAAAAGGCTTTTATAATAATACCTGGTTCATATTATTAACAAGCTATAAATGTACTATAAATACACACTACATCTATAATATTCCATGTGAATAATTATTTTCTTTCATTAGGAAATGGCGCGATTGAATCGAATGACGGAATAAGAACTCGAGGAACTCATCAACCAGCGAGTGAACGATAGAATGCTATGGGTTGAGGCTGCAAGAGCTGCTGCAGTTAATCCAAATCCTCGTGTAGGATGTACTTACAAAACTTTCCAAGCTTGCAAACCTTCATCATTCAGTGGAACGGAAGGACCGATCGGTTTAACCCGATGGATAGAAAAGATGGAGACGGTGTTCAAAATCAGTGGTTGTGATGAAAAAGACATGACCAAGTTTGCATCGTGCACTTTACAGGATAGTGCACTCACATGGTGGAAGAATTATGTGAAGGCGGTAGGAGGAGATGTAGCTTATGATACTCCATGGGAAGAATTCAAAGCGATGATAATCACCGAGTATTGTCCAAGGAATGAGGTTATTAAGTTAGAAGATGAGTTACGAAGTTTGAAGGTGGTTGGTACTGAAATCACCAACTACAATCAGCGATTCATGGAATTGGTTTTACTATGTCCTGAATTGGTTCCAACCGAAGCACGGAAGATTGAAATGTACAAAGGTGGTTTGCCCAAAAAGGTCAAGGAAAACGTTACAGCATCGAAACCTAAAACAATTCATGAAGCTATAACCATGGCGAACGAGCTAATGGATCAGGTCATTTTGGACAAGAAAGCATTCAATACTGAGGTGAAGGTATTGGGGAACAAGAAAAAATGGAATGGAGGTTATGATCGAGGTAACCAACAACAACCTTATAAGAAACAAGAAACCACGAAAGGTGCGGGTAGCGGTTCAGGCTTTGGTTACAAAGGACAAAGTCCTTTATGCAACCGTTGTCACAAACATCACTTTGGTTACTGTAGTGTGTTGTGCACCAAATGCAATCGACAGGGACATCTTGCTGAAGATTGTAAGGCTCTCGTTACAAATGCAAATGGTAACAAGACTCCTGCCACCAACGCAAATAGAACTGCTTTGGCTAACATTACTTGTTTTGGGTGTGGAAAACAAGGTCACTATAAGAGCCAGTGCCCGAATCAGAATGGCGGACCTGCACGTGGAAGAGCGTTTGTTATTAATGCTAGAGAGGCACGAGAAGACCCGGAGCTTGTTACGGGTACGTTTACCATTAATAACTTATCAGCATCTATTTTATTTGATACTGGCGCCGATAGAAGTTACGTGTGTATAAATTTTTACACTAAATTGAATTGTTCATCATTACCTCTGGATGCTAAGTACTTGATTGAGTTAGCTAATGGTAAACTAATTAAAGCCGATAAAATTTGTCGTGATTGTGAAATAAATCTAGCCGGAGAAACGTTTAAAATCGACTTAATACCCGTAGAATTAGGAGGTTTTGATGTAATAGTCGGCATGGACTGGATGTCCAAAATAGGAGCGGAAGTTGTTTGTGCCAAGAAGGCAATTCGTATTCCTGGTAAGGATAAAATACCGGTGATGATTTATGGAGAGAAGGGTAATTCAAAGCTAAAACTCATTAGCTGTTTGAAAGCCAAGAAGTGTTTAGAAAAGGGATGTTACGCTATTTTAGCACATGTTAATAAAGTCGAAGAGAAAGAAAAGTGCATCAACGACGTGCCTGTGGCAAGAGATTTTCCTGAAGTTTTTCCGGAAGAATTGCCGGGATTACCTCCATTTAGATCTGTAGAATTTCAAATAGATTTAGTACCAGGAGCTGCACCAGTGGCTCGTGCTCCATATAGACTTGCACCGTCCGAGTTAAAAGAACTTCAAAGTCAGTTAAAAGAATTACTGGACCGTGGATTCATACGACCGAGTACTTCACCGTGGGGAGCTCCAATTTTGTTTGTTAAGAAGAAAGATGGATCTTTTAGGATGTGTATAGACTATCGTGAATTAAATAAGTTAACTATCAAGAATCGATATCCACTACCAAGAATTGATGACTTATTTGATCAATTGCAAGGATCATGTGTTTATTCGAAAATCGACTTAAGATCGGGCTATCATCAACTACGCGTCAAAGAAGAGGATATTCCGAAAACTGCTTTTCGGACACGTTATGGTCATTATGAATTTTTGGTTATGCCGTTTGGATTGACGAATGCGCCAGCTGTATTCATGGACCTCATGAATCGAGTTTGTAGTCCGTATTTAGATAAGTTTGTTATCGTTTTCATTGATGATATTCTTATCTATTCCAAGAGTGAGCAAGAGCATGAAGAGCATTTAAGGTTGATATTGGAGTTGTTAAGAAAAGAACAGCTATATGCTAAATTTTCTAAGTGTGCTTTTTGGTTGAAAGAAGTGCAATTTCTTGGTCACGTTGTTAATAGCGAAGGAATTCAGGTTGATCCAGCAAAAACTGAAGCTATTGAAAAATGGGAGACTCCTAAGACACCAACGCAGATACGCCAATTTTTGGGTTTAGCCGGTTATTATAGAAGGTTTATTCAAGATTTTTCCCGAATAGCTAAGCCGTTGACAGCATTAACGCAAAAAGGGAAGAAATACGAATGGACCTCGGAGCAGGAGAACGCATTTCAATTACTGAAGAAGAAGTTAACTACGGCGCCTATTTTATCGTTACCTGAAGGGAACGATGATTTTGAAATATATTGTGACGCTTCGCGACAAGGTTTTGGTTGTGTTCTTATGCAACGAAAGAAAGTTATTGCATTCGCATCCCGACAATTGAAGATTCACGAGCGAAATTATACGACGCATGATCTAGAATTGGGAGCAGTCGTGTTTGCATTGAAGATGTGGAGACACTACTTGTATGGGGTTAAATTCACTGTGTTTACTGATCATAAAAGCCTTCAACATATTTTTGATCAGAAACAATTGAACATGAGGCAACGTAGGTGGGTCGAGTTAATAAACGACTATGATTGTGAAATTCGTTATCATCCCGGAAAGGCGAACGTGGTGGCCGATGCTTTAAGCAGAAAGGAACGAGAACCAATTCGAGTTCGAGCAATGAATATAAAAATTCGCATGAATCTCAACTCACAAATCAAAGAAGTTCAACGAGAAGCACTTACTAAAGAAAATAAAGGAAATGAAATAATGAAGAAGTATGAGAAGCAACTCGTTATGCGGGAAGATGGAATTCGATATTTTGCAAATCGTATTTGGGTACCGAAGTTGGGTGGATTAAGGAAGTTGATATTGAACGAGGCACATAAGACAAGATATTCGATACATCCTGGAGTTGGAAAGATGTACCAAGATCTTAAGACGCATTATTGGTGGCCTAATTTAAAAACAGACGTTGCAACATATGTTGGGGAGTGTTTAACTTGTTCCAAGGTTAAAGCAGAACACCAGAAGCCGTCAGGGTTACTTCAACAACCAGAAATCCCAGAATGGAAATGGGATGGTATTACCATGGATTTCATCACGAAGTTACCAAAGACTGCCTGGGGATACGACACCATTTGGGTGATTGTTGATCGTCTCACCAAGTCTGCACATTTCTTGCCTATAAAGGAAACGGATAGAATGGAGAAACTATTACGATTGTATATAAAGGAAGTTGTTTCAAGGCATGGGATACCTATTTCCATTATATCCGATCGTGATAGTAGATTTACTTCAAAGTTTTGGCAATCACTACAAGAGGCACTAGGAACTCGTTTGGATATGAGCACCGCATATCATCCGCAAACCGACGGGCAGAGTGAAAGGACAATTCAGACTCTCGAGGACATGCTCAGGGCATGTGTGATTGATTTTGGAAACGGATGGGATAAGTATCTACCGTTAGCAGAATTCTCGTATAATAATAGTTATCATGCGAGCATTGGAGCTGCACCATTCGAAGCATTGTATGGAAGGAAGTGTAGATCTCCTATCTGTTGGAATGAAGTAGGAGATCGACATTTAACTGGTCCCGAGATCATACATGAAACGAATGAGAAGATAGTGCAAATCAAGGAGAGATTAAAAACAGCCCGTAGTCGCCAAAAGAGCTACGCCGATGTCCGAAGGAAACCATTAGAGTTTCAGATCGGTGACATGGTTATGCTAAAGGTGTCACCTTGGAAAGGTGTGATACGTTTCGGCAAAAGGGGTAAACTAAACCCAAGGTACGTAGGTCCGTTCAAGATCATCGAACGCATTGGACCGGTAGCTTATCGACTCGAGTTACCGCAACAACTCGCCGGAGTACATAATACCTTTCACGTCTCAAACCTTAAGAAGTGTCTTGCAAAGGAAGACCTCACCATTCCTCTTGAAGAAATCCATGTCGACAAGAAACTACAATTCGTCGAAGAACCAATTGAAATCATGGACCGTGAAGTTAAACAGCTCAAACAGAGCAATATACCGATTGTTAAGGTTCGTTGGAATGCTAGAAGAGGTCCCGAGTTTACTTGGGAACGAGAGGATCAGATGAAACGAAAGTATCCGCATTTGTTTCTCGATGACGCAAAATAGGTACAATTTTAAAATTTCGGGACGAAATTTATTTAACGGGGAGGTAATGTAACGACCCGCACTTTTTCGATCATACTATACTTATAAGATTAATATTTACATAAATTAAACCTTGCCAACATGATAAGCAATCCAAATTGTCGAGACTTATATTTCCGAAAAGAGTTTTACACAACGTTTGACCGTCTAGTTTGACCGATGATATCACGAACCATACAATATGTGATAATTATACGTTTGTGTATATATATGTATATATACATATTTAACATGATTAAAGAATGTTTTAATACCTCATTTTATATTAATAACAACAAGTTATATGTGTATTTTGAAACTACTAACTTAAGTTTTCAAAACGATAACTATACGTAACGTTATTTGACATAAATACTTAAGACATATAATGTTTATACATATATTGTATAAGTAATGTATTTAATCACTTTTAAAGACTTAAATACATAAAACCATATAAGTGTATTCACAAAAGATAGCTATATTTGAATCCTCATTCCATTTTTCACAAAATTTCTATACGTATACCTAGAGTATTTGTACTCGTATCATACCAAGCTCCTATACGTATTTACTAATAGTAAATACACATCAAAATCACCACCTAACCAGCCATTATTCATGCCATGAGGGCTAGGTAATTGAACTTGGAAGCAATTAGGACTAGATACATAAAATTATCACTTGAAATTTTGTCTTGATACTCCTTGGCCACGTTTTTAAAGGATCATCATGTATCCTCACTTTGATTCATTTTCACTTCAATTCTCTAGCTAAAAACACACACTCTTTCTTCATCTTTGAACTCCATAACAATTCAGTAACTTATCAAGAAGATCTAGCTTCAAAAACCTTACATAAACACCATAAGAAAACCATACAAAAACACTTCAAGAAAACCTTCCAAGAACACCAACTTACTTCCAAACTTTCATCCACTTCTATCACCCTTTTGATTCTAGCTTCTTACTCCTCTTTTACAGCAAACTTATCCAAGGAACTTGAGGTAGAATCTATGTTCATAACCTTATTCGATTCATATATATATAGCTATCTTATTTTGTGGTACAAAAGTTTAACAACAAGAACATAGTTTGAATGTTTTCAAACTTGTTTGCAAACTAAATAGATCCTTCTAACTTAACTTTTAAAATACTTCAAGACATGTAATATAACTTATTTATATGTTAATTTAACAAGGTAAAACTTGGTTTCTCAAAGTATAAGTATTTTTGGAAAAATGGTTATTAAATGATTTTGTTGTAACAAAATGTTTAACTTCATATGTTTCACTAAACTTTCACCCATGCCGTATGATTTTGAATACAAACTAAGGTATTTACAGTTCATAGTCTTAAAGAAGAACTCGATCCAAGAAGATGGCAATTTGAATCAACGAAAACGGACTTGTAACGAAGAAACTATGACCGAAACAAAATTGGCTATCCTAGACATTTTCAACTTCGGGATTCATTGGAAAAATTTACATAAAATCACATACTTCTAAGATAACATGATATTTTATATATATGTACTCATAATTCAATTTCATATGGTTCAGGATCACCCGCAAACAACACGAGAAGATTAATCATAAGATCCCATGATTGTACGCAACATGTCATTTGACAACACCGGTACTTTATGTACGCAACACGTCATTTGACAACACCGGTACCATGGGTCAAGATTAATCTCGACCAATACATACGTTGGGGTTTTATTTATTTCGTTGGGGGTTTTATTTATTGCGGGTATATTAAACATCTAAAAATGAACCATTAAAAATTGAATTGCTAACCTCGGACAGCTAACTTCGGACTAAGGAAATATTCAAAGTATTAAAAGTATAACAAGTATATATATATATGTAACGTTTGTTTAAAATGAAAACATATTGATATATTATATATGGATAGGTCCGTGATATCAACCGGAAGACCGAGTCAAAATATATATATCATCAAGACAAGAGTGAGTATATAGTCCCACTTTTAAACTCTAAATATTTCGGGATGAGAATACATGTATTTTATGTTTTACGATATGGACACAAGTAACTGAAAAATATGTTCTACGTTGAGTTGTACCACTGGCATACTTCCCTGTAGCTTGGTAACTAATATTTACAGCGGTATTGTAAACGCGAATCCTGTTGATAGATCTATCGGGCCTGACAACCCCAACCGGACTGGACGACCAGTATTCAACGGTTGCACAGTACTTCGTTTTGTGACTACACTTGGTACGGTGTAGTAAGATTTCATATTAAAGGGAATATGCGACGTGAAAATGTTAAGTATGGTTACCAAGTGCTCAACCACTTAGAATACTTTTATTAAACTGTTTATATACGAAATCTTGTGGTCTATATATATATTGCTGCCGGCATTAAACCTATATCTCACCAACTTTATGTTGACCTTTTTAAAACATGTCTATTCTCAGGTGATTTCTAAAGCTTCCGCTGCATCATGTTGGATCTAACCAGGATCTTGCGTACGCATGTTTGTGTCAAAAATAAAACTGCATATCCGAGATGTTGTATTGTAAAATATGCTAGAAACCGTGTTGTTGTCATCATTTGTAAAGTTTGTAAGTCGAAGATTATCGCTAAACGTTAATCTTCTTTTTATTGTTTAAAGCTTGTAACAAAAATAATGGTTATGGTTTGTAATGTATAATATATGCAGTTTTCTTTCAAAAATGTCTCATATAGAGGTCAATACCTCGCAATGAAATCATACGTTATCTAACGCGTTCTTATGGTTAAGGACGGGTTATGACACTTTAAAACATGATAAGACAGTCAACTTTGACAATTGTTCAACAAAACAAAACGTGCCTTATATAGAAATTCATTTACTCGATTAGTAATATCCAAAAATCCAATTTATTAATCTTATAAATAAGTTGTTTAAATATTAATTGTAGATTCAAAAGCAATTTCAATTAACGTCAATCATAATTCAGTTGACCATAACTTTTAATTCGTTCATCGAAATCACGCGATTCCTAAATGAAAAGTTATTAATTTTTCGTTAGCTTTTCAATAACATGCATATCATATATCTTATATCAATAGTATATGTATTAAATTTGTGATTCATCATAAAACTATCTAACGACGAAATTAAGAATACAAGCATACATAAACATATATACTCGAGCACTAGACATGGATACACTATTAATATATAAAAGGTAAGATATGAATGCTCACGTATCAATATTGTGATTCAATATTACAGAAAAGTAAGTAGACGCAACATAGATGATAAACACTAGGTTTGACTTGCGAACAATACCCATGAACATTACCCATAACTTCCATAGCTATAACCCATAGTTTCCTTAGCTTCATCCCGCTCAAAAACCAGTTTTGAAATAACTCGCTCATGACCTTGTCATAGTATTTTATGTATAATAATACTAATAATAATACTCCTAACTATAAGATTAATAATAATAATAATAATAATAATAATAATAATAATAATAATAATAATAATAATAATAATAATAATAATAATAATAATAATAATATAGAGAGATCGAGAGATAGAAGGTGGATGGATTCAGCAAAGAAAATTCGGGCTTTTATAGCCATTTCTGATTTTGACTGCTCCGCGATTGTGGAGCTTTTGTGCCTTACAGCTCCGCGATCATGGAGCTCCCTGATCCAGCTCACACGTGATTTGTTTTCTTGTTTGTCGACATATTATTTTATATTTAATATATATAATTTATATTAATTAATTATATATTATATTATATTCTCGTGCATGGTTGTCTTGTAACTTTAACTCCGTTGTTTTGTACGTTGACGCTCGACTTATGTCCCGGTTCCGGTTTCTCGAACGTCCTTTCGTACGCTTAGAAAACTAGCACTTTACGTTTCGCGACGCGTACATTTATCAATAATTAGACTTAATCAATGATAAACTATATTACCTGAAGTATAACTTAATCATTTGAGTGTTTTGGTCATTTGCTTCATTAAATCAACTTCTCGCTATTTATTAATATATATTTAAAATCTAAACGTTTTATAACCAGGTTAATATTATATTTTATCATTTTGTAATATATATGTATATATATATATATATATATATATATATATATATATATATATATATATACATGTGTCCATTAACAAATGGTTGTTTGTGAATTGAAGGTTAAAGTCCAACGAATAAATAAATGTATGAAATTATTTTAATGTGGCACGTCAATTTGCTTATCTTGTCGACATCTATTATCTCAATTATTTACACTCCGCATTTCCACTTGTAGATTACTTTACCAATTATTCTGTATATAGTTAAAAAGGAATGATTTCTCAAATCAACGTGGACCTCACAACAGAGACCTATAACCATATCATAATATTTACGGGATTTATATGTGTTGAAGTATCTACTAAATCAATTATTGGTATTACCTTCTAGTTTCGTAGATAAATATATCAAACATATATTGAGACAAATACATTTATCGTAAAGTATTATACATTTAATACTTTGTTAACATTTTCAAGTTATAATATATATATACATACATACATATTCATATTCATTTATATAATTGTCCGTGAATCATCGAAATTTGGTCGAGGTTAAATGAATACATGAACATAGTTCAAAATTTTGAGATTCAACATTACAGACTTTGCTTATCGTGTCGGAAACATATAAAGATCAAGTTTAAATTTGGTCAGAAATTTCTGGGTTGTCACAGATATATTTAACGTGTTTGATATTGTGTGGTAGATGTCTACCTCTAATACAAATCCCACGGACTCACCTAATAATAATGAAGAGTCGAATATATATTGGGAAGATTCATAAATTTCCGAAGAGGAACCGGAAGAAGAGGAACCGGAAGAAGAGGAACCGAAAGAAGAGGAACCGGAAGAAGAAGAAGAAGTTCCGGAGGAAGAAATATTATAAATACAAAAAAAGGGTTAAATAAAAGAAAATCATTAACAAATGGACCCAAATTAAAAATGGTTTGTGGTGTCTCCGCGGAGGAGGAAAAATATTGGGAAAATTACCAATTTTTCGATGAATCGGATTCCGATGATGTTATAGAAATTACCCCGACCCAATTTGAGAAATCAAAAGAAAATAATAAGGGAAAAGGCATCAAAATAGAGAAACCTGTTTACAACCCCGATGAACTTTATATGTATCGTAAACACCCGTACTTCTTAAATTTTAAGAATAACCCGGAAACCTCTAAGCCACCAGGTTTTTCTAAACCTTATGTGAAAACAACGGCTCATATTAGAGGAACACAATATATTCCTAGAAAATTAGGAAAATGAACCAAGTCCGAAGAAGAAGAAACTAGTGATTCAGATTAGAGGGTTGTAATCATGTTGTGTAATATATGTATTGTAGTATGCTTGTACTTTTATGTTCTATGTAAGAATTGCTTGTATTGTCTGTTAATTAACTTTTACGAATCTAATCCTTATCTATTTTACAGTATAAAAACAAAAAATGGACGTTAAGGATAGACGACCGAATATTTTAGAAGACCTACCAGGGGATATGATTGATGAAATCTTGTCTAGAGTCGGTCAGAATTCATCGACACAACTATTTATGATAAAATTAGTTTGTCAAACATTTGAAAAACGTTCCTGGAATGCCTTAGTTAATAAAAGGCTTTCCTTTGATAGATGGGGTATATCACATTGGGGAGGCCATAAGTTACGCCGTGTTTTCTTTAAAGCATTGAATGCGGGGAACCCATATGCAATTTTACGCTACGGGTTGAGAGCCTATTTTGACTCTACCTATCCCAACATAGGATTTCGTTCTTTAGAAAGAGCTTCTAACATGCAACATAAAGAAGCATGTTAATCTTACGGGTTAGTGAAGTGAGAAAAAGAACATTGGATTACAACTGCTAAATAAAACATTCCCACAAGTGATAGACTCAGTAGTTGGAGTGAGAAACAAGGTTTTTAGATTGTTACGGGGCTGTTGGGCATTACGAAACCCTCGTCCTTTTGACGACATTACAACATGCTGCCTAGCTAACGGTCATAACGGTTATTTTCCACAAGACCAAGGATGGGAAATAGTGAAAGGACCCGTTCATCCCGATTATAAACGATTCATAATAGTTGATTACATCGCGAGGTACTTGACCTCTATATGATATATTTTACAAACATTGCATTCGTTTTTAAAAGACAAACTTTCATTTCATCGAAAGTTGACGATATGCATACCATTTCATAATATATCCAACTATAATTGACTTAATAATAATATTGATAAACTCAACGACTCGAATGCAACGTCTTTTGAAATTTGTCATGAATGACTCCAAGTAATATCTCTAAAATGAGTAAATGCACAGCGGAAGATTTCTTTAATACCTGAGAATAAACATGCTTTAAAGTGTCAACCAAAAGGTTGGTGAGTTCATTAGTTTATCATAAATCATCATTTCATAATTTTAATAGACCACAAGATTTTGTATTCCCATTTCCCATAAACATCATTCATAAAATTCATTCATATGGATTGAACACCTGGTAATCGACCTTAACAAGTTGCATATAGAACATCCCCATCATTCCGGGAAAACTTCGGACATGATAAATTCGCCATCATTCCAGGACAACTTCGGACATGATAAATTAGCCATCATTTCGGGACAACTTCGGACATGATAAATTCGCCATCATTCCGGGACAACTTCGGACATGATAAATTTTCCATCATTCCGGGACAAGTTCGGACATGATAAATTCGCCATCATTCCGGGATAACTTCGGACATGATAAAAAGAGCATATTCGATTTCGATAATTCAACCGTAGAATGTAGTTTCGATTACTTGTGTCTATTTCGTAAAACAGTTATAAAAGTAGCGCATGTATTCTCAGTCCTAAAAATGTAAAGAGTAAAAGGGAATCAAATGAACTCACCCTACAATATTTTGTAGTAAAAATATTCATACGACGATACGGAACAATGCAAGGTTGGCCTCGGATTCACGAACCTTCAAATTCGATTCTCCCAATTCGATCATTTTAGTTATAATTCCAACATGAAAGCTGTTGTAAATCACTTATTGGATACTCGACACCTAAAATCTAAACCTTACACAACCTACAATCTCCCAATTTGATTTAAGAACTTCGGTTTGACTTTTTACTCCAAGGCATTGACTCAGCAATTCGAATTCAATTCATCGAATTAAGACTCGTAAATTTACAGAAAGCTTCACTAGATGATTCCTGATAACTCTACATTAATAGATTTTTGTGATTGATTCGAAATTGGATTATGAATTAAAACAGGCTGCGAACAAGAAATTGGTTTTGTTTATATGAATTTCTTTTTGATTCTGAGAATAGCAGTCGTGGTTTTGCATCTTGCAAGATCGATTTTATGCAGCAACAATTATTTATCAAATTTTGTTTTGTGGTGGAGACTGGATCGACAAGGATCCTCGAGTAGGTAGGAGTATCAGGAAAAAAAAATAGGGATGATGGTGAAATAAATATTAAACGCATTTATATCTTATTTATATGATATATTTAATTTAATATTAATAATTCATAATTACTAATATATAATAATAATACTATTATTATTTATAATAATAATAATAATAATGATAATACTAATATTAATTAATAATAATAATATTAATAATACAGATAATAATAATTATTAATGATAATAATTATTAATTTTATTGTTAATAATTACATTAAATATAATGAATACAATATTACTAGTAATAATAGTAATACTTAATATAACAAATCAATATTAACATACTAATATCTACATAGACTGAAATATTCTAATTTCTTCATATAGTATTTATAAATTATATATATGTATATACTTATAATAATTATGTATAGAATTATGGAAATATGTATAGAAGATAGGTGGTGATGTAATAAAATATAGATATTACCCCGTAAATGGTTTGTGGAAAGCAAGCGAATGTCAACATTAAATAGTAATTCACTCAATTAATTCACAAGATAATTAAGAGGTTGTTATAGGTTGGTTTCGTGTAACAGTAAAAGCAATAAGTGATTGAGATAGATGCATGTTCCATAATGCTTGATTCAAACCAGTAGTATATATATTACAGAGTATTTATAATTATATAATGATCCATTTTGTCTAATGTTTGTTAGAAAAACTATATATATATATATATATATATATATATATATATATATATATATATATATATATATATATATATATATATATATATATATATATATATTAAAATGTGGCTATTTTATTAATCAGTTTAGGTTTAATATAATACTATTATACATATTTAGTTATAACAATTAATCGCATATTATTATTTCAAGTTATTATATATATATATATATATATATATATATATGTATATGTATATATATATATGTATATATGTATATGTATATATATATATGTATATATATATATATATATATATGTATATGTATATATATATATGTATATATATATATATATATGTATATATATATATATATATGTATATATATATATATATATGTATATATATATACATATATATATATATGTATATATATATATGTATATATATATATATATATATATACATATATACATATATGTATATATATATACATATATATATATATATATACATATATATATATATGTATATATATATACATATATATATATATATATACATATATATATATATATATATATATATATATATATATATATATATACACATACATATTTATTTGCAAACAAATTGTTCGTAAATCATCGGGAATGGTTAAAGGTTAACCGAATATATTAGAACAGTTCAAAAATTTAGAAACTCAACATTACAGACTTTGCTATCGTATCGAAATCATATAGAGATTTGGTTTAAATTTGATCGGAAATTTCTGGTCGTCACAGTACCTACCCGTTAAAGAAATTTCGTCCCGAAATTTGATCGAGGTCGTCATGGCTAACAATAAGGATATTTTCCTAATGAATATGAGTTGATAAATAGAGTTTTATTACTATTGAGTAATATGGATAAGAAAATTTGATTACTCGAAGAGTACGAATGAAGCTATTACTAAATAGTGAAATGAGAAAGACAAGTTTCATCATAACTTTTGACTAGTCATGGTTGAATTCCGGAATTCAAGGGATTTCAAAGAAAATCTTCGTTATCTATATAAGATTTGATTCGTCAGTGATTAAGAAAATTAAGATCTCTTTAATTAAATGCGGGCATCTGTCCCGATTTCCCTGTCGAATATTTCACTATAAATCCACCTTCTTTATTTCCTTTATATTTTGGAGTTCCATACTTTTGTTTTCTCTTCTCAACTCTAAATCAAGCGAATAATGGTCCATAATTAGTAGGTATGGAGTTTCGAATGAACATGGCTAATGTTCTAGGAGAGAAATTGTAATAGCACGATCTTGATTGGTTAAATTTGAAGCGACCCGTCCTAATCCATCCGGACAAAGTCCATATCGATTACAAACGATTCACAATAGTTGGTTACATCGCGAGGTACTTGACCTCTATATGATACAATTTTTACAAACATTGCATTCATTTTTTTAAAAGACAAACTTTCATTTCATCGAAAATTGACGGCATGCATAACATTTCATAATATATCCAACTATAATTGACTTAGTAATAATCTTGATGAATTCGACGACTCGAATGCAACGTCTTTTGAAATATTTCATGAATGACTCCAAGTAATATCTCTAAAATGAGCAAATGCACAGCGGAAGATTTCTTTCGTACCTGAGAATAAACATGCTTTAAAGTGTCAACCAAAGGTTGGTGAGTTCATTAGTTTAACATAAATAATCATTTCCATCATTTTAATAGACCACAAGATTTTCATTTTCAGTTCTTATAAATAAACTTCCCATGCATAGAGACAAAAATAGCATTCATATGGATTGAACACCTGGTAATCGACATTAACAAGATGCATATAAGAATATCCCCTATCATTCCGGGAAATCCTTCGGACATGATAAAACAACATCGAAGTACTAAAGCATCCGGTACTTTG
Source organism: Rutidosis leptorrhynchoides (assembly GCF_046630445.1). Taxonomy (NCBI): domain Eukaryota; kingdom Viridiplantae; phylum Streptophyta; class Magnoliopsida; order Asterales; family Asteraceae; genus Rutidosis; species Rutidosis leptorrhynchoides. Next base: position 566,803,516 of record NC_092335.1, on the reverse strand, counting down.
GATGGGGTTCGTTAGGCCCAATAGATCTATCTTTAGGATTCGCGTCAATTAGGCGTGCATTAATTCTCAAAATTAGTGATGTTCCCTAATTCTTAGGCTACCAAGCAAAAAGGGGCATATTTGGCTTCGATCATTCAACCATATAATGTAGTTTCGATTACTTGTGTCTATTTCGTAAAATATTTATAAAAATTGCGCATGTATTCTCAGCCCAAAAATATAAAGGGTAAAAAGGCAAATGAAACTCACCATAATGTATTTTGTAGTAAAAATACATATAACGATATTGAACAATGCAGGGTTGGCCTCGGATTCACGAACCTATATCATTTGTATATTCATTAATACATATAATCGTAATCGATTAAATATATATATAATTGTTGATAGAGTTATGTTAAATATATTTTTATATGGGAATTACTTGTTTGTAATTAATAATTATGATAATACTAATATTAGTAATAATATTGATACTTTATAATATTGATAAAAGTGATAATAATAATGTTAATAATGATATTAGTAATAATATTAAATTGTATTAAAGTAACTATAATAATATTTATATCTAAAATTTCCATATTTTTAATCTTAACAATATTATTAGACTTGTATATTCATAGTTATAATAATCATAACTTTCGTGTTTAATTTATAAACTAATGCCTATAGTTTCTTTTAATATTAATTTGTATTCATAATCATAATTTACATGTGTTCATATAATTATAATCAATCTCCTAATCATTATCATAATACTATTTATCATAAATTAACCTATTTAGTGTTCTTGAAATCCCAACGTTATTACTAGCAAAAATAACACAAATAATATTATAAATAATAATATTAGCGATGATAATACTAAATGATGGTACTAATACAGTTAATAAATATAACTAACTTAATAATACTAATGATATAACATGTATTAATGTTACTAATAATAACAATTTACTTATCATAATAAATACATAATAATAATAATAATAATAATAATAATAATAATAATAATAATAATAATAATAATAATTAGTATTAGCAAAAATAATAATAATAATAATAATAATAATAATAATAATAATAATAATAATAATAATAATAATAATAATAATAATAATAATAATAATAATAATAATAATAATAATAATAATAATAATAATGAAAATAAAAGAATTCAACCTTGAAGAAAAACTCAAAAAGAATGTCACCGTCGGGACTCGAACCCATGACCTCCCGCTCCCTGCTAACACTCTTAACCATTGAGCTATTGCCCCTTTATCCAAAATATCCCAGAAACGTTTTATATTTAACCCGTATTACCAGTGTTCATCTTCTTCATTTATATTTCAGGAAAAAAAAAATCGACCAGGGATCAAGATCAGGTAATAATAAATAAAATGTTGTTTTTAAAATATCAAAACGAAACAGAAATCAATTGGTTGTTTTTAGAATTGATTAAAACCGAGAGAAATTAAAAAGAAATATGCTGTAATAATTTTTATGAAGAACACGATGAACAATTAATTCGATTTTAAAATCCAAGTAGTATTGAGTTATGATCTCTACATGAAAATGGTTTATAATCCTTCCTAGAAACTGTTCGAACCATCAATTGATACAAAAACAACATATAACTTACGAATTTGAAAGAAGAAGAATCTGTTTACTTTTAAAACCAAATATTTGACCTCAAAATATGAATTCAATATTAAAAATTGAGTTTTGAAACTTTGCAATAAGTTTAAAAGAAATATATCTAGCATAACTGCATTTCTAGATTTTGAATTTAATTACGAAATCAAACTTTTGGCAAAATAATCAAGAACAGAGGTGTCGTGACCTTTTCTTCAAAGTTTTGATTTAATTCAACTGTTTTTATTCGAAATGTATTAGGATGAGGTTATATAAAGGATATTTGATGTAGTTACAGCTCATTCGACCAAATTGCAGTTTGTTTTATAGCCTAAAGTGATTCGACAGGTTCTATCGGCAGGGAAGAAAAAAAATATAATATATATCAGACAACGACTGTAAATAAACTCTTGTACGATTTATTCGATAATTGAAAGCTAACACTCAGAAAATAACAAAATTTAATTAAAGTTGATGTATATGGGAAACAGATTTGAGTTCCAAATTTCGCGTATGATGCTATATAATTATTATTATTATTAATTAGTAATTATAATTATAATTATATCAATAATAATAAAAATACAAATGATGTCATTAAATAAAAAAATAATAATAATAATAAGACACAATTTTTTAAAAAAAATTAATGAAATTGATAGTAATCATATTCATAGTAATATTAAATAATGATGTTATTAATAATAAAATACTAATACTATTAATAATAATAATAAAATTGTTAATAATAATACTATCAAAATAATACTAGTATTAATTATGATATCAAGATAATAAAGAAAAATAATGATACTGATATGTTAACAATAATGATACTTCTAATATTAATGATAACTGTAACAATACTGATATTAATAATAACTAAAAAAAAAATAACCATTTTAATTACTAAAGATAATAATTTTTGTAGTAGTTCATTAATGATACTTATGTTATTAATAATATTAATAATAATAATAATAACAATAATAATAATAATAACTATAATAATATTAATAAAACTTATAATAATAATAGAAAACTTATTGATAATGATATTATTAATAATCATACTACTTAATATTATTACTTATAATGATATTAATATTAGTAATAACAATAATCATAATAATAATCTTAATTGTAACTAGAGTCATGATAATAATAACTATAATACTAATATTAATAATAATAACAATAATAATCATAACAATAATAATCATAATAATAATAATAATAATAATAATAATAATAATAATAATAATAATAATAATAATAATAATAATAATAATAATAATAATAATAATAATAATAATAATAATAATAATAATAATTAATATTAATAAGTAATAATAATAATAATAATACATCAATATATAAAGACTACCTCAAAATAAGCTCCACAAAAAAATAAGTTGCTGTGCCTAGGTTTGAACCTCGGTCCCCTTACTAACCCGAAACCTACTCAACCATCCAGCTGTGACCATTTTTCGGAATAATAACCCACAGAAATATTTATAACCCATTTTAATTTTTTTTGGTTCCTTCTCCTTCTTTACTAATCAAACCGACCAGGAATATGAATAACTAACTAACGATTTATCAGTTTACTCTAGACTTGGATATTAAAATGATTATTCTGTTATAGATGTTCTTGAATAAATAAATAAAAAAAATGAAACAGAACGAATTTAAACTGCTGTTGCAGTTTCGTGAGAGAAAAAAAATATAAAAATTGATTTTAAAATTTAAGATGTTTTACAACATATTTACAACATGAAAAAGGTTTTTAATTACCTATAGAAACTTTGTGAATCGTCAATTGATCCAAAAACATCATAAAAATCTTGAATTTCTTGATGAACACTTGCTTTGACTTTTTGAGTTTAAAATTTGACTCAACAATTAAGATTCAATATGAAGGATTGGGTCATGAAACTTTGCAGGTAGCTTGAGTAGAAGATTTAAAACACAACAGCATTGATAATTTTTGAAATTCGATTCGAAATTGAGCTGCAAATAAAAGTGATCACGAACAGGGTATATTCAGTGTTCTTCATTTTTTTTAAAATCAATAAATTAAAAACTGTAAATGGGAAATGTAATTGATAAATGATAGTGTAAGTCGACTGGTGTCACATAACACTGAATGTGATCGAATTTTAATAGCATTTAAAGGTCCACAAAAGTCATTCGATCAGGTACAGAGAATAATAAAAAAAAATTTAAAAGATGAATCGATGGCTAACTGAAATTGGATTTATCCATGAGTTTAACTCTGATTTGTACTAGTGTATCAATTTTCTACAGATAGACAACGATGTCAAACAGATTTTGATTCCAAGATCGTACATTTGATTTATATAATTAATATTATTAATTAATAATTATAATTATATTATTAATAATCAAAATACTAATATTAATAATAATAATAATACTAATAATAATAATATTAACAATAATAATAATAAGAGTATTAATAGGTCACAATAAAAATAAAAATAAAATGATAATAATAATATTATTATTGACAATAATAATGATAATACTAATTATATTAGTATTAATAATTATCATAATAATATTAATAATAGTATTTATATATATATATCAAATTTTATATCTTTATATCATATATATATTTAATATAATGATATTAATAATACTAATGTTGATATTAATTTTGAAAATGATAATAATATTACATTAGTAACTATATTTTAATTTATAATTTAATTCAATAACTTAATATTATTTATTATTAATTATCTAATATATTATATAATAACATATACTGAATATTTAATATTTACACGTTTTATATATATATATATTATTATGTAATTGTATTTGCATTTTAGTTACAACATAGATTATTTACATGTAAATATGAACACTTTAATAATGTTTTATATATATCTATTTTTTTATTATGTTGTTTCATAATAAAAATAGATATTACCAATTTCAACACATAATACCTATATCTTTTATATATGTATTACAATATACATAAAAATAATTATACATAGAAATCATATATATATATATATATATATGTATATATATATGTATAGATTCATTTTAAATTTTGTATCATTTAGATTATATTTTATAATTACAAATTGTTATATATATATATATATATATATATATATATATATATATATATATATATATATATATATATATATATATATATATATATATATATATATATATATATATATATATATATATATATATATATATATATACATATTTATTTACAACAATTGTTCGTGAATCGTCAGGAATAGTCAAAGGTCAAATGGTTTTTTTGAAATTCAACATAACAGACTTTGCTTATCGTGTCGGAAACATATAAAGATTAAGTTTAAATTTGGTTGGAAATTTCCGGGTCATCACAAAATTACCAGAATTCAAGAGAAAAGTTAGAACTATCAGGAAGATATGTTCTCGATATGTTTGGAGATTTTATAGAATGTAAAAGTCGTGTAACATGGCACATGACGACGTTAAAATCTGTGAATCATCTCGTTCCATTAGAAACTCAACATGACTTAATGTAATATAATCACGTTGATCAAGTGTCATTATATTTTACTAACTCATGCATCAATTTCCAACACTACTTCAAAATCATTCATAATTCAAACTCAAATTTTAAAGAAATTTAGAAACTAAAGTAGTTTCCTTTATGATGTTATATAGATATCACGAAGAGATAAATAATTTCAGACGAGAATATTTATGAAAATATCTTCAGAAATATCGAAGATATTTATGATGATATTTTTGAATTTCTAAGTTCGATGGTTGATGAAGAAAGATTTTTCCGCAAGATTTTTACATGAGTACGGAGCAAGATATTCGTTGAAGGTTTCATTGGATCCAGAATTACCTGGTTTCTTTGAATATATGGTATGGTCCTTGTATTTGGCCTTGGTCTCCTTCATGGTTTGCTCAATCTGTTTTTCAGTACCAAATTTTCTATCGAGCGTTCCTAACACTCCCTTTTTTATCATCAAACTTTTGGCCGTTTAGACCATTTACAATTTTTCTATTTCCTCTGCATTTAATGCTACGATATCTGAATTCATCGGTTATCAATCCGAGGTAGTTTCAGGAGAATTGTGTTTTTAGATGATTAAACGCTGATGGTAATATGGTGTAATATAAAAGGTTCCCCGGTAACAATAAAAGAGCACGCATATATATCAAGGTTATAATAAGGTTGTTTCGAACGAAAAGTTGAAGTTGATTTGCTGGAGCTGTGACAAAATTGGTTAATTTGAAAAAGGTTTAAAATGTTATTTTCGGTAATAACAACGCCAAAGGAGCTAGCACAGATATGTGTTATACGTTTACTCAGGTTCTGTGGTTTTTAGATACATATCTATATGCATCAATCTTTTCTTCCGTAGATGAAGTGCGGTTGGTTCATCCTCTAGATTGAGGTATTTTCAAGAATCATGAAAGGTTTGAACGCAGATTGTAATCGTCAAGATACAAATGAGGTTTAAGATGAAATCAAGTTGCAAACTTGAAGAAATGTTTAGTTTCATATGTTATAATCAATATTTTAATTCATTTTAATTGTCCAATGTTAGTAGTCAACAGTTCATAGTCCACAATTAGCAGTTCAATAATTCATATATAGTTCAATATATTATATTCGAATTACTTAATACGTGTCGTGACCCGTTATATACATGTCTCAGACTCGATCACAACTCAAAGTATATATATTATTTTGGAATTAACCTCAACCCTGTATAGCTAACTCGATCATTACCGCATATAGAGTGTCTATGGTTATTCCAAATAATATGTATAGATGCGTCGATATGATATGTCAAAACCTTGTATACGTGTCCCAATATTTAAAGTGCGTAAAATAAATAACAGAAATTAAATGACGATAAATAAAATTGCGAGAATTTAATTTGCGATAAATAAATTGCGATAATTAAATTTCGAGAAATAAATTGCTATAAATAAAATGTAATACGGAATTAACAGTTAGCTAGGAACAGTTAGCTAGGAATAGTTAGCGTGGATTCTTAAAAAAATTTCTCATAATTATTTTGTTTGTTTCTAACAAATTTTATTTTGTCCAATGTTTTCTTCATTATGCCATTTGTTGGATTCTGATAGATCAAAATCCAAATATGAAATTGAATGAAAATGGTTATTTTGCAGTGAACGGATACGTATATCGGTGGTTGTAATTAGGATAGTAAATGATTGTTGATTTAGATTTGAAAGAACGTACAGTATAACTTATTAATGTGAAATCTAAATATTTCTCGGGTATTACCTACCCGTTAAAATATTTTCACCATTAACAGTTTGTACAAAAGAATTTTAATTACAACCTTTATGAAAATATATATACGTATATATTTTCTTCAGATGTAATCATAGATTTAATGAGTCAATATAATGTTAAACTCATTTGATTTATCGTTAGAACTAGAATACATAATTTCTAAAACATTAGAGATTACATAATCGTCATGTCGAACGAAGATAAATGATGTAGAACGATTTGTAGAACGATGATTATGCTCGAGGTACATAATGAGATACTGAGGCATGTGGTGTTGAAACTTGGGTTGTTTGTGGTACTGGTGTTGATGTTGGTGGTACTGTCGATGCCGGTGATGTTGCTGAAGCTGGTAAGTTTTGCACCATATTTTCCAAATTGATTACTCGAGCGCGAAGTTCATTGACTTCTTCCATTATTCCGGGATGATTGTCGGTCGGAACGAGTGGATGAATAAGATTTAGAATTGTGGATATAATATAATCGTGTCGAGACTCTAGAAATGAGAGTGAAAATTGTATTACGGATAGGTTCGCCAGTAAGTGTTTTCAGTTCTTCACCAAGAATGCAGGTTGGTGAAAAGGATCGCCTTCTTCGCGTCTCCATTGATTAAGTCGACTACGAACCCATTAGATGAATTGGGGATGGATGATTGGTTGATTTATTCTGGTGACGCTGCTTTCGGAGCTTAGGTGAACATCCATGTCGGAATAACTATCGGGTTCTGAAGAATTTGAACTAGTGACGAGTTCCATTTCGTACGATTGAGTAAAGGATTTTTCGATAGGAAATGATTTCCGGCTATTGGATGGTATTCTAATTACATAGAATATCTATATATATAGAGTAAAAGATTTCGTAGGTTACGGAGGAATTTACGGAATATGCTAGGTAAAGTTTACAGTAACAGGTACGCTAAGATATGAATTAGCAGATACGCTAAGATATGAATTTTTTTGTCTATACACTATTCATGCAATCAATGCAGTAAGATGTGTCTAGACTAAGAGTGATAAGCAAGTGATTCCCCAAGAATGATAAGCAGGTAAATTTTTGACACAAAATGATAAGTAAAACTTTTGACATGCAGACACGGTCGAAGTCCAGACCCACTAATGCATCTAAACAACTATCAGTTAGACACACTAATGCAAGACCTGGTTTGCTAAGACCACTGCTCTGATACCAACTGAAAGGACCCATTCATACCGATTATAAACGATTCACAATAGTTGATTACATCGCGAGGTACTTGACCTCTATATGATAAATTTTACAAACATTGCATTCGTTTTTAAAAGACAAACTTTCATTTCATCAAAAGTTGACGATATGCATACCATTTCATAATATATCCAACTATAATTGACTTAATAATAATCTTGATGAACTCAACGACTCGAATGCAACGTCTTTTGAAATTTGTCATGAATGACTCCAAATAATATCTCTAAAATGAGCAAATGCACAGCGGAAGATTTCTTTAATACCTGAGAATAAACATGCTTTAAAGTGTCAACCAAAAGGTTGGTGAGTTCATTAGTTTATCATAAATCATCATTTCATAATTTTAATAGACCATAAGATTTAGTATTCCCATTTCCCATAAACATCATTCATAAAATTCATTCATATGGATTGAACACCTGGTAATCGACCTTAACAAGTTGCATATAGAACATCCCCATCATTCCGGGACAACTTCGGACATGATAAATTCGCCATCATTCCGGGACAACTTCGGACATGATAAATTCGCCATCATTCCGGGACAACTTCGGACATGATAAATTCGCCATCATTCCGGGACAACTTCGGACATGATAAATTCGCCATCATTCCGGGACAACTTCGGAAATGATAAATTCGCCATCATTCTGGGATAACTTCGGACATGATAAAAAGAGCATATTCGATTTCGATAATTCAACCGTAGAATGTAGTTTCGATTACTTGTGTCTATTTCGTAAAACAGTTATAAAAGTAGCGCATGTATTCTCAGTCCCAAAAATGTAAAGAGTAAAAGGGAATCAAATGAACTCACCCTACAATATTTTGTAGTAAAAATATTCATACGACGATACGGAACAATGCAGGATTGGCCTCGGATTCACGATCCTTCAAATTTGATTCTCCCAATTCGATCGTTTTAGTTATAATTCCAACATGAAAGCTATTGTAAATCACTTATTGGATACTCGACACCCAAAATCTAAACCTTACACAACCTACAATCTCCTAACTTGATTTAAGAACTTCGGTTTGACTTTTTACTCCAAGGCTTTAACTCAGCAATTCGAATTCAATTCATCGAATTAAGACTCGTAAATTTACAGAAAGCTTCACTAGATGATTCCTGATAACTCTACATTAATAGATTTTTGTGATTGATTCAAAATTGGATTATGATTTAAAACAGGCCGCGAACAAGAAATTGGTTTTTTTATATAAATTTCTTTTTGATTCTGAGAATAGCAGCCGTGGTTTTGCATTTTGCAAGATCGATTTTATGTAGCAACAATTATTTATCAAATTTTATTTTGTGGTGGAGACTGGATCGACAAGGATCCTCGAGTAGGTAGGAGTATCAGGAAAAAAAATATGGATGATGGTGAAATAAATATTAAACGCGTTTATATCTGATTTATATGATATATTTAATTTAATATTAATAATTCATAATTACTAATATATAACAATAATACTATTATTATTTATAATAATAATAATAATAATAATAATAATGATAATATTAATATTAATTATTAATAATAATAATATTAATAATACAAATAATAATAATTATTAATGATATTAATTATTAATTTTATTGTTAATAATTACATTAAATATAATGAATACAATATTACTAGTAATAATAGTAATACTTAATATAACAAATCAATATTAACATACTAATATCTACATAGACTGAAATATTCTAATTTCTTCATATAGTATTTATAAATTATATATATGTATATACTTATAATAATTATGTATAGAATTATGTAAATATGTATAGAAGATAGGTGGTGATGTAATAAAATATAGATATTACCCCGTAAATGGTTTGTGGAAAGCAAGCAAATGTCAACATTAAATAGTAATTCACTCAATTAATTCACAAGATAATTAAGAGGTTGTTATAGGTTGGTTTCGTGTAACAGTAAAAGCAATCATTGATTGAGATAGATGCATGTTCCATAATGCTTGATTCAAACCAGTAGTATATATATTACAGAATATTTATAATTATATAATGATCCATTTTGTCTAATGTTTGTTAGAAAAACTATATATATATATATATATATATATATATATATATATATATATATATATATATATATATATATTAAAATGTGGCTATTTTATTAATCTGTTTAGGTTTAATATAATACTATTATACATATTTAGTTATAACAATTAATCGCATATTATTATTTCAAGTTATTATATATATATATATATATATATATATATATATATATATATATATATATATATATATATATATATATATATATATATATATATGTAAATATATATATATATATATACATACATACATACATATTTATTTGCAAATAAATTGTCCGTGAATCGTCGGGAATGGTCAAAGGTTAACCGAATATATTAAAACAGTTCAAAAATTTTGAAACTCAACATTACAGATTTTGCTATCGTATCAAAATCTCATATAGAGATTTGGTTTAAATTTGATCGAAAATTTCCGGGTCGTCACAAATAGTCTTAGTAAAATCAGAATGCATGACTTGTTTCTGGACTTATGAATTACGTGTCTTTATTGCCTTTGCTGAACGACTTGCGTACTAGGTAGAATTTTCTCGTATCAAAGTTATTGTGTGCTATATTTCATGCTATATGTAAAATAACAGTATTGTAAGTTTGTAAAATATTGTATAAAAGTTTGAACATGAAATATTATTATAAACAGTTTTTCATATAGAATTGTAGTAGTTGAATTGTATATTGGCTATTAAGTATGAACTTAACGGGTAGGTACTACCCGAATTAAAACTATAAAACACTAATATGAAGAAAAAGCTTTTATAAATAAGTTCATATTATGCTACGAAATACAATTGACTACTCTTAATATTCTATATGATTAACTTAATTCTGTTGGCTATATTTGAAGGAAATGGCATCGACTACTCGACACACCATGAATATGAGCGATGAAGAATTCCGTACCTTTCTTGCTGCGAACATAGCCGCGGTGCAAGCCGCAATGCAAAATAACAACAATAACTCTGGTTCTAGCAGTGGAACAAATTCCACAAGAACTCGTGTAGGATGCTCCTACAAAGAATTCGGTGCCTGCAAACCTTTGGAATTTGATAGAACCGAGGGACCAATCGGATTGAAACGGTGGACTGAGAAGGTCGAATCGGTGTTTGCCATAAGTAAATGTACCGAAGAAGATAGGGTGAAATACACCACGCATACCTTCACAGGTACTGCATTAACATAGTGGAATACCTATCTCGAGCAGGTGGGACACGATGCTGCTTACGCACTACCGTGATCAGCATTCAAGCACTTGATGAACGAGCAGTACCGTCCCAGAAACGAGGTCAATAAGCTCAAGGTAGAGCTTAGAGGATTACGAACGCAAGGTTTCGACATTACCACGTACAAACGAAGATTCATGGAGTTGTGCCTATTGTGTCCAAAAGTGTTCGAAGATGAAGAAGAGAGGATCGATGCATTTTTGAAAGGGTTACTAGAAAGGATCCAAGAAGATATAAGTTCACACGAGCCCGCCTCCATACAAAAGGCAAGTCGAATGGCTCACAAACTCATAGACCAAATTGAGGAAAGAATTAAAGAGCAGTCGGTCGAAGAGGCCAACATGAAACAAGTTAAGAGAAAGTGGGAAGAAACCAGTGACAAGGGTCACCAATACAATAACAACAACAATCACAACCACAATTGCAACAACTATCATAACAATCACAACAACAATCGCAACAATAACCGCAATCCTAACAATAACTACAACAAATGTCCCAACAACAACAACAACTATAACAACCGTTTCAACAACAATAACAATCCCAATAACAATCTCAATAACAACAATGGCAACAAACACCAAAAACAGCCATGCCAAAGGTGTGAAGAGCATCACCAGGGGTTCTGCACGACATTTTGCACCAGGTGTAAAAGAAATGGTCATAGTGCGACAAAGTGCGAGGTCTACGGACCAATGTATAACAGAACTTGATAATGCTAAAAACGAACATATATTTTATAACATTATTCCTCAAGAAAGACAAGCTTTTAGTTGCAATTGTTCTATTTACAAGTGATATTCGTTTAAATAATAAAAGGTGAAGACAAAAGACAGATTCGACGAATTGAAGATGCAAACGACCAAAAAGCTCAAAAGTACAAAATACAATTAAAGAGGTTCCATTTATTGATAAGAAACGTCTCGAAATTACAAGAGTACAAGATTCAAAATGCAAAGTACAAGATATAAAATAGTACGCAAGGACGTTCGAAAATCCGGAACCGGGACATGAGTCAACTCTCAACGCTCGACGCAACGGACTAAAAATTACAAGTCAACTATGCACATAAATATAATATAATATTTAAATAATTCTTATAATTATTTATATATTATATTTATATTTAAATCCGTCAGCAAGCTAGGAGCCAAGGCTTTGTGAGCTGGATTTGATATCTCCGCGACTCGCGGAGTTTGAGGAACGAGAGGGCCGCGACTCGCGGAGCCACAAAAAATGAAAATGCCTATAAAAGCAAACGCAGTTTGATCGTAAAAAGATGAATATATATCCATCCATCTATCTATACGTAATATTTATATTTATAATTTATATTTTAATTTTAATTTTAATTTTAATTCTAATAATAAGGGTATGTTAGCGAATGTTGTAAGGGTGTAAGTCGAAATTCTGTCCGTGTAACGCTACGCTATTTTTAATCATTGTAAGTTATGTTCAACCATTTTACATTAATGTCTCGTAGCTAAGTTATTATTATGCTTATTTAATCCGAAGTAATCATGATGTTGGGCTAATTACTAAAATTGGGTAATTGGGCTTTGTACCATAATTGAGGTTTGGACAAAAGAACGACACTTGTGGAAATTAGACTATGGGCTATTAATGGGCTTTATATTTGTTTAACTAAATGATAGTTTGTTAATTTTAATATAAAGATTTACAATTGGGCGTCCCTATAAATAACCATATACACTCGATCGGACACGATGGGCGGGGTATTTATATGTACGAATAATCGTTCATTTAACCGGACACGGGAATGAATTAATAGTCTATGGAATTATTAAAATAGGGGTGAAATTATGTACAAGGACACTTGGCATAATTGATAACAAAGTATTAAAACCTTGGGTTACACTCAGTCGAAATCCTGGTGTAATTATTAAACAAAGTATTAAAATCTTGTTAAAGTTTAAGTCCCCAATTAGTTGGAATATTTAACTTCGGGTATAAGGATAATTTGACGAGGATACTCGCACTTTATATTTATGACTGATGGACTGTTATGGACAAAAACCAGACGGACATATTAAATAATCCAGGACAAAGGACAATTAACCCATGGGCATAAAACTAAAATCAACACGTCAAACATCATGATTATGGAAGTTTAAATAAGCATAATTCTTTTATTTCATATTTAATTTCCTTTATTTTGTATTTAATTGCACTTTTAATTATCGTACTTTTTAATTATCGCAAGTTTATTTTATCGCACTTTTATTTATCGCAATTTCATTATCGTTATTTACTTTACGCTTTAAATTAAGTCTGGTATTTATTTTTAATTTTAGTTTTAACTGCGACTAAAGTTTTAAAATCGACAAACCGGTCATTAAACGGTAAAAACCCCCCTTTATAATAATAATATTACATATATATATATTTGTATTTTTATAAAATAAAACTAATATAGCGTTAAGCTTTGTGAAAAAGATTCCCTATGGAACGAACCGGACTTACTAAAAACTACACTACTGTACGATTAGGTACACTGCCTATAAGTGTTGTAGCAAGGTTTAAGTATATCCATTCTATAAATAAATAAATATCTTGTGTAAAATTGTAGCATATTTAATAGTATTTCGTTGTAAAATTTAATAGTATCTTATACCCCTTAGCTTTAACATCAAGTATTTTTGGCGCCGCTGCCGGGGATCGCCGAAGCGAAACGCCACACATAATAAAAAAAATACGTTTTTGTAAAAATACGTTTTAAATATTCTAAAACATAAAAAGAAAACAAAAATATAAATATTTTTAAGAGTTTGTGAAATATTTAAGTTTTATAAAGTCTCTTTATTTTTATTTTATAAAAATATAAGTTTTATTTAAATATTTTGTTTTTATTTAAAACATAAAATCAAAAACAAAAAAAAATTTATATATAAATCTAGTTTTAAGATTTTTATTTATAAAATTGTAACATATTTTTATTTCTATTCTAGTTTTTAAAATATAAGTTTTATTTAAATTATATAAATATTTTAATTAAATTAAAAACAAAAAAATAAAAATTATATATATAAATAAATAAAAAAACCGAAACCTGTCAAACGAAGCTACCTAATCTGAATTTTCGAACCCCGCGACTCGCGGAGTTTTCCAGCTTCGGGCACCGCAACTCACGGAGCCGCCCTGACACACGTGACAAGAAAACCTAATCGCAATTAATACGGGGTAATTATTATTATTATTAACTTTAAACCTAATTAGGTTATTTATATTATATTAATTAGTTTAGTTATTTTATTATTTGTATTATTTAGTTAAATTAGTTTAAATAAAATATAAAATTAATAGTTTTATAAAATAAATAATATAAAAATAATATTTTTATAAAAAATTGTACTTTTTACAACTTTTAGTATATTTTTATATTTTGTCCCTTTTTATTTGTTTTTAGCGTAAGTTTTGTATTTTCCGTTCATATTTAGTTTTAAGACATAGTTTTTGCCATAGTTATTTTTACTTCTAGATTTTTAGGCTTTGCCGTAAAATTCCTTAAGTGCTTTTTCTTTAGACTAAGATTTAGGTGCTTTAGAATTTTGTGACATTTTTTTAAGTTTTAGTACCTTTTTAAGATATTGCCATTTGGGATATAGTTTTACTTGTAAGCTTTAATATATTTAGACGCCTTTTACCTATGTATCAATTATCATTCCAATTAGTAATCTCAATTTGCGATTATAATTTTAAGTTAGTGATAGTAATAAGGTTGGGTTAGTCAAGTATTTTTAAGTTTTATAAGTCACTCTTTTTCTTTCTTATTTTTCGACGCCTTTTATTTTTTCGACCTTTTTCGACGCGCTCTTTTTCTTTCTTATTTCTCGCTATTCTAGTTTTAGGACATAGATTTTTATTCTACTTCTTATCTAAATTTCTTAAAATTACGAAAATTTATTTTAAGTGGTTAAATTGATAGACATCAAAATTTTCTGGTTCGTAGTAATAGTTGGATTTGTACGTGGACCGGGTTATTGGAGCCAAACAGTCCTCAATTATATTGAGACCAAACGAATCCTGCCCCTCTGCTACATCTTTTGGCTATTCGAAACGTGGGCAAAATCAGAAAAGTCTATTAATTGGATAACTTATATAATTTTTCTTTCCTTTTAAAAACTAATAGGATATTCAGTGAATGCACCGAGCAAGATGTTCACCACATTTTGTACGTTCACCACCTGTAACTAGATCAAGACATCTAGCAAATATTACCGCCGTTGATTTTTCTTTAGAATCGTCATCCAGTCGACCAAGTACTCCAATTCAAATTTTCGATAATCCATTTTTTGAAACCGACCTCACAATTGAGAATCCGGAGAATATTCAGGGACGATTCGTAGATCCTGAACCATTAATTTTTCCTCCGGAACCACCAATCATTCAAATAGAGATTGTTGAGGAACGAACCATTAAATCAGAATCCTCTAGTGATTCAGATTCAACAAATTCAATTATGGAGAATCTGGAACCTTTAAGTATGGAAGACCGAATGAGAGCTAAACGCACTGGCCAAGGTCACGCAATTACTCATCCAGACATTAATGCGCCAGATTATGAAATCAAAGGACAAATTCTACATATGGTCACTAATCAATGCCAATTTAGTGGTGCGCCGAAGGAAGATCTAAATGAACATCTTCGTACCTTTAATAGGATCTGCACACTATTTAAAATAAGAGAAGTTGAGGATGAACAGATATATCTCATGTTATTTCCCTGGACTTTAAAGGGAGAAGCCAAAGATTGGTTGGAATCGTTACCTGAAGGGGCGATCGATACATGGGACGTTTTAGTTGAAAAATTTCTTAAATAATTCTTTCCTGCATCTAAAGCCGTAAGACTTCAAGCAAAAATTGTTACGTTCACACAGAAACCAAATGAAACTCTATATGAGGCATGGACAAGATTTGGAAAGTTATTAAGAGGATGTCCACAACATGGTTTAGACACCTGTCAAATAGTACAAATATTCTACCAAGGATGCGACATCACTACAAGGAAAGACATCGATATAGCAGCGGGTGGTTCTATTATGAAGAAAACCGAAACTGATGCTTATAAAATTATTGATAACATTGCTTCCCACTCACATGAGTGGCACCAAGAAAAAGATATCGTTAGATCATCTAAAGCAGCTAGAGCCGATTCTAGCCATGACTTAGATTCCATTTCCGCAAAGATAGATGCTGTCGAGAGACGAATGGAAAAGATGACTAAAGATATACACTCAATACGAATTAGTTTTGAGTAGTGTGGAGGACCACATTTGACAAAAGATTGTCTCAGTATTGAATTAACAATGGAAAAAGAGAGAATGTTTCATATCTAAACCAAAGGCCTGGAAATAATTATCAGAATAATTATCAACCACCAAGACCGATTTACAATCAAAACCAGAATTATAACCGAAATATTCCATACAACAACCAACAAGGTCCTAGTAATCAACAAGTATCCAACAATACTTACAACCAGCAAAGACCTAATTTTCAAAACAAACCACCACAAACTGATGATAAAAAGCCGAATTTAGAAGATATGATGACGAAGCTAGTTGAAACTCAAACGCAGTTTTTCACATCTCAGAAACAAACTAATGAACAAAATGCTCAAGCATTTAGAAATCAACAAGCTTCTATTCAGAACTTGGAACAAGAAGTAAGTAACCTAGCAAGGTTAATAGGTGAAAGAAAACCGGGAAGTTTACCTAGTGATACAAATGTAAACCCCCGGAATGAAACAGCTAAAGCCATTACCACAAGAAGTGGTACAACACTTAAACCACTTGAAATACCTGTAAATTCTGAAGAAGCTATTCCTACTCCACAAGAACCACAACCTGAACAAGATAAGGAAAAAGAACCGGTAGTTGAAAAGATTAATGAAGATAACACAGTTAAGGATAAACCTTATATTAAACCATACCAACCACCACTTCCTTACCCAAGTAAAATGAAAAAAGAGAAACTTGAAGCCGTGCAATCCAAATTCTTGGATATGTTTAAACAAATAAATGTAAATCTTCCTTTCATTGATGTAATTTCAGGAATGCCTAGATATGCTAAATTTCTGAAAGATCTAATCACGAATAGAAAGAAAATGGAAGAACTCTCGGCTGTTACTATGAATGCTAATTGTTCAGCAGTACTGTTGAATAAGATACCAGAAAAATTATCTGATCCAGGAAGTTTCACAATTCCATGTTTTCTGGGTAGTCTTAGTTCAATAGAAGCATTGGCAGACTTAGGTGCTAGTATAAATTTAATGCCGTATTCACTATACGCTAAACTAGACCTTGGAGAATTGAAACCAACAAGAATAAGCATACAACTAGTCGATCGATCAATAAAATATCCTAGAGGGATAATGGAGAACATGCTAGTTAAAGTTGGTACTTTAGTATTTCCAGTAGATTTTGTTGTTCTGGACATGGAAGAAGATTCTCAAGTTCCTCTCATATTAGGAAGACCATTCTTAAACACGACTAAAGCAATGATAGACGTGTTCGGTAAAAAATTGACCCTAAGTATAGAGGACGAGAGTGTTACCTTTTCAGTTGATAGAGCAATGCAACAACCGCAATCTGCAGATGATACATGTTATTATATTCAAACTATAGATTCACATGAAGAATTGTTGGAAGAATTTCCGGAATTACAAGGAACAGGAGAATGTTCTTTAGGAGAAGGTAATGAACCAATTGATGAAGCTGAAATGTTAGCTAAACTTATAGCTAATGGATATGAACCAACAACAGAAGAAATTTAAATGTTAAAAGAAGAAGACAGATATCGATACAAATCATCGATAGAAGAAGCTCCGAAATTAGAGTTAAAGCCACTTCCAAACCATTTAGAATACGCTTATTTACATGGTGAATCTGAATTACCTGTAATAATATCGTCTTCTCTTACTGAAAATGAGAAATCACAACTCATTTCTGTGTTGAAAGCTCATAAACCAGCCATTGCATGGAAGATTCATGATATTAAAGGAATAAGTCCTTCGTATTACACACATAAAATCCTTATGGAAGAAGGTCATAAAACGTATGTGCAATGCCAACGAAGACTAAATACGAATATGCAAGATGTAGTTAAAAAAGAAATTATTAAACTGCTAGATGCAGGTTTAATTTATCCAATTTCTGATAGTCCATGGGTAAGCCCAGTTCAATGCGTGCCTAAGAAGGGTGGCATGACCGTCATCACAAATGAAAAAAATGAGCTTATTCCTACTAGGACTGTAATAGGATGGCGTGTATGTATTGATTATAGAAAATTAAATGACGCCACCAGAAAAGATCACTTTCCCTTACCTTTCATTGATCAAATGTTGGAAAGATTAGCCGGAAATAGTTATTATTGTTTTCTTGATGGATTTTCCGGATATTTTCAAATTCCAATAGCACCCGAAGATCAAGAGAAAACCACGTTCACGTGCCCTTATGGTACTTTTACTTACAAACGCATGCCATTTGGACTTTGCAACGCCCCTTCAACCTTTCAAAGGTGCATGATGGCGATTTTTCACGACATGATAGAAAAATGCATGGAAGTTTTCATGGATGACTTTTCAGTCTTCGGTGATACATTTGAATCATGTTTAGTTAATCTTGAACGAATGCTTATTAGATGCGAACAATCAAATCTAGTACTTAATTGGGAGAAATGCCATTTCATGGTTAAAGAAGGCATCGTTCTTGGTCATAAAATTTCAAAGGAAGGAATTGAAGTGGATAGAGCTAAAGTAGATGTAATTGCTAAACTTCCACATCCCACCAATGTTAGAGGAGTTAGAAGTTTTCTAGGGCATGCCGGTTTTTACCGACGTTTCATAAAATATTTTTCTAAAATTGCCACTCCTATGAATAAACTCCTAGAAAAAGATGCTCCATTCATCTTTTCAGATGAATGCATCAAATCTTTTAATATTCTTAAAGAGAAACTCACTAATGCGCCGATCATGATAACACCGAATTGGAATCTACCATTTGAACTAATGTACGATGCAAGTAATTTTGCAATGGGAGCCGTTTTAGGACAAAGGATTGAAAAACGATTTCAACCTATATATTATGCTGTTAGACGTTACAAGGAGCACAAACGAATTACACAACTACTGAAAAAGAACTCCTTGCTGTTGTCTTTGCTTTTGACAAATTTCGTTCATATCTCGTTCTAGCAAAAACGGTGGTCTATACCGACCATTCTGCTCTTTGATACCTATTTTCGAAACAAGATGCCAAACCAAGATTAATCCGTTGGATCTTACTCTTACAAGAGTTCGATATTGAAATCCGAGATAAAAGAGGAGCAGAAAATCTCGCCGCTGATCATCTTTCTCTTCTTGAAAATCCCGAATTAGAAGTTCTAAATGAATCGGCCATACAAGACAACTTTCCTGATGAATATCTATTGAAGATAGATTATAATGAAATACCATGGTTTGCAGACTATGCAAACTACTTAGTATGTGGATTCCTTGAAAAAGGATTATCGTACCAAAAACGAAAGAAATTCTTTAGTGATATAAAACACTATTTTTGGGAAGATCCACATCTGTTTAAAAGTTGTCCCGATGGAATAATACGCCGATGTGTATTCGAAGATGAAGCTAGTAAAATTTTAAACCATTGTCACACAGGACCAACAGGAGGGCATTATGGGCCTCAACTAACAGCAAGAAAAGTTTATGATGCTGGATTCTATTGGCCTACAATTTACAAAGACGCACACCTTCTTTGCTAATCCTGTGATGCTTGTCAAAGGGCCGGAAAAATAAGTCAACGCGATGAAATGCCACAAAATGTCATTCAAGTATGTGAAGTATTTGACATTTGGGGTATTGACTTTATGGGTCCATTTCCAAAATCTCATAATAATCTCTATATTCTCGTAGCCATTGATTATGTATCTAAATGGGCGGAAGCACAAGCTCTCCCAACTAACGATGCACGAGTTGTAGTCAACTTTTTAAAACGTCTTTTTGCAAGGTTTGGAACACCGAAAGCTTTAATAAGTGATCGGGGAACTCATTTCTGTAATAATCAACTTGAGAAAGTTCTTAAAAGATATGGAGTAACTCATAAAATCTCCACCGCATATCATCCACAAACAAGTGGACAAGTTGAAAATATCAACCGAGCTTTAAAACTTATTCTAGAGAAAACCGTAGGATCAAATCCAAAGGAATGGTCCATAAAATTGGAGGATGCACTTTGGGCTTTTAGAACAGCCTACAAAACTCCAATTGGAACCACACCTTTTAGACTTGTTCATGGAAAAGCATGTCATCTTCCAGTAGAAATTGAACACAAAGCATTTTGGGCTTTGAAGACATGTAATCTTGATTTACATGAAGCTGGACGTCTACGGTTAAGTCAATTAAACGAATTAGAAGAATTAAGACAAGAAACATACAAAAATTCGTTAATCTATAAGGAAAGAACGAAGAAATGGCATGATAAAAGAATCAGAAGTTCAAAAGAATTTAAAGAAAGAGACAGAGTTCTTCTTTTCAATTCACGATTCAAGCTATTTCCTGGAAAATTGAAATCAAGATGGTCTGGACCATTCATAGTCAAAAGAGTTTTCCCATACGGAATAGTAGAATTAATAAATTCAAATGGGATTGAATTTAAAGTTAATGGTCACAGAGTTAAACACTACATAGATAGTCCGATGGAAGTCGATAATGAAGTTAATCACAATTTCGATACCACAGCTAACTAAGTGTGGGGAGAATCAAGTCTTTAAAGGATAATATGTATTTCTGTTAGAGTTAGATTTTCTGTTTTCGTGTAGTTCTCGAAAATGGAACCCGAATGGTCTTTCCCTAGCAGACCCTAAAGAACTAGTCTTCTCCCCCCATTCTGAATTTTTATTTTTTTTTAGGTTTTTATGAAATGAAGACTTCCTGTGAACTAAACCATGGTCTAATGCTACACGCTTTGATCACTAAACGTAATAATGACACACTTCCAAGTGAACTAGTATCAGTAATCAGAGAAAGATTGGACGGAGTAAGAAAATAATCCAAATGCGAAGATAATAAGTTACAATTTGGTAAAGGAAAATCAAAATCCGCAGCGAAAAGAAGAGCACGTCACCTAGAAAGATGTCACAAATGCGGAAAATGGTCACATGGAGGTAAATGTTCAAATAATCAAACCTATTCAAACACCAAATTTGTTACTTTATGCAGAGACGGACCGTTCATATGTTTTGAAGAAAAAACACTGAATGCTCGAGGTTACGCCTATGTAGCTATGGAAAACCAATTAAACCGACTATCTTATGAGTGGGATAGATCATATAACTAAGAATACTATCTCACAAGTAAGTCTGTACAGTTTTTATTTTTTTTATTTTATTTTTATTTTTAACCTTTTGATAATAAACGCTAATTTGTTCGCTATAAAGTATTAAATTGGTATTGAATAAAATTTGGTTTGGCGACCGAAATTATTGATATCATTCAAAAATTTATTACATCACTGCGAAATTTAACGTGTATTCTTAAGGTATAAATATCTTTAATCAATCAAACCAAAATATTTCAAAAATTCGTCATGAGTTAAATTAGGTCATGGAACCGAAATTACTTTACCGAAAAGAGGGGCGCATATTTTTGATAATATTTGATTGATTAAAGTAAGATAAAAGCCAAAAAGATTTTTAATTTTATTTTTACCATGTTTTTAAAATTAATAGATAAATCTTAAATTAATATTGTGAACTCTGTAAAATCAATATATTTAAGTTTGTCAATATTTGAAAAATTAATATTTTTAATATAAGTTTGTATGTATAAAAACAAAAATATAATATAAGTTTGGTGTGAATTTTTAATAATATGATTTTTAATTAAGTTTGGTGTGAATTTTTAATTTTATGCATTTTAAATTTAAGTTTGGTGTGAATTTAAAAACAAAAATTTACTTTATTTTGCTAAGTTAAAAATATGATTTTTAAAAATTCGTCGTAAGTTGAAGACTAGGTCTTTGAACCGAAATTGTTTTACCCGAGGGAGGGACGAGAAGTTTTATTATCATTATTTTTAATCTTATTGAATTAAAGTATGCAAAAACATTAAAAAAAACCCAAAATTCTTAGCTTTTAAAACAATCGCTACAAAAAGACAAATTTTAAAATTTTGTCGAAGGACGGACTAGGACATCGATCCGAAACGACCTCGTCCTAAAACAAAGGAAAACAAAATTTTAAATTTATTTTATATTTGTTTTATAAGTTAAGGTTTATTTAAAAAAAAAAAAAAACACCGCGACTCGCGGTATTTGAAAGAGCCAAATGCCGCGACTCGCGGAGGGTCCAAAATACTGAAAAAAAATAAAAACGCCAGAGCAGATCAGATTGCACACACTCCACAAAATATACTGCGAAAAACACCCGAAAATCACCTCTAAAATCCGAATTTTTTCACCATTAATCATCAAATCTTTCACAAAATTATGTTGCGAAGGATGCTATCAAGGAATTACTCAAGAAAAACGGTAAATTTCTACACCTAAACACCATTTAATCCGAAAATTAGTGTTCTTGAGCAATTTTATAGCCATTTTAATTTTGATGCTTTTTAGTGTAATTATGCTTAAATTGCTTATGTATTATGCTTGTATAACCTAGATTGATGCTATTTAACATGATTAGAAGCCTTAAACTTCAAATTTTGAGTAATCTAGGGTTTGTGTTCTTGAGCAAATTTTGGACTTTTTGATATAAATAGGTTATGGCCGATTTTTGTCATGAATTGTTGCTAAATTAAGTAGTGTAACATGTTTAGGTAGTTAAATGATCCAAACTTTGACCCTAAACATGATTTTGAGAATTAAAGTGGACTTTTTCAAGTCTAAAATTCATGAACTTGATTTTAGAGAGATAATGCCATTTGAAACTTGTTTAATTGCTAGTAATGATTATTTTGACATGTTATTTGAGTTGAATGCTTATGAACTTGGTGATCATTTTCGTATATGCTTATTTGAAAAAGTGTAGATTTGATAAAAAATATGAAAATGAGCATAAGTTTGATATAAATTGGACATGTCATTGTAATTATTTTGATTGATGATTTTGCTGACACTAATGCATATTTGGATGCACAAAAATTGTGTTTGATGTGTTTTGCAGACTGAAAGGAGTGAATCTTCATCCCAAGCTCGCAATGCTCCTGCTGCGAATGCGGAACAACAGGAGGTGGATAACTACTACAAACAAGATATACCTCATCCAGTTATAACATTTTCTGATATGCACTTGGAAGATCTGCACCCGAACTTGAGATTTGACAGACTTTGGATAGATTATCCAAAATACCAAAGGGGCTTGCATACTCTTCATTCTAAAGCTATTGAAGTACCTAGGGTAATAGAATGGGAACCATTAGAAGCCGTAGAATTGGCCGGGCCAATTAGGGAATTACTTACGCAGAGGTATGGCAATTCTACTTTTAACGATTGGGTACATTTATTCAACATGCGTAGACCTGTATATAAAGTATGGTGTGAAGAATTGTTGTGTAGTATAGAAATAAATGATCGGGTAGCTAGTTTAACCGATCGATCTTTTATTAGATTTTTGTTAGGAGGTTCGATGCGCCACATGTCTTTACTAGACATGGCTCAGGCCTTACGTATATATACGCCTGAGGAGTTAGCATCTGCCGATTGTAGAGAGTTGATATTGAACAGTAGGAAAATTGATGAAAATTTTGATACGCATGGTGTATGGAGTCAAATGACTGGCCATCACCGATTTAAAGGGGGAAATTACTCTTATTTGGATATTGATAGAGCTGAATTAAGAGTAATTCATAGGTTTTTAGCCAATTCGATTACACAACGAGGTAAGAATAAGGAAAAGGTAAATGAACATGATTTGTTTTACCACATGTGTATTCGAGACCCACAAAGTGCTGTAAGTATACCGTATTGTGTGGGTTATTATTTATCAGATATGGTTAGGGGGATGAGACCACACAGTATAATAGGAGGTGGTATATTTATTACATTAATTACTGAGTATCTCAATGTGGATATTAGTCGGGGGGGATTATTAGTCGAAGAACCAGAACCCCACGATACAATTGGTTTAAATGTATACCATGGTGCGAAGGTTTTGAAGAGGCGAAATAATGCCGCAGTACAATACCATGGTAGACATCCACAGGTTGAGAGAAACCAACAGCCAGGTAATGTGGGAGGGGGAAATGAAATGACAGAAATGCAAATGTTTATAGCTTCACAAGAGTATGAAAATGCTAGACATCGAGCATTTGAAGATTGGCAAGTTCATCAAAACCAAATCATAGCTCATTGCCAACATGTAGGTAGAAACTATATTCCTACTCCATCGCCCGTATTTCCTCCCTGGTCTATAGAGATCCAACCACCGTATCCTACGTATAACCCAGCCGAAGCATTCTATAACACATACGGTTATGCATGGAACCCCTACTGGTATCAGTATCATCCCTAGTCTACTTAGTTTTATTTATTTTATTATTTGTAATGTTGATACATTTAATACTTATGTTAATATTGTAATAGTTTTTATAATTTTCTAATTTTTTTTTATTAGATTTTAATAATTTTTGAATGTGGGGTAATATACCAAACTTTAAAAATATGTATATATGTTTGCAGTTTATCTTATGTACACAACAGGGTAAAACAACGCATTTTCAAAGACTGACATTAAGTTCAGCAAAAGCAACTAATTTTGACGACAAGATGCAAAATATATGTGAAATAACAACAAGACGGAATGAACAAATGATGTGCACCATTTATCATTCAACACAAACAACAATATGTTTGGAAACTTTGGTAAAATTTAATCATTTCTACGCTAATCACCCTCAATAATTTAAATTGTTACTGATTTCTTGCAAATGAGGGCATTGCAAGATCTTAAGTGTGGGAAGGGGTTAAATTCTTTCGGATTTTTAAAAAGTTTTATCTTAAACACTTGGTTACCATTAAAAATACTAGTAAAACAGTAGTTGTATTAGAATCTAGTGCTCTCTGATAATAAAGAACAGACCTAGTCTTATATACTGACTACCCAAATCTAGTAAAAATTTTCAAAATTTTCAATTAAATGAACTCAAAATCATGTTTATACATATTTATGAATGATAAAACTAGGTTTTAACACCGAAATTATTGTTACCTCGGAAAGGACATAAATTGAGAAACAAACTAAAATGTTAGAATTCATTTAAAATGGAATAGAGGACAATAAAAAGGAAAATAAAAGCCAAGTGTGGGAAAATTTACCAAGTTATTTTAAACATATGTCACATATTTCTGTAACAAATAACTGAAAATACTTTTGCTTTGGACTAAACTAAACTGTTTTACCCGATGAAAGAAAAGAAGAGATGGATCTACACGATGAATCAATTCCATCATTAAAAGGAAGTAAAGTCTTCCAAAAAAGACACGCGCTTCTTGATTTAGGTCATGAAGTTGTCGTCCAGACCAGCTGTATGTTGATGAAAAATCTAGAAGAGTCATCTCTAAAATCAGCAGAAAATCTACGGACCTCAGCATAAAACAGGGTCGCCAAGTGGTCAGATTTATCCTAACCATGAGAAGGATTTATCTCGTACAATGGGGGGGCAATGTGCAAATTAGCTGGATAAGACTAATGAATCAGATCCCCAGAAAGGATAATCTCCTTAAAGATCAAAAATCAGCTTTTAAGACTGATATTACTCAATCCTTGAGATTGACCTTAAAGATTGAGAATTACAAACTCATGGAATTCAATGATATCTAAACTCGAGCTTGAACGAGAAAATATTTTGATCAAAATTACAAACCGATTTGTTTTCTAAAAACCCATTTTAAATGCGTTCATTACCATTGAACGTAAAATCCTAGGAATTCACCTGGAATTCATTAGGTCACCTGAACCAAATCGGGTGTCAACCGTAAGAACGGTGGTTGCATAGCATGGTCAAAGACAGGACCTTGTGCCAGACTGACAAATTATAAGGGTGAGCTTTACTATTGCTCCTACAAAGGATAGTAATTGCGTCCGACACGTTATAGACCATAATCAAAAGCATGTCAGGTGACACTGCCTTAACAGTTGCTTATTCAACGCTTTCCTTTACAACCGGACGGTAGTTTACCGAAAGGTAATATACGGAGCAAGTATACTGGACGTGTTGCTTTCCTAATACAAGGTTAGCAAGTGGGTGACACAAAACCGCAAGTTTTGAGCTAAAATTCTCAAATCTGAAACCCACCAAACCCACAAAAACAATTTGCAAACACCGGTGAAGGGTTATTCCGGAAAACTTATCTAGGGTAAAAGCTAGATTAAATTTTCAAAAAGATCAAATGTTTTCATAAAGATCCAATTTCCTTAATGGATCTAAATTTTATAGTCATGTGGGACTGTAAACCATATCTTTACTACAATGGTTTATACCGCCGTAAAGAAATCACTGATGTACAAAGTGTGAAGAATAAAGAAGTGATTCTAATATTTCAAGACGATATTGCTTGAGGACAAGCAACGCTCAAGTGTGGGAATATTTGATAATGCTAAAAACGAACATATATTTCATAGCATTATTCCTCAAGAAAGACAAGCTTTTAGTTGCAATTGTTCTATTTACAAGTGATATTCGTTTAAATAATAAAAGGTGAAGACAAAAGACAGATTCGACAAATTGAAGACGCAAACGACCAAAAAGCTCAAAAGTACAAAATACAATCAAAGAGGTTCCAATTATTGATAAGAAACGTCTCGAAATTACAAGAGTACAAGATTCAAAACGCAAAGTACAAGATATAAAATAGTACGCAAGGACGTTCGAAAATCCAGAACCGGGACATGAGTCAACTCTCAACGCTCGACGCAACGGACTAAAAATTACAAGTCAACTATGTACATAAATATAATATAATATTTAAATAATTCTTATAATTATTTATATATTATATTTATATTTAAATCCGTCGGCAAGCTAGGAGCCAAGGCTTTGTGAGCTGGATTTGATATCTCCGTGACTCGCGGAGTTTGAGGAACGAGAGGGCCGCGACTCGCGGAGCCCCAAAAAATGAAAATGCCTATAAAAGCAAACGCATTTTGATCGTAAAAAGATGAATATATATCCATTCATCTATCTATACGTAATATTTATATTTATAATTTATATTTTAATTTTAATTTTAATTTTAATTCTAATAATAAGGGTATGTTAGCGAATGTTGTAAGGGTGTAAGTCGAAATTCTGTCCGTGTAACGCTACGCTATTTTTAATCATTGTAAGTTATGTTTAACCTTTTTACATTAATGTCTCGTAGCTAAGTTATTATTATGCTTATCTAATCCGAAGTAATCATGATGTTGGGCTAATTACTAAAATTGGGTAATTGGGCTTTATACCATAATTGGGGTTTGGACAAAAGAACGACACTTGTGGAAATTAGACTATGGGCTATTAATGGGATTTATATTTGTTTAACTAAATGATAGTTTGTTAATTTTAATATAAAGATTTACAATTGGGCTGAAAGGACCCGTTCATATACATTATAAACGATTCACAATAGTTGATTACATCGCGAGGTATTTGACCTCTATATGATACATTTTACAAACATTGCATTCGTTTTTAAAAGACAAACTTTCTTTACAACAAAAGTTGACGGCGTGCACACCATTTCATAATACATCCAACTATAATTGGCTTAATAATGATCTTGATGAACTCAATGACTCGAATGCAACGTCTCTCAAAATATGCCATAAATGACTCCAAGTAATATCCTTAAAATGAGCTAATGCACAGCGGAAGATTTCTTTAATACCTGAGAATAAACATGCTTTAAAGTGTCAACCAAAATGTTGGTGAGTTCATAGGTTTATCATAACAATCATTTCAATATATTAATAGACCACAAGATTTCCGTTTATAAATATATGTACACTCGCAAGTGTATAAAAGTATTCTATAAGTTGTAGGCACCCGGTAACAAGCCTTAACGTTCATATTTTACCCTCTGAAGTACACCAGATCAGGTGTGTTTAATATAACTTCGAAGTACTAAAGCATCCCATAGTCATGATGGGGTTTGTCAGGCCCAATAGATCTATCTTTAGGATTCGCGCCTACCGTACATAGACAAGTAGTTTAATGTTACCAAGCTAAGGGTATATTTCTGGTTTAAACCCACGTAGAATTTGTTTTAGTACTTGTGCCTATTTCGTAAAACATTTATAAAACAGCGCATGTATTCTCAGCCCAAAAATATATATTACAAAAACAATTAAAAAGGGAGCAAATGAAACTCACAAGACTGTATTTCGTAGTAAAAATACATATAACGTCATTTAACAAGTGCAAGGTTGGCCTCGGATTCACGAACGTATCAATATTGAGATTCAATATTGCAGGAAAGTACGTAGACGCAACGGAGATGATAAACACTAGATTTACCTTACGAGCATACCCATGAACCATACCCATCACCTCCATAGCTATAACCCATAATTTCCTTAGCTTCGACTCATTCAAAACAACTATTTTGAAATCACTCGGACAGCACTCCGTCGTAATATTTTATGTATACTAATAATATCTTGAAATAATACAGAGCAAATATATATATATATATATATATATATATATATATATATATATATATATATATATATATATATATATATATGTATAAATCGATTGAGAGAGTTTAGAGAAATATATTTTCAAGTTTCTATGAAATAATGAAACCTATTGAATTCTATTTATAATAGCTTTTTGAATTATTAAAGTGAATTATTAAAGTATGAATTATTAAAGTGAATTATTAAAGTATGAATTATTAAAGTGAATTATTAAAGTATGAATTATTAAAGTGAATTATTAAAGTATGAATTATTAAAGTGAATTATTAAAGTGAATTATTAAAGTATGAATTATTAAAGTGAGTTATTAATGTTAAAGTAAAGTAAAAGTAAAGTAAAGGTAAAGTTAAAGTATAGTAAAAGTATAAAAACTATGTATGTATAATACGCGTATAAATATATATAATATTAATTTAAATCGTTATATATATTTAATGAAATAAAATATAAATATCGTTATATTTATTATACTGGTTAAGTAATGAGTTGTCAAAAGTGATTCTAGATATTTATAAAAGTTATATACGTTTTAATAATAAAGTTCTTTTTAAACTAAAAACGTCTTTGTACGTTTGAAAATTGATTAATAGAATATTATGGAAACCAATTCTCCACTAACTTTTGTCTAACTTTCGTAAATGACACTTTTTGTTTTTATTTATAAATAGCTTTACAAAGTATTCTGAATATCGTTAAGAGGAATAGATTTTCTCAAATCATAGTGGACCTCTCAACAGAGACTTGTAATCATAATTCAATGTTTCTGATAATTCAATCATTTAATATATTTTTTTTAATTTCGTCGAAAATCATATTGAAACAAATACGTTCGTGTAAAGTATTATACGTTTAATACTTTATTAATATTCTCAAGTTATAATATATATATACATATACATATCTATTTATATATAACGGTTCGTGAATCGTCGGAATTTGGTCGAGGTTATAATGAATGTATGAACACAGTTTAAAATTCTTGAGATTTAACTTAACAAACTTTGCTTATCGTGTCGGAATAATATAAAGATTAAAGTTTAAATTTGGTCGGAAATTTCCGGGTCGTCACAGTACCTACCCGTTAAAGAAATTTCGTCCCCGAAATTTGATAGAGGTCGTCATGACTAACAATGAGAATGTTATTATAACGATTATAGAGTTTTATCATGTTCAAGAAGAATGGATAAAATAATTCGATTACTCGAAGCGTGTGAGTGAAGTTATCGTAAATGAATGAAATAAGATAATAGTGATTCGTCGTATCTTTTGACGTCATCACGATTGATCTCCGAAAAGAAAATCTTTGTAATCTATATTGGATTTGATTATTCGGCGATTAAGGAAATTATGATCCTCTTCGAATTAATGCGGTAATCCATTTTGATTTCTCTGTCGGATATTTCACTATAAATCCACCTCATTTGTTTTCTTACAACTCACCCTTTCTCAACTCATATTTTAAAGTATTTGTCAATATGCTTCATCCAGTGCTGATTCTTGATATACTCATCACTTTCATATCTGTCGCTCTTCTTTTTCATCTACCTCCGGAAGAATCTATTTACTTCTACTATACTCTTGGTTTTATAGTGTTTTTAGTTTTCCCGTGTCTTTATATTGCTATATGCATTGATATATACGGTTTGTGATTTTTGGGTTGTTGTTGGGTTTTATATCTTCCCTTATATTTCAAAGTCCTTGCTTCTTCTATAATCATTGTCATCCACAATTAATGCTCTCTTCTATTTGCTATGATTTATACTCCCATTTCTAGTTCGGAGCTTTGTCCTTTCGTTTCTTCTTCTTGCGATTAAGCACCGCTTGTAATGGTCCAGAATTCGCAGATATAAATTTCGGAATGAACATTGTTAATGTTCTAGGAAGAAAATTGTAATGACACGATCTTGACTTCTCAAATTACCAGAATACCTCGGAAAAGGCCGAATCATCAAGAAATATTTTCTTGATATTTAGAGATCAAAGAGAATACAAGAGTCGTGTAACATAGCACATGATGACGTTATGATCTGTGAATCATCATGTTCCATTTAGAAACTCAGCATGAATTACTGTAATATAATCACATTGATCAAGTGTGATTATATTATACTAACTCATGCTTCAGCTCCCAACACTTCTTCAAGAATATTCCTATTTTAAACTCGAATGTTTCAGAATTTAGAAACTAAAATAGTTTCTTTTATGATATAATACAGATAGCGCGAAGAGGTAAATGATTTCAGATAAGAATAATTATAAAAATATCTTCAGAAGTATGGATGATATTTATAATGAAAGATACGATGATATCTTAGAATGTCTAATATCAGAGGACGATGAAGGATATTGTCCGCAGGGGTTTAGAGTCAGGAGCAAGGTATTCGTTAATGACTTCAGCAAGTACTGAATCATTTGGATTCTTTGAAGGCAGGTTCAGCCTTTGTAATTTGTCCACAGCCTCCTCCATACTTTGCTCAATCCGTTTTCCAGTTCCAAAGCTTCTCTTTTTCTGAACTTTGCCAATATACTATCCTTTATCATCCAACTTTTTAATGTTAAGGTCATTTATAGTTTTTGCTGCTTCATCAGCATTTTTCAAAATTTCGAGAACTGGTTCGCAGTTTAGGGTGTTTTTCAGAAATTTCTCATTCAAATAATGTAAGTCTTGGAGGTAGACGTTGTGTGTATATGTAATTGTTGATGTAGACATGCTGTGAGGTTTCAAAATACTGATTGCTGATTCTCAATAATTGGTATGGCAATTCTTGTTATAAGGTACGAATGAGTATATGATAGGGTTTCGATAATTATAATGATTTTTTTTTTTGGAAAGTCAAAGATCAGTGAAGTTGTTGGTAAGTTTATTGCTAATGTGGTGAATATAAACGATTCCCCGGTAACATTGGCGAAAGGGCAATGTATCTATCGAGGTTATAATAAGACTGTTTTGATTGAGAAGTCGAAGTTGACTTGCTGGAGCTGTGACAAAACTATCTATTTTGAAACGGAATTGAAAAGTTATTTTAGCTAGTAAATGCCAAAGGGTCTAACACGGATACGTGTCGAACTATGACTTGGGTTTTGAGAGTTTTTCAGGTGTATAACTGTGGGTAACATGTGGTTGGATCATCATCTCGATTGTTCCTTAGTTGAAGTGTCTTCAGGAATTTCGAAGGGTTTGAGCACATATTGTAATCGTTAATACATATGATGTTCTAACACAGTTTTGAAGTCAAAGTATAGCTTTAAAAGATATAGGAATCTAAGAGTGATGATACTGGTTATATTTCGAATTGAATTATGCGATTTCAAAATCAGAATATGTAATTGAATTTGAATGAGCATGATTGTTTTGATTTATATGAAAGAATGGATATTGTTGTGAAAGTAGGGAGTATAGTTGATGATTGCTGAATCAGTTTCGAAAAATGTAATATATTAATTGTGAATTTATATATCTCTCGGGTATTACCTACCCGTTAAAAAAATTTTCACAATTAATATTTTGTACAAAAGAAGTTTATTACAGTCTTTATGAAAATATATGTGTATATTTTCTTTAGATGTAATATAGATTTAATGAGTTAATATTAAATTAAACTCATTTGTTTTATGGTTGGAACTAGAATTGAGTAATCCCTAAAACTTTATAAATTTCATAAGTATTTCTTCAATAATATTGAAATTATGAATCATTACTTTGTTATTTGTTAGTTTTCGTGAAATTCGTGTGAACTTCGCAAGGTACGAATGATGTTATTTGAAAAAGTTTCGAGTACATCGATGATGAAAGTGTAAAATCAAACATATATTTGAATAATACACTTGATTTATTATGAATTGGAATTTTATTGAATTGAGACAGAGATTGTAATTAACGATGGTTAAGTTGCGGACGAAGGACGTACATCATTGCATATTTGTAATATGAATTAACTGAGTAGTTAAGATTCACACATAATAGCTTAGTACGGGAAGATTTACTACGGTTTAAAAATTTATACATATAAAATATACATATAAATATTTCGATTGGAAATGAGTTAATACTTCATAACTCGTTGATACAATATATTTGTTGTTGATTCGTAATGATGTCCACAATGATTCTTGAACTGACAGAGTTTGTGATGTTAGAGGTGCTGTTAATTCTAACGATACTGACGGCACTGACTGTGTTGATGATGCTATGGTCCTGTTGATGCTGTTGGTAAAACAATTCTAGCTTGTAAATCGTACACCATTTCCGATCAAAGTTTCTACTCTACCATCTCCGTTCACTCATCCGATTTACAGTCAGAATTAAATAATCTCTAAGATTTTGGAGATTACATAACTGCCGCAGAGATATCTCTTCAATGAAGTTTATGAATTAATACTTCATCGTTTGTTGTTGTTGATATTCCTGGATATTTACAGGGCGTATGACGTTGATGTTTGAGATACAGATTGTGATGTTGCGGTGTGGGATGTGGATGTTGCTGTTGGTGGTGGTGATGGTACTGTTGGTGTTACTGATGGTGGTACTGTTTATGCTGCTGGTGTTTGTAACCTTTGCACCATATTCTCCAAAGCCACTACACGAGCGCGAAGCTCATTGACTTCTTCTATTACACCGGGGTGATTGTCGGTTCGGACGAGCGGATAAATAACATCTAGAATTTGGTGTAGTATGTAATCGTGACGAGATACTCTAGAAATAAGAGAGAAAATGGTGTTTCGGATAGGTTCGCCGGTAAGTGCTTCATGTTCTTCGCCAAGAGGGCAATGTGGTGGATGGAAGGGATCACCTTCTTCTTGTCTCCAATGATTAAGGAGGCTATGAACCCATCCCCAATTCATCCAGAATAGATGATGACTAATTGGTTGATCCATTCCGGTCACACTGCTTTCGGAACTTGAGTGGGATTCCATTTCGGAATCCGAGGGACTTGAACTAATGACGAATTCCATTTCGTACGATTGAATAAAGAATTTTTCGATAAGAAATGATTTTCCGGCTATCGGGTGGTATTCTAATTATATAGAGCAAAAGGTTTCTTAGATTACGGAGGAATTTACGGAATATGTCAGGCAAAGTTTACAGTAACAGATACGCTAAGATATGAATTAGTAGATACGCTAAAATATGAATTTTGTCTATACACTATTCATGCAATCAATGCAATAAGATGTGTCTAGACTAAGAATGATAAGCAAGTAATTACCGACAAAAATGATGAGCAAAACTTTTGACATGCAGACACGGTCGAAGCCCAGACTCACTAATGCATCCTAACGACTATCAGTTAGACACACTAATGCAGACCTGGTTCGCTAAGACCATCACTCTGATACCAACTGAAAGGACCCGTTCATATACATTATAAACGATTCACAATAGTTGATTACATCGCGAGGTATTTGACCTCTATATGATACATTTTACAAACATTGCATTCGTTTTTAAAAGAAAAACTTTCTTTACAACAAAAGTTGACGGCGTGCACACCATTTCATAATACATCCAACTATAATTGGCTTAATAATGATCTTCATGAACTCAATGACTAGAATGCAACGTCTTTCAAAATATGCCATGAATGACTCCAAGTAATATCCTTAAAATGAGCTAATGCACAGCGGAAGATTTCTTTAATACCTGAGAATAAACATGCTTTAAAGTGTCAACCAAAAGGTTGGTGAGTTCATAGGTTTATCATAACAATCATTTCAATATATTAATAGACCACAAGATTTCCGTTTATAAATATATGTACACTCGCAAGTGTATAAAAGTATTCTATAAGTTGTAGGCACCTGGTAACAAGCCTTAACGTTCATATTTTACCCTCTGAAGTACACCAGATCAGGTGTGTTTAATATAACTTCGAAGTACTAAAGCATCCCATAGTCAGGATGGGGTTTGTCAGGCCCAATAGATCTATCTTTAGGATTCGCGCCTACCGTACATAGACAAGTAGTTTAATGTTACCAAGCTAAGGGTATATTTCTGGTTTAAACCCACGTAGAATTTGTTTTAGTACTTGTGCCTATTTCGTAAAACATTTATAAAACAGCGCATGTATTCTCAGCCCAAAAATATATATTGCAAAAACAATTAAAAAGAGAGCAAATGAAACTCACAATACTGTATTTCGTAGTAAAAATACATATAACGTCATTTAACAAGTGCAAGGTTGGCCTCGGATTCACGAACGTATCAATATTGAGATTCAATATTGCAGGAAAGTACGTAGACGCAACGGAGATGATAAACACTAGATTGACCTTATGAGCATACCCATGAACCATACCCATCACCTCCATAGCTATAACCCATAATTTCCTTAGATTCGACTCATTCAAAAAAACTATTTTGAAATCACTCGGACAGCACTCCGTCGTAATTTTTATGTATACTAATAATATCTTGAAATAATACAGAGCAAATATATATATGTGTATAAATCGATTGAGAGAGTTTAGAGAAATATATTTTCAAGTTTCTATGAAATAATGAAACCTATTGAATTCTATTTATAATAGCTTTTTGAATTATTAAAGTGAATTATTAAAGTATGAATTATTAAAGTGAATTATTAAAGTATGAATTATTAAAGTAAATTATTAAAGTATGAATTATTAAAGTGAATTATTAAAGTATGAATTATTAAAGTGAATTATTAAAGTATGAATTATTAAAGTGAATTATTAATGTTAAAGTAAAGTAAAAGTAAAGTAAAGGTAAAGTTAAAGTATAGTAAAAGTATAAAAACTATGTATGTATAATACGCGTATAAATATATATAATATTAATTTAAATCGTTATATATATTTAATGAAATAAAATATAAATATCGTTATATTTATTATACTGGTTAAGTAATGAGTTGTCAAAAGTGATTCTAGATATTTATAAAAGTTATATACGTTTTAATAATAAAGTTCTTTTTAAACTAAAAACGTCTTTGTACGTTTGAAAATTTATTAATAGAATATTATGGAAACCAATTCTCCACTAACTTTTGTCTAACTTTCGTAAATGACACTTTTTGTTTTTATTTATAAATAGCTTTACAAATTATTCTGAATATCGTTAAGAGGAATAGATTTTCTCAAATCATAGTGGACCTCTCAACAGAGACTTGTAATCATAATTCAATGTTTCTGATAATTCAATCATTTAATATATTTTTTTTAATTTCGTCGAAAATCATATTGAAACAAATACGTTCGTGTAAAGTATTATACGTTTAATACTTTATTAATATTCTCAAGTTATAATATATATATACATATACATATCTATTTATATATAACGGTTCGTGAATCGTCGGAATTTGGTCGAGGTTATAATGAATGTATGAACACAGTTTAAAATTCTTGAGATTTAACTTAACAAACTTTGCTTATCGTGTCGGAATAATATAAAGATTAAAGTTTAAATTTGGTCGGAAATTTCCGGGTCGTCACATGGGCGTCCCTATAAATAACCATATACACTCGATCGGACACGATGGGCGGGGTATTTATATGTACGAATAATCGTTCATTTAACCGGACACGGGAATGAATTAATAGTCTATGGAATTATTAAAACAGGGATGAAATTATGTACAAGGACACTTGGCATAATTGATAACAAAGTATTAAAACCTTGAGTTACACTCAGTCGACATCCTGGTGTAATTATTAAACAAAGTATTAAAATCTTGTTACAGTTTAAGTCCCCAATTAGTTGGAATATTTAACTTCGGGTATAAGGATAATTTGACGAGGATACTCGCACTTTATATTTATGACTGATGGACTGTTATGGACAAAAACCAGACGGACATATTTAATAATCCAGGACAAAGGACAATTAACCCATGGGCATAAAACTAAAATCAACACGTCAAACATCATGATTACGGAAGTTTAAATAAGCATAATTCTTTTATTTCATATTTAATTTCCTTTATTTTGTATTTAATTGCACTTTTAATTATCGTACCTTTTAATTATCGCAAGTTTATTTTATCGCACTTTTATTTATCGCAATTTCATTATCGTTATTTACTTTACATTTTAAATTAAGTCTTGTATTTATTTTTAATTTTGGTTTTAATTGCGACTAAAGTTTTAAAATCGACAAACCGGTCATTAAACGGTAAAAACCCCCCTTTATAATAATAATATTACTTATATATATATTTGTATTTTTATAAAATAAAACTAATATAGCGTTAAGCTTTGTGAAAAAGATTCCCTGTGGAACGAACCGGACTTACTAAAAACTACACTACTGTACGATTAGGTACACTGCCTATAAGTGTTGTAGCAAGGTTTAAGTATATCCATTCTATAAATAAATAAATATCTTGTGTAAAATTGTAGCATATTTAATAGTATTTTGTTGTAAAATTTAATAGTATTTTATACCCCTTAGCTTTAACATCAGAAATAAAAGAACAAATAATGTCAGAACAAATAACTCCGCCATAGTTTGTTTTGGATGTGGAAAACCAGGCCACTTTAGTAGAAACTGCCCGAATCAGGGGAATACTAATGGGCAGGGCCGCGGAAGAGTTTTCAATATTAATACGGCAGAAGCGCAGGAAGACCCGGAGCTTGTTACGGGTACGTTTCTTATTGACAATAAATTTGCTTATATTTTATTTGATTCGGGTGCGGATAGAAGCTATATGAGTAGAGATTTTTGTGCTAAACTAAGTTGTCCACCGACGCCCTTGGATAATAAATTTTTACTCGAATTAGCAAACGGTAAATTAATTACAGCAGATAATATATGTCAGAATCAAGAAATTAAACTGGTTAACGAAACGTTTAAGATTGATTTGATACCCGTAGAGTTAGGGAGTTTTGATGTGATAATCGGCATGGACTGGTTGAAAAAGGAAAGAGCAGAAATCGTATGTTACAAAAATGCAATTCGCATTGTATGAAAAAAGGAAAACCCTTAATGGTGTACGGAGAAAAGAGCAACGCGAAGCTAAATCTTATTAATAATTTGAAAGCGCAAAAACTAATAAGAAAAGGTTGCTATGCCATTCTAGCACACATCGAGAAGATACAAACTGAAGAAAAGAGCACCAATGATGTTCCCGTCGCAAAAGAATTTCCCGATGTATTTTTGAAAGAATTACCGGGACTACCTCTACACCGATGTGTTGAATTTCAAATAGATCTTGTACCGGGAGCTGCACCAATAGCTCGTGCTCCATACAGACTCGCACCCATCGAAATGAAGGAACTCCAAAGCCAGTTACCTTAACTTTTAGTGCGTAGTTTCATTCGACCAAGCACATCACCATGGGGAGCTCCTGTTTTGTTTGTCAAAAAGAAGGAAGGTACATTCAGGTTGTGTATCGACTACCGAGAGTTGAACAAACTTACCATCAAGAACCGTTATCCACTACCGAGAATTGACGACTTATTTGATCAATTACAAGGCTCGTCGATTTATTCGAAGATCGATTTACGCTCTGGATATCATTAAATGCGGGTGAAGGAGGATGATATTCCGAAAACTGCTTTTAGGACGCATTACGATCATTACGAGTTTATGGTTATGCCATTTGGTTTGACTAACACACCAGCTGTGTTCATGGACCTTATGAACCGAGTGTGTGGACCATATCTTGACAAGTTTGTCATTGTTTTCATCGATGACATACTTATTTACTCAAAGAATGATCAAGAGCACGAAGAACATTTGAGAAAAGTGCTAGAATTATTGAGGAAGGAACAAATGTATGCAAAGTTTTCAAAGTGTGCATTTTGGTTGAAAGAAGTTCAATTCCTCGGACATGTAGTGAACAAAGAAGGCATTCAGGTTGATCCGGCAAAGATTGAAACCGTTGTAAACTGGGAAACCCCGAAAACTCAGAAGCACATACGCTAATTTTTAGGACTGGCTGGTTACTACAGAAGGTTCATCCAAGATTTTTCAAAAATAGCAAAACCCTTGACTGCATTAACGCATAAAGGAAATAAATTTGAATGGAAGGATGAACATGAGGAAGCGTTTCAATTGTTGAAGAAAAAGCTAACTACGGCACCTATACTGTCATTGCCTGAAGGGAATGATGATTTTGTGATTTATTGTGACGCTTCGATGCAAGGTCTTGGTTGTGTATTAATGCAATGAACGTGAAACAACCCAACCCGTATTCCATACGAATTTTTTTTTATATTTAATACACATTTTCGCGCCAATAAAATATGTAAACCATTCCACAAGTTCCATTTAAAACGTACCACAATTTAAATGTTTACAAGGCACGAAGGCCATCAATTAAGTTTAATACAAGTTTGACCCACTACAAATGATAGTTTATAATCCAAACGACACTTCGAGTATGGTTTGGGACTAAACTACCCAAAACGTTAGGCCAACTTCAAAGCTCCAACAAAACATCATCAAGGGACACCTAATGCCCG
The DNA here is from genome assembly GCF_046630445.1 of Rutidosis leptorrhynchoides. Classification (NCBI taxonomy): domain Eukaryota; kingdom Viridiplantae; phylum Streptophyta; class Magnoliopsida; order Asterales; family Asteraceae; genus Rutidosis; species Rutidosis leptorrhynchoides. The sequence goes on along the minus strand of NC_092335.1, from coordinate 566,763,872 downwards.
ATAACCCCTTTGCCCTTATCCAAACCTGCATCTAAAAAGATAAACAACGAGAGGGGTAAGCTAATGCTTAGTGAATGCAATAATTATACATGTTCATATATAACCTACTTATTTGCAACCATTTACGCAACACCACATACAAGCTAGCAATACGACGACCATGCAAACATCATGCATAAACTACTATCCACGATTTACAAGAAGCTAGTAACACCAATAGCATATAGTTCAATATTAATTATGCTAATGCCAAATTCACACAACCATGGTTAACCAATAGTAAAAGGAATGGTACTCGAATTTCCCATCGGTGTTCATAACAACCGTTAGTGTACAACACATATATCACCAACCCTTGGACAACACATATCCGTTCATAAGATCGTTAGTGTACAACACATATATCACCAACTTGGACAACACATATTCGTTCATAAAACGTTAGTGTACAACACATATATCACTATCTAGGACAACACATATCCTTACGTACAAATAAACACATCATATACGTACAAGTATACTTATTCCACTCACCTTGACACAAGGATGATGATTATGCACGTCCGAACTTCAAGGCAATGTACCTAATTCATTAAGTACACATTCAATCACACAACTAGTGAAATTAACCACAATACTTACACTTGAGCATTTAATGACCCAATTTGCATTAAATAACTCAACTACACCACAACCGCCCATAAATGGCCAAGACTCATATTAAATCACTAAGGCTAGTGATTTAAAGTCTACTAACATCAACTAACATAACTTAGGGTAATTCATACCCATTTTACCCAATTAGGTCAACTAGTACTCATTTAACCTATTTTAAATACTTAGACTCACAATCGAGTCAAACCTACCCATTAACAATTCTTTAATTTAAAAGTGTATTAATGACTAACAACACCATTTAACACTTACAACCTCAAATCATAAGACCAAACCCTAGGTTATGGCTATTAGGGTTTACTTTCAACAATCTAACCCAAAATCCACCCATTTAACCCTCAAATGGTTTACACAAGTTCCAAATGAACAAACCCTAGCATAAACCAATTAAAACTCAAAACATAGAGTTAAAACTTACCAACACTATCCACTTGTAGCTAAGAATAAGGAGAACAACTTTTATTCTTGCTCCAAAGATCAACTCTCAATCCTTCACTCTCAAATCTCACTTTTAATCCAAATGGGTTTTATGTTTTGGAAGAGAAAATGGAAAGAAAAGAGAAAAGAAAATGAATTAAATGGATAAGTGGTGGAGATTTAATGCTCCCATCAGATCTACACGTCAAATTATCAAATTGCCCCTTAAAATGAGCTAAGTCCGAAATCTGTCCAGCAGGACTGCCGCGGCGCGGCTGTATTTGTCGCAGCGCGACGTATAAAGGGAAATTCGACCCTTCTTAGCAGGCTTCCTGACTTCAGTTTTGCTTGAGATTCCACGGCGCGAGCCCCTTTGCCGCGGCGCGGCGAACAACGTGCACAAGTAATCTATTTAAACCCCTTCCTGACTCTGGTTTGCGTTTATTATCGCGGCGCGACTATGGTCATCGCGGCGCGGCTTAACGCTGCACCTGACCAGCTCAATAACCTTAAACAAATTTCTGATTTAATTAATTTGTACATTCCATTCCCGCTTCCTATATCCACCTAGCCTTCAACAATAGTCTCACAAGACTTAACGCTATCAAAACCCATGTATATACTTGTACATGCACACATTCTCAAATATATATATATATATATATATATATATATATATATATATATATATATATATATATCTACACATACATCTATACATTTACACATAAACTAACGGGTTACAAACGTAGTAATGATTAAGTGTGTACCTTTAGATATGTACGGGAAAAGCGGGATGTTACAACCCTCCCCCACTTGAATCGGAGCGCGTCCTCGCGATCCAAGCCTCATGACATGCCGGAAGATAAACCAAAACAAACTCTTCGAATTCCCACATAAACTCGAAACCCTTTCGATGTCGCCATTGCACTTTGAAAGTTCTAACTTCTTTATTCCGCAACATCTTTACCTTCTCATCAAGGATTGCTATCGGTTCTTCAACATACTATAGCTTGTTGTTCAAGTTAATCTACTCTAACGGCACCCAAGTCGAGTCATCCGCAAGACACTTTACGGAGATGGGAAACATGAAACGTATTATGAATCCCCGCAAGCTCTTCGGGCAACTCTAGTCTATAAGTAACCTCACCAACACGTTCTAAAACCTTGAAAGGACCAATAAATCGAGGAGCTAACTTTCCTCGCTTTCGAAACCGAATAACACCTTTCCATGGAGAAACCTTAAGCATCACCATGTCACCTTCTTGAAATTCAATCGTTCGTCTACCTTTATCGGCATAAGATTTTTGTCTATCTTGTGCCGCCTTAAGTCGAGCCCGAATCATCTCAATTTTACTATTCATCTCTAGGACTAAATCGGTACTCCCGATTTCTCGTTGTCCCACTTCACCCCAAAAAATAGGAGTTCGACACCTACGCCCATAAAGCATCTCATAAGGTGGCATTTCAATACTAGTGTGTTAACTATTATTGTACGAGAATTCCACCAATGGTAAGTGCTCATCCCAACTACCACCAAAATCAATAATACACACCCTTAACATATCCTCCAACATTTGGTTCGTACGCTCGGTTTGACCGTCCGTTTGAGGATGATACGCCGTGCTCATTTTCAATTGAGTACCCATATCTTCATGAAACTTATTCCAAAATCGAGACATGAAACGAGTATCTCGATCTGAAACAATAGATATAGGAACCCTATGTCTCGATATCACCTCCTTGATAAATAACTTAGACAAAATCTCTGATGATATCGTTTCCCGAATGGGAAGAAACAAAGCACTCTTCGTCAATCTATCAACTATCACCCAAAGCGTATCATATTGGGTTCTCGCCGTCTTTGGTAACTTGGTAATGAAGTCCATGGTAATGTGTTCCCATTTCTATTTCGGGACTTCCAATGGTTGTAACTTACCGTACGGCTTTTGGTGTTCGGCTTTAACTTGCAAACACGTGGCGCATTGTTCAACATACTTAACAACATCACGTTTCATGCCCGGCCACCAATACTCCTTCTATAAATCAAGGTACATTTTCGTTACACCCAGATGAATGGAATACTTTGACTTATGTGCTTCATCAAGGAGCACTTGTCGGTAACCACCCATCTTAGGCACCCACACTCTTCCTTGAAAAGATAACAAGCTATGCGGGCCTAACGTAATAGACTCCGTTTGTCCCACAATCCGCTCTTCATGCTTGTTGTGAATGAAAGCTTCAATTTGAATCTCACCAAGCTTTACAAGAAACTCGTTAGTAATAATCAAGCGTAACGATCCTACTAGTATCTCCGGATGTTGACTCTTTCGGCTTAGCGCATCTGCGACCACATTCGCCTTCCCCGGATGATAAAGTATTTCACAATCATAATCCTTTACCACATCCATCTAGCTATGTTGACGATAATTCAAATCTCATTGATTAAAGAGATGTTTCAAACTCTTATGATCCGAATAAATCGTACACTTGACACCATACAAGTAGTGGCGCCAAATTTTCAATGCATGTACCACCGCCGCCAATTCAAGATCATGAGTCGGGTATTTCTTTTCTTGTTCCTTTAATTGTCGAGAGGCGTAAGCGATGACTTTACCCCTTTGCATTCGAACACACCCGAGCCCATTTAAAGAAGCATTACAATAAACCGTCATGTCTTCTACCCCTTTCGGCAACACTAACTCCGGAGCTTGACACAACTTCTCTTTTAATAATTGAAATGCAATTTCTTGCTCGTTTTCCCAATTGAAGCTTACGTTCTTCCTTGTCAACTTCGTCAAAGGAGAAGCAATCTTAGAAAAGTCTTGGATAAACCGACGATAATAACCGGCCAATCCGAGAAAATTTCGGATTTCCGTAGGCATAGTCGGTCGTCCCCAACTCTTCACCGTCTCAATCTTCCCCGGATCTACTTGGATTCCTTCTTTATTCACAATATGGCCAAGGAATTGAACTTCCCTTAACCAAAATTCACATTTGGAGAATTTTGCATGCAACTTCTCCTTCCGTAACGTCTTCAATACTTCGCGCAAATGGTGCTCATGTTCCTTCATACTCTTAGAATAAACAAGTATGTCGTCAATGAACACAATTACCGACTTGTCCAACATAGGTTGGCACACTCGGTTCATAAGATCCATGAATGCCGCCGGTGCATTCGTAAGACCAAAAGGCATAACTACAAACTTAAAATGCCCGTAATGAGTTCGAAAAGCCGTTTTCTCTATGTCTTCTTCACGGACCCGCACTTGATGATAGCCGGACCGTAAGTCAATCTTAGAAAAGTACGTTGCACCTTGGAGTTGGTCAAACAAATCGTCAATCCTAGGTAATGGATAACAATTCTTGATTGTCACTGATGTCGAACGAGGTGTATATAAAATAGCTTATATTTTACGCAGAAAATACTATTAAATACGATACAATTTTACACAAGATATTTATTTATTTATAGAATGGATATACTTAAACCTTGCTACAACACTTATAGGCAGTGTACCTAATCGTACAGTAGTGTAGTTTTTAGTAAGTCCGGTTCGTTCCACAGGGAAATCTTTAAGCAAAGCTCAACGCTATATTAGTTTACTTTTATAAAAATACAAATATATATATAAGTGATATTATTATTATAAAGGGGGGTTTTTACCGTTTAATGACCGGTTTGTCGATTTTAAAACTTTAGTCGCAGTTAAAACCTAATGTAAAATATAAAATAAATACAAGACTTTAAATTAAAGCGTAAAGTAAATAACGATAATGAAATTGCGAATAATAAAAATGCGATAAAAATTAAATTGCGATAATTAAAAAGTACGATAATTAAAAGTGCGATAAAATGAAATAACAATAAATAAAAGTGCGATAATTAGAAGTGCAATTAAATATAAAATAAAGGAAATAAAATATGATATAAAAGAATTATGCTTATTTAAACTTCCGTAATCATGATGTTTGACGTGTTGATTTTAGTTTTATGCCCATGGGTTAATTGTCCTTTGTCCTGGATTATTCAATATGTCCGTCTGGTTTTTGTCCATAACAGTCCATCAGTCATAAATATAAATTGCAAGTGTCCTTGTCAAATTATTATTATACCCGAAGATAAATATTCCAACTAATTGGGGATTCGAATTGTAACAAGGTTTTAATACTTTGTTTAATGAATACACCAGGTTATCAACTGCGTGTAAACCAAGGTTTTACTACTTTGTTAACAATTACACCAATTACCCTTGAATGTAATTTCACCCCTGTTTTAATTATTCTAGTGGCTATTAATCCATTCCCGTGTCCGGTTAAATGAACGATTATTCGTACATATAAATACCCCGCCCATCGTGTCCGATCGAGTGTATATGGTAATTTATAGGGACGCCCAATTGTAAATCTTTATATTAACATTAACAAACTTTCATTTAGTTAAACAAATATAAAGCCCATTAATAGCCCATAGCCTAGTTTCCACAAGTGTCGTTCTTTTGTCCAAACCCCAATTATGGTACAAAGCCCAATTACCCAATTTTAGTAATTAGCCCAACATCATGATTACTTCGTTTTAAACAAGCATAATAATAACTTAGCTACGAGACATTAATATAAAAAGGTAGAACATAACTTACAATGATTAAAAATAGCGTAGCGTTACACGGACAGAATTTCGACTTACACCCTTACAACATTCGCTAACATACCCTTATTATTAGAATTATAATTAAAATTAAAATATAAATTATAAATATAAATATATTACTTCGTATGAAGAGGAGAAAAAAAAGATGTTAAAATTCGATCAGAATTCGGTTGGCTTTATAGCCAGAAATGAATTTTGGGGCTCCGCGACTCGCGGCAAAAAGCCCTTCAAACTCCGCGAGTCGCGGAGAGGTATTTTCATTTCACACCCTTGGAGTTTCTGGCTGCCGACGGTTTTTATTATATATATATAATATATATATAATTAATATAATTAATTATATATTATATTATATTTATATATATAGTTAACTTGTAATTTTTAGTCCGTTGCGTCGAGCGTTAAGAATTGACTCTGGTCCCGGTTCCGGATTTTCGAACGTCCTTGCGTACAATTTAATATCTTGTACTTTGCGTTTTGAATCTTGTACTCTTGTGATTTTGAGACGTTTCTTATCAATAATTGGAACCTTTTTGATTGTCTTTTGTTCTTTTGAGCTTTCTGGTCGTTTGCGTCTTCAATTCGTCGAATCTGTCTTTTGTCTTCACCTTTTATTATTTAAACGAATATCACTTGTAAATGGAACAATTGCAACTAAAAGCTTGTCTTTCTTGAGGAATAATGCTATGAAATATATGTTCGTTTTTAGCATTATCAAATATTCCCACACTTGAGCGTTGCTTGTCCTCAAGCAATATTGTCTTGAAATACTAGAATCACTTCTTTATTCTTCACACTTTGTACATCAGTGAATTCTATACGGCGGTATAAACAATGGTAGTAACGATATGGTTTACAGTCCCACATGACTATAAAAATTTAGATCCATTAAGGAAATTGGATCTTTATGAAAACATTTGATCTTTTGAAAATTAAATCTAGTTTTTACCCTAGATAAATTTTCCGGAATAACCCTTTACCGGTGTTTGCAAAATATTTTTGTGGGTTTGGTGGGTTTCAGAATTGAAAATTTTAGCTCAAAACTTGCGGTTTTGTGTCACCCACTTGCTAACCTTGTATTTGGAAAGCAACACGTCCAGTTTACTTGTTCCGTATATTACCTTTCGGCAAACTACCGTCCGGTTGTAAAGGAAAGCGTTGAACAAGCAACTGTTTAAGGCAATGTCCCGTGACATGCTTTTGATTATGGTCTATAACGTGTCGGATGCTAGAACTATCCTTGGTAGGAGCAATAGTAAAGATCATCCTTTGATTTTTTTTCGGTCTGGCACAAAGTCCTGTCTTTGACCATGTTATGCAACCACCGTTCTTACGGTTGACACCCGATTTAGTTCAGGTGACCTAATGAATTCCAGGTGAATTCCTAGGATTTTACGTTCAATGGTAATGAACGCATTGAAAATAGGGTTTTCAGAAAACAAATCGGTTTATAATTTTGATCAAAATATTTTCTCGTTTAAGCTCGAGTTTAGATATCATTGAATTCCATGAGTTTGTAATTCTCAATCTTTAAGGTCAATCTCTAGGATTGAGTAATATCAGTCTTAAAAGCTGATTTTTAATCTTTAAGGAGATTATCCTTTCTGGGGATCTGATTCATTAGTCTTATCCAGCTAATTTGCACGGTGCCTCCCCATTGTACGAGATAAATCCTTCTCATGGTTAGGATAAATCTGACCACTTGGCGACCCTGTTTTATGCTGAGGTCCGTGGATTTCCTGCTGATTTTAGTGATGACTTTTCTAGATTTTTCGTCAACCTACAGCTGGTCTGGACGACAACTTCATGACATAAATCAAAAAGCGCGTGTCTTTTTCGGAAGACTTTACTTCCTTTTAGTGATGGAATTGATTCATCGTGTAGATCCATCTCTTCTTTTCTTTCATCGGGTAAAACAGTTTAGTTTAGTCCAAAGCAAAAGTATTTTCAGTTATTTGTTACAAATATATGTGACATATGTTTAAAATAACTTGGTAAATTTTCCCACACTTGGCTTTTTATTTTTCTTTTTATCGTCCTCTATTCCATTTTAAATGAATTTTAACATTTTAGTTTGTTTCTCAATTTATGTCCTTTCCGAGGTAACAATAATTTCGGTGTTAAAACCTAGTTTTATCGTTCATAAATATGTATAAACATGATTTTAATTCATTTATTTGAAAATTTCGAAAAATTTTACTAGAATTGGGTAGTCAGTATATAAGACTAGGGCTGTTCTTTTTATCAGAGAGCACTAGATTCTAATACAACTACTGCTTTACTAGTATTTTTAATGGTAACCAAGTGTTTAATATAAAAATTTTAAAATCCGAAAGAATTTAATCCCTTCCCACACTTAAGATCTTGCAATGCCCTCATTTGCAAGAAATCAGTAACAATTTAAATTATTGAGGGTGATTTGTGTGAAAATGATTAAATTTTTACCAAAGTTTCCAAATATATTGGCGTTTGTTTGCTGAATGATAAATGGTGCACGTCATTTGTTCATTCCGTCTTGTTGTTATTTCACATGTATTTTGCATCATTGTCGTCAAAATTACTTTCTTTTGCTGAACTTAATGCCAGTCTTTGAAAATGCGTTGTTTTACCCTGTTGTGTACATAAGATAAACTGCAAACATATATACATATTTTTGAAGTTTGGTTTATTACCCCACATTCAAAAATTATTAAAATCTAAGAATAAAAGTTAGAAATTATAAAAATGATTACAATATTAACAAAAATATTAAATATATCAATAATTACAAATTACAAAATAAAAATAAAAATAAAAAAAAACTAAGGATGATATTGGTACCAATAGGGGTTCCACGCATAACCATAAGTGCTATAGAATGCCTCGGCAGGGTCATACGTAGGATATGGTGGCTGCATCTCTATCGACCAAGGAGGGAAGACGGGTTTCGGTGTAGGAATATAGTTTCTACCTATGTGTTGGCAATGCGCTATGATCTGGTTCTGATGAACTTGCCAATCTTCAAATGCTCTCTGTCTAGCATTTTCGTATTCCTGAGAAGCTATAAACCTATGTATTTCTTGCCCCCCTCCTACATTACCTTGTTCCTGGTTTCTCTCTACCTGTGGATGTCTACCATTGTATCGTACTGCGGCGTTGTTTCGCCGCTTCAAAACTTTCGCACCATGGTACACATTTAAACCTATAGTGTCGCGGGGTTCCGGCTCTTCTACTAATAATCCCCCCCGACTTATATCCACACCGAGATATTCACCAATCAAAGTAATAAAAATACCACCTCCTATTATGCTATGTGGACGCATCCCTCGAACCATAGCTGATAAATAATAACCCACACAATATGGTATACTTACAGCGCTGTGTGGGTCTCGAATACACATATGGTAAAACAAATCTTGTTCATTTACCTTTTCTTTGTTTTTACCCCTTTGTGTAATCGAGTTAGCTAAAAACCTATGTATTACTCTTAATTCGGCTCTATCTATATCCAAATAAGAGTAGTTTCCCCCTTTAAAACGGTGATGGCTTGTCATTTGACTCCACACACCGTGTGTATCAAAATTCTCATCTATTTTCCTACCGTTTAGTATCAATCCTCTACAATCGGCAGACGCTAATTCCTCAGGCGTATATATACGTAAAGCCTGAGCCATGTCTAGTAAAGACATGTGGCGCATCGAACCGCCTAACAAAAATCTAATAAAAGAACGATCGGTTAAACTAGCTACCCGATCATTCAACTCTATACTACATAACAACTCTTCACACCATACTTTATATACAGGTCTGCGTATGGTGAATAAACATATCCAGTCATTAAAAGAAGAATTACCATACCTCTGTACCAGTAATTCCCTAATTGGCCCGGCCAATTCTACAGCTTCCAAGGGTCCCCATTCTATGACCCTTGGTACCTCAACAACCTTGGAATGAAGAGTATGCAAACCCCGTTGATATTTTGGATAATCTATCCAAAGTCTGTCAAATCTCAGGTTCGGGTGCAACTGTTCCAAGTGCATATCTGAAAAGGTCATGACTGGATGAGGTACATCCTGCTTGTAGTAGTTATCTACCTCCTGTTGTTCCAAGTTCTCAGCAGGAGCATGGCGGGCTTGGGATGAAGATTCACCCCTTTCAGTCTGCAAAACACATCAAACACAAATTTTGTGCATCCAAATATGCATTAGTGTCAGCAAAATCATCAATCAAAATAATTACAATGACATTATCAATTTATATCAAACTTAAGCTTATTTTCACATTTTTATCAAATCTACACTTTTTCAAATAAGCATATACGAAAATTTTCGCCAAGTTCATAAGCATTCAACTCAAATAACATGTCAAAATAATCATTACTAGCAAATAAACAAGTCTCAAATGGCATTATCTTTCAAAAATCAAGTTCATGAATTTTGGACTTGAAAAAGTCCACTTTAATTCTCAAAATCATGTTTAGGCTCAAAGTTTGGATCATTTAACTACCTAGACATGTTACACTACTCAATTTAGCAATAATTCATGACAAAAATCGGCCATAACCTGTTTATATCAAAAAGCCCCAAATTGCTCAAGAACACAAACCCTAGATTCTAAAGATTTTGAAGTTTTTGGCTTCAAATCATGTTAACAAGCATCAATCTAGGTTATACATGCATAATATACTAACAATTTAACACTAATTACACTAAAAATTAACAAAATTCAAATTATGAAAATATGCTCAAGAACACACTAAAATTCGGATTTAAAGGTGATTTGGGGTGTAATTGTACCTGTTTTCTTGAGTAGTTCCTAGATATCATCCTTCTCAACATGATTGTAGCAAAAAATTTGGTGATTAACGGTTAAAAATTGAGATTTTTGGAGTGTTTTTGGGTGTATTTTCGGGTTCTTTTTCGCAGTTTGTTCGGGTTGTTTTTGTGTGGGGGAGATAAACTGATCGAGCAGCTGGTTATATTTTTTTTTCTGTAATTTTGTCCCTCCGCGAGTCGCGGAGGTTTTCACTGAAAACTCCGCGAGTCGCGGAGTTATTTTTTTTTTTTTTTTTTTTTTTTTTTTTTTTTTTTTTTTAATCTTTAACTTATAAAACAATTAAGAAATTAATTTTAAAATTTTGTTTCCCTTGTTATTTAGGACGAGGTCGTTTCGGATTGATGTCCTAGTCCGTCCCTCGACAAAATTTTAAAATTTGTCTTTTTGTAGCGATTGTTTTAAAAGCTAAGATTGTTGGGTTTTTTCAATGTTTTTGGCATACTTTAAATCAATAAGATTAAAAATAATGATAATAAAAGTTCTCGTCCCTTCCTCGGGTAAAGCAATTTCGGTTCAAAGACCTAGTCTTCAACTTACGACGAATTTTAAAAATCATATTCTTAACTTAATGAGATAAAGTAAATTTTTGTTTTTAAATTCACACAACATAAATATAAAATTCAGAATTAATATTAAAAATTCAAAATTCACACCAAACTTAAAATTTGAAATGCATAAAATTAAAATTTCATATTTTAAAACTTAAAAATTCACACCAAACTTAATTTAAAAATTCATAAATTCATACCAAACTTATATTAATTTTTCAAATATTTACAATTTTAAAAATATTGTTTTTACAAAGTTTACAATATTAATTTAAGATTTAAATATTAATTTTAAAAACATGGCAAAAATAAAATTAAAAATCTTTTTGTCTTTTTATCCCACTTTAATCAATCAAATATTATCAAAAATATGCGCCCCTCTTTTCGGTAAAGTAATTTCGGTTCCAAGACCTAATTTAACTCATGACGAATTTTTGAAATATTTTGGGTTGATTGATTAAAGATATTTATACCTTAAGAATAAACGTTAAATTTCGCAGTGATGTAATAAATTTTTGAAGGATATCAATAATTTCGGTCGCCAAACCTAATTTTATTTAATACCAATTTAATACTTTTTAGCGAACAAATTAGCGTTTATTATCAAAAGGTTAAAAATAAAAATAAAAACTGTACAGACATACCTGTGAAATAGATTTCTTAGTTATATGATCTATTATATTCATAAGATAGTCGGTTTAATTGGTCTTCCATGGCTGCATAGGCGTAACCTCGAGCATTCATTGTCTTTTCTTCTAAACATATGAACGGTCCGTCTCTGCATAAAGTAACAAATTCGGTATTTGAATAGGTTTGATTATTTGAACATTTACCTCCATGTGACCATTTTCCGCATTTGTGACATTTTTCTAGGTGTCGTGCTCTTCTTTTCGCTGCGGATTTTGATTTTCCTTTACCAAATTGTAACTTATTATCTTCGCATCTGGATCCTTTTCTAACTCCGTCCATTCTTTCTCTGATTACTGATACTAATTCACTCGGTAGTATGTCATTATTACGTTTAGTGATCAAAGCGTGTAGCATTAGACCATGGTTTAGTTCACAGGCAGTCTTCATTTCGTAAAAACCTAAAAAAAATAAAAATTCAGAATGGGGGGAGAAGACTAGTTCTTTAGGGTCTGCTAGGGAAAGACCATACGTGTTCCATTTTCGAGAACTACACGAAAACAGACAATCTAACTCTAACAGAAATACATATTATCCTTTAAAGACTTGATTCTCCCCACACTTAGTTAGCTGTGGTGTCGAAATTGTGATTAACTTCGTTGTCGACTTCCATCGGACCATGTATGTAATGTTTAACTCTGTGACCATTAACTTTAAATTCAATCCCATTTGAATTCATCAATTCTATCGTTCCGTATGGGAAAACTCTTTTGACTATAAATGGTCCAGACCATCTTGATTTCAATTTTCCAGGAAATAGCTTGAATCGTGAATTGAAAAGAAGAACTCTGTCTCCTTCTTTAAATTCTTTTGAACTTCTGATTCTTTTATCATGCCATTTCTTCGTTCTTTCTTTATAGATTAACGAATTTTCGTATGCTTCATGCCTTAATTCTTCTAATTCGTTTAGTTGACTTAATCGTAGACGTCCGGCTTCATGTAAATCAAGATTACATGTCTTCAAAGCCCAAAATGCTTTGTGTTCAATTTCTACTGGAAGATGACATGCTTTTCCATAAACAAGTCTAAAAGGTGTGGTTCCAATTGGAGTTTTGTAGGCTGTTCTAAAAGCCCAGAGTGCATCCTCCAATTTAATGGACCATTCCTTCGGATTTGATCCTACGGTTTTCTCTAGAATACGTTTTAAAGCTCGGTTTGTATTTTCAACTTGTCCACTTGTTTGGGGATGATATGCGGTGGAGATTTTATGAGTTACTCCATATCTTTTAAGAACTTTCTCAAGTTGATTATTACAGAAATGAGTACCCCGATCACTTATTAAAGCTTTCGGTGTTCCAAACCTTGCAAAAAGACGTTTTAAAAAGTTTACTACAACTCGTGCATCGTTAGTTGGGAGAGCTTGTGCTTCCGCCCATTTAGATACATAGTCAATGGCTACGAGTATATATAAATTATTATGAGATTTTGGAAATGGACCCATAAAGTCAATACCCCAAATGTCAAATACTTCGCAAACTTGGATGACATTTTGTGGCATTTCATCACGTTGACTTATTTTTCCGGCCCTTTGACATGCATCACAGGATTTGCAAAGAAGGTGTGCGTCTTTGTAAATTGTAGGCCAATAGAATCCAGCTTCATAAACTTTTCTTGCTGTTAGTTGAGGCCCATAATGCCCTCCTGTTGGTCCTGTGTGACAATGGTTTAAAATTTTACTAGCTTCATTTCCAAATACACATCGGCGTATTATTCCATCGGGACAACTTTTAAACAGATGTGGATCTTCCCAGAAATAGTGTTTTATATCACTGAAGAATTTCTTTCGTCTTTGGTATGATAATCCTTTTTCAAGGAATCCACAAACTAAGTAGTTTGCATAGTCTGCAAACCATGGGATTTCTTTATAATCTATCTTCAATAGATATTCATCAGGAAAGTTGTCTTGTATGGCTGATTCATTCAAAACTTCTAATTCGGGATTTTCAAGACGAGAAAGATGATCAGCGGCGAGATTTTCTGCTCCTTTTTTATCTCGGATTTCAATATCAAACTCTTGTAAGAGTAAGATCCAACGGATTAATCTTGGTTTAGCATCTTGTTTTGAAAATAGGTATTTAAGAGCAGAATGGTCGGTATAGACCACCGTTTTTGCTAGAACGAGATATGATCGAAATTTGTCAAAAGCAAAGACAATAGCAAGGAGTTCTTTTTCAGTAGTTGTATAGTTCGTTTGTGCTCCTTGTAACGTCTTACTAGCATAATATATAGGTTGAAATCGTTTTTCAATCCTTTGTCCTAAAACGGCTCCCATTGCAAAATCACTTGCATCGCACATTAGTTCAAATGGTAGATTCCAATTTGGTGTTATCATGATCGGTGCATTAGTGAGTTTTTCTTTAAGAATATTAAAAGATTTGATACATTCATCTGAAAAGATGAATGGCGCATCCTTTTCTAGGAGTTTATTCATAGGAGTGGCAATTTTAGAAAAATCTTTTATGAAACGTCGGTAAAAACCGGCATGCCCTAGAAAACTCCTAACTCCTCTAACATTGGTGGGATGTGGAAGTTTAGCAATTACATCTACTTTAGCTCTATCCACTTCAATTCCTTCTTTTGAAATTTTATGTCCAAGAACGATGCCTTCTTTAACCATGAAATGGCATTTCTCCCAATTAAGTACTAGATTTGATTTTTCGCATCTAATTAGCATTCGTTCCAGATTAACTAGACATGATTTAAATGTATCACCGAAGACTGAAAAGTCATCCATGAATACTTCCATGCATTCTTCTATCATGTCGTGAAAAATCGCCATCATACACCTTTGAAAGGTTGCAGGGGCGTTGCAAAGTCCAAATGGCATGCGTTTGTAAGCAAAAGTACCATAAGGGCACGTGAATGTGGTTTTCTCTTGGTCTTCGGGTGCTATTGGAATTTGAAAATATCCGGAAAATCCATCTAGAAAACAATAGTAACTATTTCCGGCTAATCTTTCCAACATTTGATCTATGAAAGGTAAGGGAAAGTGATCTTTTCTGGTGGCGTCATTTAATTTTCTATAATCAATACATACACGCCATCCTGTTACAGTCCTAGTAGGAATAAGCTCATTTTTCTCATTTGTAATGACAGTCATGCCACCCTTCTTAGGCACGCATTGAACTGGGCTTACCCATGGACTATCAGAAATTGGATATATCAAACCTGCATCTAGCAGTTTAATAATCTCTTTCTTAACTACATCTTGCATATTAGGATTTAGTCTTCGTTGGCGTTGCACATACGTTTTATGACCTTCTTCCATAAGGATTTTATGTGTGCAATACGAAGGACTTATTCCTTTAATATCATGAATTTTCCATGCAATGGCTGGTTTATGAGCTTTCAACACAGAAATGAGTTGTGATTTCTCATTTTCAGTAAGAGAAGACGATATTATTACAGGTAATTCAGATTCACCATGTAAATAAGCGTATTCCAAATGGTTTGGAAGTGGCTTTAACTCTAATTTCGGAGGTTCTTCTATCGATGATTTATATCGATATCTGTCTTCTTCTTTTAGCATTTGAATTTCTTCTGTTGTTGGTTCATATCCATTAGCTATTAGTGTAGCTAACATTTCAGCTTCATCAATTGGTTCATTTCCTTCTCCTAAGGAACATTCTCCTGTTCCTTGTAATTCTGGAAATTCTTCTAATAATTCTGCATGTGCATCTATAGTTTGAATATAATAACATGTATCATCTGCAGATTGTGGTTGTTGCATGGCTCTATCCACTGAAAAGGTAACACTCTCATCCTCTATACTTAGGGTCAGTTTCTTACCGAACACGTCTATCATTGCTTTAGCCGTGTTTAAGAATGGTCTTCCTAATATGAGAGGAACTTGAGAATCTTCTTCCATGTCCAAAACAACAAAATCTACTGGAAATACTAAAGTACCAACTTTAACTAGCATGTTCTCCATTATCCCTCTAGGATATTTTATTGATCTATCGGCTAGTTGTATGCTTATTCTGGTTGGTTTCAATTCTCCAAGGTCTAGTTTAGCGTATAGTGAATACGGCATTAGATTTATACTAGCACCTAAGTCTGCCAATGCTTCTATTGAACTAAGACTACCCAGAAAACATGGAATTGTGAAACTTCCTGGATCAGATAGTTTTTCTGGTATCTTATTCAACAGCACTGCTGAACAATTTGCATTCATAGTAACAGCCGAGAGTTCTTCCATTTTCTTTCTATTCGTGATTAGATCTTTCAAGAATTTAGCATACCTTGGCATTCCTGAAATCACATCAATGAAAGGAAGATTTACATTTATCTGTTTAAACATATCCAAGAATTTGGATTGCTCGGCTTCAAGTTTTTCCTTCTTCATTTTACTCGGGTAAGGAAGTGGTGGTTGGTATGGTTTAACATAAGGTTTATCCTTAACTGTGTTATCTTCATTAACCTTTTCAACTACCGGTTCTTTTTCCTTATCTTGATCAGGTTGTGGTTCTTGTGTAGTAGGAATAGTTTCATCAGAAGTTACAGGTATTTCAGGTGATTTAATTGTTGTACCACTTCTTGTGGTAATAGCTTTAGCTGTTTCATTCCGGGGGTTAGCATTTGTATCGCTTGGTAGACTTCCCGGTTTTCTTTCACCTATTAACCTTGCTAGGTTACTTACTTCTTGTTCCAGATTTTGAATAGAAGCTTGTTGATTTCTAAATGCTTGAGCATTTTGTTCATTGGTTTGTTTTTGAGATGTGAAAAACTGCGTTTGAGTTTCAACTAGCTTCGTCATCATATCTTCTAAATTCGGCTTTTTATCATCGGTTTGTTGTGGTGGTTTGTTTTGAAAATTCGGTCTTTGCTGATTGTAAGTATTATTGGATACTTGTTGATTGCTAGGACCTTGTTGGTTGTTGTATGGAATATTTCGGTTATAATTCTGGTTTTGGTTGTAAATCGGTCTTGGCGGTTGATAATTATTCTGATAATTATTTCCAGGCCTTTGGTTTATGTATGAAATATTCTCTCTTTGTTCCATTGTTAATTCAATACTGAGACAATCTTTTGTCAAATGTGGTCCTCCACACTGCTCACAACTAATTCGTATTGAGTGAATATCCTTAGTCATCTTTTCCATTCGTCTCTCGAAAGCATCTATCTTTGCTGAAATGGAATCTAAGTCATGGCTAGAATCGGCTCTAGCTGCTTTAGATGATCTAATGATGTCTTTTTCTTGGTGCCACTCATGTGAGTGGGAAGCAGTATTATCAATAATTTTGTAAGCATCAGTTTCGGTTTTCTTCATAATCGAACCACCAGCTGCTATATCTATGTCTTTCCTTGTAGTGATGTCGCATCCTCGGTAGAATATTTGTACTATTTGACAAGTGTCTAAACCATGTTGCGGACATCCTCTTAACAACTTTCCATATCTTGTCCACGCCTCATATAGAGTTTCATTTGGCTTTTGTGTGAACGTAACAATTTCTGCTTGAAGTCTTACGGCTTTAGATGCAGGAAAGAATTGTTTAAGAAATTTGTCAATTAAAACATCCCATGTATCAATCGCCCCTTCAGGTAACGATTCCAACCAATCTTTGGCTTCTCCCTTTAAAGTCCAGGGAAATAACATGAGATATATCTGTTCATCCTCCACTTCTCGTATTTTAAATAGTGTGCAGATCCTATTAAAGGTACGTAAATGTTCATTTGGATCTTCCTTCGGTGCACCACTAAATTGGCATTGATTAGTCACCATGTGTAGAATTTGTCCTTTGATTTCATAGTCTGGCGCATTAATGTCTGGATGGGTAATTGCGTGACCTTGGCCAGTGCGTTTAGCTCTCATTCGGTCTTCCATACTTAAAGGTTCCAGATTCTCCATAATTGAATTTGTTGAATCGGTATCACTAGATGCTTCAGATTTAATGGTTCGTTCCTCAACAATCTCTGTTTGAATGATTGGTGGTTCCGGAGGAAAGTTTAATGGTTCAGGATCTATGAACCGTTCCTGAATATTTTCTGGATTCTCAATTGTGAGGTTTGTTTCAAAAAATGGATTATCGGAAATTTGAACTGAAGTACTTGGTCGACTGGATGACGATTCTAAAGAAAAATCAACGGCGGTTATATTTGTTAAACGATGTCTTGATCGAGTTACAGGTGGTGAACGTACAAAAGGTGGTGAACGTCTTGCTCGGTGCATTCACAGAATATCCTATTAGTTTTTTAAAAAGGAAAGAAAAATTATAATAAGTTATCCAATCAATAGACTTTTCTGATTTTGCCCACGTTTCGAATAGCCAAAAGATGCAGCAGAGGGGCAGGATTCGTTTGGTCTCAATATAATTGAGGACTGTTTGGCTCCAATAACCCGGTCCACGTACAAATCCAACTATTACTACGAACCAGAAAATTTTGATGTCTATTAATTTAACCACTCAAAATAAATTTTCGTAATTTTAAGAAATTTAGATAAGAAGTAGAATAAAATTCTAAGTCCTAAAACTAGAATGGCGAGAAATAAGAAAGAAGAAGATTGCGCGTCGAAAAATGTCGAAAAAGAAAAATAAATGGTTGAAAAATAAAAGGTGACGGAAAAATAAAAGAAACTTATAAAAACTTAAAAATACTTAACTAATTTAACCTTATTACTATAACTAACTTAAAATTATAATCGCAAATTGAAATTACTAATTGGAATGATAATTGATACATAGTAAAAGGTCTAAAAATATTAAAGCTTACAGGAAAAACTAAATCCCAAATGGAAATAACTTAAAAAGAAACTAAAACTTAAAAAGGCGTCGCAAAATTCTAAAGCACCTAAATCTTAGTCTAAAGAAAAAGCACTTAAGGAATTCTACGGCAAAGCCTAAAAATCTAGGAGTAAAAATAACTATAGCAAAAACTAAGTTTAAAATTAATTATGAGCTAAAAATACAAATATTACGCTACAACGATTAAAAAGGTACAAAATATAAAAATATACAAAAAGTTGTAAAAAGTACAATTTTTATAAAAAATATTATTTTTATATTATTTATTTAATAAAAACTACTAATTTTACAATTTAATTAAACTTATTTAAACTAAATACATAAATTAAATAAAAATAAAACTTAAAACTAATAATAATAATAATAATAATAATGTTTAAATAATAATAATAAATAATAACCCGTGATTAATGCGGTTTTAGGGTTTTTGTCCGTGTGTCAGAAGACCTCCGCGAGTTGCGGTGAATAAAGAGAAAAACCCCGCGAGTCGCGGGGTTCAGAAAAACAGTTGACAGGTTTCACTTTTACGCGTTTTTCTTTATTTTTTTTTTTTTATTTTCTTTTTTTTTTTTGTTTTTAGTTTAAATAAACGATTTTTAATAAAATTTATATTTTTATAAACTAAAATAAAAACAAAGAAACTTATAAAACTTAAATATTTAACAAAATCCTAAAAATACTAATATTTTTGTTTTTCTTTTTATATTTTTCAATAATTAAAACGTATTTTTACAAAAACGAATTTTAATAAAATTAAACTAAAAAAAAAAATCTTTTTTTTTTTTATATTAGCGTTGCGCTTCCGGCTTTTAAGATGTTCCCCGGCAGCGGCGCCAAAAATACTTGATGTCGAACGAGGTGTATATAAAATAGCTTATATTTTACGCAGAAAATACTATTAAATACGATACAATTTTACACAAGATATTTATTTATTTATAGAATGGATATACTTAAACCTTGCTACAACACTTATAGGCAGTGTACCTAATCGTACAGTAGTGTAGTTTTTAGTAAGTCCGGTTCGTTCCACAGGGAAATCTTTAAGCAAAGCTCAACGCTATATTAGTTTACTTTTATAAAAATACAAATATATATATAAGTGATATTATTATTATAAAGGGGGGTTTTTACCGTTTAATGACCGGTTTGTCGATTTTAAAACTTTAGTCGCAGTTAAAACCTAATGTAAAATATAAAATAAATACAAGACTTTAAATTAAAGCGTAAAGTAAATAACGATAATGAAATTGCGAATAATAAAAATGCGATAAAAATTAAATTGCGATAATTAAAAAGTACGATAATTAAAAGTGCGATAAAATGAAATAACAATAAATAAAAGTGCGATAATTAGAAGTGCAATTAAATATAAAATAAAGGAAATAAAATATGATATAAAAGAATTATGCTTATTTAAACTTCCGTAATCATGATGTTTGACGTGTTGATTTTAGTTTTATGCCCATGGGTTAATTGTCCTTTGTCCTGGATTATTCAATATGTCCGTCTGGTTTTTGTCCATAACAGTCCATCAGTCATAAATATAAATTGCAAGTGTCCTTGTCAAATTATTATTATACCCGAAGATAAATATTCCAACTAATTGGGGATTCGAATTGTAACAAGGTTTTAATACTTTGTTTAATGAATACACCAGGTTATCAACTGCGTGTAAACCAAGGTTTTACTACTTTGTTAACAATTACACCAATTACCCTTGAATGTAATTTCACCCCTGTTTTAATTATTCTAGTGGCTATTAATCCATTCCCGTGTCCGGTTAAATGAACGATTATTCGTACATATAAATACCCCGCCCATCGTGTCCGATCGAGTGTATATGGTAATTTATAGGGACGCCCAATTGTAAATCTTTATATTAACATTAACAAACTTTCATTTAGTTAAACAAATATAAAGCCCATTAATAGCCCATAGCCTAGTTTCCACAAGTGTCGTTCTTTTGTCCAAACCCCAATTATGGTACAAAGCCCAATTACCCAATTTTAGTAATTAGCCCAACATCATGATTACTTCGTTTTAAACAAGCATAATAATAACTTAGCTACGAGACATTAATATAAAAAGGTAGAACATAACTTACAATGATTAAAAATAGCGTAGCGTTACACGGACAGAATTTCGACTTACACCCTTACAACATTCGCTAACATACCCTTATTATTAGAATTATAATTAAAATTAAAATATAAATTATAAATATAAATATATTACTTCGTATGAAGAGGAGAAAAAAAAGATGTTAAAATTCGATCAGAATTCGGTTGGCTTTATAGCCAGAAATGAATTTTGGGGCTCCGCGACTCGCGGCAAAAAGCCCTTCAAACTCCGCGAGTCGCGGAGAGGTATTTTCATTTCACACCCTTGGAGTTTCTGGCTGCCGACGGTTTTTATTATATATATATAATATATATATAATTAATATAATTAATTATATATTATATTATATTTATATATATAGTTAACTTGTAATTTTTAGTCCGTTGCGTCGAGCGTTAAGAATTGACTCTGGTCCCGGTTCCGGATTTTCGAACGTCCTTGCGTACAATTTAATATCTTGTACTTTGCGTTTTGAATCTTGTACTCTTGTGATTTTGAGACGTTTCTTATCAATAATTGGAACCTTTTTGATTGTCTTTTGTTCTTTTGAGCTTTCTGGTCGTTTGCGTCTTCAATTCGTCGAATCTGTCTTTTGTCTTCACCTTTTATTATTTAAACGAATATCACTTGTAAATGGAACAATTGCAACTAAAAGCTTGTCTTTCTTGAGGAATAATGCTATGAAATATATGTTCGTTTTTAGCATTATCAGTCACTTTGTTCAACTCCCGATAATCGATGCACATCCGCATACTACCGTCTTTCTTCTTCACAAATAAAATCGGAGCACCCCATGGCGAGGAACTCGATCGAATAAAAACCTTCTCCAGCAATTCTTGGGTTTGATTTAACAACTCTTGCATTTCCGTCGGCGCTAAACGATAAGGAGTTTTAGCAATGGGGGTAGCCCCCGGAACCAACTCAATGCGAAATTCAACTTGTCTTTCCGCCGGAACACCCGGTAACTCATCCGGAAAAACGTCTTCAAATTCATTAACCACCGAAATTTTATGAATGGGTGGTGGCTCATCACGAGTATCAAACTACATGGGCGAGAAAAGCCATGCCACCATTAACAAGGAAACGACATGCTCATGCAAAAGTGCATATCGGCACAAGTCTTCTTCGCTTATCGCCATGAATAATCAACTCTCCCCCACTTGAGGCATTTACACGAATGAATTTATCATGGCATGCAATATCTGCTCTATTACGATCGAGCCAATCCATACCAACAACAATATCAAAATCACCCAAAGTCATCGGAATGAGATCGATTTCAAAAGTTTTGGTACCAAACACAACATTACAATTTTTACAAACATCAACCCCTAGCACCGTTTTACCATCTGCTATTTCGACCTCTACCAGATGACTTAACTTAGCTAGCGGTTTATTCAACTTCGGCACAAATCTTGGAGACACAAACGACAAGTTAGCACCGCTATCAAATAATATCTTTGCCGGATTAGAGTTAACCATGAAAGTACCTGAGACAACTTCGTTCGATAGCTTGGCTTCATCATTGGTCATCAAATAATTTCTACCCCTAGCCGTACCCGCAGCCTTCTCTAGCCGCTTAACATTATCATTGCACAACTCGGGACACTCGCGCCTCTTATGCCCTTCTTTGCCACAATTGTAACATGTAACCTTGTTTGGCGCATTTGGACAATCACGAGCCATGTGTCCTTTTTGCCCACAAGTATAGCAAGTGACCACATGACCACCGGAACCACTCTTCTTTACGCTATTAACACCTTCAGAGCCCTTCTTGTTCTTTTTGTTGGAAAAATTCGATTGACTCGAATTCTCGAACTTCCTCTTACCAAAAGTAAAACCACCCTTTCTTAACACGAGTGCCTCAAAACATTTGGCCATATTGAACAACTCATCAAAGCTCTTCACCACATTCACGCTAATCTTCTCTTGATAATTATCATTCAAGATTCGATAGAAATCTTCCTTCAACATCTTATCATTCCCGACATACTCCGGGAAAAAAGGGTCTTGGACAAAAACACGGATTTGAGAGTGTTCAAATCCATCGACCCTTGCCTCAAGGAACGTAACTCGTCCTTAAGCCTAGTAAGATCGGTCGGAGTTCGGTATTCATCGAAAAACTCTTTCTTAAATTCATCCCAAGTGAATTCCATGCATTGTTCTTCTCCATAAAGTCGGATCTTCGCGTCCCACCACAATTTAGCATCGCCCCTCAATATACTACACCCGTACCTTGTCTTCTTATCGAGAGGACATTCACAAGTACGGAAAGCCCCCTCCATATCGAAGATCCATCGGGCACTCTTAAGAGGGTCCCTTTCACCTTCAAAGGTGGGAGGTTGAGAATCCTTGAAGTTCTTATAGAAAAAGTCCCGTCTTCCCACATTATCTTCGTGAAGAACGGCCTTAACTTGATCCTTTACTACATTGACTAGTTGCTCGTCAATCGTATCAAGAAACATTTTCTTAACGTCTTCGAGGAATTCCGCTTTTTGACGTTTAAAGATGGCCTCAACCTTGGCCGTGAACTCGGGGTCCTCGCTCGTGCCCCCATTATCGGTGTCGTGTCCATTTCTCATCTTCATTCTATAAAACGAGAGAGGTTAAACAACGAATGAAAAGACATGACATGCACATATACACATATTCATCATACCGCTCTACCTTGCTCAACAATCATCGTACACCGCTCGTTTGACACGATTTGCACCCGTAACAATGGTAGCTAGTCATTGCTATGCGAGTATCTCGCATTAACTTGTTAGTACAACGTCTATCTCGCTTGATGGATTTCAAATACATCATAAAACAAATAGCGCAAGGTTAGCTCTCATAAACCTATGCACTAACAATTCCCCGATCCGAGCCGAATTCCTATAAGTCCCGCATAAAGCGCATACACAATAAAGTCTAAGTCTAGGCACCTATCTCAAGTCGCCTAAATCCCTTAGACCATGCTCTGATACCACTCGAAACAACCCAACCCGTATTCCATACGAATTTTTTTTATATTTAATACACATTTACGCGCCAATAAAATATGTAAACCATTCCACAAGTTCCATTTAAAACGTACCACAATTTAAATATTTACAAGGCACGAAGGCCATCAATGAAGTTTAATACAAGTTTGACCCACTACAAATGATAGTTTATAATCCAAATGACACTTTGAGTATGGTTTGGGACTAAACTACCCAAAACGTTAGGCCAACTTTAAAGCTCCAATAAAACATCATCAAGGGACACCTAATGCCCGATAACCCCTTTGCCCTTATCCACACCTGCATCTAAAAAGATAAACAACGAGAGGGGTAAGCTAATGCTTAGTGAATGCAATAATTATACATGTTCATATATAACCTACTTATTTGCAACCACTTACGCAACACCGCATATAAGCTAGCAATACGACGACCATGCAAACATCATGCATAAATTACTATCCACGATTTACAAAAAGCTAGCAACACCAATAGCATATAGTTCAATATTAATTATGCTAATGCCAAATTCACACAACCATGGTTAACCAATAGTAAAAGGAATGGTACTCGAATTTCCCATCGGTGTTCATAACAAACGTTAGTGTACAACACATATATCACCAACCCTTGGATAACACATATCCGTTCATAAGATCGTTAGTGTACAACACATATATCACAAACTTGGACAACACATATCCGTTCATAAATCGTTAGTGTACAACACATATATCACTATCTAGGACAACACATATCCTTACGTACAAATAAATACTTCATATACGTACAAGTATACTTATTCCACTCATCTTGACACAAGGATGATGATTATGCACGTCCGAACTTCAAGGCAATGTACCTAATTCATTAAGTACACATTCAATCACACAACTAGTGGAATTAACCACAATACTTACACTTGAGCATTTAATGACCCAATTTGTATTAAATGACTCAACTACACCACAACCGCTCATAAATGGCCAACACTCATATTAAATCACTAAGGCTAGTGATTTAAAGTCTACTAACATCAACTAACATAACTTAGGGTAATTCATACCCATTTTACCTAATTAGGTCAACTAGTACTCATTTGACCCATTTTAAATACTTAGACTCACAATCGAGTCAAACTTACCCATTAACAATTATTTCATCAATTTAAAAGTGTATTAATGACTAACAACACCATTTAACACTTACAACCTCAAATCATAAGACCAAACCCTAGGTTATGGCTATTAGGGTTTACTTTCAACAATATAACCCAAAATCCACCCATTTAACCCTAAAATGGGTTACACAAGTTCCAAATGAACAAACCCTAGCATAAACCAATTAAAACTCAAAACATAGAGTTAAAACTTACCAACACTATCCACTTATAGCTAAGAACAAGGAGAACAACTTTAATTCTTGCTCCAAAGATCAACTCTCAATCCTTCACTCTCAAATCTCACTTTTAATCCAAATGGGTTTTATGTTTTGAAAGAGAAAATGGAAAGAAAAGAGAAAAGAAAATGAATTAAATGGATAAGTGGTGGAGATTTAATGCTCCCATCAGATCTACACGTCAAATTACCAAATTGCCCCTTAAAATCCTTTAAAATGAGCTAAATCCGAAATCTGTCCAGCAGGACTGCCGCGGCGCGGCTCTATTTGTCGCGGCGCGATGTATAAAGGGAAATCCGACCCTTCTTAGCAGGCCTCCTGACTTCAGTTTTGCTTGAGATTGCGCGGCACGAACCCCTTTGCCGTGGTGCGGCGAACAACATGCACAAGTGATCTATTTAAACCCCTTCCTGACTCTGGTTTGCGTTTAATGTCACGGCGCGACTATGGTCATCGCGGCGCGGCTTAAGGCTGCACCTGACCAGCTCGACAACCTTAAACAAATTTCCGATTTAATTAATTTGTACATTCCATTCCCGCTTCCTATATCCACCTAGCCTTCAACAATAGTCTCATAAGACTTAACGCTATCAAAACCCATGTATATACTTGTACATGCACACATTCTCAAATATATATATATATATATATATATATATATATATATATATATATATATATATATATATATATACACATACATCTATACATTTACACATAAACTAACGGGTTACAAACATACTAATGATTAAGTGTGTACCTTTAGATATGTACGGGAAAAACGGGATGTTACAGAACGAAGGTAATTGCTTATGCGTCCAGACAATTGAAGATTCACGAGCAAAATTATACGACTCACGATTTGGAATTGGACGCTGTTGTTTTTGTATTAAAGACTTGGAGGCACTACCTATATGGGGTCAAAAGTATCGTATATACCGACCAAAAAAGTCTCCAACATATATTTGATCAAAAACAACTAAACATGAGGCAGCGTAGGTGGATTGAATTGTTGAATGATTACGACTTTGAGATTCGTTATCACCCGGGGAAGGCGAATGTGGTAGCCGACGCCTTGAGTAGAAAGGACAGAGAACCTATACGTGTAAAAGATATGAATATAATTATTCGTACTAACCTTACTACTCAAATAAAGGAGGCGCAACAAGGAGTTGTAAGAGAAGGACAATTAAAGAATGAAATACCCAAAGGATCAGAGAAACATCTTAATATTCAGGAAGACGGAACCCGGTATAGGGCTGAAAGAATTTGGGTACCAAAGTTTGGAGATGTGAGAGAAAAGGTACTTAAGGAAGCACATAAAACCAGATATTCAATACATCCCGGAGCGGGGAATATGTACAAAGATCTCAAGAAACACTTTTGGTGGCCGGGCATGAAAGCCGACATTGCTACATACGTAGGAGAATGTTTGACGTGTTCTAAGGTCAAAGCTGAACATCAGAAACCATCAGGTCTACTTCAACAACCCGAAATCCCTGAATGGAAATGGGAAAACATTACCATGGATTTCATTACTAAATTGCCAAGGACTGCAAGTGGTTATGATACTATTTGGGTAATAGTCGATCGTCTCACCAAGTCAGCACACTTCCTGCCAATGAGAGAAGATGATAAAAGGAAAAATTGGCGCGTTTATACTTGAAGGAAGTTGTCTCCAGACATGGGATACCAGTCTCTATTATCTCTGATAGGGATGGCAGATTTGTTTCAAGATTCTGGCAGACGTTACAACAAGCATTGGGGACTCGTTTAGACGTGAGTACTGCCTATCATCCACAAACTGATGGGCAGAGTGAAAGGACGATACAGACGCTTGAAGACATGCTACGAGCATGTGTTATTGATTTTGGAAATAGTTGGGATCGACATGTACCATTAGCAGAGTTTTCCTACAACAACAGTTACCACTCGAGTATTGAGATGGCACCGTTTGAGGCACTTTATGGTAGAAAGTGAAGGTCTCTGATTTGTTGGAGTGAAGTGGGGGATAGACAGATTACGGGTCCAGAAATCATCCAAGAAACCACAGAGAAAATCATCCAAATTCAACAACGGTTGAAAACCGCCCAAAGTCGACAAAAGAGCTACGCAGACATTAAAAGAAAAGATATAGAATTTGAAATTGGAGAGATGGTCATGCTTAAGGTTTCACCTTGGAAAGGTGTTGTTCTATTTGGTAAACGGGGGAAACTAAATCCAAGGTACATTGGACCATTCAAGATAATAGATCGTGTCGGACCAGTAGCTTACCGACTTGACTTGCCCCGACAACTCGCCGGGGTACATAATACTTTTCATGTTTCGAATCTAAAGAAATGTTTTGCTAAAGAAGATCTCACTATTCCATTAGATGAAATTCAAATCAATGAAAAACTTCAATTCATTGAAGAACCTGTCGAAATAATGGATCGTGAGGTTAAAAGGCTTAAGCAAAATAGAATACCAATTGTTAAGGTTCGATGGAATGCCTGTAGAGGACCCGAGTTCACTAGGGAGAATGAAGATCAGATGAAGAAGAAATACCCGCACCTATTTCCATAAGATTCGTCAACACCTTCAACAGCTTAAAATTTCGGGACGAAATTTATTTAACGGGTAGGTACTGTAGTGACCCGAACTTTTCCATGTTCATATATATATTAAATGAAATTGATATTTACATGATTAAATGTTTCCAACATGTTAAGCAATCAAACTTGTTAAGACTTGATTAATTAAAATGTGTTTCGTGTAGACAATTGACCACCCAAGTTGATCGGCGATTCACGAACTTTAAAACTTGTAAAAACGACATTAACATGATATTATGATAAGTAAGTATCTCACTAGATAGATTAACAATGAGTTACATACATAAAAATAAGAATATTGAATTAAGAAACTCGAAACGATATATATAACGATTATCGTTATAACAACGTCTTACTAAATACATATGTATCATATTAAGATATTGTTACACTATATTTAACATGATAAAATGATAATAATATATATCATTAAGTATGTTAACAAAGAACTACATATGTAAAGAAAGACTATTAACTTAAGAATTTTGAAACGAGACATATATGTAACGATTATCGTTGTAACGACATTTTAATGTATATATATATATATATATATCATATTAAGATATATTCATACATCATAATATCATGATAATGCAATAATTTAACATCTCATTAGATATAATAAAAAATGGATTAACAACATTAAATATCGTTAACTTAAAGGCTTCAAAACAACACTTACATGTAACGACTAACGATGACTTAACGACTCCGTTAAAATGTATATACATGTAGTGTTTTAATATGTATTCATAAACTTTTGAAAGACTTCAAGACATATATCAAAGTGCTTCTACTTATCAAAAATGCTTACAATTACGTTCTCGTTCAATTCCATCAACAATTCTACTCATATGCACCCGTATTCGTACCCGTACAATACACAGCTTTTAGATGTATTTACTATTGGTATATACACTCTATGATCAGCTCTTAGCAGCCCTTGTGAGTCACCTAACACATGTGGGAACCATCATTTGGTAACTAGCATGAAATTTCTAACAAAACAACAAACTAATGGAACCTTATATGCTAGCTAAACATCACGTTTTTCACCATCATCATAAACACATTCACTTTTCAATTTTTATGCATCAAACTCATCTCTCTCAAGTTCTCTCTTGGTGTTCTAAGTGTTCTTCATAATTTTCTTCATAATCTAACTCAATCTAGCTCAATCTAGTTAACCTAGATCAACATACAAAACAATAACTCAAGAACACATCAAGAACACTTTCAAGTTTACTAGCTTACTTCCAATCTTGCAAATCAATTTCAAGTGATCATCCAATCTTAAGAAATCTTTCTTATTTACAGTAAGATATCTTTCTAATTCAAGGTAATGCTCATACTCAAACTTTGATTCAATTTCTATAACTATAACAATCTTATTTCGAGTGGAAATCTTACATGAACTTGTTTTCGTGTCATGATTCTACTTCAAGAACTTTCAAGCCATCCAAGAATCTTTTGAAGCTAGATCAAATTTTGTCACTTCCAGTAGGTTTAACTACTACACTTGAGGTAGTAATGATGTTCATAACATCATTCGATTCATACATATAAAACTATCTTATTCGAAAATTTAAACTTGTAATCACTAGAACATAGTTTAGTTAATTCTAAACTTGTTCGCAAATAAAGTTAATCCTTCTAACTTGACTTTTAAAATCAACTAAACACATGTTATATATCTATATGATTTTCTAACTTAATGATTTAAAACCTGGAAACACGAAAAATACCGTAAAACCGGACATACGCCGTTGTAGTAACACCACGGGCTGTTTTGGGTTTGATAATTAAAAACTATGATAAACTTTGATTTAAAATTTGTTCTTCTGGAAAAATAATTTTTCTTATGAACATGAAACTATATCCATAAATCATGGTTAAACTCAAAGTGGAAGTATGTTTTTCAAAATGGTCATCAAGATGTCGTTCTTTCGACGGAAATGACTACCTCTTTAAAAAATGACTTGTAACTGATCTTTCTGACTATAAACTTATACTTTTTCTGTTTAGTTTCATAAATTTCAGTTCATTATGAAACCATAGCAACTTGAATCACTCAAAACGGATTTGAAACGAAGAAATGACGGGTAAAACAAAATTGGATAAATTTGCTAGTTTTAGCTACAAAAATTTTGTAACAAATCTAGAATAAACATATCCTAACTAATTTATATTGTATTATACATATCATGTAATCTTGGGATACCATAGACACGTATACAATATTTTGACATATCATATCGACCCATCTATATATATTATTTGGAACAACCATAGACACTCTATATACAGTAATGCTTGAGTTAGCTATACAGGGTTGAGGTTGATTCCAAAATAATATATATACTTTGAGTTGTGATCTAGCCTGAGACTTGTATACATAGGGTCGTGGATTGATTCGAGATAATATTGATTTATTTCTGTATATCTAACAGTGGACAACTAGTTATAGATTACTAACGTTGGACTGCTAACTTAACTGTGACGACCCGAAAATTTCCAACCAAATTTAAACTTAACCTTTATATGTTTCCGACACGATAAGCAGAATTTGTAATGTTGAATCTCAAAAAGTTAGGAACTACATTCATGTAATCAATTACCCTTTGACCGTGTTCGACGATTCACGAACAATTATGAGTATATAGATATGTATATATAATATATAATATTAACTAAAAACATTAATAAAGTATTAGATATATGATACTTTACATGAACGTATTTGTTTCGATATATTTATCGACAGAATTAAGAGATAATATCAAATGATTGAATTATCAGATACATTATGATATGATTACGGGCCTATGTTATGAGGTCCACTGTGATTTAAGAAATCTATTCTTTTTGACAACATTCGAAAAACGGTAAAGTAATTTATAAATAAGAACAAATGTGTCAATTAACGGGAACTAGACAAGGGTTAGTGGAAATTCCTGTTTAATTTCCAAGGCATGTTTTATAATATTTTTCTCGTGACCTTGATAAGATAACTATGTTAACTTTCATTTTATTTAATATAAAAATAAGAACGTGGAGTGTAAATAACTTAGATGTTGGATATCGACAAGTTAAGTAACTCGACATTTTTCATTAAGATGATTTCATACGTTTATTTAACCTTTGGACTTTATCCCATGCTTCACCAATAGACTGTAATTTAAAAACTTGAAACCTATTATGAATATATATAATTCTACTTTTCTAAAATGTTTTATGATATAACGATTTCCATTATTTTAACTTTTTAACAAAATGATTCTTAAATATATTTAGTTTTGGAAAACAAAATTATCATATTTATTTGATTTAGTTTCAAAAGTACAAAAAACGTTTTCAGTTTAAAAAGAACTTTGTTATTAAAGCGTATATATCTTTTATAAATATCGAGAACCACTTTTGACAACTCATTACTTAACAAGTATGATAAAGATAACGATATTTATATTTTATTTTATTAAATATATATAACGATTTAAATTAATATTATATATATTTATACGCGTATTATACGTATATAGTTTTATACTTTTACTATACTTTAACTTTACCTTTACTTTACTTTTACTTTACTTTAACTTTAATAATTCATACTTTAATAATTCACTTTAATAATTCATACTTTAATAAATCACTTTAATAATTCATACTTTAATAATTCATACTTTAATGTTTCACTTTAATAATTCACTTTAATAATTCATACTTTAATAATTCACTTTAATAATTCATACTTTAATAATTCACTTTAATAATTCAAAAATCTATTATAAATAGAATTGAATAGGTTTCATTATTTCATAGAAACTTGAAAATATATTTCTCTAAACTCTCTCAATCGAATTACATATATATATTTTCTTTGTATTATTTCAAGATATTATTAGTATACATAAAATACTACGACGGAGTTATACTCAGACGATTTAAAAATAAGTTTTCAAACGGGATAGAGCTAAGGAAATTATGGGTTATAGCTATGGAGGTTATGGGTATTGATCGAGGGTATTGCTCGTGAGGTCAACCTAACGTTTATCATTTTCGTTGCGTCTACATACTTTCCTGCAATATTGAATCACAATATTGATACGTTCGTGAATCCGAGACAAACCCTGCACTTGTTCAGTGCCGTCATATACATAATCGCTACGAAATACAGTATTGTGAGTTTCATTTGCTCCCTTTTTATATATATTTTTGGGCTGAGAATACATGCGCTGATTTATAAATGTTTTATGAAATAGGCACAAGTACTAAAACTAATTCTATGTGGGTTTAAACCAGAAATATACCCTTAGCTTGGTAACATTAAACTACTTGTCTATGTACGGTAGGCGCGAATCCTAAAGATAGATCTATTGGGTCTGACAAACCCCATCCTGACTATGGGATGCTTTAGTACTTCGAGGTTATTTTAAACACACCTGATCTGGTGTACTTCAGAGGGTAAAACATAAACGTTAAGGCTTGTTACCGGGTACCTACAACTTATAGAATACTTTTAAACACTTGCGAGTGTACGGATATTTATGGAAACTGAAATCTTGTGGTCTATTACTATTACAGAAATGATTGATTATGATAAACTAATGAACTCACCAACCTTTTGGTTGACACTTTAAAGCATGTTTATTCTCAGGTATTAAAGAAATCTTCCGCTGTGTATTAGCTCATTTTAAGGATATTACCTGGAGTCATTCATGACATACTTTGAAAGACGTTGCATTCGAGTCGTTGAGTTCATCAAGATTAATATTAAGTCAATTATAGTTGGATGTAATATGAAATGGTATTCATGCCGTCAAATTTCGTTGTAAAGAAAGTTTGTCTTTTAAAAACGAATGCAATGTTTGTAAAATGTATCATATAGAGGTCAAATACCTCACGATGTAATCAACTATTGTGAATCGTTTATAATGTATATGAATGGGTCCTTTCAGTTGGTATCAGAGCGGTGGTCTTAGCGAACCAGGTCTTGCATTAGTGTGTCTAACTGATAGTTGTTAAGATACATTAGTGAGTCTGGACTTCGACCGTGTCTGCATGTCAAAAGTTTTGTTTATCATTTTTAGTCGGAAATCATCTACTTACCATCCTTAGGAAATTACCTGCTTATCATTCTTAGTCTAGACACGTCATGCTGCATTGATTGCATGAATAGTGTATAGACAAAATTCATATCTTAGCGTATCTGCTAAATCATATCTTATCGTATCTATTACCGTAAACTTTGCCTGACATATTCCGTAAATTCCTCCGTAATCTATGAAATCTTTTGATCTATATATATAGATATTCTATGTAGTTAGAATACCACCCGATAGCCGGAAAATCATTTCTTATCAAAAAATCCTTTATCAAATCGTACGAAATGGAATTCGTCATCAGTTCAAGTTCCTCGGATTCTGAAATGGAATCCCACTCAAGCTCCGAAAGCAGTATGACTGGAATGGATCAACCAATCAGCCATCATCTATTCTGGATGAATTGGGGATGGGTTCGTAGCCTCCTTAATCATTGGAGACAAGAAGAAGGCGATCCTTTCCATCCACCACATTGCCCTCTTGGCAATGAACCTGAAGCACTTACCGGCGAACATGTCCGAAACACCATTTTCTCTCTCATTTCCAGAGTATCTCGTCATGATTATATACTACACCAAATTCTAGATCTTATTTATCCGCTCGTTCGAACCGACAATCACCCCGGTGTAATAGAAGAAGTCAACGAGCTTCACGCTCGGGTAGTGGCTTTGGAGAATATGGTGCAAAGGTTACAAACACCAGCAGCAGCACCAGCAACATAACCAGTACCACCATCAACAACATCAACAGTACCATTACCACCACCAACAACAACCGCATCGCAAACCTCAACTTCACAATCTGTCCCATGAACATCGACGTCATACGCCCTGTAGATACTAAGGAATACCACAACGATGAAGTATTGATTCATAATTTCATTGGGAAAACATTCTACGACGATTATGTAATTTCTAAAGTTTAGAAATTATCTATCCTAGCCTTAACCATAAATCAAGTGAGTTTAATTTAATATTAACTCATTAAATCTATATTACATCTGAAGAAATATACACATATATTTCCATAAAGACTGTAATAAAATTCTTTTGTACAAAATATTAATTGTGACATTTTTTTAACGGGTAGGTAATACCCGAGAGATATATAAATTCACAATTAATATGTTACATTCTTCGAATCTGATTCAGCAAATCATCCATTATACTCCCTACTTTCACAACAATATACATTCTTTTATAGAAATCAAAACAACCATACTCATTCAAAAATCTAATTACATATTCTGATTTTGAAATCGCCGAATTCAATTCAAGTTATAACCGGTATCATCACTCTTAGATTCTTACATCTTTCAAAGCTATACTTTAACTTCAAAACTGTGTTAGAACATCGTATGTATATTAACGATTATAATCTGTGTTCAAGCCCTTCGAAATACCTGAAGACACTTCAAAAAAATGAACAATCGAGATGATGATCCAACAACATGTTATCCACAGTTACGTACCTGAAAAACTCTTGAAACCAAAGTCATAATTTAACATGTATCCATGTTAGACCTTTTGGCATTTACTAGATAAAATAACTTTTCAATCCCTTCTAAAAATAGACAGTTTTGTCACAGCTCCAGCAAACCAACTTCAATTGTTCATTCGAATAAGCCTTATTATAATGATTACCCCTTCATCATTATTACCGGGGAACCTTTCATATCTCGCCACATTAGCAGTAAACTTATTAACAACTTCATTGATCTTTGACTTTCCAAAAAATCTTTATATTTATCAAAACCCCATCATTTACTCATCTGCATCTTGTAACGAGAATTGCCATACGAATCATCAGAAATTAGCAATCAGTATTTTGAAATCTCGCAGCATGTCTACGCCAACAATTATATGTGTATATCTTCTGGACTTATATACTTTGAATGTGAAGTTTCTGAAAAACACCCTAAACTGCGAACTAGTTCTCGAAATACTGATGAAGCAGCAAAAACTATAAACGACCTTAACAGTAAAAAGTTTGATAATAAAGAGTAGTGTGTTGGCAAAGCTCAGAAAAAGAGAAGATTTGGTACTGAAAAATACGGATTGAGCAAACCATGAAGAAGGATGTGGATAAATCACAAGGACGAAATCTACCTTCAAAGAATCCAAATGATTCCGTGTCTGCTGAAGTCATTATCAAATACCTTGCTCCTGACTCTAAACCCTTACGGACAATATTCTTCATCATCCTCTGATATTAGAAATTTTAAGATATCATCGTATCTTTCATTATAAATATTCTCCATATTTCTGAAGATATTTCCATAATTATTCTTATCTGAAATCATTTACCTCTTCGTGCTGTCTGTATTACATCATAAAAGAAACTATTTTAGTTTCTAAATTCTAAAACTTTCGAATTTAAAATAGGAATATTTTTGAAGTAGTGTTGGGAACTGAAGCATGAACTAGTATAATATAATGACACTTGATCAACGTGATTATATTACAGTAAGTCATGCTGAGTTTCTAAATGGAACGTGATAATTCACAGATCATAACGTCATCATGTGCTATGTTACACGACTCTTGTATTCTCTTTAACCTCTAAAATATCAAGAAAATATTTCTTGATGATTCGGCCTTTTCCGAGGTATTCTAGTAATTTGACAAGTCAAGATCGTGCCATTACAATTTTCTTCTTAGAACATTAACAATGTTCATTCCGAAATTCATATATGCGAATTCTGGACCATTTCAAGCGGTGCTTAATCGCAAGAAGAAGAAACGAAAGGACAAAACTCCGAAATAGAAATTGGGGTATAAATCGCAACAAATAAAAGAGAGCATTAATTGCAGATGACAATGATTATAGAAGACAGAAGCAGGGACATCGAAATATAAGGGAAGATATAAAACCCAACAACAACCCAGAAACTATAAACCATATATATCGATGCATATAGCAATATAAAGACATGGGAGAACTAAAAACACTATAAAACCAAGAGTATAGTAGAAGTAAATAGATTCTTCTGGAGGTAGATGAAAAAGAAGAACGACAGATATGAAAGTGAGGAGTATATTGAGAATCAGCACTGGATGAAGCATATTGACGAATAATTTTAAAGTAAGAATTGAGGGAGAAAGAATAGAAGGTGCGAATTAAAAGGAAACGAAGGAGGTGGATTTATAGTGAAATATCCGAC
Source organism: Rutidosis leptorrhynchoides (assembly GCF_046630445.1). NCBI lineage: Eukaryota > Viridiplantae > Streptophyta > Magnoliopsida > Asterales > Asteraceae > Rutidosis > Rutidosis leptorrhynchoides. Next base: position 566,727,962 of record NC_092335.1, on the reverse strand, counting down.
AGAAAAATCGAGATGAATCATCGCATTAAATCGAAGAGGATCATAATTTCCTTAATCACCGAATAATCAAATCCTATATAGATTACAAAGATTTTCTTTAATCCGGAGATCAACCGTGATGACGTCAAAAGATAAGATGAATCCCTATTTTCTCATTTCACTCTTTTACGATAGCTTCACTCATACGTTTCGAGTAATCGAATTATTTTATCCATATTTCTCAATCATGATAAAACCCTATGAATCAACTTATATTCGTCATAATAACATTCTTATTGTTATCCATGACGACCTCGATCAAATTTCGGGACAAAATTTCTTTAACGTGTAGGTACTGTGACGACCCAGAAATTTCCAACCAAATTTAAACTTAACCTTTATATGTTTCCGACACGATAAGCAGAATTTGTAATGTTGAATCTCAAAAAGTTAGGAACTACATTCATGTAATCAATTACCCTTTGACCGTGTTCGACGATTCACGAACAATTATGAGTATATAGATATGTATATATATAATATATAATATTAACTGAAAACATTAACAAAGTATTAGATATATGATACTTTACATGAACGTATTTGTTTCGATATATTTATCGACAGAATTAAGAGATAATATCAAATGATTGAATTATCAGATACATTATGATATGATTATGGGCCTATGTTATGAGGTCCACTGTGATTTAAGAAATCTATTCTTTTTGACAACATTCAAAAAATGGTAAAGTGATTTATAAATAAGAACAAATGTGTCAATTAACGGGAACTAAACAAGGGTTAGTGGAAATTCCTGTTTAATTTCCAAGGCATGTTTTATAATATTTTTCTCGTGACCTTGATAAGATAACTATGTTAACTTTCATTTTATTTAATATAAAAATAAGAACGTGGAGTGTAAATAACTTAGATGTTGGATATCGACAAGTTAAGTAACTCGACATTTTTCATTAAGATGATTTCATACGTTTATTTAACCTTTGGACTTTATCACATGCTTCACCAATAGACTGTAATTTAAAAACTTGAAACCTATTATGAATATATATAATTCTACTTTTTTAAAATGTTTTATGATATAACGATTTCCATTATTTTAACTTTTTAACAAAATGATTCTTAAATATATTTAGTTTTGGAAAACAAAATTATCATATTTATTTGATTTAGTTTCAAAAGTACAAAAAACGTTTTCAGTTTAAAAAGAACTTTGTTATTAAAGCGTATATATCTTTTATAAATATCGAGAACCACTTTTGACAACTCATTACTTAACCAGTATGATAAAGATAACGATATTTATATTTTATTTTATTAAATATATATAACGATTTAAATTAATATTATATATATTTATACGCGTATTATACGTATATAGTTTTATACTTTTACTATACTTTAACTTTACCTTTACTTTACTTTTACTTTACTTTAACTTTAATAATTCATACTTTAATAATTCACTTTAATAATTCATACTTTAATAAATCACTTTAATAATTCATACTTTAATAATTCACTTTAATAATTCATACTTTAATAATTCACTTTAATAATTCACTTTAATAATTCATACTTTAATAATTCACTTTAATAATTCATACTTTAATAATTCACTTTAATAATTCAAAAATCTATTATAAATAGAATTGAATAAGTTTCATTATTTCATAAAAACTTGAAAATATATTTCTCTAAACTCTCTCAATCGAATTACATATATATATTTTCTTTGTATTATTTCAAGATATTATTAGTATACATAAAATACTACGACGGAGTTATACTCAGACGATTTCAAAATAAGTTTTCAAACGGGATAGAGCTAAGGAAATTATGGGTTATAGCTATGGAGGTTATGGGTATTGATCGAGGGTATTGCTCGTGAGGTCAACCTAACGTTTATCATTTTCGTTGCGTCTACATACTTTCCTGCAATATTGAATCACAATATTGATACGTTCGTGAATCCGAGACAAACCCTGCACTTGTTCAGTGCCGTCATATACATAATCGCTACGAAATACAGTATTGTGAGTTTCATTTGCTCCCTTTTTATATATATTTTTGGGCTGAGAATACATGCGCTGATTTATAAATGTTTTACGAAATAGGCACAAGTACTAAAACTAATTCTATGTGGGTTTAAACCAGAAATATACCCTTAGCTTGGTAACATTAAACTACTTGTCTATGTACGGTAGGCGCGAATCCTAAAGATAGATCTATTGGGTCTGACAAACCCCATCCTGACTATGGGATGCTTTAGTACTTCGAGGTTATTTTAAACACACCTGATCTGGTGTACTTCAGAGGGTAAAACATGAACGTTAAGGCTTGTTACCGGGTGCCTACAACTTATAGAATACTTTTAAACACTTGCGAGTGTACGGATATTTATGGAAACTGAAATCTTGTGGTCTATTACTATTACAGAAATGATTGATTATGATAAACTAATGAACTCACCAACCTTTTGGTTGACACTTTAAAGCATGTTTATTCTCAGGTATTAAAGAAATCTTCCACTGTGTATTAGCTCATTTTAAGGATATTACTTGGAGTCATTCATGACATACTTTAAAAGACGTTGCATTCGAGTCGTTGAGTTCATCAAGATTAATATTAAGTCAATTATAGTTGGATGTAATATGAAATGGTATGCATGCCGTCAACTTTCGTTGTAAAGAAAGTTTGTCTTTTAAAAACGAATGCAATGTTTATAAAATGTATCATATAGAGGTCAAATACCTCGCGATGTAATCAACTATTGTGAATCGTTTATAATGTATATGAACGGGTCCTTTCATTAACAAACTTAAATCATTAAAACATAATAAAAAATGTTTAGAATATATTTCGATCATAATTTGATATATATGTACATATTTGTTATAGGTTCGTGAATCGACCAGTGGCTAAGTCTTATTTTCCGACGTAGTGAAAATACGTGAAAGTGAGTTATAGTCCCATTTTTAAAATCTAATATTTTTGGGATGAGAATACATGCAGTTTTATAAATGTATTACAAAATAGACACAAGTACGTGAAGCTACTTTCTATGGTTGAATGATCGAAGCCGAATATGCCCCTTTTTGCTTGGTAACTGATCGAGCATGGAATAATCGGGTCGGGTTCGATCCATGCTTGACATCAATAAAGGGGGGATTTGATAATGCTAAAAACGAACATATATTTCATAGCATTATTCCTCAAGAAAGACAAGATTTTAGTTGCAATTGTTCTATTTACAAGTGATATTCGTTTAAATAATAAAAGGTGAAGACAAAAGACAGATTCGAGGAATTGAAGACGCAAACGACCAAAAAGCTCAGAAGTACAAAAGACAATCAAAGAGGTTCCAATTATTGATAAGAAACGTCTCGAAATTACAAGAGTACAAGATTCAAAACGCAAAGTACAAGATATTAAATTGTACGCAAGGACGTTCGAAAATCCGGAACTGGGACATGAGTCAACTCTCAACGCTCGACGCAACGGACTAAAAATTACAAGTCAACTATGCACATAAATATAATATAATATTTAAATAATTCTTATAATTATTTATATATTATATAAATAAATAAAAACCGTCGGAAAGAAAGACTCCAAATTGTGTGAGCTGTATTTACAAACTCCGTGACTCGCGGAGTTTGAAGGCAAAAAATGCCGCGAGTCGCGGAGGCCCAAAGTTTGAAACTCCCTATAAAGCCAACCGAATTCTGATCATTTTTCATCATCCTTTTTCTTCTTCTCTCAAAAACGTATTATATATATATAATTTATATTTTAATTTTAATTTTAATTTTATATTCTAATAATAAGGGTATGTTAGCGAATATTGTAAGGGTGTAAGTCGAAATTCTGTCCGTGTAACGCTACGCTATTTTTAATCATTGTAAGTTATGTTCAACCTTTTTAATTTAATGTCTCGTAGCTAAGTTATTATTATTCTTATTTAATCCGAAGTAATCATGATGTTGGGCTAATTACTAAAATTGGGTAGTTGGGCTTTGTACCATAATTGGGGTTTGGACAAAAGAACGACACTTGTGGAAATTAGACTATGGGCTATTAATGGGCTTTATATTTGTTTAACTAAATGATAGTTTGTTAATGTTAATATAAAGATTTACAATTGGGCGTCCCTATAAATTACCATATACACTCGATCAGACACGATGGGCGGGGTATTTATATGTACGAATAATTGTTCATTTAACCGGACACGGGAATGGATTAATAGCCACTAGAATAATTAAAACAGGGGTGAAATTATGTACAAGGACACTTGGTATAATTGATAACAAAATATTAAAACCTTGGATTACACTCAGTCGACATCCTGGTGTAATTATTAAACAAAGTATTAAAATCTTGTTACAGTTTAAGTCCCCAATTAGTTGGAATATTTAACTTCGGGTATAAGGATAATTTGACGAGGACACTCGCACTTTATATTTATGACTGATGGACTGTTATGGACAAAAACCAGACGGACATATTGAATAATCCAGGACAAAGGACAATTAACCCATGGGCATAAAACTAAAATCAACACATCAAACATCATGATTACGGAAGTTTAAATAAGCATAATTCTTTTATTTCATATTTTATTTCCTTTATTTTATATTTAATTGCACTTCTAATTATCGCATTTTTATTGTTATTGTATTTAATTGCATTTTTAATTATCGTACTTTTTAATTATCGCAAGTTTATTTTATCGCACTTTTATTATTCGCAATTTCATTATCGTTATTTACTTTACGCTTTAAAATAAGTCTTGTATTTATTATTTTACATTTGGTTTTAACTGCGACTAAAGTTTTAAAATCGACAAACCGGTCATTAAACGGTAAAAACCCCCCCTTTATAATAATAATATTACTTATATATATATATATATTTGTATTTTTATAAAAGTAAACTAATATAGCATTAAGCTTTGTTTAAAGATTTTCCCTGTGGAACAAACCGGACTTACTAAAAACTACACTACTGTACGATTAGGTACACTGCCTATAAGTGTTGTAGCAAGGTTTAAGTATATCCATTCTCTAAATAAATAAATATCTTGTGTAAAATTGTATAGTACTTAATAGTATTTTCTTGTAACATTTAATAGTATTTCCTAGTAAATATATAACTATTTTGTACCCCTTTGCTAAAACATCAGGATTTAAGGGTAAATTGAGTTTAACTCTCCGGTCCGTGAGTACCGTGAATAACCCCTTGGGATATAGTTTTTATTGTAAGCTTTAATATTTTTAGACGACTTTTACCTATGTATCAATTATCATTCTAATTAGTAATCTCAATTTGCGATTATAATTTTAAGTTAGTTGTAGTAATAAGGTTAGGTTAATCAAGTGTTTTTAAGTTTTATAAGTTTCTTTTATTTTTCCGTCACCTTTTATCTTTCTTTCTTATTTTTCTTTTTCGATTTTTTTTCGACGAACTCTTTTTCTTTCTTATTTCTCGCTATTCTAGTTTTAGGACATAGATTTTTATTCTACTTCTTATCTAAATTTCTTAAAATTACGAAAATTTATTTTAAGTGGTTAAATTAATAGACATCAAAATTTTCTGGTTCGCAGTAATAGTTGAATTTGTACGTGGACCGGGTTATTGGAGCCAAACAGTCCTCAATTATATTGAGACCAAACGAATCCTGCCCCTCTGCTGCATCTTTTGGCTATTCGAAACGTGGGCAAAATCAGAAAAGTCTATTGATTGGATAACTTATTATAATTTTTCTTTCCTTTTAAAAACTAATAGGATATTCAGTGAATGCACCGAGCAAGACGTTCACCACCTTTTGTACATTCACCACCTGTAACTAGATCAAGACATTTAGCAAATATTACTGCCGTTGATTTTTCTTTAGAATCGTCATCCAGTCGACCAAGTACTCCAGTTCAAATTTCCGATAATCCATTTTTTGAACCCGACCTCACAATTGAGAATCCGGAGAATATTCAGGAACGATTCGTAGATCCTGAACCACTAAACTTTCCTCCGGAATCAGCAATCATTCAAACAGAGATTGTTGAGGAACGAACCATTAAATCAGAATCCTCTAGTGATTCCGATTCAACAAATTCAATTATGGAGAATCTGGAACCTTTAAGTATGGAAGACCGAATGAGAGCTAAACGCACTGGCCAAGGTCACGCAATTACTCATCCAGACATTAATGCGCCAGATTATGAAATCAAAGGACAAATTCTACACATGGTGACTAATCAATGCCAATTTAGTGGTGCGCCGAAGGAAGATCCAAATGAACATCTACGTACCTTTAATAGGATCTGCACACTATTTAAAATCCGAGAAGTGGAGGATGAACAGATATATCTCATGTTATTTCCCTGGACTTTAAAGGGAGAAGCCAAAGATTGGTTGGAATCGTTACCTGAAGGGGCGATTGATACATGGGATGTTTTAGTTGAAAAATTTCTTAAACAATTCTTTCCTGCATCTAAAGCCGTAAGACTTCAAGTAGAAATTGTTACGTTTACACAGAAGCCGAATGAAACTCTATATGAGGCATGGACTAGATATGGAAAGTTATTAAGAGGATGTCCGCAACATGGTTTAGACACCTGTCAAATAGTACAAATATTCTACCAAGGATGCGACATCACTACAAGAAAAGACATAGATATAGCAGCTGGTGGTTCTATTATGAAGAAAACCGAAACTGATGCTTACAAAATTATTGATAACACTGCTTCCCACTCACATGAGTGGCACCAAGAAAAAGATATCGTTAGATCATCTAAAGCAGCTAGAGCCGATTCTAGCCATAACTTAGATTCCATTTCCGCAAAGATAGATGTTGTCGAGAGACGAATGGAAAAGATGACTAAAGATATTCACTCAATACGAATTAGTTGTGAGCAGTGTGGAGGACCACATTTGACAAAAGATTGTCTCAGTATTGAATTAACAATGGAACAAAGAGAGAATATTTCATACATAAACCAAAGGCCTGGAAATAATTATCAGAATAATTATCAACCGCCAAGACCGATTTACAATCAAAACCAGAATTATAACCGAAATATTCCATACAACAACCAACAAGGTCCTAGCAATCAACAAGTATCCAATAATACTTACAATCAGCAAAGACCTAATTTTCAAAACAAACCACCACAACAAACCGATGATAAAAAGCCGAATTTAGAAGATATGATGACGAAGCTAGTTGAAACTCAAACGCAATTTTTCACATCTCAGTAACAAACTAATGAACAAAATGCTCAAGCATTTAGAAATCAACAAGCTTCTATTCAAAATCTGAAACAAGAAGTAAGTAACCTAGCAAGGTTAATAGGTGAACGAAAACCGAGAAGTCTACCTAGTGATACAAATGCTAACCCCCGGAATGAAACAGCTAAAGCCATTACCACAAGAAGTGGTACAACACTTAAACCACCTGAAATACCTGCAACTTCTGATGAAGCTATTCCTACTCCACAAGAACCACAACCTGATCAAGATAAGGAAAAAGAACCGGTAGTTGAAAAGGTTAATGAAGATAACAAAGTTAAGGATAAACCTTATGTTAAACCATACCAACCACCACTTCCTTACCCGAGTAAAATGAAGAAAGAGAAACTTGAAGCCGAGCAATCCAAATTCTTGGATATGTTTAAACAGATAAATGTAAATCTTCCTTTCATTGATGTAAATTCAGGAATGCCTAGATATGCTAAATTCTTGAAAGATCTAATCTCAAATAGAAAGAAAATGGAAGAACTCTCGGCTGTTACTATGAATGCTAATTGTTCAGCAGTGCTGTTGAATAAGATACCAGAAAAACTATCTGATCCAGGAAGTTTCACAATTCCATGTTTTCTGGGTAGTCTTAGTTCAATAGAAGCATTGGCAGACTTAGGTGCTAGTATAAATCTAATGCCGTATTCACTATACGCTAAACTAGACCTTGGTGAATTGAAACCAACCAGAATAAGCATACAACTAGCCGATAGATCAATAAAATATCCTAGAGGGATAATGGAGAACATGCTAGTTAAAGTTGGTACTTTAGCATTTCCAGTAGATTTTGTTGTTCTGGACATGGAAGAAGACTCTCAAGTTCCTCTCATATTAGGAAGACCATTCTTAAACACGGCTAAAGCAATGATAGACGTGTTCGGTAAGAAATTGATCCTAAGTATAGAGGATGAGAGTGTTACCTTTTCAGTTGATAGAGCAATGCAACAACCACAATCTGCAGATGATACATGTTATTATATTCAAACTATAGATGCACATGCAGAATTATTAGAAGAATTTCCAGAATTACAAGGAACAGGAGAATGTTCTTTAGGAGAAGGTAATGAACCAATTGATGAAGCTGAAGTGTTAGCTACACTTATAGCTAATGGATATGAACCAACAACAGAAGAAATTCAAATGCTAAAAGAAGAAGACAGATATCGATACAAATCATCGATAGAAGAACCTCCGAAATTAGAGTTAAAGCCACTTCCAAACCATTTGGAATACGCTTATTTACATGGTGAATCTGAATTACCTGTAATAATATCGTCTTCTCTTACTGAAAATGAGAAATCACAACTCATTTCTGTGTTGAAAGCTCATAAACCAGCCATTGCATGGAAGATTCATGATATTAAATGAATAAGTCCTTCGTATTGCACACATAAAATCCTTATGGAAGAAGGTCATAAAACGTATGTGCAACACCAACGAAGACTAAATCCTAATATGCAAGATGTAGTTAAGAAAGAGATTATTAAACTGCTAGACGCAGGTCTAATTTATCCAATCTCTGATAGTCCATGGGTAAGCCCAGTTCAATGCGTGCCTAAGAAGGGTGGCATGACTGTCATTACAAATGAGAAAAATGAGCTTATTCCTACTAGGACTGTAACAGGATGGCGTATGTGTATTGATTATAGAAAATTAAATGACGCCACCAGAAAAGATCACTTTCCCTTACCTTTCATTGATCAAATGTTGGAAAGATTAGCCGGAAATAGTTACTATTGTTTTCTAGATGGATTTTCCGGATATTTTCAAATTCCAATAGCACCCGAAGACCAAGAGAAAACCACATTCACGTGCCCTTATGGTACTTTTGCTTACAAACGCATGCCATTTGGACTTTGCAACGCCCCTGCAACCTTTCAAAGGTGTATGATGGCAATTTTTCATGACATGATAGAAGAATGCATGGAAGTTTTCATGGATGACTTTTAAGTCTTCGGTGATACATTTGAATCATGTCTAGTTAATCTGGAACGATTGCTTATTAGATGCGAACGATCAAATCTAGTACTTAATTGGGAGAAATGCCATTTCATGGTTAAAGAAGGCATCGTTCTTGGACATAAAATTTCAAAAGAAGGAATTGAAGTGGATAGAGCTAAAGTAGATGTAATTTCTAAACTTCCACATCCCACAAATGTTAGAGGAGTTAGGAGTTTTCTAGGGCATGCCGGTTTTTACCGACGTTTCATAAAAGATTTTTCTAAAATTGCCACTCCTATGAATAAACTCCTAGAAAAGGATGCTCCATTCATCTTTTCAGATGAATGTATCAAATCTTTTAATATTCTTAAAGAAAAACTCACTAATGCGCCGATCATGATAACACCAAATTGGAATCTACCATTTGAACTAATGTGCGATGCAAGTGATTTTGCAATGGGAGCCGTTTTAGGACAAAGGATTGAAAAACGAGTTCAACCTATATATTATGCTAGTAAGATGTTACAAGGAGCACAAACGAACTATACAACTACTGAAAAAGAACTCCTTGCTATTGTCTTTGCTTTTGACAAATTTCGATCATATCTCGTTCTAGCAAAAACGGTGGTCTATACCGACCATTCTGCTCTTAGATACCTATTTTCAAAACAAGATGCTAAACCAAGATTAATCCGTTGGATCTTACTCTTACAAGAGTTTGATATTGAAATCCGAGATAAAAGAGGAGCAGAAAATCTCGCCGCTGATCATCTTTCTCGTCTTGAAAATCCCGAATTAGAAGTTCTAAATGAATCGGCCATACAAGACAACTTTCCTGATGAATATCTATTGAAGATAGATTATAAAGAAATTCCATGGTTTGCAGACTATGCAAACTACTTAGTTTGTGGATTCCTTGAAAAAGGATTATCGTACCAAAGACGAAAGAAATTCTTCAGTGATATAAAACACTATTTTTGGGAAGATCCACATTTGTTTAAAAGTTGTCCCGATGGAATAATACGCCGATGTGTATTTGGAGATGAAGCTAGTAAAATATTAAACCATTGTCACACAGGACCAACAGGAGGGCATTATGGGCCTCAACTAACAGCAAGAAAAGTTTATGATGCTGGATTCTATTGGCCTATAATTTACAAAGACGCACACCTTCTTTGCAAATCCTGTGATGCTTGTCAAAGGGCCGGAAAAATAAGTCAACGTGATGAAATGCCACAAAATGTCATCCAAGTATGTGAAGTATTTGACATTTGGGGTATTGACTTTATGGGTCCATTTCAAAAATCTCATAATAATCTATATATACTCGTAGCCATTGATTATGTATCTAAATGGGCGAAAGCACAAGCTCTCCCAACTAACGATGCACGAGTTGTAGTCAACTTTTTAAAACGTCTTTTTGCAAGGTTTGGAACACCGAAAGCTTTAATAAGTGATCGGGGAACTCATTTCTGTAATAATCAACTTGAGAAAGTTCTTAAAAGATATGGAGTAACTCATAAAATCTCCACCGCATATCATCCACAAACAAGTGGACAAGTTGAAAATACAAACCGAGCTTTAAAACGTATTCTAGAGAAAACCGTAGGATCAAATCCGAAGGAATGGTCCATTAAATTGGAGGATGCACTCTGGGCTTTTAGAACAGCCTACAAAACTCCAATTGGAACCACACCTTTTAGACTTGTTTATGGAAAAGCATGTCGTCTTCCAGTAGAAATTGAACACAAAGCATTTTGGCCTTTGAAGACATGTAATCTTGATATACATGAAGCTGGACGTCTACGATTAAGTCAACTAAACAAATTAGAAGAATTAAGACATGAAGCATACGAAAATTCGTTAATCTATAAAGAAAGAACGAAGAAATGGCATGATAAAAGAATCAGAAGTTCAAAAGAATTTAAGGAAGGAGACAGAGTTCTTCTTTTCAATTCACGATTCAAGCTATTTCCTGGAAAATTGAAATCAAGATGGTCTGGACCATTCATAGTCAAAAGAGTTTTCCCATACGGAACGATAGAATTAATAACTTCAAATGGGATTGAATTTAAAGTTAATGGTCACAGAGTTAAACACTACATACATGGTCCGATGGAAGTTGACAATGAAGTTAATCACAATTTCGATACCACAGCTAACTAAGTGTGGGGAGAATCAAGTCTTTAAAGGATAATATGTATTTCTGTTAGAGTTAGATTGTCTGTTTTCATGTAGTTCTCAAAAATGGAACCCGAATGGTCTTTCCCTAGTAGACCCTAAAGAACTAGTCTTCTCCCCCCATTCTGAATTTTTATTTTTTTTAGGTTTTTACAAAATGAAGACTGCCTGTGAACTAAACCATGGTCTAATGCTACACGCTTTGATCACTAAATGTAATAATGACACCCTACCGAGTGAAATAGTATCAGTAATCAGAGAAAGAATGGACGGAGTTAGAAAAGAATCCAGATGCGAAGATAATAAGTTACAATTTGGTAAAGGAAAATCAAAATCCGCAGCGAAAAGAAGAGCACGACACCTAGAAAGATGTCACAAATGCGGAAAATGGTCACATGGAGGTAAATGTTCAAATAATCAAACCTATTCAAACACCGAATTTGTTACTTTATGCAGAGATGGACCGTTCATATGTTTAGAAGAAAAGACGCTGAATGCTCGAGGTTACGCCTATGTAGCCATGGAAAACCAATTAAACCGACTATCTTATGAATGGGATAGATCGTATAACTAAGAAATCTAATTCACAGGTAAGTCTGTACAGTCTTTATTTTTATTTTTTATTTTTAACCTTTTGATAATAAACGCTAATTTTTTCGCTATAAAGTATTAAATTGGTATTGAATAACATTAGGTTTGGCGACCGAAATTATTGATATCATTCAAAAAACAATTTATTACATCACTGCGAAATTTAACGTTTATTCTTAAGGTATAAATATCTTTAATCAATCAACCCAAAATATTTCAAAAATTCGTCATGAGTTAAATTAGGTCTTGGAACTGAAATTACTTTACCGAAAAGAGGGGCGCATATTTTTGATAATATTTGATTGATTAAAGTGGGATAAAAAGCCAAAAAGATTTTTAATTTTATTTTTACCATGTTTTTAAAATTAATATATAAATCTTAAATTAATATTGTAAACTTTGTAAAATCAATATATTTAAAATTGTAAATATTTGAAAAATTAATATAAGTTTGGTGTGAATTTTTAATATTAATTTTGAATTTTATATTTAAGTTGTGTGAATTTTAAAAAAAACAAAAATTTACTTTATCTCATTAAGTTAAAAATATGATTTTTAAAATTCGTCGTAAGTTGAAGACTAGGTCTTTAAACTGAAATTGCTTTACCCAAGGGAGGAACGAGAACTTTTATTATCATTATTTTTAACCTTATTGAATTAAAGTATGCCAAAAACATTAAAAAAACCCAAAAATCTTAGCTTTTAAAACAATCGCTACAAAAAGACAAATTCTAAAATTTTGTCGAAGGACGGACTAGGACATCGATCCGAAACGACCTCGTCCTAAATAAAAAGGGAAACAAAATTTTAAAATTAATTACTTAATTGTTTTAATTAGTATAAGATATATATAAAAAAAAAAAAAAAAAACCAAACTCCACGACTCGCGAAGTTTGAAGGGTAATTCACCGCGACTCGCGGAGGTTACGAATTACAGAAAAAAAATATAAGAGCTGGAACAGCTCAGTCCCAACCCAAAAACAGAAAAATACTGCAAAAAAAACCTGCGCAAAAACACGAAAAAAACCCCCAAAAACACAATTTTTAACCGTTAATCATCAAATCTTTTACTAAAATCATGTTGAGAAGGATGCTATCAAGGAATTACTCAAGAAAAACGGTAAATTTCTACACCTAAACACCATTTAATTCGAAAATTAGTGTTCTTGAGCAATTTTTTCCCCAATTCGATTTTGATGCTTTTTAGTGTAATTATGCTTAAATTGTTTATGTATTATGCTTGTATAACCTAGATTGATGCTATTTAACATGATTAGAAGCCTTAAACTTCAAATTTTGAGTAATCTAGGGTTTGTGTTCTTGAGCAAATTTGGGGCTTTTTGATATAAACAGGTTATGGCCGATTTTTGTCATGAATTGTTGCTAAATTAAGTAGTGTAACATGTTTAGGTAGTTAAATGATCCAAACTTTGAGCCTAAACATGATTTTGAGAATTAAAGTGGACTTTTTCAAGTCTAAAATTCATGAACTTGATTTTTGAGAGATAATGCCATTTGAAACTTTTTTAATTGCTAGTAATGATTATTTTGACATGTTATTTGAGTTGAATGCTTATGAACTTGGCGAACATTTTCGTATATGCTTATTTGAAAAAGTGTAGATTTGATAAAAATGTGAAAATAAGCTTAAGTTTGATATAAATTGATCATGTCATTGTAATTATTTTGATTGATGATTTTGCTGACACTAATGCATATTTGGATGCACAAAAATTGTGTTTGATGTGTTTTGCAGACTGAAAGGGGTGAATCTTCATCCCAAGCTCGCAATGCTCCTGCTGAGAATGCGGAACAACAGGAGGTGGATAACTACTACAAGCAAGATATACCTCATCCAGTCATGACCTTTTCTGATATGCACTTGGAAGATTTGCACCCGAACCTGAGATTTGACAGACTTTGGATAGATTATCCAAAATACCAAAGGGGTTTGCATACTCTTCATTCTAAGGTTGTTGAGGTACCAAGGGTCATAGAATGGGGACCATTAGAAGCTGTAGAATTGGTCGGGCCAATTAGGGAATTACTTGTACAGAGGTATGGTAATTCTACTTTTAATGACTGGGTACGTTTATTCACCATGCGTAGACCTGTATATAAAGTATGGTGTGAAGAATTGTTGTGTAGTATAGAATTAAATGATCTGGTAGCTAGTTTAACCGATCGATCTTTTATTAGATTTTTGTTAGGAGGTTCGATGCGCCACATGTCTTTACTAGACATGGCTCAGGCTTTACGTATATATACGCCTGAGGAGTTAGCATCTGCCGATTGTAGAGGGTTGATACTAAATGGTAGAAAGATAGATGAAAATTTTGATACACACGGTGTGTGGAGTCAAATGACAAGCCATCACCGATTCAAAGGGGGAAATTACTCTTATTTGGATATAGATAGAGCTGAATTAAGAGTGATTCATAGGTTTTTAGCTAATTCGATTACACAAAGAGGTAAGAACAAGGAAAAGGTAAATGAACAGGATTTGTTTTACCATATGTGTATTCGAGACCCACAAAGCGCTGTAAGTATACCTTATTGTGTGGGTTATTATTTATCAGCTATGGTTAGGGGGATGAGACCGCATAGCATAATAGGAGGTGGTATTTTTATTACTTTGATTGCTGAATATCTCGGTGTGGATATAAGTCGGGGGGGATTATTAGTAGAAGAACCAGAACCCCGCGATACTATAGGTTTAAATGTATACCATGGTGCGAAAGTTTTGAAGAGGCGAAATAACGCCGCAGTACAATACCATGGTAGACATCCACAGGTTGAGAGAAACCAACAGCAAGGTAATGTAGGAGGGGGAAATGAGATGCAAGAAATGCAAAGGTTTATAGCTTCACAGGAGTACGAAAATGCTAGACAGAGAGCATTTGAAGATTGGCAAGTTCATCAGAACCAAATCATAGCTCATTGCCAACATATAGGTAGAAACTATATTCCTACACCAAAACCCATATTCCCTCCCTGGTCTATAGAGATGCAACCACCGTATCCTACGTATAACCCTGCCGAAGCATTTTATAGCACCTATGATTATGCTTGGAACCCCTATTGGTACCAGTATCATCCCTAGTCTACTTAGTTTTATTTATTTTGTAATTTGTAATATTGATACGTTTAATACTTATGTTAATATTGTAATAGTTTTTATAATTTTCTAACTTTTATTCTTAGATTTTAATAATTTTTGAATGTGGGGTAATATACCAAACTTCAAAAATATGTATATATGTTTGCAGTTTATCTTATGTACAAAACAGGGTAAAACAACGCATTTTCAAAGACTGGCATTAAGTTTAGCAAAAGCAACTAATTTTGAAGACAAGATGCAAAATATATGTGAAATAACAACAAGACGGAATGAACAAATGATGTGCACCATTTATCATTCAGCAAACAAACGCCAATATATTTGGAAACTTTGGTAAAAATTTAATCATTTTCACACAAATCACCCTCAATAATTTAAATTGTTACTGATTTCTTGCAAATGAGCGCATTGCAAGATCATCAAGTGTGAGAAGGGGTTAAATTCTTTTGGATTTTAAAATTTTTATCTTAAACACTGGGTTACCATTAAAAATACTAGTAAAGAAGTAGTTGTATTAGAATCTAGTGCTCTCTGATAATAAAGAACAGCCCTAGTCTTATATACTGACTACCCAATTCTAGTAAAATTTTTAAAAATTTTCAATTAAATGAACTCAAAATCATGTTTATACATATTTATGAACGATAAAACTAGGTTTTAACACCGAAATTATTGTAACCTCGGAAAGGACATAAATTGAGAATCAAACCAAAATGTTAAAATTCATTTAAAATGGAATAGAGGACGATAAAAAGGAAAATAAAAGCCAAGTGTGGGAAAATTTACTAAGTTATCTTAAACATATGTCACATATATCTGTAACAAATAACTGAAAATACTTTTGCTTTGGACTAAACTAAACTGTTTTACCCGATGAAAGAAAAGAAGAGATGGATCTACACGATGAATCAATTCCATCATTAAAAGGAAGTAAAGTCTTCCGAAAAAGAAACGCGCTTCTTGATTTAAGTCAGGAAGTTGTCGTCCAGACCAGCTGTAGGTTGACGAAAAATCCAGAAAAGTCATCACTAAAATCAGCAGGAAATCCACGGACCTCAGCATTAAACAGGGTCGCCAAGTGGTCAGATTTATCCTAACCATGAGAAGGATTTATCTCGTAAAATGGGGGGGCACCATGCAAATTAGCTGGATAAGACTAATGAATCAGATCTCCAGAAAGGATAATCTCCTTAAAGATTAAAAATCAGTTTTTAAGCCTGATATTACTCAATCCTTGAGATTGACCTTAAAGATTGAGAATTACAAACTCATGGAATTCAATGATATCTAAACTCGAGCTTGAACGAGAAAATATTTTGATAAAAATTACAAACCGATTTGTTTTCTGAAAACCCTATTTTCAATGCGTTCATTACCATTGAACGTAAAATCCTAGGAATTCACCTGGAATTTATTAGGTCACCTGAACCAAATCGGGTGTCAACCGTAAGAACGGTGGTTGCATAGTGGTCAAAGACAGGACCTTGGCCCAGACCGAAAAATTATAAGGGTGAGCTTTACTATTGCTCCTACAAAGGATAGTAATTGCGTCCGACACGTTATAGACCATAATTAAAAGCATGTCAGGGGACATTGCCTTAACAGTTGCTTGTTCAACGCTTTCCTTTACAACCGGACGGTAGTTTACCGAAAGGTAATATACGGGACAAGTAAACTGGACGTGTTGCTTTCCAAATACAAGGTTAGCAAGTGGGTGACACAAAACCGCAAGTTTTGAGCTAAAATTTTCAAATCTGAAACCCACCAAACCCACAAAAATATTTTGCAAACACCGGTAAAGGGTTATTCCGGAAAACTTATCTAGGGTAAAAACTAGATTTAATTTTCAAAAGATTAAATGTTTTCATAAAGATCCAATTTCCTTAATGGATCTAAATTTTTATAGTCATGTGGGACTGTAAACCATATCGTTACTACCATTGTTTATACCGCCGTATAGAAATCACTGATGTACAAAGTGTGAAGAATAAAGAAGTGATTCTAGTATTTCAAGACGATATTGCTTGAGGACAAGCAACGCTTAAGTGTGAGAATATTTGATAATGCTAAAAACGAACATATATTTCATAGCATTATTCCTCAAGAAAGACAAGCTTTTAGTTGCAATTGTTCTATTTACAAGTGATATTCGTTTAAATAATAAAAGGTGAAGACAAAAGACAGATTCGACGAATTGAAGACGCAAACGACCAAAAAGCTCAAAAGTACAAAAGACAATCAAAGAGGTTCCAATTATTGATAAGAAACGTCTCGAAATTACAAGAGTACAAGATTCAAAACGCAAAGTACAAGATATTAAATTGTACGCAAGGACGTTCGAAAATCCGAAACCGGGACATGAGTCAACTCTCAACGCTCGACGCAACGGACTAAAAATTACAAGTTAACTATGCACATAAATATAATATAATATTTAAATAATTCTTATAATTATTTATATATTATATAAATAAATAAAAACCGTCGGCAAGAAAGACTCCAAATTGTGTGAGCTGTATTTACAAACTCCGCGACTTGCGGAGTTTGAAGGCAAAAAATGCCGCGAGTCGCGGAGGCCCAAAGTTTGAAACTCCCTATAAAGCCAATCGAATTCTGATCATTTTTCATCATCCTTTTTCTTCTTCTCTCAAAAACGTATTATATATATAATTTATATTTTAATTTTAATTTTAATTTTAAATTCTAATAATAAGGGTATGTTAGCGAATATTGTAAGGGTGTAAGTCGAAATTCTGTCCGTGTAACGCTACGCTATTTTTAATCATTGTAAGTTATGTTCAACCTTTTTAATTTAATGTCTCGTAGCTAAGTTATTATTATGCTTATTTAATCCGAAGTAATCATGATGTTGGGCTAATTACTAAAATTGGGTAGTTGGGCTTTGTACCATAATTGGGGTTTGGACAAAAGAACGACACTTGTGGAAATTAGACTATGGGCTATTAATGGGCTTTATATTTGTTTAACTAAATGATAGTTTGTTAATGTTAATATAAAGATTTACAATTGGGCGTCCCTATAAATTACCATATACACTCGATCGGACACGATGGGCGGGGTATTTATATGTACGAATAATCGTTCATTTAACCGGACACGGGAATGGATTAATAGCCACTAGAATAATTAAAACAGGGGTGAAATTATGTACAAGGACACTTGGTATAATTGATAACAAAATATTAAAACCTTGGATTACACTCAGTCGACATCCTGGTGTAATTATTAAACAAAGTATTAAAATCTTGTTACAGTTTAAGTCCCCAATTAGTTGGAATATTTAACTTCGGGTATAAGGATAATTTGACGAGGACACTCGCACTTTATATTTATGACTGATGGACTGTTATGGACAAAAACCAGACGGACATACTAAATAATCCAGGACAAAGGACAATTAACCCATGGGCATAAAACTAAAATCAACACGTCAAACATCATGATTACGGAAGTTTAAATAAGCATAATTCTTTTATTTCATATTTTATTTCCTTTATTTTATATTTAATTGCACTTCTAATTATCGCATTTTTATTGTTATTGTATTTAATTGCATTTTTAATTATCGTACTTTTTAATTATCGCAAGTTTATTTTATCGCACTTTTATTATTCGCAATTTCATTATCGTTATTTACTTTACGCTTTAAAATAAGTCTTGTATTTATTATTTTACATTTGGTTTTAACTGCGACTAAAGTTTTAAAATCGACAAACCGGTTATTAAACGGTAAAAACCCCCCTTTATAATAATAATATTACTTATATATATATATTTGTATTTTTATAAAAGTAAACTAATATAGCGTTAAGCTTTGTTTAAAGATTTTCCCTGTGGAACGAACCGGACTTACTAAAAACTACACTACTGTACGATTAGGTACACTGCCTATAAGTGTTGTAGCAAGGTTTAAGTATATCCATTCTCTAAATAAATAAATATCTTGTGTAAAATTGTATAGTACTTAATAGTATTTTCTTGTAACATTTAATAGTATTTCCTAGTAAATATATAACTATTTTGTACCCCTTTGCTAAAACATCAGGATTTAAGGGTAAATTGAGTTTAACTCTCCGGTCCGGAGTACCGTGAATAACCCCTTGCGAGATGATGATCTCAACAGGGGTGGTTTAACATGAGACCCACCATCAGCGGGTGGTCCGGTCATTGATGGCTCGCACTATGTGGTAGGATTTATGTTCGAGGAACATTACCTATATATCAAGAATGTCTAGTGTAATGCTATCAGTCCGGTAGCGCGGTATATTTGCGCTATTGCGCTGCTGTTCATAAAACGTGTGTGTGAAGGTGGAAAAATCCAGATCCTTCGTTCTGTGGATGAAGTCTTGTATTTATAGGATAACCTTTCTTGTCTTCTATTGTCACGTAATGAGACTAAACAGATCGTGGCCTGCAAATAGTACGTCCTCAGGCGAGCTGGTGCGACAAAAGTAAAAAGTGTTCTTGTCGGCTCTGATTCTTGTCTGCCAGGTGTCCTCTGCCAGAAACAACATCGCCCGTCATGTGGCCGCTACCTATGCGCGCTTATAGGACTAGCGCGATGGTAATAAGTATAGCGCTCCAGGCCTTGGCGCGCTCTAGTAATTCCTAGTGGCGATGCTGTTTGATACGATACACGAGCTGATCGGGTATGCGTATCATTAAGTCCCCCCAGTTCAATGGTATGCGCAGTCGCGACGCATGCCGTTGAACTCAACTTGTAGCTATCGTTCAATGGTGTGCGTACGTGCGGCGCGTGGCGTTGAACTCAACTCGTAACTGTCGTTCAATGGTGCGCGTAGGTGCGGCGCGTGGCGTTGAACTCAACTCGTAACTATCATTCAATGGTGCACGTAGGTGTGGTGTGTGGTGTTGAACTCAACTCGTAACTGTCGTTCAATGGTGCGCGTAGGTGCGGCGCGTGGCATTGAACTCAACTCGTAACTGTCGTTCAATGGTGCGCGTAGGTGCGGCGCGTGGCGTTGAACTCAACTCGTAACTGTCGTTCAACGGTGCGTGTAGGTGCGGCGCGTGGCGTTGAACTCAACTCGTAACTGTCGTTCAATGGTGCATGTAGGTGCAGAGCGTGGCGTTGAACTCAACTCGTAACTGTCGTTCAATGGTGCATGTAGGTGCAGAGCGTGGCGTTGAACTCAACTCGTAACTGTTGTTTAACTACTTTTTACTGCGCGCCGCCATCTTATTCTTTTTTTATATTTAAAAAGTATTTTGTCCTGTTGCATTAAATGCAGGAAAACCGAAGCGAAGGTTTGTCAGATGCTACAGTTGTATTCCCGCCGATTTCGCCGCCTTTTGTTTCCTCGTACTCTTCCCTTTCCATCTTTCGATACGTGGCTCAATCTCCGCCCTTGATATTTTAACCGCCCATTTTCAACTTCCCTTAGGGCCTCTTCCATGTTTTTACTCTCCTATAAATACTTCATAATCATCTCTCTCAATTTTTTACTTCATCTCAGCTCTTCATTCTCGTGCAAATCTTATCGGCTTTCTACTTCGACCTCGTCTATTAGCTTTTTCAGGTTAGCACCCACTTAGTCTCTCTTCTTATGATTCTTTGATTTATTTGTTAATAGATGGCCTCGTCTTCCTCTACTGCTGAGCCTCCGAATTGTGAGGTGATCAAGTCGGTTATGACTCGGCGCAAAGTCGGGCAGTTAGTGGAGTGGTATCCACCTTTGGCTGATTTGAATCCTGTAGCGCCCCTGGCTGGTCAGCGCGCTAGTGATGTTATCGACGGTAAGGTTACCGTATATAGGCAGGTCATGTTGGATGGGAATGTGCGCTATCCTCCCACTTCTTTCTTTATGGAGGTTCTTAGTCACTTCAATGTTGGCATCGGGCAGCTGCACCCTTATAGCGCATGTCACGTTATTCTTTTTGAGATGATTTTCCAGCACTATCAATTTCCTCCATCGCTAAACTTGTTTAAGAACGTCTTTTCATGTCGTAAGAATCAACAGAGCTGGTATTCTTTCAATGACAGGATTTTGTTTGTACAGCGCACGAAAGCTGGGGTGCGCAGGAGGTGGAAGAATTCGTTCTTTTTTATCGACGATTCATTTATCCCGCTTGCATATAGAAATATCTGCGCGTGGCATACTGGTGCTATCAGCGCGGAGTTAAATGTTAGGCCTCCCCTTTCCCCTGATGAGCAGCAGAGACTTGTTCATTTTTATAACCGCGAACTCCTTATCCGTCCATATAGCTCCAATATTTTAAGGGTTGCTAATATGTGTCCCTATCCGCCTGCCATGCCAGTTATCTTAGACGTCGATGATAATGGTGAAATGTCCCATTCATATTGATTATAAACGTTCCATATTAATTGATTTCGTTGCGAGGTTTTGACCTCTATATGAGACGTTTTTCAAAGACTGCATTCATTTTTTAAAATAACCATAACCTTTATTTTATCAATAAAGGTTTCAAAAGCATTACGTAGATTATCAAATAATGATAATCTAAAATATACTGTTTACACACGACCATTACATAATGGTTTACAATAGAAATATATTACATCGACATATGTTTCTTGAATGCAGTTTTTACATAATATCATACAAACATGGACTCCAAATCTTGTCCTTATTTTAGTATGCAACAGCGAAAGCTCTTAATATTCACCTGAGAATAAACATGCTTTAAACGTCAACAAAAATGTTGGTGAGTTATAGGTTTAACCTATATATATCAAATCGTAACAATAGACCACAAGATTTCATATTTCAATATACATCCCATACATAGAGATAAAAATCATTCATATGGTGAATACCTGGTAACCGACATTAACAAGATGCATATATAAGAATATCCCCATCATTCCGGGACACCCTTCGAATATGATATAAATTTCGAAGTACTAAAGCATCCGGTACTTTGGATGGGGTTTGTTAGGCCCAATAGATCTATCTTTAGGATTCGCGTCAATTAGGGTGTCTGTTCCCTAATTCTTAGATTACCAGACTTAATAAAAAGGGGCATATTCGATTTTGATCATTCACCCATATAATGTAGTTTCACGTACTTGTGTCTATTTTGTAAATCATTTATAAAACCTGCATGTATTCTCATCCTAAAAATATTAGATTTTAAAAGTGGGACTATAACTCACTTTCACAGATTTTTACTTCGTCGGGAAGTAAGACTTGGCCACTGGTCGATTCACGAACCTATAACAAATATGTACATATATATCAAAGTATATTCAAAATATATTTACAACACTTTTAATACATTTTGATGTTTTAAGTTTATTAAGTCAGCTGTCCTCGTTAGTAACCTACAACTACTTGTTCAACGTTAGATGTACAGAAAAAATTGATATATATTATCTTGAATCAATCAACGACCCAGTGTATACACGTCTCAGGCTAGATCACAACTCAAAGTATATATATTTTTAGAATCAACCTCAACCCTGTATAGCTAACTCTCACATTACTGCATATAGAGTGTCTATGGTTGTTCCAAATAATATATACACATGGGTAGATATGATATGTCAAAGCATTTGCATACGTGTCTATGGTATCCCAAGATTAAATAATATATTAGAATACATGTATAATACAATATAAGTTAGCTAGGATATGATTAATATAGATTTGTTACCAATTTTCACGTTGCTACAAGAAGAAAAATTATCCAATCTTGTTTTACCCATAACTT
Source organism: Rutidosis leptorrhynchoides (assembly GCF_046630445.1). NCBI lineage: Eukaryota > Viridiplantae > Streptophyta > Magnoliopsida > Asterales > Asteraceae > Rutidosis > Rutidosis leptorrhynchoides. The sequence goes on along the minus strand of NC_092335.1, from coordinate 566,705,113 downwards.
CTTCATTTTAAATCGGTTTTAAGTGAATCAAATTGCTATGGTTTCATATTGAACTCAATTTTATGAATCTAAACATAAAAAGTATAGGTTTATATTCGGAAATATAAGTTACAAGTCATTTTTGTAAAGGTAGTCATTTCAGTCGAAAGAACGACGTCTAGATGACCATTTTAGAAAACATACTTCCACTTTGAGTTTAACCATAATTTTTGGATATAGTTTCATGTTCATAAGAAAAATCATTTTCCCAGAAGAACAACTTTTAAATCAAAGTTTATCATAGTTTTTAATTAACTAACCCAAAACAGCTCGCGGTGTTACTACGACGGCGTATGTCCGGTTTTACAGTGTTCTTCGTGTTTCCAGGTTTTAAATCATTAAGTTAGCATATCATATAGATATAGAACATGTGTTTAGTTTATTTTAAAAGTCAAGTTAGAAGGATTAACTTTTGTTTGCGAACAAGTTTAGAATTAACTAAACTATGTTCTAGTGATTACAAGTTTAAACCTTAGAATAAGATAGCTTTATATGTATGAATCAAATGATGTTATGAACATCATCACTACCTCAAGTTTTCTGGATAAAGCTACTAGAAATGAGAAAAATGGATCTAGCTTCAAAGGATCCTTGGATGGCTTGAAAGTTCTTGAAGCAGAATCATGACACGAAAACAAGTTCAAGTAAGATTTCCACTCGAAATAAGATTGTTATAGTTATAGAAATTGAATCAAAGTTTGAATATGAGTATTACCTTGTATTAGAAAGATATATTACTGTAAATAATAAATATTTCTTGAGATTGGATGATCAATCTACAAGATTGGAAGTAAGCTAGCAAAGTTGGAAGTATTCTTGATTTTGATGAAACTAGAACTTGTAGAATTTATGAAGAACACTTAGAACTTGAAGATAGAACTTGAGAGAGATTAATTAGATGAAGAAAATTGAAGAATTAAAGTGTTTGTAGGTGTTTTTGGTCGTTGGTATATGGATTAGATATAAAGGATGTGTAATTTTGTTTACATGTAAATAAGTCATGAATGATTACTCATATTTTTGTAATTTTATGAGATATTTCATGCTAGTTGCCAAATGATGGTTCCCACATGTGTTAGGTGACTCACATGGGCTACTAAGATCTGATCATTGGAGTGTATATACCAATAGTACATACATCTAAAAGCTGTGTATTGTACGAGTACGAATACGGGTGCATACGAGTAGAATTGTTGATGAAACTGAACGAGGATGTAATTGTAAGCATTTTTGTTAAGTAGAAGTATTTTGATAAGTTTCTTGAAGTCTTTCAAAAGTGTATGAATACATATTAAAACACTACATGTATATACATTTTAACTGAGTCGTTAAGTCATCGTTAGTCGTTACATGTAAGTGTTGTTTTGAAACCTTTAGGTTAACGATCTTGTTAAATGTTGTTAACCCATTGTTTATTAAATCAAATGAGATGTTAAATTATTACATTATCATGATATCATGATGTATTAATATATCTTAATATGATATATATACATTAAATGTCATTACAACGATAATCGTTACATATATGTCTCGTTTCAAAATCATTAAGTTAGTAGTCTTGTTTTTACATATGAAGTTCATTGATAATATACTTAATGATATGTTTACTTATCATAATATCATGTTAACTATATATATATATATATCCATATATATGTCATCATATAGTTTTTACAAGTTTTAACGTTCGTGAATCGCCGGTCAACTTGGGTGGTCAATTGTCTATATGAAACCTATTTCAATTAATCAAGTCTTAACAAGTTTGATTGCTTAACATGTTGCAAACATTTAATCATGTAAATATCAATTTCATTTTATATATAAAAACATGGAAAAGTTCGGGTCACTACAGTACCTACCAGTTAAATAAATTTAGTCCCGAAATTTTAAGCTGTTGAAAGTGTTGACGAATCTTCAGGAAATAGATGCGGGTATTTCTTCTTCATCTGATCTTCATGCTCCCAGGTGAACTCGGGTCCTCTACGAGTATTCCATCGAACCTTAACAATCGGTATCTTGTTTTGTTTAAGTCTCTTAACCTCACGATCCATTATTTCGACGGGTTCTTCAATGAATTGAAGTTTTTCATTGATTTGGATTTCGTCCAACGGAATAGTGAGATCTTCTTTAGCAAAACATTTCTTCAAATTCGAGACGTGGAAAGTGTTATGTACATTCACAAGTTGTTGAGGTAACTCAAGTCGGTAAGCTACTGGTCCGACACGATCAATAATCTTGAATGGTCCAATATACCTTGGATTTAATTTCCCCCATTTACCAAATCGAACAACACCTTTCCAAGGTGCAACCTTAAGCATGACCATTTCTCCAATTTCAAATTCTATGTCTTTTCTTTTAATGTCGGCGTAGCTTTTTTGTCGACTTTGGACGGTTTTCAACCGTTGTTGAATTTGGATGATCTTCTCGGTAGTTTCTTGTATTATCTCCGAACTCGTAATCTGTCTATCCCCCACTTTACTCCAACAAATCGGAGACATGCACTTTCTACCATAAAGTGCTTCAAACGGCGCCATCTCAATGCTTGAATGATAGCTGTTGTTGTAGGAAAATTCTGCTAACGGTAGATGTCGATCCCAACTGTTTCTGAAATCAATAACACATGCTCATAGCATGTCTTCAAGCGTTTGTATCGTCCTTTCGCTCTGCCCATCAGTTTGTGGATGATAGGCAGTACTCATGTCTAGACGAGTTCCTAATGCTTGCTGTAATGTCTGCCAGAATCTTGAAATAAATATGCCATCCCTATCAGAGATAATAGAGATTGGTATTCCATGTCTGAAGACGACTTCCTTCAAATACAGTTGTGCTAACTTCTCCATCTTGTCATCTTCTCTTATTAGCATAAAGTGTGCTGACTTGGTGAGACGATCAACTATTACCCAAATAGTATCATAACCACTTGCAGTCCTTGGCAATTTAGTAATGAAATCCATGGTAATGTTTTCCCATTTCCATTTTGGGATTTCAGGTTGTTGTAGTAGACCTGATGGTTTCTGATGTTCAGCTTTGACCTTAGAACACGTTGATATGTCGCGAGGTGTATATAAAATAGCTATTAATTTTAGCAGGAAATACTATTAAATACGATACAATTTTACACAAGATATTTATTTATTTATAGAATGGATATACTTAAACCTTGCTACAACACTTATAGGCAGTGTACCTAATCGTACAGTAGTGTAGTTTTTAGTAAGTCCGGTTCGTTCCACAGGGAAAATCTTTAAACAAAGCTTAACGCTATATTAGTTTACTTTTATAAAAATACAAATATATATATATAAGTAATATTATTATTATAAAGGGGGGTTTTTACCGTTTAATGACCGGTTTGTCGATTTTAAAACTTTAGTCGCAGTTAAAACCAAAAATAATAAATAAAACAAGACTTAATTTAAAGCGTAAAGTAAATAACGATAATGAAATTGCGAATAATAAAAGTTCGATAAAATAAACTTGCGATAATTAAAAAGTACGATAATTAAAAGTGCAATTAAATACAATAACAATAAAAATGCGATAATTAGAAGTGCAATTAAATATAAAATAAAGGAAATTAAATATGAAATAAAAGAATTATGCTTATTTAAACTTCCGTAACCATGATGTTTGACGTGTTGATTTTTAGTTTATTCCCATGGGTTAATTGTCCTTTGTCCTGGATTATTTAATATGTCCGTCTGGTTTTTGTCCATAACAGTCCATCAATCATAAATATAAAGTGCGAGTGTCCTCGTCAAATTATCCTTATACCCGAAGTTAAATATTCCAACTAATTGGGGACTTAAACTGTAACAAGATTTTAATACTTTGTTTAATAATTACACTAGGATATCGACTGAGTGTAACCCAAGGTTTTAATATTTTGTAATCAATTATGCCAAGTGTCCTTTTACATAATTTCACCCCTGTTTTAATTATTCTAGTGGCTATTAATCCATTCCCGTGTCCGGTTAAATGAACGATTATTCGTACATATAAATACCCCGCCCATCGTGTCCGATCGAGTGTATATGGTAATTTATAGGGACCCCCAATTGTAAATCTTTATATAAACATTAACAAACTATCATTTAGTTAAACAAATATAAAGCCCATTAATAGCCCATAGTCTAATTTCCACAAGTGTCGTTCTTTTGTCCAAACCCCAATTATGGTACAAAGCCCAATTAACCAATTTTAGTAATTAGCCCAACATCATGATTACTTCGGATTAAATAAGCATAATAATAACTTAGCTACGAGACATTAAATTAAAAAGGTTGAACATAACTTACAATGATTAAAAATAGCGTAGCGTTACACGGACAGAATTTCGACTTACACCCTTACAACATTTGCTAACATACCCTTATTATTAGGATTAAAATTAAAATTAAAATTAAAATATAAATTATAAATATAAATATTACGATATAGATAGAGAGATGGATATATGATTGATGAAAAATGATCAGAATTCGGTTGGCTTTATAGGGAATTGCAGAATTTGGGGCTCCGCGACTCGAGGCCCTTTTTGCCTTCAAACTCCGCGAGTCGCGGAGTTTGTAAATACAGCTCACACAATTTGGAGTCTTTCTTGCCGACGGTTTTTATTTATTTATATAATATATAAATAATTATAAGAATTATTTAAATATTATATTATATTTATGTGCATAGTTAACTTGTAATTTTTAGTCCGTTGCGTCGAGCGTTGAGAGTTGACTCATGTCCCGGTTCCGGATTTTCGAACGTCCTTGCGTACAATTTAATATCTTGTACTTTTGCGTTTTGAATCTTGTACTCTTGTAATTTCGAGACGTTTCTTATCAATAATTGGAACCTCTTTGATTGTCTTTTGTACTTTTGAGCTTTTTGGTCGTTTGCGTCTTCAATTCGTCGAATCTGTCTTTTGTCTTCACCTTTTATTATTTAAACGAATATCACTTTTAAATAGAACAATTGCAACTAAAAGCTTGTCTTTCTTGAGGAATAATGCTATGAAATATATGTTCGTTTTTAGCATTATCAAATATTCCCACACTTGAGCGTTGCTTGTCCTCAAGCAATATCATCTTGAAATACTAGAATCACTTCTTTATTCTTCACACTTTGTACATCAGTGATTTCTATACGTCGGTATAAACAATGGTAGTAACGATATGGTTTACATTCCCACATGACTATAAAAATTTAGATCCATTAAGGAAATTGGATCTTTATGAAAACATTTGATCTTTTGAAAATTAAATCTAATTTTTACCCTAGATCAATTTTCCGGAATAACCCTTTACCGGTGTTTTCAAAATATTTTTGTAGGTTTCAGATTTGAAAATTTTAGCTCAAAACTTGCGATTTTGTGTCACCCACTTGCTAACCTTGTATTTGGAAAGCAACACGTCCAGTTTACTTGTCCCGTATATTACCTTTCGGTAAACTACCGTCCGGTTGTAAAGGAAAGCGTTGAACAAGCAACTGTTAAGGCAATGTCCCCTGACATGCTTTTAATTATGGTCTATAACATGTCGGACGCAATTACTATCCTTGGTAGGAGCATTAGTAAAGCTCACCCTTATAATTTTTCGGTCTGGCACAAGGTCCTGTCTTTGACTACTATGCAACCACCGTTCTTACGGTTGACACCCGATTTAGTTCAGGTGACCTAATGAATTCCAGGTGAATTCCTAGGATTTTACGTTCAATGGTAATGAACGCATTGAAAATAGGGTTTTCAGAAAACAAATCGGTTTGTAGTTTTGATCAAAATATTTTCTCGTTCAAGCTCGAGTTTAGATATCATTGAATTCCATGAGTTTGTAATTCTCAATCTTTAAGGTCAATCTCAAGGATTGAGTAATATCAGGCTTAAAAGCTGATTTTTGATCTTTTAAGGAGATTATCCTTTCTGGGGATCTGATTCATTAGACTTATCCATCTAATTTGCATGGTGCCCCCCCATTTTACGAGATAAATCCTTCTCATGGTTAGGATAAATCTGACCACTTGGCGACCCTGTTTGATGCTGAGGTCCGTGGATTTCCTGCTGATTTTAGAGATGACTTTTCTAGATTTTTCGTCAACCTACAACTGGTCTGGACGACAACTTCTTGACCTAAATCAAGACGCGCGTTTCTTTTTCGGAAGACTTTACTTTCTTTTAATGATGGAATTGATTCATCGTGTAGATCCATCTTTCTTAAAGTAAATCGGGTAAAACTTTTTAGTTTAGTCCAAAGCAAAAGTATTTTCAGTTATTTGTACAAAAATATGTGATATATGTTTTGAATAACTTGGAGAATTTTCCCACACTTGGCTTTTATTTTCCTTTTTATTGTCCTCTATTCCATTTTAAATGAATTTTAACATTTTGGTTTGTTTCTCAATTTATGTTCTTTCCGAGGTTACAATAATTTCGGTGTTAAAACCTAGTTTTATCGTTCATAAATATGTATAAACATGATTTTGAGTTCATTTAATTGAAAATTTTGAAAATTTTTACTAGAATTGGGTAGTCAGTATATAAGACTAGGGCCGTTCTTTATTATCAGAGAGCACTAGATTCTAATACAACTACTGCTTTACTAGTATTTTTAATGGTAACCTAGTGTTTAAGATAAAAATTTTAAAATCCGAAAGAATTTAACCCCTTCCCACACTTAAGATCTTGCAATGCCCTCATTTGCAAGAAATCAGTAACAATTTAAATTATTAAGGGTGATTTGTGTGAAAATGATTAAATTTTTACTAAAGTTTCCAAATATATTGGCGTTTGTTTGCTGAATGATAAATGGTGCACATCATTTGTTCATTCCGTCTTGTTGTTATTTCACATATATTTTGCATCTTGTCGTCAAAATTAGTTGCTTTTGCTGAACTTAATGCCAGTCTTTGAAAATGCATTGTTTTACCCTGTTGTGTACATAAGATAAACTGCAAACATATATACATATTTTTGAAGTTTGGTATTTTACCCCACATTCAAAAATTATTAAAATCTAAGAATAAAAGTTAGAAAATTATAAAAACTATTACAATATTAACATAAGTATTAAACGTATCAACATTACAAATTACAAAATAAATAAAACTAAGTAGACTAGGGATGATACTGATACCAATAGGGGTTCCAAGCATAACCATAGGTGCTATAGAATGCTTCGGCAGGGTTATACGTAGGATACGGTGGTTGCATCTCTATAGACCAGGGAGGGAATATGGGTTTTGGTGTAGGAATATAGTTTCTACCTATATGTTGGCAATGAGCTATGATTTGGTTTTGATGAACTTGCCAATCTTCAAATGCTCTCTGTCTAGCATTTTCGTACTCCTGTAAAGCTATAAACCTTTGCATTTCTTGCATTTCATTTCCCCCTCCTACATTACCTTGCTGTTGGTTTCTCTCAACCTGTGGATGTCTACCATGGTATTGTACTGCGGCGTTATTTCGCCCCTTCAAAACTTTCGCACCATGGTATACATTTAAACCTATTGTATCGCGGGGTTCTGGTTCTTCGACTAATAATCCCCCCCGACTTATATCCACACCGAGATATTCAGCAATCAAAGTAATAAAAATACCACCTCCTATTATGATATGCGGTCTCATCTCCCTAACCATAGCTGATAAATAATAACCCACACAATAAGGTATACTTACAGCGCTTTGTGGGTCTCGAATACACATATGGTAAAACAAATCCTGTTCATTTACCTTTTCCTTGTTCTTACCTCTTTGTGTAATCGAATTAGCTAAAAACCTATGAATTACTCTTAATTCAGCTCTATCTATATCCAAATAAGAGTAATTTCCCCCTTTAAATCGGTGATGGCTTGTCATTTGACTCCATACACCGTGTGTATCAAAATTTTCATCTATCTTTCTACCATTTAGTATCAACCCTCTATAATCGGCAGATGCTAACTCCTCAGGTGTATATATACGTAAAGCCTGAGCCATGTCTAGTAAAGACATGTGGCGCATCGAACCTCCTAACAAAAATCTAATAAAAGATCGATCGGTTAAACTAGCTACCCGATCATTTAATTCTATACTGCACAACAATTCTTCACACCATACTTTATATACAGGTCTACGCATGGTGAATAAACGTACCCAGTCGTTAAAAGTGGAATTACCATACCTCTGTACAAGTAATTCCCTAATTGGCCCGGCCAATTCTACAGCTTCTAAGGGTCCCCATTCTATGACCCTAGGTACCTCAACAACTTTGGAATGAAGAGTATGCAAACCCCTTTGATATTTTGGATAATCTATCCAAAGTCTGTCAAATCTCAGGTTCGGGTGCAAATCTTCCAAGTGCATATCAGAAAATGTCATGACTGGATGAGGTATATCTTGCTTATAGTAGTTATCCACCTCCTGTTGTTCCGCATTATCAGCAGGAGCATTGCGAGCTTGGGATGAAGATTCACCCCTTTCAGTCTGCAAAACACATCAAACACAATTTTTGTGCATCCAAATATGCATTAGTGTCAGCAAAATCATCAATCAAAATAATTACAATGACATGATCAATTTATATCAAACTTAAGCTCATTTTCACATTTTTTCAAATCTACACTTTTTCAAATAAGCATATACGAAAATGTTCGCCAAGTTCATAAGCATTCAACTCAAATAACATGTCAAAATAATCATTACTAGCAATTAAACAAGTTTCAAATGGCATTATCTCTCAAAAATCAAGTTCATAAATTTTAGACTTGAAAAAGTCCACTTTAATTCTCAAAATCATGTTTAGGCTTAAAGTTTAGATCATTTAACTACCTAGACATGTTACACTACTTAATTTAGCAACAATTCATGACAAAAATCGGCCATAACCTGTTTATATCAAAAAGCCCCAAATTTGCTCAAGAACACAAACCCTAGATTACTCAAAATTTGAAGTTTAAGGCTTCTAATCATGTTAAATAGCATCAATCTAGGTTATACAAGCATAATACATAAACAATTTAAGTATAATTACACTAAAAAGCATCAAAATCAAATTGGGGAAAAAATTGCTCAAGAACACTAATTTTCGGATTAAATGGTGTTTAGGTGTAGAAATTTACCGTTTTTCTTGAGTAATTCCTTGATAGCATCCTTCTTAACATGATTTTAGTAAAAGATTTGATGATTAACGGTTAAAAATTGTGATTTTGGGGGGTTTTTTTTCGTGTATTTTCGGGTTTTTTCGGCTGTTCTTCGCTGTGTTTTCCTTGTGGTGTGTGGACTGAGCTGTTTAGCTCGATTTTAATTTTTCTGTATTTTGGTCCTCCCGCGAGTCGTGGGGTTTAAGCCTTCAAACTCCGCGAGTCGCGGAGTTTAGTTTTTTTTTTTTTTTTTTTTTTTTTTTAACATCTTATACTAATTAAAACAATTAAGTAATTAATTTTAAAATTTTGTTTCCCTTGTTATTTTGGACGAGGTCGTTTCAGATCGATGTCCTAGTCCGTCCTTCGACAAAATTTTAAAATTTGTCTTTTTATAGCGATTGTTTTAAAAGCTAAGATTTTTTTGGGTTTTTTTTTAATGTTTTTGGCATACTTTAATTCAATAAGATTAAAAATAATGATAATAAAAGTTCTCGTCCCTCCCTTGGGTAAAGCAATTTCGGTTCAACGACCTAGTCTTCAACTTACGACGAATTTTAAAAATCATATTTTTAACTTAATGAGATAAAGTAAATTTTTGTTTTTAAATTCACACAATTTAAATATAAAATTCAAAATTAATATTAAAAATTCACACCAAACTTACAATTTAAAATGCATAAAATTAAAATTCATTTTTCAAAAATTAAAAATTCACACCAAACTTAATTTAAAAATTCATATTATAAATTCACACCAAACTTATATTAATTTTTTTAAATATTTACAATTTTAAATATATTGTTTTTACAAAGTTTACAATATTAATTTAAGATTTATATATTAATTTTAAAAACATGGTAAAAATAAAATTAAAATTTTTTTTGGCTTTTTATCCCACTTTAATCAATCAAATATTATCAAAAATATGCGCCCCTCTTTTCGGTAAAGTAATTTCGGTTCCAAGACCTAATTTAACTCATGACGAATTTTTGAAATATTTTGGGTTGATTGATTAAAGATATTTATACCTTAAGAATAAACGTTAAATTTCGCAGTGATGTAATAAATTTTTTTAATGATATCAATAATTTCGGTCGCCAAACCTAATTTTATTCAATACCAATTTAATACTTTATAGCGAACAAATTAGCGTTTATTATCAAAAGGTTAAAAATAAAAATAAAAAAAAATAAAAACTGTACAAACATACCTGTGAGATAGTATTCTTAGTTATATGATCTATCCCATTCATAAGATAGTCGGTTTAATTGGTTTTCCATGGCTACATAGGCGTAACCTCGAGCATTCAGTGTCTTTTCTTCTAAACATATGAACGGTCCGTCTCTGCATAAAGTAACAAATTCGGTATTTGAATAGGTTTGATTATTTGAACATTTACCTCCATGTGACCATTTTCCGCATTTATGACATCTTTCTAGGTGTCGTGCTCTTCTTTTTGCTGCGGATTTTGATTTTCCTTTACCAAATTGTAACTTATTATCTTCGCATCTGGATTCTTTTCTAACTCCGTCCATTCTTTCTCTGATTACTGATACTATTTTACTCGGTAGTGTGTCATTATTACGTTTAGTAATCAAAGCGTATAGCATTAGACCATGGTTTAGTTCACAGGCAGTCTTCATTTTATAAAAACCTAAAAAAAATAAAAATTCAGAATGGGGGGAGAAGACTAGTTCTTTAGGGTCTGCTAGGGAAAGACCATTCAGGTTCCATTTTCGAGAACTACACGAAAACAGACAATCTAACTCTAACAGAAATACATATTATCCTTTAAAGACTTGATTCTCCCCACACTTAGTTAGCTGTGGTGTCGAAATTGTGATTAACTTCGTTGTCGACTTCCATCGGACCATGTATGTAATGTTTAACTCTGTGACCATTAACTTTAAATTCAATCCCATTTGAATTTATTAATTCTATCGTTCCGTATGGGAAAACTCTTTTGACTATGAATGGTCCAGACCATCTTGATTTCAATTTTCCAGGAAATAGCTTGAATCGTGAATTGAAAAGAAGAACTCTGTCTCCTTCCTTAAATTCTTTTGAACTTCTGATTCTTTTATCATGTCATTTCTTCGTTCTTTCTTTATAGATTAACGAATATTCGTATGCTTCATGTCTTAATTCTTCTAATTCGTTTAGTTGACTTAACCGTAGACGTCCGGCTTCATGTAAATCAAGATTACATGTCTTCAAAGCCCAAAATGCTTTGTGTTCAATTTCTACTGGAAGATGACATGCTTTTCCATAAACAAGTCTAAAAGGTGTGGTTCCAATTGGAGTTTTGTAGGCTGTTCTAAAAGCCCAGAGTGCATCCTCCAATTTAATGGACCATTCCTTCGGATTTGATCCTACGGTTTTCTCTAGAATACGTTTTAAAGCTCGGTTGGTATTTTCAACTTGTCCACTTGTTTGTGGATGATATGCGGTGGAGATTTTATGAGTTACTCCATATCTTTTAAAAACTTTCTCAAGTTGATTATTACAGAAATGAGTACCCCGATCACTTATTAAAGCTTTCGGTGTTCCAAACCTTGCAAAAAGACGTTTTAAAAAGTTGACTACAACTCGTGCATCGTTAGTTGGGAGAGCTTGTGCTTCTGCCCATTTAGATACATAATCAATGGCTACGAGTATATATAGATTATTATGAGATTTTGGAAATGGACCCATAAAGTCAATACCCCAAATGTCAAATACTTCACATACTTGGATGACATTTTGTGGCATTTCATCACGTTGACTTATTTTTTCGGCCCTTTGACAAGTATCACAGGATTTGCAAAGAAGGTGTGCGTCTTTGTAAATTGTAGGCCAATAGAATCCAGCATCATAAACTTTTCTTGCCGTTAGTTGAGGCCCATAATGCCCTCCTGTTGGTCTTGTGTGACAATGGTTTAATATTTTACTAGCTTCATCTCCAAATACACATCGGCGTATTATTCCATCGGGACAACTTTTAAACAGATGTGGATCTTCCCAAAAATAGTATTTTATATCACTGAAGAATTTCTTTCGTTTTTGGTACGATAATCCTTTTTCAAGGAATCCACAAACTAAATAGTTTGCATAGTCTGCAAACCATGGAATTTCTTTATAATCTATCTTCAATAGATATCCATCAGGAAAGTTGTCTTGTATGGCCGATTCATTTAGAACTTCTAACTTAGGATTTCCAAGACGAGAAAGATGATCAGCGGCGAGATTTTATGCTCCTCTTTTATCTCGGATTTCAATATCAAACTCTCGTAAGAGTAAGATCCAACGGATTAATCTTGGTTTAGCATCTTGTTTCGAAAATAGGTATCTAAGAGCAGAATGGTCGGTATAGACCACCGTTTTTGCTAGAACGAGATATGATCGAAATTTGTCAAAAGCAAAGACAATAGCAAGGAGTTCTTTTTCAGTAGTTGTATAGTTCGTTTGTGCTCCTTGTAACGTCTTACTAGCATAATATATAGGTTGAAATCGTTTTTCAATCCTTTGTCCTAAAACGGCTCCCATTGCAAAATCACTTGCATCGCACATTAGTTCAAATGGTAGATTCCAATTTGGTGTTATCATGATCGGCGCATTAGTGAGTTTCTCTTTAAGAATATTAAAAGATTTGATACATTCATCTGAAAAGATGAATGGAGCATCCTTTTCTAGGAGTTTATTCATAGGAGTGGCAATTTTAGAAAAATCTTTTATGAAACGTCGGTAAAAACCGGCATGCCCTAGAAAACTCCTAATTCCTCTAACATTTGTGGGATGTGGAAGTTTAGCAATTACATCTACTTTAGCTCTATCCACTTCAATTCCTTCTTTTGAAATTTATGACCAAGAACGATGCCTTCTTTAACCATGAAATGGCATTTCTCCCAATTAAGTACTAGATTTGATTGTTCGCATCTAATAAGCATTCGTTCCAGATTAACTAGACATGATTCAAATGTATCACCAAAGACTGAAAAGTCATCCATGAAAACTTCCATGCATTCTTCTATCATGTCGTGAAAAATCGCCATCATACACCTTTGAAAGGTTGCAGGGGCGTTGCAAAGTCCAAATGGCATGCGTTTGTAAGCAAAAGTACCATAAGGGCACGTGAATGTGGTTTTCTCTTGGTCCTCGGGTGCTATTGGAATTTGAAACTATCCGGAAAATCCATCTAGAAAACAATAGTAACTATTTCCGGCTAATCTTTCCAACATTTGATCTATGAAAGGTAAGGGAAAGTGATCTTTTCTGGTGGCGTCATTTAATTTTCTATAATCAATACATACACGCCATCCTGTTACAGTTCTAGTAGGAATAAGCTCATTTTTCTCATTTGTAATGACAGTCATGCCACCCTTCTTAGGCACGTATTGAACTGGGCTTACCCATGGACTATCAGAAATTGGATAAATTAAACCTGCATCTAGCAGTTTAATAATCTCTTTCTTAACTACATCTTGCATATTAGGATTTAGTCTTCGTTGGCGTTGCACATACGTTTTATGACCTTCTTCCATAAGGATTTTATGTGTGCAATACGAAGGACTTATTCCTTTAATATCATGAATCTTCCATGCAATGGCTGGTTTATGAGCTTTCAACACAGAATTGAGTTGTGATTTCTCATTTTCAGTAAGAGAAGACGATATTATTACAGGTAATTCAGATTCACCATGTAAATAAGCCTATTCCAAATGGTTTGGAAGTGGCTTTAACTCTAATTTTGGAGGTTCTTCTATCGATGATTTGTATCGATATCTGTCTTCTTCTTTTAGCATTTGAATTTCTTCTGTTGTTGGTTCATATCCATTAGCTATAAGTGTAGCTAACATTTCAGCTTCATCAATTGGTTCATTACCTTCTCCTAAAGAACATTCTCCTGTTCCTTGTAATTCTTGAAATTCTTTTAATAATTCTGCATGTGCATCTATAGTTTGAATATAATAACATGTATCATCTGCAGATTGTGGTTGTTGCATTGCTCTATCAACTGAAAAGGTAACACTCTCATCCTCTATACTTAGGGTCAATTTCTTACCGAACACGTCTATCATTGCTTTAGCCGTGTTTAAGAATGGTCTTCCTAATATGAGAGGAACTTGAGAATCTTCTTCCATGTCCAGAACAACAAAATCTACTGGAAATACTAAAGTACCAACTTTAACTAGCATGTTCTCCATTATCCCTCTAGGATATTTTATTGATCTATCGGCTAGTTGTATGCTTATTCTGGTTGGTTTCAATTCTCCAAGGTCTAGTTTAGCGTATAGTGAATACGGCATTAGATTTATACTAGCACCTAAATCTGCTAATGCTTCTATTGAACTAAGACTACCCAGAAAACATGGAATTGTGAAACTTCCTGGATCAGATAGTTTTTCTGGTATCTTATTCAACAGCACTGCTGAACAATTAGCATTCATGGTAACAGCCGAGAGTTCTTCCATTTTCTTTCTATTTGAGATTAGATCTTTCAAGAATTTAGCATATCTAGGCATTCCTGAAATCACATCAATGAAAGGAAGATTTACATTTATCTGTTTAAACATATCCAAGAATTTGGATTGCTCGGCTTCAAGTTTCTCTTTCTTCATTTTACTCGGGTAAGGAAGTGGTGGTTGGTATGGTTTAACATAAGGTTTATCCTTAACTTTGTTATCTTCATTAACCTTTTCAACTACCGGTTCTTTTTCCTTATCTTGATCAGGTTGGGGTTCTTGTGGAGTAGGAATAGCTTCATCAGAAGTTACAGGTATTTCAGGTGGTTTAAGTGTTGTACCACTTCTTGTGGTAATGGCTTTAGCTGTTTCATTCCGGGGGTTAGCATTTGTATCACTAGGTAGACTTCCCATTTTTCTTTCACCTATTAACCTTGCTAGGTTACTTACTTCTTGTTCTAGATTTTGAATAGAAGCTTGTTGATTTCTAAATGCTTGAGCATTTTGTTCATTAGTTTGTTTCTGAGATTTGAAAAACTGCGTTTGAGTTTCAACTAGCTTCGTCATCATATCTTCTAAATTCGGCTTTTTATCATCGGTTTGTTGTGGTGGTTTGTTTTGAAAATTAGGTCTTTGCTGATTGTAATTATTATTATTGGATACTTGTTGATTGCTAGGACCTTGTTGGTTGTTGTATGGAATATTTCGGTTATAGTTCTGGTTTTTATTGTAAATCGGTCTTGGCGGTTGATAATTATTCTGATAATTATTTCCAGGCCTTTGGTTTATGTATGAAATATTCTCTCTTTGTTCCATTGTTAATTCAATACTGAGACAATCTTTTGTCAAATGTGGTCCTCCACACTGCTCACAACTAATTCGTATTGAGTGAATATCTTTAGTCATCTTTTCCATTCGTCTCTCCACAGCATCTATCTTTGCGGAAATGGAATCTAAGTCATAGCTAGAATCGGCTCTAGCTGCTTTAGATGATCTAACGATATCTTTTTCTTGGTGCCACTCATGTGAGTGGGAAGCAGTGTTATCAATAATTTTGTAAGCATCAGTTTCGGTTTTCTTCATAATAGAACCACCAGCTGCTATATCTATGTCTTTCCTTGTAGTGATGTCGCATCCTTGGTAGAATATTTGTACTATTTGACAGGTGTCTAAACCATGTTGCGGACATCCTCTTAACAACTTTCCAAATCTAGTCCACGCCTCATATAGAGTTTCATTTGGCTTCTGTGTAAACGTAACAATTTCTGCTTGAAGTCTTACGGCTTTAGATGCCGGAAAGAATTGTTTAAGAAAATTTTCAACTAAAACATCCCATGTATCAATTGCCCCTTCAGGTAACGATTCCAACCAATCTTTGGCTTCTCCCTTTAAAGTCCAGGGAAATAACATGAGATATATCTGTTCATCCTCTACTTCTCGGATTTTAAATAGTGTGCATATCCTATTAAAGGTACGTAGATGTTCATTTGGATCTTCCTTCGGCGCACCACTAAATTGGCATTGATTAGTCACCATGTGTAGAATTTGTCCTTTGATTTCATAATCTGGCGCATTAATGTCTGGATGAGTAATTGCGTGACCTTGGCCAGTGCGTTTAGCTCTCATTCGGTATTCCATACTTAAAGGTTCCAGATTCTCCATAATTGAATTTGTTGAATCGGAATCACTAGAGAATTCTGATTTAATGGTTCGTTCCTCAACAATCTCTGTTTGAATAATTGGTGGTTCCAGAGGAAAGTTTAGTGGTTCAGGATCTACGAATCGTTCCTGAATATTCTCCGGATTCTCAATTGTGAGGTCGGGTTCAAAAAATGGATTATCGGAAATTTGAACTGGAGTACTTGGTCGACTGGATGACGATTCTAAAGAAAAATCAACGGTGGTAATATTTGCTAAATGTCTTGATCTAGTTACAGGTGGTGAACGTACAAAAGGTGGTGAACGTCTTGCTCGGTGCATTCACTGAATATCCTATTAGTTTTTAAAAGGAAAGAAAAATTATAATAAGTTATCCAATCAATAGACTTTTCTGATTTTGCTCACGTTTCGAATAGCCAAAAGATGCAGTAGAGGGGCAGGATTCGTTTGGTCTCAATATAATTGAGGACTGTTTGGCTCCAATAACCCGGTCCACGTACAAATCCAACTATTACTACAAACCAGAAAATTTTGATGTCTATCAATTTAACCACTTAAAATAAATTTTCGTAATTTTAAGAAAATTAGATAAGAAGTAGAATAAAAATCTATGTCCTAAAACTAGAATAGCGAGAAATAAGAAAGAAAAAGAGTTCGTCGGAAAAAGATCGAAAAAGAAAAATAAGAAAGAAAGATAAAAGGTGACGGAAAAATAAAAGAAATTTATAAAACATAAAAACACTTGACTAACCTAACCTTATTACTATAACTAACTTAAAATTATAATCGCAAATTGAGATTACTAATTGGAATGATAATTGATACATAGGTAAAAGTCGTCTAAAAATATTAAAGCTTACAGGAAAAACTAAATTCCAAATGGAAATAACTTAAAAAGAAACTAAAACTTAAAAAGGCGTCGCAAAATTCTAAAGTACCTAAATCATAGTCTAAAGAAAAAGCACTTAAGGAATTTTACGGCAAAGCCTAAAAATCTAGAAGTAAAAATAACTATGGCAAAAACTATGAGTTAAAAATAAATACGAGCGAAAAATACAAAAATTACGCTAAAACTATTAAAAAGGGACAAAATATAAAAATATACAAAAAGTTGTAAAAAGTACAATTTTTATAAAAATATTATTTTTATATTATTTATTTATTAAAACTATTAATTTTACAATTTAATAAAACTAATTTAACTAAATAAAACAAATTAAATAAAAAGAAACTTTAAAATAAAACTTAATTATAATAATAATAGATAATTAGGGTTTATAATAATAATAATTAATAAATACCCCGTAATTAACGATGTTTAGGGTTTCTGTCGGTGTCAGAGTTACTCCGCGAGTCGCGGTATTCCAAGCAGCAAACCTCCGCGAGTCGCGGGGTTCCAAAAATCAACTCAGGTACGTTTTTTTTTTATTCGACGTTTTTTTTTATTTTTTTTTATTTTCTGTTTTATATTTTTCTGTTTTAAAATCTAAATATTTATATAATAAAAACTTATATTTAAAAACTAAAATAAAAATAGAACAACTTTATAATTTTATAAATATCTTAAAAATAGATTTATATATATTAATTTTTTTTTTATGTTTTATGTATGTTTTAAATAAAAACAAAATACTTAAATAAAACTTATATAAAAGTAAAGAAACTTTATAAAACTTAAATATTTAACAAAATCTTAAAAATACTTATATTTTTGTTTTTCTTTTTATATTTTCGAATATTTAAAACGTATTTTTATAAAAATGAATTTTAATAAAATTAAACTAAAAATCTTTTTTTTTATATATATATTAGCGTTGCGCTTCCGGCTTTTAAGAGATTCCCCGGCAGCGGCGCCAAAAATGACTTGATGTGTCGCGAGGTGTATATAAAATAGCTATTAATTTTAGCAGGAAATACTATTAAATACGATACAATTTTACACAAGATATTTATTTATTTATAGAATGGATATACTTAAACCTTGCTACAACACTTATAGGCAGTGTACCTAATCGTACAGTAGTGTAGTTTTTAGTAAGTCTGGTTCGTTCCACAGGGAAAATCTTTAAACAAAGCTTAACGCTATATTAGTTTACTTTTATAAAAATACAAATATATATATATATATATATATAAGTAATATTATTATTATAAAGGGGGGTTTTTACCGTTTAATGACCGGTTTGTCGATTTTAAAACTTTAGTCGCAGTTAAAACCAAAAATAATAAATAAAAACAAGACTTAATTTAAAGCGTAAAGTAAATAACGATAATGAAATTGCGAATAATAAAAGTTCGATAAAATAAACTTGCGATAATTAAAAAGTACGATAATTAAAAGTGCAATTAAATACAATAACAATAAAAATACGATAATTAGAAGTGCAATTAAATATAAAATAAAGGAAGTTAAATATGAAATAAAAGAATTATGCTTATTTAAACTTCCGTAACCATGATGTTTGACGTGTTGATTTTTAGTTTATTCCCATGGGTTAATTGTCCTTTGTCCTGGATTATTTAATATGTCCGTCTGGTTTTTGTCCATAACAGTCCATCAGTCATAAATATAAAGTGCGAGTGTCCTCGTCAAATTATCCTTATACCCGAAGTTAAATATTCCAACTAATTGGGGACTTAAACTGTAACAAGATTTTAATACTTTGTTTAATAATTACACCAGGATGTCGACTGAGTGTAACCCAAGGTTTTAATATTTTGTAATCAATTATGCCAAGTGTCCTTTTACATAATTTCACCCCTGTTTTAATTATTCTAGTGGCTATTAATCCATTCCCGTATCCGGTTAAATGAACGATTATTCGTACATATAAATACCCCGCCCATCGTGTCCGATCGAGTGTATATGGTAATTTATAGGGACGCCCAATTGTAAATCTTTATATTAACATTAACAAACTATCATTTAGTTAAACAAATATAAAGCCCATTAATAGCCCATAGTCTAATTTCCACAAGTGTCGTTCTTTTGTCCAAACCCCAATTATGGTACAAAGCCCAATTACCCAATTTTAGTAATTAGCCCAACATCATGATTACTTCGGATTAAATAAGCATAATAATAACTTAGCTACGAGACATTAAATTAAAAAGGTTGAACATAACTTACAATGATTAAAAATAGCGTAGCGTTACACGGACAGAATTTCGAGTTACACCCTTACAACATTTGCTAACATACCCTTATTATTAGGATTAAAATTAAAATTAAAATTAAAATATAAATTATAAATATAAATATTACGATATAGATAGAGAGATGGATATATGATTGATGAAAAATGATCAGAATTCGGTTGGCTTTATAGGGAATTGCAGAATTTGGGGCTCCGTGACTCGCGGCCCTTTTTGCCTTCAAACTCCGCGAGTCGCGGAGTTTGTAAATACAGCTCACACAATTTGGAGTCTTTCTTGCCGACGGTTTTTATTTATTTATATAATATATAAATAATTATAAGAATTATTTAAATATTATATTATATTTATGTGCATAGTTGACTTGTAATTTTTAGTCCGTTGCGTCGAGCGTTGAGAGTTGACTCACGTCCCGGTTCCGGATTTTCGAACGTCCTTGCGTACAATTTAATATCTTGTACTTTTGCGTTTTGAATCTTGTACTCTTGTAATTTCGAGACGTTTCTTATCAATAATTGGAACCTCTTTGATTGTCTTTTGTACTTTTGAGCTTTTTGGTCATTTGCGTCTTCAATTCGTCGAATCTGTCTTTTGTCTACACCTTTTATTATTTAAACGAATATCACTTTTAAATAGAACAATTGCAACTAAAAGCTTGTCTTTCTTGAAGAATAATGCTATGAAATATATGTTCATTTTTAGCATTATCACACGTCAAACATTCTCCTACATATTTAGCAATATCGGCTTTCATACTTGGCCACCAAAAATGTTTCTTAAGATCCTTGTACATCTTCCCCTGATAATGCTAAAAACGAACATATATTTCATAGCATTATTCCTCAAGAAAGACAAGCTTTTAGTTGCAATTGTTCTATTTACAAGTAATATTCGTTTAAATAATAAAAGGTGAAGACAAAAGACAGATTCGACGAATTGAAGACGCAAACGACCAAAAAGCTCAAAAGTACAAAAGACAATCAAAAAGGTTCCAATTATTGATAAGAAACGTTTCGAAATTACAAGAGTACAAGATTCAAAACGCAAAGTACAAAATATAAAATTGTACGCAAGGACGTTCGAAAATCCGGAACCGGGACCAGAGTCAACTCTCAACGCTCGACGCAACGGACTAAAAATTACAAGTTAACTATGTATATAAATATAATATAATATATAATTAATTATATTAATTATATATATATTATATATATATATTATAAACCGTTGGCAGAGAAAGACTCCAAGGGTGTGAGCTGTAAATACATTCTCCGCGACTCGCGGAGTTTGAAGAGGATTTTGCCGCGAGTCGCGGAGCCCCAAAAATCAACTCTGCCTATAAAGCAAACCGAATTCTGATCAAAAATTCATATCTTTTTCTTCTCTTATCATACGTAAAATTTATATATATATATAATTTATATTTTAATTTTAATTTTAATTCTAATAATAAGGGTATGTTAGCGAATGTTGTAAGGGTGTAAGTCGAAATTCTGTCCGTGTAACGCTACGCTATTTTTAATCATTGTAAGTTATGTTCAACCTTTTTATATTAATGTCTCGTAGCTAAGTTATTATTATGCTTATTTAAAACGAAGTAATCATGATGTTGGGCTAATTACTAAAATTGGGTAATTGGGCTTTGTACCATAATTGGGGTTTAGACAAAAGAACGACACTTGTGGAAATTATACTATGGGCTATTAATGGGCTTTATATTTGTTTAACTAAATGAAAGTTTGTTAATGTTAATATAAAGATTTACAATTGGGCGTCCCTATAAATTACCATATACACTCGATCGGACACGATGGGCGGGGTATTTATATGTACGAATAATCGTTCATTTAACCGGACACGGGAATGGATTAATAGCCACTAGAATAATTAAAACAGGGGTGAAATTACATTCAAGGGTAATTGGTGTAATTGTTAACAAAGTAGTAAAACCTTAGTTTACACGCAGTCGATAACCTGGTGTATTCATTAAACAAAGTATTAAAACCTTGTTACAATTCGAATCTCCAATTAGTTGGAATATTTAACTTCGGGTATAATAATAATTTGAAGAGGACACTCGCACTTTATATTTATGACTGATGGACTGTTATGGACAAAAACCAGACGGACATATTAAATAATCCAGGACAAAGGACAATTAACCCATGGGCATAAAACTAAAATCAACACGTCGAACATCATGATTACGGAAGTTTAAATAAGCATAATTCTTTTATTTCATATTAAATTTCCTTCATTTTATATTTAATTGCACTTCTAATTATCGCACTTTTATTTATCGCAATTTTATTTTATCGCACTTTTATTATTCGCAATTTCATTATCGTTATTTACTTTACGCTTTAAATTAAGTCTTTTACATTAGGTTTTAACTGCGACTAAAGTTTTAAAATCGACAAACCGGTCATTAAACGGTAAAAAAAAACCCCTTTATAATAATAATATTACTTATATATATATTTGTATTTTTATAAAAGTAAACTAATATAGCGTTGAGCTTTGTTTAAAGATTTCCCTGTGGAACGAACCGGACTTACTAAAAACTACACTACTATACGATTAGGTACACTGCCTATAAGTGTTGTAGCAAGGTTTAAGTATATCCATTCTATAAATAAATAAATATCTTGTGTAAAATTGTATCGTATTTAATAGTTTTTCCTAGTAAAATATAAACTATTTCGTATACACCTCGCATAACATCAAGTATTTTTGGCGCCGCTGCCGGGGACACTCTTAAACGCCGGAAGCGCAACGCTAATATAAAAAAAAAAAAAAATTTAGTTAACTTTTATTAAAATTCATTTTTGTAAAAATACGTTTTAATTATTCAAAAATATAAAAAAAACAAAAATATAAGTATTTTTAAGATTTTGTTAAATATTTAAGTTTTATAAGTTTCTTTATTTTTAGTTTAGTTTATAAAAATATAAGTTTTATTTTAATATCTTTTATTTATTTAAAAACAGAAAACAGAAAATAAAAAAAATAAAAAAAAAATAAATAAAGAAAAAACGCGTCGAATATTTAAACCTGTCAGCTGAATTCTGGAACCCCGCGACTCGCGGGGTTTGATACTTTAATTGCCGCGACTCGCGGAGACTTTCTGACAGGCGACAAAAAAACCCTAATCGAGCATTAATTACGGTAATTATTAATTAATTATTATTAAACCCTAATAATTATTATTATTATTATTAGTTTTATTTTAAGATTTACTTTTTATTTAATTTGTTTTATTTAGTTAAATTAGTTTAATTAAATTGTAAAATTAATAGTTTTATTAAATAAATAATATAAAAATAATATTTTTATAAAAATTGTACTTTTTACAACTTTTTATATATTTTTATATTTTGTCCCTTTTTAATCATTGTAGCGTAATATTTGTATTTTTAGCTCATATTTAATTTTAAACTTAGTTTTTGCTATAGTTATTTTTACTCCTAGATTTTTAGGCTTTGCCGTAGAATTCCTTAAGTGCTTTTTCTTTAGACTAAGAATTAGGTGCTTTAGAATTTTGCTACGCCTTTTTAAGTTTTAGTTTCTTTTTAAGTTATTTCCATTTGGAATTTAGTTTTTCCTGTAAGCTTTAATATTTTTAGACACCTTTTACTATGTATCAATTATCATTCCAATTAGTAATTTCAATTTGCGATTATAATTTTAAGTTAGTTGTAGTAATAAGGTTAGGTTAGTTAAGTATTTTTAAGTTTTGATAAGTTTCTTTTATTTTTTTCGTCACCTTTTATTTTTCAACCATTTTTCTTTTTCTACCTTTTGCGACGAACTCTTTTCCTCTCTTATTTCTCGCCATTCTAGTTTTTAGGACTTAGAATTTTTTCTACTTCTTATCTAAATTTCTTAAAATTACGAAAATTTATTTTAAGTGGTTAAATTAATAGACATCAAAATTTTCAGGTTCGTAGTAATAGTTGGATTTGTACGTGGACCGAGTTATTGGAGCCAAACAGTCCTCAATTATATTGAGACCAAACGAATCCTGCCCCTCTGCTGCATCTTTTGGCTATTCGAAACGTGGGCAAAATCAGAAAAGTCTATTGATTGGATAACTTATTATAATTTTTCTTTCCTTTTAAAAAAAACTAATAGGATATTCAGTGAATGCACCGAGCAAGACGTTCATCACCTTTTGTACGTTCACCACCTGTAACTAGATCAAGACATTTAGCAAATATTACCGCCGTTGATTTTTCTTTAGAATCGTCATCCAGTCGACCAAGTACTTCAGTTCAAATTTCCGATAATCCATTTTTTGAACCCGACCTCACAATTGAGAATCCAGAGAATATTCAGGAACGGTTCGTAGATCCTGAACCATTAAACTTTCCTCCGGAGCCACCAAGTATTCAAACAGAGGTTGTTGAGGAACGAACCATTAAATCAGAATCATCTAGTGATAGCGATTCAACAAATTCAATTATGGAGAATCTGGAACCTTTAAGTATGGAAGACCGAATGAGAGCTAAACGCACTGGCCAAGGTCACGCAATTACTCATCCAGACATTAATGCGCCAGATTATGAGATCAAAGGACAAATTCTACACATGGTGACTAATCAATGCCAATTTAGTGGTGCGCCGAAGGAAGATCCAAATGAACATCTACGTACCTTTAATAGGATCTGCACACTATTTAAAATCCGAGAAGTGGAGGATGAACAGATATATCTCATGTTATTTCCCTGGACTTTAAAGGGAGAAGCCAAAGATTGGTTGGAATCGTTACCTGAAGGGGCGATTGATACATGGGATGTTTTAGTTGACAAATTTCTTAAACAATTCTTTCCTGCATCTAAAGCCGTAAGACTTCAAGCAGAAATTGTTACGTTCACACAGAAACCAAATGAAACTCTATATGAGGCGTGGACAAGATATGGAAAGTTGTTAAGAGGATGTCCGCAACATGGTTTAGACACCTGTCAAATAGTACAAATATTCTACCGAGGATGCGACATCACTACAAGGAAAGACATAGATATAGCAGCTGGTGGTTCTATTATGAAGAAAACCGAAACTGATGCTTACAAAATTATTGATAATACTGCTTCCCACTCACATGAGTGGCACCAAGAAAAAGATATCATTAGATCATCTAAAGCAGCTAGAGCCGATTCTAGCCATGACTTAGATTCCATTTCCGCAAAGATAGATGCTGTGGAGAGACGAATGTAAAAGATGACTAAAGATATTCACTCAATACGAATTAGTTGTGAGCAGTGTGGAGGACCACATTTGACAAAAGATTGTCTCAGTATTGAATTAACAATGGAACAAAGAGAGAATATTTCATATATAAACCAAAGGCCTGGAAATAACTATCAGAATAATTATCAACCGCCAAGACCGATTTACAATCAAAACCAAAATTATAACCGAAATATTCCATACAACAACCAACAAGGTCCTAGCAATCAACAAGTATCCAATAATACTTACAATCAGCAAAGACCTAATTTTCAAAACAAACCACCACAACAAACCGATGATAAAAAGCCGAATTTAGAAGATATGATGACGAAGCTAGTTGAAACTCAAACGCAGTTTTTCACATCTCAAAAACAAACTAATGAACAAAATGCTCAAGCATTTAGAAATCAACAAGCTTCTATTCAAAATCTGGAACAAGAAGTAAGTAACCTAGCAAGATTAATAGGTGAAAGAAAACCGGGAAGTTTACCAAGCGATACAAATGCTAACCCCCGGAATGAAACAGCTAAAGCTATTACCACAAGAAGTGGTACAACACTTAAACCACCTGAAATACCTGTAACTTCTGATGAAACTATTCCTACTCCACAAGAACCACAACCTGATCAAGATAAGGAAAAAGAACCGGTAGTTGAAAAAGTTAATGAAGATAACACAGTTAAGGATAAACCTTATGTTAAACCATACCAACCACCACTTCCTTACCCGAGTAAAATGAAGAAAGAAAAACTTGAAGCCGAGCAATCCAAATTCTTGGATATGTTTAAACTGATAAATGTAAATCTTCCTTTCATTGATGTGATTTCAGGAATGCCAAGAAATGCTAAATTCTTGAAAGATCTAATCTCAAATAGAAAGAAAATGGAAGAACTGTCGGCTGTTACTATGAATGCTAATTGTTCAGCAGTGCTGTTGAATAAGATACCAGAAAAACTATCTGATCCAGGAAGTTTCAC
Source organism: Rutidosis leptorrhynchoides (assembly GCF_046630445.1). Lineage (NCBI taxonomy): Eukaryota > Viridiplantae > Streptophyta > Magnoliopsida > Asterales > Asteraceae > Rutidosis > Rutidosis leptorrhynchoides. The sequence continues at coordinate 566,679,501 of NC_092335.1, read as the reverse complement.
AATTCCATGTTTTCTGGGTAGTCTTAGTTCAATAGAAGCATTGGCAGACTTAGGTGCTAGTATAAATCTAATGCCGTATTCACTATACACTAAACTAGACCTTGGAGAATTGAAACCAACCAGAATAAGCATACAACTAGCCGATAGATCAATAAAATATCCTAGAGGGATAATGGAGAACATGCTAGTTAAAGTTGGTACTTTAGTATTTCCAGTAGATTTTGTTGTTTTGGACATGGAAGAAGATTCTCAAGTTCCTCTCATATTAGGAAGACCATTCTTAAACACGGCTAAAGCAATGATAGACGTGTTCGGTAAGAAACTGACCCTAAGTATAGAGGATGAGAGTGTTACCTTTTCAGTTGATAGAGCAATGCAACAACCACAATCTGCAGATGATACATGTTATTATATTCAAACTATAGATGCACATGCAGAATTTTTAGAAGAATTTCCAGAATTACAAGGAACAGGAGAATGTTCTTTAGGAGAAGGTAATGAACCAATTGATGAAGCTGAAGTGTTAGCTACACTTATAGCTAATGGATATGAACCAACAACAGAAGAAATTCAAATGCTAAAAGAAGAAGACAGATATCGATATAAATCATCGATAGAAGAACCTCCGAAATTAGAGTTAAAGCCACTTCCAAACTATTTGGAATACGCTTATTTACATGGTGAATCTGAATTACCTGTAATAATATCGTCTTCTCTTACTAAAAATGAGAAATCACAACTCATTTCTGTGTTGAAAGCTCATAAACCAGCCATTGCATGGAAGATTCATGATATTAAAGGAATAAGTCCTTCGTATTGCACACATAAAATCCTTATGGAAGAAGGTCATAAAACGTATGTGCAACGCCAACGAAGACTAAATCCTAATATGCAAGATGTAGTTAAGAAAGAGATTATTAAACTGCTAGATGCAGGTTTGATATATCCAATTTCTGATAGTCCATGGGTAAGCCCAGTTCAATGCGTACCTAAGAAGGGTGGCATGACTGTCATTACAAATGAGAAAAATGAGCTTATTCCTACTAGGACTGTAACAGGATGGCGTGTATGTATTGATTATAGAAAATTAAATGACGCCACCAGAAAAGATCACTTTCCCTTACCTTTCATAGATCAAATGTTGGAAAGATTAGCCGGAAATAGTTACTATTGTTTTCTAGATGGATTTCCGGATATTTTCAAATTCCAATAACACCCGAAGATCAAGAGAAAACCACATTCACGTGCCCTTATGGTACTTTTGCTTACAAACGCATGCCATTTGGACTTTGCAACGCCCCTGCAACCTTTCAAAGGTGTATGATGGCGATTTTTCACGACATGATAGAAGAATGCATGGAAGTATTCATGGATGACTTTTCAGTCTTCGGTGATACATTTAAATCATGTCTAGTTAATCTGGAACGAATGCTAATTAGATGCGAAAAATCAAATCTAGTACTTAATTGGGAGAAATGCCATTTCATGGTTAAAGAAGGCATCGTTCTTGGACATAAAATTTCAAAAGAAGGAATTGAAGTGGATAGAGCTAAAGTAGATGTAATTGCTAAACTTCCACATCCCACCAATGTTAGAGGAGTTAGGAGTTTTCTAGGGCATGCCGGTTTTTACCGACGTTTCATAAAAGATTTTTCAAAAATTGTCACTCCTATGAATAAACTCCTAGAAAAGGATGCGCCATTCATCTTTTTAGATGAGTGTATCAAATCTTTTAATATTCTTAAAGAGAAACTCACTAATGCACCGATCATGATAACACCAAATTGGAATCTACCATTTGAACTAATGTGCGATGCAAGTGATTTTGCAATGGGAGCCGTTTTAGGACAAAGGATTGAAAAACGATTTCAACCTATATATTATGCTAGTAAGACGTTACAAGGAGCACAAACAAACTATACAACTACTGAAAAAGAACTCCTTGCTATTGTCTTTGCTTTTGACAAATTTCGATCATATCTCGTTCTAGCAAAAACGGTGGTCTATACCGACCATTCTGCTCTTAGATACTTATTTTCAAAACAAGATGCTAAACCAAGATTAATCCGTTGGATCTTACTCTTACAAGAGTTTGATATTGAAATCCGAGCTAAAAGAGGAGCAGAAAATCTCACCGCTGATCATCTTTCTCGTCTTGAAAATCCCGAATTAGAAGTTCTGAATGAATCAGCCATACAAGACAACTTTCCTGATGAATATCTATTGAAGATAGATTATAAAGAAATCCCATGGTTTGCAGACTATGCAAACTACTTAGTTTGTGGATTCCTTGAAAAAGGATTATCGTACCAAAGACGAAAGAAATTCTTCAGTGATATAAAACACTATTTCTGGGAAGATCCACATCTGTTTAAAAGTTGTCCCGATGGAATAATACGCCGATGTGTATTTGGAGATGAAGCTAGTAAAATATTAAACCATTGTCACACAGGACCAACAGGAGGGAATTATGGGCCTCAACTAACAGCAAGAAAAGTTTATGAAGCTGGATTCTATTGGCCTACAATTTACAAAGACGCACACCTTCTTTGCAAATCCTGTGATGCATGTCAAAGGGCCGGAAAAATAAGTCAACGTGATGAAATGCCACAAAATGTCATCCAAGTATGTGAAGTATTTGACATTTGGGGTATTGACTTTATGGGTCCATTTCCAAAATCTAATAATAATCTATATATACTCGTAGCCATTGATTATGTATCTAAATGGGCGGAAGCACAAGCTCTCCTAACTAACGATGCACGAGTTGTAGTCAACTTTTTAAAACGTCTTTTTGCAAGGTTTGGAACACCGAAAGCTTTAATAAGTGATCGGGGTACTCATTTCTGTAATAATCAACTTGAGAAAGTTCTTAAAAGATATGGAGTAACTCATAAAATCTCCACCGCATATCATCCACAAACAAGTGGACAAGTTGAAAATACCAACCGAGCTTTAAAACGTATTCTAGAGAAAACCGTAGGATCAAATCCGAAGGAATGGTCCATTAAATTGGAGGATGCACTCTGGGCTTTTAGAACAGCCTACAAAACTCCAATTGGAACCACACCTTTTAGACTTGTTTATGGAAAAGCATGTCATCTTCCAGTAGAAATTGAACACAAAGCATTTTGGGCTTTGAAAACATGTAATCTTGATTTACATGAAGCTGGACGTCTACGATTAAGTCAACTAAACGAATTAGAAGAATTAAGACATGAAGCATACGAAAATTCGTTAATCTATAAAGAAAGAACGAAGAAATGGCATGATAAAAGAATCAGAAGTTTAAAAGAATTTAAAGAAGGAGACAGAGTTCTTCTTTTCAATTCACGATTCAAGCTATTTCCTGGAAAATTGAAATCAAGATGGTCTGGACCATTCATAGTCAAAAGAGTTTTCCCATACGGAACGATAGAATTGATAAATTCAAATGGGATTGAATTTAAAGTTAATGGTCACAGAGTTAAACATTACATACATGGTCCGATGGAAGTCGACAACGAAGTTAATCACAATTTCGACACCACAGCTAACTAAGTGTGGGGAGAACCAAGTCTTTAAAGGATAATATGTATTTCTGTTAGAGTTAGATTGTCTGTTTTCGTGTAGTTCTCGAAAATGGAACCCGAATGGTCTTTCCCTAGCAGACCCTAAAGAACTAGTCTTCTCCCCCCATTCTGAATTTTTATTTTTTTAGGTTTTTACAAAATGAAGACTGCCTGTGAACTAAACCATGGTCTAATGCTACACGCTTTGATCACTAAAAGAAATAATGACATACTACCGAGTGAATTAGTATCAGTAATCAGAGAAAGAATGGACGGAGTTAGAAAAGAATCCAGATGCGAAGATAATAAGTTACAATTTGGTAAAGGAAAATCAAAATCCGCAGCGAAAAGAAGAGCACGACACCTAGAAAGATGTCACAAATGCGGAAAATGGTCACATGGAGGTAAATGTTCAAATAATCAAACCTATTCAAATACCGAATTTGTTACTTTATGCAGAAACGGACCGTTCATATGTTTAGAAGAAAAGACACTGAATGCTCGAGGTTACGCCTATGTAGCCATGGAAAATCAATTAAACCGACTATCTTATGAATGGGATAGATCATATAACTAAGAAATCTATTTCACAGGTATGTCTGTACAGTTTTTATTTTTATTTTTTTTTATTTTTAAACTTTTGATAATAAACGCTAATTTGTTCGCTAAAAAGTATTAAATTGGTATTAAATAAAATTAGGTTTGGCGACCGAAATTATTGATATCATTCAAAAATTTATTACATCACTGCGAAATTTAACGTTTATTCTTAAGGTATAAATATCTTTAAACAATCAACCCAAAATATTTCAAAAATTCGTCATGAGTTAAATTAGGTCTTGGAACCGAAATTACTTTACCGAAAAGAGGGGCGCATATTTTTGATAATATTTGATTGATTAAAGTGGGATAAAAAGACAAAAAGATTTTTAAATTTATTTTTTTACCATGTTTTTAAAATTAATATTTAAATCTTAAATTAATATTGTAAATTTTGTAAAAACAATATATTTAAAATTGTAAATATTTGAAAAATTAATATAAGTTTGATATTTATAATATGAATTTTTAAATTAAGTTTGGTGTGAATTTTTAATTTTTAAAATATAAATTTTTAATTTTATGCATTTCAAATTTTAAGCTTGGTGTGAATTTTTAATATTAATTTTGAATTTCATATTTAAGTTGTGTGAATTTAAAAACAAAAATTTACTTTATCTCATTAAGTTAAGAATATGATTTTTAAAATTCGTCGTAAGTTGAAGACTAGGTCTTTGAACCGAAATTGCTTTACCCGAGGGAGGGACGAGAACTTTTATTATCATTATTTTTAATCTTATTGATTTAAAGTATGCCAAAAATATTAAAAAACCCAAAAATCTTAGCTTTTAAAACAATCGCTACAAAAAGACAAATTTTAAAATTTTGTCGAAGGACGGACTAGGACATCGATCCGAAACGACCTCATCCTAAATAACAAGGGAAACAAAATTTTAAAATTAATTACTTAATTGTTTTAATAAGTTAATGATTATAAAAAAAATATATATATATACCAAACTCCGCGAGTCGCGGAGTTTGGAGGGTAAATCCCCGCGACTCGCGGGAGGACCGGATTACAGAAAAAAAATAAGAGCTGCAACAGCTCAGTTTCACACTCCACACCCAAAAATACTGCGAACATAACCCCGAAAATACACGAAAAACACCCCCAAAAATCCCAATTTTTAACCGTTAATCACCAAATTTTTTGCTAAAATCATGTTGAGAAGGATGCTATCTAAGAATTACTCAAGAAAAACGGTAAATTTCTACACCTAAACACCATTTAATCCGAATTTTGGTGTTCTTGAGCTATTTTTTCCCCAATTTGATTTTGATGCTTTTTAGTGTAATTAGGCTTAAATTGTTTATGTATTATGCTTGTATAACCTAGATTGATGCTGTTTAACATGATTAGAAGCCTTAAACTTCAAATTTTGAATAATCTAGGGTTTGTGTTCTTGAGTAAATTTGGGGCTTTTTGATATAAACAGGTTATGGCCGATTTTTGTCATGAATTGTTGCTAAATTGAGTAGTGTAACATGTCTAGGTAGTTAAATGATCCAAACTTTGAGCCTAAACATGATTTTGAGAATTAAAGTGGATTTTTTCAAGTCTAAAATTCATGAACTTGATTTTTGAAAGATAATGCCATTTGAGACTTGTTTGATTGCTAGTAATGATTATTTTGACATGTTATTTGAGTTGAATGCTTATGAACTTGGCGAAAATTTTCGTATATGCTTATTTGAAAAAGTGTAGATTTGATAAAAATGTGAAAATGAGCTTAAGTTTGATATAAATTGATAATGTCATTGTAATTATTTTGATTAATGATTTTGCTGACACTAATGCATATTTGGAAACTTTGGTAAAATTTAATCATTTTCACACAAATCACCCTCAATAATTTAAATTGTTACTGATTTCTTGCAAATGAGGGCATTGCAAGATCTTAAGTGTGGGAAGGGGTTAAATTCTTTCGGATTTTAAAATTTTTATCTTAAACACTTGGTTACCATTAAAAATACTAGTAAAGCAGTAGTTGTATTAGAATCTAGTGCTCTCTGATAATAAAGAACAGCCCTAGTCTTATATACTGACTACCCAATTCTAGTAAAATTTTTCAATTAAATGAATTCAAATCATGTTTATACATATTTATGAACGATAAAACTAGGTTTTAACACCGAAATTATTGTTACCTCGGAAAGGACATAAATTGAGAAACAAACTAAAATGTCAAAATTCATTTAAAATGGAATAGAGGACGATAAAAAGAAAAATAAAAAAGCCAAGTGTGGGAAAATTTACCAAGTTATTTTAAACATATGTCACATATATCTGTAACAAATAACTGAAAATACTTTTGCTTTGGACTAAACTAAACTGTTTTACCCGATGAAAGAAAAGAAGAGATGGATCTACACGATGAATCAATTCCATCATTAAAAGGAAGTAAAGTCTTCCGAAAAAGAAACGCGCTTCTTGATTTAGGTCATGAAGTTGTCGTCCAGACCAGCTGTAGGTTGACGAAAAATCTAGAAAAGTCATCACTAAAATCAGCAGGAAATCTACGGACCTCAGCATTAAACAGGGTCGTCAAGTGGTCAGATTTATCCTAACCATGAGAAGGATTTATCTCGTACAAAGGGGGGGCACCGTGCAAATTAGCTTGATAAGACTAATGAATCAGATCCCCAGAAAGGATAATCTCCTTAAAGATTAAAAATCAGCTTTTAAGACTGATATTACTCAATCCTAGAGATTGACCTTAAAGATTGAGAATTACAAACTCATGGAATTCAATGATATCTAAACTCGAGCTTAAACGAGAAAATATTTTGATCAAAATTATAAACCGATTTGTTTTCTGAAAACCCTATTTTCAATGCGTTCATTACCATTGAACGTAAAATCCTAGGAATTCACCTGGAATTCATTAGGTCACCTGAACTAAATCGGGTGTCAACCGTAAGAACGGTGGTTGCATAGTGGTCAAAGACAGGACCTTGTGCCAGACCAAAAAAATTATAAGGGTGAGCTTTACTATTGCTCCTACCAAGGATAGTAATTGCGTCCGACACGTTATAGACCATAATTAAAAGCATGTCAGGGGACATTGCCTTAACAGTTGCTTGTTCAACGCTTTCCTTTACAACCGGACGGTAGTTTACCAAAAGGTAATATACGGGACAAGTAAACTGGACGTGTTGCTTTCCTAATACAAGGTTAGCAAGTGGGTGACACAAAACCATAAGTTTTGAGCTAAAATTTTCAAATCTGAAACCCACCAAACCCACAAAAATATTTTGCAAACACCGGTAAAGGGTTATCCCGGAAAACTTATCTAGGGTAAAAACTAGATTTAATTTTCAAAAGATCAAATGTTTTCATAAAGATCCAATTTCCTTAATGGATCTAAATTTTTATAGTCATGTGGGACTGTAAACCATATCGTTACTACCATTGTTTATACCGCCGTATAGAAATCACTGATGTACAAAGTGTGAAGAATAAAGAAGTGATTCTAGTATTTCAAGACGATATTGCTTGAGGACAAGCAACGCTCAAGTGTGGGAATATTTGATAATGCTAAAAACGAACATATATTTCATAACATTATTCCTCAAGAAAGACAAGCTTTTAGTTGCAATTGTTCTATTTACAAGTGATATTCGTTTAAATAATAAAAGGTGAAGACAACAGACAGATTCGACGAATTGAAGACGCAAACGACCAAAAAGCTCAAAAGTACAAAAGACAATAAAAAAGGTTCCAATTATTGATAAGAAACGTTTCGAAATTACAAGAGTACAAGATTCAAAACGCAAAGTACAAAATATAAAATTGTACGCAAGGACGTTCGAAAATCCGGAACCGGGACCAGAGTCAACTCTCAACGCTCGACGCAACGGACTAAAAATTACAAGTTAACTATGTATATAAATATAATATAATATATAATTAATTATATTAATTATATATATATTATATATATATATATTATAAACCGTCGGCAGAGAAAGACTTCAAGGGTGTGAGCTGTAAATACATTCTTCGCGACTCGCGGAGTTTGAAGAGGATTTTGCCGCGAGTCGCGGAGCCCCAAAAATCAACTCTGCCTATAAAGCAAACAGAATTCTGATCAAAAATTCATATCTTTTTCTTCTCTTATCATACGTAGAATTTATATATATATATAATTTATATTTTAATTTTAATTTTAATTCTAATAATAAGGGTATGTTAGCGAATGTTGTAAGGGTGTAAGTCGAAATTCTGTCCGTGTAACGCTACGCTATTTTTAATCATTGTAAGTTATGTTCAACCTTTTTATATTAATGTCTCGTAGCTAAGTTATTATTATGCTTATTTAAAATGAAGTAATCATGATGTTGGGCTAATTACTAAAATTGGGTAATTGGGCTTTGTACCATAATTGGGGTTTGGACAAAAGAACGACACTTGTGGAAATTAGACTATGGGCTATTAATGGGCTTTATATTTGTTTAACTAAATGAAAGTTTGTTAATGTTAATATAAAGATTTACAATTGGGCGTCCCTATAAATTACCATATACACTCGATCGGACACGATGGGCGGGGTATTTATATGTACGAATAATCGTTCATTTAACCGGACACGGGAATGGATTAATAGCCACTAGAATAATTAAAACAGGGGTGAAATTACATTCAAGGGTAATTGGTGTAATTGTTAACAAAGTAGTAAAATCTTGGTTTACACGCAGTCGATAACCTGGTGTATTCATTAAACAAAGTATTAAAACCTTGTTACAATTCGAATCCCCAATTAGTTGGAATATTTAACTTCGGGTATAATAATAATTTGACGAGGACACTCGCACTTTATATTTATGACTGATGGACTATTATGGACAAAAACCAGACGGACATATTAAATAATCCAGGACAAAGGACAATTAACCCATGGGCATAAAACTAAAATCAACACGTCGAACATCATGATTACGGAAGTTTAAATAAGCATAATTCTTTTATTTCATATTTAATTTCCTTCATTTTATATTTAATTTCACTTCTAATTATCGCACTTTTATTTATCGCAATTTTATTTTATCGCACTTTTATTATTCGCAATTTCATTATCGTTATTTACTTTACGCTTTAAATTAAGTCTTTTACATTAGGTTTTAACTGCGACTAAAGTTTTAAAATCGACAAACCGGTCATTAAACGGTAAAAAAAACCCCTTTATAATAATAATATTACTTATATATATATTTGTATTTTTATAAAAGTAAACTAATATAGCGTTGAGCTTTGTTTAAAGATTTCCATGTGGAACGAACCGGACTTACTAAAAACTACACTACTATACGATTAGGTACACTGCCTATAAGTGTTGTAGCAAGGTTTAAGTATATCCATTCTATAAATAAATAAATATCTTGTGTAAAATTGTATCGTTTTTAATAGTTTTTCCTAGTAAAATATAAACTATTTCGTATACACCTCGCATAACATCATCCCCGTTCCAGGATGTATTGAGTATCTGGTTTTATGAGCTTCTCTAAGTACCATTTCTCTCATATCTCCAAATTTTGGTACCCAAATTCTTTCAGCCCTATACCGGGTTCCGTCTTCTCGAATATTAAGATGCTTCTCCGATCCTTTGGGTATTTCATCCTTTAAATTTCTCACTTTTAAAACTCCTTGTTGCGCCTCCTTTATTTGAGTAGTAAGGTTAGTGTGAATCATTATATTCATAGATTTTACTCGATTGGGTTCTCTGTCCTTTCTGCTCAAGGCGTCGGCTACCACATTTTCCTTCCCCGGGTGGTAACGAATCTCAAAGTCGTAATCATTCAACAATTCAATCCACCTACGCTGCCTCATATTCAGTTGTTTCTGATTAAATATATGTTGAAGACTTTTGTGGTCGGTATATATAATACTTTTGACCCCATATAAGTAGTGCCTCCAAGTCTTTAATGCAAAAACAACCTCGCCTAATTCCAAATCATGCGTCGTATAATTTTGCTCGTGAATCTTCAATTGTCTAGACGCATAAGCAATCATCTTCGTTCGTTGCATTAATACACAACCGAGACCTTGCTTTGATGCATCACAATAAATCACAAAATCATCATTCCCTTCAGGCAATGACAATATAGGTGCCGTAGTTAGCTTTTTCTTCAATAATTGAAACGCCTTCTCTTGTTCATCCTTCCATTCAAATTTCTTCCCTTTATGCGTTAATGCAGTCAAGGGTTTTGCTATTTTGGAGAAATCTTGGATGAATCTTCTGTAGTAACCAGCCAATCCTAAAAATTGATGTATATGATTCGGAGTTTTTGGGGTTTCCCACTTTTCAACGGTTTCGATCTTTGCCGGGTCCACCTGGATACCTTCTTCATTCACTATGTGACCGAGGAATTGAACTTCTTCCAACCAAAATGCACTCTTTGAAAATTTAGCGTACAGTTTTTCTTTCCTCAATACTTCTAGCACTTTTCTCAAATGTTCTTCGTGCTCTTGATCATTCTTTGAGTAAATAAGTATGTCATCGATGAAAACAATGACAAACTTGTCAAGATATGGCCCACACACTCGGTTCATAAGGTCCATGAACACAGCTGGTGCGTTAGTTAATCCAAATGGCATAATCATAAACTCGTAATGACCATAACGCATCCTAAAAGCAGTTTTTGGAATATCATCCTCCTTTACTCGAATTTGATGATATCCAGAATGTAAATCGATCTTCGAATAAACCGACGAGCCTTGTAGTTGATCAAATAAGTCGTCAATTATAGGCAGTGGATAACGGTTTTTGATGGTAAGTTTGTTCAACTCTCTGTGGTCAATACACAACCTAAATGTACCATCCTTCTTCTTGACAAACAAAACAGGAGCTCCCCATGGTGATGTGCTTGGTCGAATGAAACCACGTTCTAATAGTTCTTGCAGTTGGCTTTGCAGTTCTTTCATCTCGCTGGGTGCGAGTCTATAAGGAGCACGAGCTATTGGTGCAGCTCCTGGTACAAGATCTATTTGAAATTCAACAGATCGATGTGGAGGTAGTCCCGGTAATTCTTTCGGAAATACATCGGGAAATTCTTTTGCGATGGGAACATCATTGATGCTCTTTTCTCCAGTTTGTACTTTCTCGACGTGTGCTAGAACATCATAGCAACCTTTTCTTATTAGTTTTTGTGCCTTCAAATTACTAATAAGATGTAGCTTTGTGTTGCCCTTTTCTCCGTACACCATTAAGGGTTCTCCTTCTTCTCGTACAATGCGAATTACATTTTTATAACATACGATCTCTGCTTTCACCTTCTTCAGCCAGTCCATGCCAACTATTACATCAAAACTCCCTAACTCTACGGGTATCAAATCAATATTAAATATTTCGCTACCCAGTTTAATTTCTCGATTCCGGCATATATAATCTGGTGAAATTGATTTACCGTTTGCTAATTCGAGTAAAAATTTACTATCCAACGGCGTCAATGGACAACTTAATTTAGCACAAAAATCTCTACTCATATAGCTTCTATCCGCACCCGAATCAAATAAAACGTAAGCAGATTTATTGTCAATAAGAAACGTACCCGTAATAAGCTCCGGGTCTTCCTGTGCCTCTGCCGCATTAATATTGAAAACTCTTCCACGGCCTTGTCCATTCGTGTTCTCCTGGTTCGGGCAATTTCTAATAATGTGGCCCGGTTTTCCACATTTATAACAAACTACATTGTCATAACTTGCTCCGACACTACTTGCTCCGCCATTACTCGTTCCGACACCATTTGTTCCTTTCGTTCTGTTAACCCCTGGTCCGTAGACCTCACACTTCACCGCGCTATGACCATTTCTTTTACACTTGTTGCAAAATTTGGTGCAGAACCCCGAGTGATACTTTTCACACCTTTGGCATAGCTGCTTCTGATTGTTGTTGTTGTTGTTGTTGTTGTTGTTGCGGTTGCTATTGTTGTTGGGATGATTGTTGTAGTTGCTGTTGTTGTTGTTGTTGTTGTTGTTGTTGTTGGGCCGTTTGTTGTAGTTGCGATTGATGTTGCGATTGTTGGGATAGTTGTTGCGATTATTGTTGTAATTGCTGTTGTTGTTGTATTGGTGATTCTTATCACCGTTTTCCTCTCACTTTCTTTTGACTTGCTTCACATTGGCCTCTTCAGCCGCCTGTTCTTTAATTCTTTCCTCAATCTGGTTCACTAGTTTGTGAGCCATTCTACATGCCTGTTGTATGGAGGCGGGCTCGTGTGAACTTATATCTTCTTGGATTCTTTTCGGCAATCCTTTCACAAACGAGTCGACCTTCTCTTCCTCATCCTCGAACGCTCTCGGACATAATAGGCACAATTCTGTGAATCGTCTTTCGTACGTGGTAATATCAAATCCTTGGGTTCATAACCCTCTAAGTTCTGTCTTGAGCTTATTGACCTCGGTTCTGGGACGGTACTTCTCGTTCATCAAGTGCTTGAATGCTGACCACGGTAGTGCGTAAGCATCATCTTGTCCCACTTGCTCTAGATAGGTATTCCACCATGTTAAAGCAGTACCTGTGAAGGTATGCGTAGCGTACTTCACTTTGTCCTCTTCAGTACACTTACTTATGGCAAACACTGATTCGACCTTCTCGGTCCACCGTTTCAATCCGATCGGTCCTTCGGTTCCATCAAATTCCAAAGGTTTGCAGGCAGTGAATTCTTTGTAGGTGCATCCTACACGATTTCTTGTGCCGTTAGCTGCATTGCTGGATTCGGAGTTATTATTGGTATGTAGCGCAGCCTGTACTGCGGCTATGTTTGAAGCAAGAAAGGCACGAAATTCCTCTTCGCTCATATTCAAGGTGTGTCGAGTAGTCGGTGCCATTTCCTTCAAAATAGTCAAATGAAACGAGTTAATCATATAGAATATCAAGAGTAGTCAATAGTATTTCGTAGCGTAATATGAACTTATTTATAAAAGCTCTTTCTTCATATTAGCGTTTTATACTCTTTAATTCGGGTAGTACCTACCCGTTAAGTTCATACTTAGTAGCTAACATACCATTTCAACTACTACAATTCTATATGAAAAACTAATCTGATGTGGTAGCGTTGGGGTACGTGATAGTACTATATTTTACTACGAAATACGTTACAAATTACACAAGTTTTAATTATTAAATTACAAATGGGATATACCTAAACCTTGCTACAACACTATAGGAAGTATACCTAATCGTAGAGTAGTATAGTTTTTAGTAAGTCCGGTTCGTTCCACAGGAAGCGGGCTTATTGCACACTATATTTTTAAACAACTATATTTGTACAAAATATATATAATTATATATAATAATATATAAAAGGGGGTTTACCGTTTAATGGCCGGTTTGTCGATTTATATTTTAAGCGAAGCGTATAGTAAATGACGATATTTAAATAACAATATAAAATAAATAACAATAATTAAAATGACAATAAATAAAAGTACGAGGAAATATGAAATAAAATATATTATGCTTATTTAAACTTCCGTAACCATGATGTTTGACGTTTTGATTTTAATCTATTGTCCTGGGTTAATTGTCCTTTGTCCTGGATGTATTTGAAACCTATCTAGTTTTTGTCCATAATAGTTCATCTGTCATAATTATAAACTGCTCGGCAAATTTAACCTTATACCCGAAGTCAAATATTCCAACTAACTGGGGATTTGAACTGTAACAAGGTCTTAATACTTTGCTTAATGAATACACCAGATTATCGACTATGTGTAAACCAAGATTTTAATACTTTGTTAACAATTACACCAATTACCCTTGAATGTAATCCACCCCTGTTTTAATGAGTCCATTGACTATTAATCCATCCCCGTGTCCGGTCAAATGAACAATAATTCGTACTTATAAATATCCCGCCCATCGTGTCCGATTAAGCGTATGTGGTTATATATAGATACGTCAAATCATAACCTTTATATTAAATTAACGAGGTATCGTTAATTTAATATAAAGCCCATTAATAGCCCATAGTCTAATTTCCACAAGTGTCGTTCTTTTGTCCAAACCCCAATTATGGTACAAAACCCAATTACCCCGTCTTTAATATTTAGTTCAACATCAAGATTACTTCGGCTCAAATAAGCATAATAATAACTTAAGTACGAGACATTAATTTAAAAAGGAGAACATAGCTTACATTGATTATTTATCGCGTAGTAGTACACGGACAGAGCTCCGACTTTAAAACCCGTAAAAATAACTTTTACATAACCCAAACTAATCTAATATAATACTAATCTATATATATATATATATATATATATATATATATATATATATATATATATATATATATATATATATATATATATATATATATATATATATATATATATATATATATATATATATATATATATTATATTTATTTATATTATACTACAGAGTATTATTATTATTATATTTTATATTTTTACTCGCAGAATTCGTGACCTTTTATAGGCATTTTGGAATTTGGCAGCTCCGCGAGTCGTGGAGTTTGAAAATCCAGCTCAGGATCCTTTGTCTCATAGCTTGTCGACATGATTATATATATATTTATAATATATAAATAATTTATATAATTATTTATAAATTATATTTTATTCTTGTGCATAGTTGACTCATAATTTTTGGTCCATTGCGTCGGGCGTTGATAGTTGGCTCAGGTCCCGGTTCTAGATTTTCGAACGTCCTTGCGTACAATTTAATATCTTGTACTTTGCGTTTTGTAACTTGTACTCTTGTCATTTTTAGACGTTTTTCATCATAAATTGAACCTTTTGAATTGTATCTTGTACATTTGAGCTTTTTGGACGTTTGTGTCTTCAAATCTTCGTTTTCACCTTTTGTTTTCGCACTTATTTATTTAAACAATTACAATGAAAATATAATACAATTACATATGAAAACCTATTATTTAGGAGGGATATTGCTATGAAATATATGTTCCTTTTTAGGCTTATCAAATATCCCCACACTTGAGCGTTGCTTGTCCTCAAGCAATACAGAACTTGAAATAAAAACATACATGAATCACTTTTTTATTCATCACACTTTGTACATCAGTGATTTTGATATGGTGGTATAAACAATGATAGTAATGATAGAACCATGGTTAAAGGTGGGTGTGTCATCCACAGTTGCCTCGGGTTTAGGTCAACGACACTTGCAATCAAATAGCCGATTTACTTTCGGTTTCTAAAGCAAAATGCACATTTGAAAGGCGGTTTATAGTCCCACATGACTATGAAAATGTAGATCCTTAAGGAAATTGGATCTTTATGAAAATATTTGATCTTTGAAAATTCAATCTAGCTTTTACCCTAGATAAGTTTTCCGGAATAACCCTTCACCGGTGTTGCAAAATATTTTTGTGGGTTTTGTGGGTTTCAGATTTGAAAATTTTGGCTCAAAACTTATGGTTTTGTGTCACTCACTTGCTAACCTTGTATTAGGAAAGCAACACGTCCAGTATACTTGCTCCGTATATTACCTTTTGGTAAACTACCATCCGGTTGTAAAGGAAAGCGTTGAACAAGCAACTGTTAAGGCAATGTCCCCTGACATGCTTTTAATTATGGTCTATAACGTGTCGGACCCAATTACTATCCTTTGTAGGAGCAATAGTAAAGCTCACCCTTATAATTTTTCGGTCTGGCACAAGGTCTTGTCTTCGACCATGCTATGCAACCACCGTTCTTACGGTTGACACCCGATTTGGTTCAGGTGACCTAATGAATTCCAGGTGAATTCCTAGGATTTTACGTTCAATGGTAATGAACGCATTGAAAATAGGTTTTCAAAAAACAAATCGGTTTGTAATTTTGATCAAAATATTTTCTCGTTCAAGCTCGAGTTTAGATATCATCGAATTCCATGAGTTTGTAATTCTCAATCTTTAAGGTCGATCTCAAGGATTGAGTAATATCAGGCTTAAAAGCTGATTTTTGATCTTTTAAGGAGATTATCCTTTCTGGAGATCTGATTTATTAGTATTATCAAGGTAATTTGCACGGTGCCCTCCCCATTTTACGAGATAAATCCTTCTCATGGTTAGGATAAATCTGACCACCTGGCGACCCTGTTTGATGCTGAGGTCCGTGGATTTCCTGCTGATTTTAGAGATGACTTTTCTAGATTTTTCGTCAACCTACAGCTGATCTGGACGACAACTTCTTGACCTAAATCAAGAAGCGCGTGTCTTTTTCGGAAGACTTTACTTCCTTTTAATGATGGAATTGATTCATCGTGTAGATCCATCTCTCTTTACAGTAAATCGGGTAAGACAGTTAATTTAGTCCAAAAAGCACCTGCAATAACTTTACAGAAACATGTGATAGATAATTTTTTATTGAATAACTTGGTACATTCTCCCCACACTTGACTTTTTTTTCCATGCGTCTTTTTATATCTTAATAAATAAATTCAATCGTTTTAGTTGTTTCTCAATTTATGTCCTTTCCGAGGTAACGATAATTTCGGTATTAACACCTAGTTTTTATCGTTCATAAATATATATAAACATGATTTTAAATTCATTTAGTTGAAAATTTTTCAAATTTTCATAAAATTTGGCAAATAAACCAAGTATAAACCCGAGAGAATTTATAACCCTTCCCCACACTTGAGATCATGCAATGCCCTCATTTGCATGAAATCAGACTCTAATTATAAATTCATGAGGGTGATTAGTGTAGAAAAGTGATTGAAAATACCCAGTTTGTAATTACAAAGCTCGTTGAATGATAGATGGCGCGCCTCATCGTTCATTCCTTCTTGTTTTATCACACATATTTTTCTTCAAAAACGGTTGCTTTTCTGAACTGTTTGCTAATCTTTAAAAATGCGTCTTTTACCCTAATTTATTATGCATGTTTATTAACGAGTTATGCACTAACCCGAACCCCTAATTTAACGTTAAGTGGGGTTAAACTTCCCCACACTTAGCTGACGACATGTGAAGTCGGTAGAATAAGTTCCACGAATTAAAATAGTGAGCCAGTTATTTACATCTCGGGTGGTATAAAATATATAAATGGGTTTAAAGTTTAGAACCACCCGATCGTCACTACTTAATTCTTTTTTAAGTGTAGCTTTTAGTAAATGGATATGTCTCTTTTCTGATTCTTGGTCAAATGGATCGATATAAACCGACATATATATTATAGGATGGACAATTCCTAACATTTCCTTCCTTTTATTCTCGGGATTAAAGGTTTCACCTCTATTACCCAATTGGGTAAAATCCGAGGTGTCATTATCTATTACAGCTCGTAGTTCATCTATGGTAGATGACTCGTCTATTGAGAATATTGGGTTGGCAAGTTGTGGAATAGTGAATTTCGGGATCGAAGTAGATTCTTCTTCATTAACGGTACTTATCGGTCCCACTATTTTGGTCTCGGGGGTAAAATTTTCAACGTTATCATTTTTCCAAGAGTACCAATTTGTCACCCTTACTTTTTCTTCATTCATTGATTGGTCGATGATTTCGTCGGTAGAGGCTAATGTGTCGATATGTTGTGAAATTGGTAAAGCTGAATAAAAAGTATCATCGGGATAGTTGGTGATTTCGGAGCTCTCGAATTCATCAAAATTCGATGATATGAGATTTTCTTGCACACGACTCCTCAGATCAACAGGTGTGTAATCTGATAGAGTTTCAGCTTGCCGATTTACAAACTCTCTCATTTGTTCATTTTGAGCATCAAGTTCTTCGAGTTTGATTTTCATATAATCTAAAGAATTTTCAGGCACATAATTTTCCTCGTCTACTTGTTGTTGAGTTTGGAAATATTCTTGGGAGTAATCCCAATTTGAATTATATTCTTCATAATCATTCCATTCAGGTTCCGTGGGTGCGTAATTTTCCATAGGAACGTAATAATAACATTCCCATGTTGAGTGATAATCTCCACAGATTTCACAACCAGTTATTGATTCGTCATTCGTGATCCAAGATTGACCGAACGAATTGTCATCAACACCCGTTTGAGAGTATTGATTTAATTGATTTTGGATATCAAAAAGAGTTTCCATAGCCTTGTTTTCAAAATTTTCCATTTTATTGCGATGGCCAAATTTTAGCTACAATGTGGTGCATTTACTAATTATCCTATTATTTATAAAAATAGAAAAACTTATATAAGTTGTCCAATTAATAGACTTTTCTGCTTTTGCTCACGTTTCGAATAGCCAAAAGATGCAGCAGGGAGCCAGAACCCTTTAAATCGGAAGCTCACAACTCAGCCACTAACAAATCCAACTATTACTGCGAAGCAGAAAATTGTCAACGTCTATTAATTTAACCACTTAAATAATTTTTCTTTCCGTTTAAGATATTAGATAAGAAATAGAGAAAATTTCTAAGTCCTAAAAACTAAAGCGTCGAGAAATAAGAAAGAAAAAGAATGCGCGTCGAAAAACGTCGAAAAATAAAAATAAGAAAGTAGCGAGTCGTGACTTAAAAGGCACTAAAATTTTAAAATCGTCGCAAAATTCTAAAGCACCTAAATCTTAGTCTAAAGAAATAGCACTTAAGGGATTTAACGGCAAAGCCTAAAAATCTAAAAATAAAAATAAGCTATGGCAAAAACTATGTCTTAAAACTAAATACGAGCGAAAAATACAAATATTACGCTAAAAACAAATATAAATAAAAATGAACTTAAAGTTGTAAAAAGTACAATTTTTATAAAAATATTATTTTTATATTATTTATTTTATAAAACTATTAATTTTACAATTTAAATAAAACTAATTAAAATTAATTATTACAAATTAATTAAAACTTAAACTAAATAATAAATTAATTAACCCTAAATACTAAATAATTAATAATAATAATTAAAACTCCGTAATAAATGCATATTGAGGGTTTTTGCAGGCGCGTCAGGGTAGCTCCGCGAGTCGTGGAGTTTTAAGCCTGCAAACTCTGCGAGTCGTGGAGTTTGAAAAACGTGTTTTTTTAATTTTATATTGTTTTTCTAAAAATATATATAAATATATTTATACAAAAATAAATTAAAAATATAGCGTTTCGCCGAGTCCCCGGCAGCGGCGCCAAAAACTTGATGTGGTAGCGTGAGGGTACGTGATAGTACTATATTTTACTACGAAATACGTTACAAATTACACAAGTTTTAATTATTAATTTACAAATGGGATATACCTAAACCTTGCTACAACACTATAGGCAGTGTACCTAATCGTAGAGTAGTATAGTTTTTAGTAAGTCCGGTTCGTTCCACAGGGAGCGGGCTTATTGCACACTATATTTTTAAACAACTATATTTGTACAAAATATATATAATTATATATAATAATATATAAAAGGGGGTTTACCGTTTAATAATCGGTTTGTCGATTTATATTTTAAGCGAAACGTATAGTAAATGACGATATTTAAATAACAATATAAAATAAATAACAATAATTAAAATGACAATAAATAAAAGTACGAGGAAATATGAAATAAAATATATTATGCTTATTTAAACTTCCGTAACCATGATGTTTGACGTTTTGATTTTAATCTATTGTCCTGGGTTAATTGTCCTTTGTCCTGGATGTATTTGAAACCTATCTGGTTTTTGTCCATAATAGTTCATCGGTCATAATTATAAACTGCTTGGCAAATTTAACCTTATACCCGAAGTCAAATATTCCAACTAACTGGGGATTCGAACTGTAACAAGGTCTTAATACTTTGCTTAATGAATACACCAGGTTATCGACTGTGTGTAAACCAAGGTTTTAATACTTTGTTAACAATTACACCAATTACCCTTGAATGTAATCCACCCCTGTTTTAATGAGTCCATTGACTATTAATCCATCCCCGTGTCCGGTCAAATGAACAATAATTCGTACTTATAAATATCCCGCCCATCGTGTCCGATTAAGCGTATGTGGTTATATATAGATACGTCAAATCATAACCTTTATATTAAATTAACGAGGTATCGTTAATTTAATATAAAGCCCATTAATAGCCCATAGTCTAATTTCCACAAGTGTCGTTCTTTTGTCCAAACCCCAATTATGGTACAAAACCCAATTACCCCGTCTTTAATATTTAGCTCAACATCATGATTACTTCGGCTCAAATAAGCATAATAATAACTTAAGTACGAGACATTAATTTAAAAAGGAGAACATAGCTTACATTGATTATTTATCGCGTAGTAGTACACGGACAGAGCTCCGACTTTAAAACCCGTAAAAATAACTTTTACATAACCCAAACTAATCTAATATAACAATAATATATATATATATATATATATATATATATATATATATTTATATTATACTACGGAATATTATTATTATTATATTTTATATTTTTACTCGCAGAATTCGTGACCTTTTATAGGCATTTTGGAATATGGCAGCTCCGCGAGTCGTGGAGTTTTTGGCCTTCAAACTCCGCGAGTCGTGGAGTTTGAAAATCCAGCTCAGGATCCTTTGTCTCATAGCTTGTCGACATGATTATATATATATTTATAATATATAAATAATTTATATAATTATTTATATATTATATTTTATTCTTGTGCATAGTTGACTCATAATTTTTGGTCCATTGCGTCGGGCGTTGATAGTTGGCTCAGGTCCCGGTTCCGGAGTTTCGAACGTCCTTGCGTACAATTTAATATCTTGTACTTTGCGTTTTGTAACTTGTACTCTTGTCATTTTTAGACGTTTTTCATAAATAAATTGAACCTTTTGAATTGTATCTTGTACATTTGAGCTTCTTGGACGTTTGTGTCTTCAAATCTTTGTTTTCGCCTTTTCTCTTCGCACTTATTTATTTAAACAATTACAATGAAAATATAATACAATTACATATGAAAACCTATTATTTAGGAGGGATATTGCTATGAAATATATGTTCCTTTTGAGGCTTATCATAATCACAAAAAAAAAATATATATCATATTCAAACCTTTATACAATAACTTGCAAACTTACAATACCGCCTTTTTTTACATATAGCATGAAATATAGCGCATAAAACTTTGATACAAAGTAGTTGCGAAGATAATTCTAGTTAATAAATAAGGCGTTCAGCAAAGGCAATAAAGACACGTAATTCATACGTCCAGAAACAAGTCATGCATTCTGGTTTTACTAATACCACTTCCCATCCTTGGTTTTGTGGAACATAACTATTGTGACCGATAGTAAGACAACGTGTTGTAACGTCGTCAAAAGGATGAAGGTTACGTAATGACCAACAGTCTCGTAATAACCTAAAAACCTCATTTCTTACCGCAATTACCGACTCCGTCACTTGTGGGAACGTTTTGTTTAATAGTTGTAGCCCGATGTTCTTGTTCTCACTTTGGTGAGAAGCGAACATTACTAACCCGTAAGCATAACATGCTTCTTTATGTTGCATGTTAGCCGCTTTTTCTAAATCATGAAGTCCTATATTCGGATATATTGAGTCAAAATAATTTCTTATCCCGTTGCATAAAATAGCATTTGGGTTCCCCGCAATATATGCGTCAAAGTAAACACATCGTAACTTATGGATTTCCCAATGTGATATCCCCCATCTTTCGAACGAAAGCCTTTTATAAATCAAGGCATTCTTGGAACGTTCTTCGAATGTCTTACAAACTGATCTCGCCTTAAATAGTTGTGCCGAGGAATTCTGACCGACTCTAGACAAGATTTCATCAATCATGTCTCCGGGTAGGTCTCTTAAAATATTGGGTTGTCTATCCATTTTGTGTTTTTATACTGTAAAATAGACAAGAGTTAGATTCATAAAAAAATACTTATTAATACAAGCAATTTTTACATATATCATAAAGCATAAGCACACTATATTACATATATTACGCCACACGAATACAACTATCTTATTCCGACTCGCTCATTTCTTCTTCTTCGGTTTTGGTTCGTTTTTTCAAGTTTCTAGGGATATATGATGTTCCCCTAATACGAGCCGTCGTTTTCCACATTGGTTTAGAAAAACCTGGTGGTTTAGAGGTTCCCGGGTTATTGTCACAACTTAAGAAATACGGGTGTTGACGATACATATAAAGTTCATCGTGTTTGGAATCAAATTTCTCTATTTTTATGCCCTTTCCCTTATTGTTCTCTTTTGCCTTATTAAATTGTGTTGGGGTAATTTCTATAACATCATCGGAATCCTTGTCGGGATCCGATTCATCGGAGAATTGGTAATCCTCCCAATACTTTGCTTCCTTGGCGGAAACACCATTAACCATAATTAACTTTGATCGGTTGGTTGAGGATTTTCTTCTACTTAACCGTTTTATTATTTTCCCCACTGGTTCTATTTCCTCTTCCGATTCCAATTCTTCTTCCGGTTCCGATTCTTCTTCCGGTTCTGACTCTTCTTCCGGTTCCTCTTCGGGAACTTGTGAATCAGTCCACGAATCATTCCAATTTACATTTGACTCTTCATTATTATTAGGTGAGTCAATGGGACTTGTTCTAGAGGTAGACATCTATCACATAATATCAAACACGTTAAGAGATTAATATATCACATAATATTCACATGTTAAAAATATATAGTTTCCAACAAAAATGTTAAGCAATCATTTTTAAAGAAAACACGGTCGAAGTCCAGACTCACTAATGCATCCTAACAAACTCGATAAGACACACTAATGCAAATTTTCTGGTTCTCTAAGACCAACGCTCGGATATCAACTGAAATGTCCCGTTCATATTGATTATAAACGTTCCATATTAATTGATTTCGTTGCGAGGTTTTGACCTCTGTATAAGACGTTTTTTAAAGACTGCATTCATTTTTTAAAACAACGATAACCTTTATTTTATCAATAAAGGTTTCAAAAGCATTACGTAGATTATCAAATAATGATAATCTAAAATATACTGTTTACACACGACCATTACATAATGGTTTACAATAGAAATATATTACATCGACATATGTTTTTTGAATGCAATTTTTACATAATATCATACAAACATGGACTCCAAATCTTGTCCTTATTTTAGTATGCAACAGCGGAAGCTCTTAATATTCACCTGAGAATAAACATGCTTTAAACGTCAACAAAAATGTTGGTGAGTTATAGGTTTAACCTATATATATCAAATCGTAACAATATACCACAAGATTTCATATTTCAATATACATCCCATACATAGAGATAAAAATCATTCATATGGTGAACACCTGGTAACCGACATTAACAAGATGCATATATAAGAATATCCCCATCATTCCGGGACACCCTTCGGATATGATATAAATTTCGAAGTACTAAAGCATCTGGTACTTTGGATAGGGTTTGTTAGGCCCAATAGATCTATCTTTAGGATTCGCGTCAATTAGGGTGTCCGTTCCCTAATTCTTAGATTACCAGACTTAATAAAAAGGGGCATATTCGATTTCGATCATTCACCCATATAATGTAGTTTCACGTACTTGTGTCTATTTTGTAAATCATTTTTAAAACCTGCATGTATTCTCATCCCAAAAATATTAGATTTTAAAAGTGGGACTATAACTCACTTTCACAGATTTTTACTTCATCGGGAAGTAAGACTTGGCCGCTGGTCGATTCACGAACCTATAACAAATATGTACATATATATCAACATATATTCAAAATATATTTACAACACTTTTAATACATTTTGATGTTTTAAGTTTATTAAGTCAGCTGTCCTCGTTAGTAACCTACAACTAGTTGTCCAACGTTAGATGTACAAAAAAAAATTGATATATATTATCTTGAATCAATCCACGGCCCAGTGTATACACGTCTCAGGCTAGATCACAACTCAAAGTATATATATTTTTGGAATCAACCTCAACCCTGTATAGCTAACTCCCACATTACTGCATATAGAGTATCTATGGTTGTTCCAAATAATATATACACATGGGTCGATATGATATGTCAAAACATTTGCATACGTGTCTATGGTATCCCAAGATTACATAATATATTAGAATACATGTATAATACAATATAAGTTAGCTAGGATATGATTAATATAGATTTGTTACCAATTTTCACGTTGCTACAACAAGAAAAATTATCCAATCTTGTTTTACCCATAACTTCTTCATTTTAAATCCGTTTTGAGTGAATCAAATTTCTATGGTTTCATATTGAACTCTATTTTATGAATCTAAATAGAAAAAGTATAGGTTTATAGTCAGAAATATAAGTTACAAGTCATTTTTGTAAAGGTGGTCATTTCAGTCGAAAAAACGACGTCTAGATGACCATTTTTGAAAACATACTTCCACTTTGAGTTTAACCATGATTTTTGGATATAGTTTCATGTTCATAAGAAAAATCATTTTCCCAGAAGAACAACTTTTAAATCAAAGTTTATCATAGTTTTTAATTAACTAACCCAAAACAGCCCACGGTGTTACTACGACGGCGTATGTCCGGTTTTACAGTGTTCTTCGTGTTTCCAGGTTTTAAATCATTAAATTAGCATATCATATAGATATAGAACATGTGTTTAGTTGATTTTAAAAGTCAAGTTAGAAGGATTAACTTTTGTTTGCGAACAAGTTTAGAATTAACTAAACTATGTTCTAGTGATTACAAGTTTAAACCTTCGAATAAGATAGCTTTATATGTATGAATCAAATGATGTTATGAAGATCATCACTACCTCATGTTTTCTCGATAAAGCTATTAGAAATGAGAAAAATGGATCTAGCTTCAAAGGATCCTTGGATGGCTTGAAAGTTCTTGAAGCAGAATCATGACACGAAAACAAGTTCAAGTAAGATTTCTAATCGAAATAAGATTGTTATAGTTATAGAAATTGAATCAAAGTTTGAATATGAGTATTACCTTGTATTAGAAAGATATACTACTGTAAATAATAAAGATTTCTTGAGGTTGGATGATCACTCTACAAGATTGGAAGTAAGCTAGCAAACTTGGAAGTATTCTTGATTTTATGAAACTAGAACTTGTAGAATTTATGAAGAACACTTAGAACTTGAAGATAGAACTTGAGATAGATTAATTAGATGAAGAAAATTGAAGAATGAAAGTGTTTTTAGGTTTTTTTGGTCGTTGGTATATGGATTAGATATAAAGGATGTGTAATTTTGTTTACATGTAAATAAGTCATGAATGATTACTCATATTTTTGTAATTTTATGAAATATTTCATGCTAGTTTCCAAATGATGGTTCCCACATATGTTAGGTGACTCACATGGGCTACTAAGATCTGATCATTGGAGTGTATATACAAATAGTACATACATCTAAAAGCTGTGTATTGTACGAGTACGAATACGGGTGCATACGAGTAGAATTGTTGATGAAACTGAACGAGGATGTAATTGTAAGTATTTTTTGTTAAGTAGAAGTATTTTGATAAGTGTTTTGAAGTCTTTCAA
This sequence comes from Rutidosis leptorrhynchoides, assembly GCF_046630445.1. NCBI lineage: Eukaryota > Viridiplantae > Streptophyta > Magnoliopsida > Asterales > Asteraceae > Rutidosis > Rutidosis leptorrhynchoides. The sequence goes on along the minus strand of NC_092335.1, from coordinate 566,653,964 downwards.
AAGTGTATGAATACATATTAAAACACTACATGTATATACATTTTAACTGAGTCGTTAAGTCATCGTTAGTCGTTACATGTAAGTGTTGTTAACCCATTGTTTATTAAATCAAATGAGATGTTAAATTATTACATTATCATGATATCATGATGTATTAATATATCTTAATATGATATATATACATTAAATGTCGTTACAACGATAATCGTTACATATATGTCTCGTTTCAAAATCATTAAGTTAGTAGTCTTGTTTTTACATATGTAGTTCATTGTTAATATACTTAATGATATGTTTACTTATCATAATATCATGTTAACTATATATATATATATATATATATATATATATATATATATATATATATATATATATATATATATATATATATATATATATATCCATATATATTTCATCATATAGTTTTTACAAGTTTTAACGTTCGTGAATCGCTGGTCAACTTGGGTGGTCAATTGTCTATATGAAACCTATTTCAATTAATCAAGTCTTAACAAGTTTGATTGCTTAACATGTTAGAAACATTTAATCATGTAAATATCAATTTCATTTAATATATAAAAACATGGAAAAGTTCGGGTCACTACAAATGGTAGGCGGAAGATGGGCGTTATTTTTGCACTTGTTTTCTCTTTATCACTTGTGTCTAACTTAGCATGTTTTATTTGCAGAGATGCATCTAGACAGGCTTCTGGCTTCATGCGGCATTGAGGGCATTCATACTGGACACCCGATGTGTAGAATCAGGGTGACCAGGACATGGACATCAATGGTCAAGCCCAAGGTGATGCCGCTATTGGTTCCAGTGGGTCTGGTAGCGCCAACCAGCGCGAGAGTCATGTAGACGAGGACTCTCGTCAGGCGGATGTTGAAGGGGGCAAGGCTAGTGAGCCCTCAACTAAGGGTGGGAGTAAGCGCAAGCGCACTAAAAAGGGAAAAGGTAATAACCAGTTGTGTTCAAGTGCCGGGGCATTGCGCTACCTTTTTTGTTACTAACCAGTTGTCTTCTTATTTATAGAAGCTCTCCTGCAGTTCTATGGCATGAACAATCAGTTGTCTATTCCGGAGGCTATGGCGGCTTATCAGTTCGACTATTTGGAAGACATCAAGCTTCCCAACTACTTTACGCATCTCTCGCCCGTGGCAGCATGGCGTTTTGACGTTCAGTTGGCCATGCTGAACTTGATGCATGCTAAAAGCTGTCTTAAGGAGGCGAAGGCGCGCCTAGACGGTGCCGACTCTTCCATGCCGGGTGCGCTGACTACTGAGCAGATGCATGACCGTATCGTGCATCTAACTTCTGATCTCGAGCATTCAGAGAAGGCTCGTAATGAGGTGGTCAGCTCCTCATTGGTCCTAGCAGAGGAGAAGGCGTCCTTGGCGTCTAAGGTTGAGGAGTTGGCTAAAAAGGTCAAGTCCCTTGAATCTGAGAAGAGCGCTTGGGAAAAAGAGCGCGAGGACTTGACTGATCGCTTAGCTTCTTGTCAGGTCGATCGCGACACGGCCAAGTGCCAATTTGAGACATTGAAGAGGGGTCTCCCCGAGCTCCTCAGTCTTGCCATTGACTCAAAATATGTAAGCGATCTTTTTGTCGACGCTGTTATTGCTTTCAAGGCGGAGGAGAGACTAGTTTTTTGGAGAAAGATTCAGCCTCTCGTCTAACCCTCTGAGGCCTTGGATGCTGTTATTTCCAAGGATGTGGATCCTCTTTCCGCGCAGAAGAGCAGGGCTATGGAGCCGACGCTGACAAACGTCAAGGTCCCTTCATTGGTGGCCTTATCCGAAGACCCCACTGCTGATGCTAATCATTTATTAAAATACCTGTTGTAAACTTGTAATTATCTTTTAACAATGTAATTACTCTTTTGATGATAATGAAAGTTTATCTTGTTTACTTTTCTATGTTGCGCGTAATTTCCATGTTGTAACGCATTAATAGGTTACACGTGCACTAGCAATTTATAACTGTTTAAATCAGTGTGGCCAAATATATGGGCTATGTTCACGATTTTCGTATGATCATGCACGTTAGATCGTTCGTTAAAATGTTTGGCTAAGTGTTTCTCGATTTTCATCGTAATTATACTCGAGGCATGTCAACACTTAACCTATCACATATATTTTTGTGCACACAATATATGCTTAAGTTAAGCATCTGTATGTGCGCATCGGGATTCTTCTAAGTACGCCAACACTTAGGATTGAGGTCAGATGCGACCACCGCCATTGTTTATAGTCATGACTTGCAGATCTCGAGTTCTGCGCGAGTTGGTTAGGTCAATCCAATGACGCTTAACCGTCCGGTTATAATAGACTAGCTTGTTGCCAAACAAGCTTCTGTCGCACGGGTGCCGGAGAAAGCAACCCTTCAAAGCCAGGAGTGCGCTGCCTAAGAGATTGTGAGCACCATTTTCAAATTACAGAGCTACTTTACATATAATGGTACAAAGATTATGGCAGACGATAACTTGGAGACAATTAATTAAACATGCATAGATAGTGCGCATAACGCGCTTAAGGATTGTCATCATTACAAATTTAAAATGCGCTAAATAGGGTGCGCTTAAAAACTTCCAAACTTCTTAACTCCAGTAATAGCTATTGCCACATGCTCTGTCCTCTCTCAATTTTTCATCCTTGTATTCTTCGAACTCGTAGCCCACGCCGGCAATTACGTCTCCCTCGTCATTTCCAGCTCCAGAAGAACTGGCCCCATCTTTCGTCGCCTTTCCCGCGGCTTGAATACTTCAGATCTGTGGAAACCAGTCAAATAGTGTTACAAATCAACGAAAGAGCAAGTATGTGTGCAGGTGCACTCTAATATGCGTCTTATGCTTCAGATTATGTAAGATTGTGGTCATTTTAATGCGGTAAGCGCGCATACTGGTTGCGCGTTTATTGCATTCTATCCAGCGAAGTATACAAGCGCTAACTTTGCTGTTAGCTACCATGTGCAACCTGAGCGTAGCTTCTCCGAGCGGGGTAGGCAGCGTGATGATCCCTCGGTAGATACATGCGCTGATGGCGAAATGTGAGAGCGCCGGTTGCCCAAAGATAGCATCGTATTCCGATTCGGCGCGTATCACTCTGAAGTCCACCACCATCGTATGCGCTCTGTCCTTGTGCTCATCGTCGCGCAAGGTTAGTGCCTCCCCTAGTATCCCTTTAGACCATGTGGGGTCCCCACTTATCCCCCTAAACTGCTGTTTCACCTTCCTCAAGTTGCGCTTCACGGTGTAGTTTAGGTTCTCAAAGCAATGATGGAACAAAACATTAACACAGCTGCCAGTATCGATAAGAATTTTGCCAATGTGCTGCGTGCATTCAGGCATATAACCTTCAACCACTAGAGGAGCGCATTTTCTTTCGAAAATGGGCTCGCGTGGGAGATGCACTTTTAAGTTCTCGTATGGCAGCAGTGGCTCCTTCTCAACCTCCTTCTTTTCCCATAAAAGGACGTAAATGACCTTATCCTTCTCCACTCCTTCGGCCTCCTTCTTGTACCCTCCTGACTCGTCTTTACCCGGCTTCAAATGCTTCAGTTCTCCACACTTGAGGCATGCAACCACCTTGTCAACCAATGCTTTGTAGCGATTGGTTTCGTGCCCGAAGTCATCGTGAAAGTCATAGAACTTTGACTTTTCCCGTCGCGCATACTCAGACATGTGCGCAGGCTTCTCAAACGTCTTGGAGATTGGCTCAGTCACGTAAATCTCTTTCAGGCTTTTAGTGAGGCTCCTGATCAAAGCTTGTTTGTTATCCCTGGTGTCATTGTCTCTGTTCCGATGGTGTTGTTTGTTGTTGTTGTTCCCTTGGTGATTCCGCTGGTATTTCCTATCATTGTGGTGATTGTTGCTGTGGTGGCGGTAGGGGCTAGAATCGTGTTGGCTTTTCCCGAAACCACCTGACAGGCGTCCACCCTTGGGCAAATCATAGCCGTCGCGCCGACCGTTGCCTGAGCCCCTGTAACTCAAGTATCTTGTGGTGTCTTCCTCGGCGCGCATGTGTTCGTGTGCTTCCCTTAACGCTTCCGCCAATGTTTCTGGAGGGCGCTTCCTCAACCTTTACCAAAATGTTAGGTGACGTTCCCGACAGATCCCATGTATGAAACCGGACACCTTTAGTGATTCTGCACAGTTGGGAATTCTAGATACCTCTTGACAATACCTGTCGATAAACTGCCCTAAAGACTCCCCTCTCTCATGCTTGATGTCATGACATTCAACATGCGTCCTTCGAGTCGCGCGCATGTTGTGAAAGTTAAGCAAGAAACACGTTCGCAGATCATCATAACAGCTTATAACTGGCGCTGGTAGGTTGTTGAACCATTGTCGAGCCACGCCCTCTAGTAACGGCGGGAACTCCATGCATTTGGTCTCGTCAGCCTAGCGCTGATTTCGCGCTATACCTTCATACTTTTGCAAGAAGTCATCAGGGTCTGAGAATCCATCATAGTATCCCAAGGTTAGCGGTATCACAGGCAGCACTGTAGAAACATAGTTTAGTATGTGCGCCAAGAATTTTTCTCCAGTAGGCGCTGTTTCAAATGATGGTTTAACAGGCACTCCCTTCATCCCCGCGTATAGGTTTCTAATCATGAGCTCAGCCTTTCCCGGATGCTCAAACTCATGCGCCATATCATCCGGTGCAGCATTCATCAAAGCATGAATCAAATTGGCTTGGCTTTAGGCACGTTGCTCGCGAGTCCTGGCCGATGATTCTGCGGGTATCCCCCTTCCTACAGACAAAGTACCCTACGCGAAGGTGGCTATGCTAGACCCGGGTGTAGTCGAGGAGGCATCCCTTCTAGGTGACAGTGATGGTCGCGAGCCCTGTGAGCCAGCAGGGCTGTTGGTATGGCTAGGGCTGTTTCGCGCAGATTCGGTAGTTGGATAGATGGGCACAAATCCCTTGCTCGCAGTGTTTGAGGCCCATGTTATCGGCCGAATTGCTTCTGGAGTTTTGAAGGATGACGCCGGTGCGCCAGGGGGAGACATCTGTGCACCCCTTGGCGGCGCGTTGTCAGAAGTTCCTACCGACCCCTTGGTGGCGGGTTTAGGTCCTGTTGGTGATGTAGCTCGTGCTTGAGCGGGCTTTGGTACTTCCTGCTTGCTGGCCATCTCAATACCTGTCACTGTATATCAAAGGGAAACAAGCGGGTTGTTAGTGGACATACAGAAAAAAGATCAAATCAAAATCTTTTAACTTGATTGTCCCACGAATTGCGCCAAATGATTAAGCATGGAATAATCGGGTCGGGTTCGGTCCATGCTTGACATCAATAAGGGGGTATTTAAGGGTCAATTGAGTTTAACTCTCCGGTCTGGAGTACCGTGAATAACCCCTTGCGAGATGATGATCTCAACAGGGGTGGTTAAACATTAGACCCACCATCAGCGGGTGGTCCGGTCATTGATGGCTCGCGCTATGTGGTACGATTTATGTTCGAGGAACGTTACCTATATATCAAGAATGTCTAGTGTAATGCTATGAGTCCGGTAGCGCGGGTATATTTGCGCTATGTGCTGCTAGTCTTAGAACGTGTGTGTGAAGGTGAAAAAATCCAGATCCTTCGTTCTGTGGACGAAGTCTTGTATTTATAGGATAAGCTTTCTTGTCTTCTATTGCCACGTAATTGTGACAACCCGGAAATTTCCAACCAAATTTAAACTTTATCTTTATATTATTCTGACACGATAAGCAAAGTTTATTAAGTTAAATCTCAAGAATTTTAAACTGTCTTCATACATTCATTATAACCTCGACCAAATTCTGACGATTCACGAACCATTATATATAAATAGATATGTATATATATGTATATATATATATTATAACTTGAGAATATTAATAAAGTATTAAACGTATAATAATTTACACGAACGTATTTGTTTCAATATGTTTATCGATGGAATTAGAAGATAATATCAAATGATTGATTTATCAGATACATTGTGATATGATTACAGGTCCACTGTGATTTAAGAAATCTATTCTTTTTGACAACATTCGGAAAATGGTAAAGTGATTTATAAATAAGAAGGTGGATTGTAAATAACTTAGATGTGGATATCGACAAGTTAAATAACTCGACATTTTTTATTAAGATGATTTCATATATTTATTTAACCTTTGGACTTTATCTCATGCTTCACCAACGGACTGTAATTTAAAAACTTGAAACCTATTATGAATATATATGATTCTACTTTTCTAAAATGTTTTATGATATAACGATTTCCATTATTTTAACCTTTAAACAAAATGATTCTTAAATATATTTCGTTTTGGAAAACAAAATTATCATATTTATTTGATTTAGTTTCAAACGTACACAAACGTTTTCAGTTTAAAAAAAACTTTATTATTAAAACGTATATAACTTTTATAAATATCTAGAACCACTTTTGATAACTCATTACTTAACCAGTGTGATAAAGATAACGATATTTATATTTTATTTTATTAAATATATATAACGATTAAAATTAATATATATATATATATACATATATATATATACGCGTATTATACGTACATAGTTTTATACTTTTACTATACTTAAACTTTACCTTAACTTTATTTTTACTTTACTTTAACTTTAATAATTTACTTTAATAATTCATACTTTAATAATTCACTTTAATAATTCATACTTTAATAATTCACTTTAATAATTCACTTTTAATAATTCACACTTTAATAATTCACTTTAATAATTCATACTTTAATAATTCACTTTAATAATTCACTTTAATAATTCATACTTTAATAATTCAAAAATCTATTATAAATAGAATTCAATAGATTTCATTATTTCATAGAAACTTGATAAGATATTATTTTAAGATATTATTTTAAGATATTATTAGTATACATAAAATATTACGACGGATTGCTATCCGAGTGATTTCGAAATTGTTTTTTGAGCGGGATAGTGCTAAGGAAATTATGGGTTATAGCTATGGAGGTTATGGATATGGTTCGGGAGTATTGCTCGTGAGTCAAACTAGTGTTTATCATCCCCGTCGCGTCTACGTACTTTTCCTGCAATATTGAATCTCAATATTGATACGTGAGCCCTCATAACTTAACTTTTATATATTATTAGTGTATCCCTGACTAGTGCTCGAGTATATAGGATTACGCATGCTTATACGTTCGTTATTGTCGTTAGATAGGTTATGTTGAATCTTAAATTAAATACATATGCTATTAAGATAAGGTATATGATATGAATGTCGTTGGAAAGCTAACAAAAAATTGAGAACTTTTCATTTAGATATCGAATGGTTTTGATGAACGGTTTAGAAGGTATAGTCAATTGAATTTTTGTAAAAATGATTATTATTATTGTTGTTATTATCGTCGTTATAATCTAATTATTATTATTATTATTATTATTATTATTATTATTATTATTATTATTATTATTATTATTATTATTATTATTATTATTATTATTATTATTATTATTATCATCATCATCATTGGCGTTATTAATAAAAGATATTATTATTATTTTTATTATTTTTATTATCATTAAGATTATTATTATTATCATTCAAATAGTTATTAGTATTATCATTAATATTATTATTATTAGTATTATTATTATAATTACAACTGATATTAGTAACATCTAATTATTATGATTACTATTATTATTATTAAGATGAACGCGATATAAAAGACGACTAAAATATATTAAACGAAGCGATTAGGAAATAATGAGTATGAGTATCATGATGAAATTAAGATATTGTAAGATATCGATTTAAAGGAAAAATATCGTTTTCATTATTTTACTATTATTATTTTTAAAAGTATTATTAATATTAAAACTATCATTTTTACTAAAATTATTATTTCTAATAAAAATATCATTGTTAATATGAAACATCATTATTATTATCATTTTAATACTATTATTAATAAAAATTATCATTTTATCATTTTTAGAAAATATAATTATTGTTATTTTTATTAGTAGAATAATAATAATTAGTACAAAATAATATAACTTTTACTTATTATTATTATTATCAATATTATTTTATCAAATAAATATGTGATACAAAGATATTTTACTACGTATAATATAATTACATGAATAATACCTATCATATTATTTTTATGATATTAAATGAACTTTATAAATTTTATTACTTAAGATATATAAAAGTATATTTTTATTATATAAATTTTAATATAAAATTTTATTTATTAATAAAAGAACTATATTATTTACTTTAATAAAATCTGTTAAAATATTTAAATATATAAAATGACTATATTTAAACTATATAATAATCATGTATAAATTTTGGAAGGCATTTTGGTCAATATGACTTTTGTTGACTTTTGCATATTTAGTCTCGAGCATTAGGATTATGATACACTACGACTTGACCTAAATTGTTAGACAGATATTGATTAAACATATAAATATATATAATTAATATAGGTTCGTGAATCCAAGGCCAACCTTGCACTTGTTCAATGACGTCATATGTATTTTTGATAATGCTAAAAACGAACATATATTTCATAGCATTATTCCTCAAGAAAGACAAGCTTTTAGTTGCAATTGTTCTATTTACAAGTGATATTCGTTTAAATAATAAAAGGTGAAGACAAAAGACAGATTCGACGAATTGAAGACGCAAACGACCAAAAAGCTCAAAAGTACAAAAGACAATCAAAGAGGTTCCAATTATTGATAAGAAACGTCTCGAAATTACAAGAGTACAAAATTCAAAAAGCAAAGTACAAGATATTAAATTGTACGCAAGGACGTTCGAAAATCCGGAACCGGGACCAGAGTCAACTCTCAACGCTCGACGCAACGGACTAAAAATTACAAGTTAACTATGTATATAAATATAATATAATATATAATTAATTATATAAATTATATATATATTATATTTATATAATAAACCGTCGGTAAACAAAGAGCCAAAATGGAGTGAGCTGTAATTACAAACTCCGCGACTCGCGGAGTTTGAAGAAGGAATGGGCCGCGAGTCGCGGATCCCCAAAAACTGAAACTCCCTATAAAGCCCAATGAATTCTGATCATTTTTTCATCCATAATTAAATATCTCTCTATATATGTATACGTAAATATATTTATATTTATATTTATATTTATATTTTAATTTTAATTTTAATCCTAATAATAAGAGTATGTTAGCGAATGTTGTAAGGGTGTAAGTCGAAATTCTGTCCATGTAACGCTACGCTATTTTTAATCATTGTAAGTTATGTTCAACCTTTGTAATTTAATGTCTCGTAGCTAAGTTATTATTATGCTTATTTAATCTGAAGTAATCATGATGTTGGGCTAATTACTAAAATTGGGTAATTGGGCTTTGTACCATAATTGGGGTTTGGATAAAAGAAAGACACTTGTGGAAATTAGACTATGGGCTATTAATGGGTTTTATATTAACTAAACAATACCTTGTTAATTTAATATACAAACTTATAATTCGACGTATTTATATATAACCACATACGCTTGACTGGGTACGGTGGGCGGGATATCTATAAATACTAATAATTATTCATTTTACCGGACACGGAACTGGATTAATAGTTAATAGACTTGTTGAAACAGGGGTGAATTACATTTAAGGGTAATTGGTGTAATTGTTAACAAAGTAGTAAAACCTTGGTTTACACGCAGTCGATAACCTGGTGTATTCATTAAACAAAGTATTAAAACCTTGTTACAATTCGAATCCCCAATTAGTTGGAATATTTGACTTCGGGAATAAGAATAATTTGACGAAGGCTTTCGCTCTTTATATTTATGACTGATGGACTATTATGGACAAATCCGTATGGACATATTAAATAATCCAGGACAAAGGACAATTAACCCATGGGCATAAAACTAAAATCAACACGTCAAACATCATGATTACGGAAGTTTAAATAAGCATAATTATTTTATTTCATATTTTATTTCCTTTATTTTATATTTAATTGCACTTCTAATTATCGCATTTTATTTATTGTTATTGTATTTAATTGCACTTTAATTTTCGTACTTTTTAATTATCGCAAGTTTATTTTATCGCACTTTTATTTATCGCAATTTCATTATCGTTATTTACTTTACGCTTTAATTTAAGTCTTGTATTTATTTTTAATATTTTACATTTGGTTTTAACTGCGACTAAAGTTTTAAAATCGACAAACCGGTCATTAAACGGTAAAAACCCCCCCTTTATAATAATAATATTACTTATATATACATTTGTATTTTTATAAAAGTAAACTAATATAGCGTTAAGCTTTGTTTAAAGATTTTTCCTGTGGAACGAACCGGACTTACTAAAACTACACTACTGTACGATTAGGTACACTGCCTACAAGTGTTGTAGCAAGGTTTAAGTATATCCATTCTATAAATAAATAAATATCTTGTGTAAAATTGTATCGTATTTAATAGTATTTTCTGCTAAAATTTAATAGTATTTTATACCCCTTAGCTTTAACATCAAGTATTTTTGGCGCCGCTGCCGGGGAACAATCTAGCTTAAAAGCCGGAAGCGCAACGCTACATAAAAAAAAAGATTTTTTTAGTTTACTTTTATTAAAATTCACTTTTGTAAAAATACGTTTTTAATTATTCGAAAATATAAAAAGAAAAACAAAAATTTATATATTTTTAAGATTTTATTAAATATTTAAGTTTTATAAAGTTTCTTTATTTTTATTTTATAAAAATATAAGTTTTTATTATATAAATATTTTAGATTTTAAAACAGAAAACAGAAAAAAATATAAAAAAAAAACGCGTCAAATTTTAAACTGTAGCTGAGTTGAAAATTGGAACCCCGCGACTCGCGGAGTTTGCTGCTTGGGATACCGCAACTCGCGGAGTTCTCTCTGACGCGCCTGACAGAACCCTAATCAGCATTTATTACGGAGTAATTATTATTATTAATTTTTAATTAAAACCCTAATTAGGTTTATAGTTTTTAATTAGTTTTTAGTTTTTATTATTATTTTGTATATTTAGTTAATTAAATTGTAAAATTAATAGTTTTATAAAATAAATAATATAAAAATAATATTTTTATAAAATTTGTACTTTTTACAACTTTTGGTATATTTTTATATTTTGTCCCTTTTTAATCGTTTTAGCGTAATATTTGTATTTTTAGCTCATATTTAGTTTTAAACTTAGTTTTTGCCATAGTTATTTTTATTTCTAGATTTTTAGGCTTTGCCGTAAAATCCCTTAAGTGCCTTTTCTTTAGACTAAGATTTAGGTACTTTAGAATTTTGCGACGCCTTTTTAAGTTTTAGTTTCTTTTTAAGTTATTTCCATTTGGGATATAGTTTTTCTTGTAAGCTTTAATATTTTTAGACGACTTTTACCTATGTATCAATTATCATTCCAATTAGTAATCTCAATTTGCGATTATAATTTTAAGTTAGTTGTAGTAATAAGGTTAGGTTAATCAAGGGTTTTTAAGTGTTATAAGTTTCTTTTATTTTTCCGTCACCTTTTATTTTTCAACCATTTTTCTTTTTCGACCTTTTTCGACGAACTCTTTTTCTTTCTTATTTCTCGCTATTCTAGTTTTAGGACATAGATTTTTATTCTACTTCTTATCTAAATTTCTTAAAATTACGAAAATTTATTTTAAGTGGTTAAATTGATAGACATCAAAATTTTCTGGTTCGTAGTAATAGTTGGATTTGTATGTGGACCGGGTTATTGGAGCCAAACAGTCCTCAATTATATTGAGACCAAACGAATCCTGCCCCTCTGCTGCATCTTTTGGCTATTCGAAACGTGGGCAAAATCAGAAAAGTCTATTGATTGGATAACTTATTATAATTTTTCTTTCCTTTTAAAAACTAATAGGATATTCAGTGAATGCACCGAGCAAGACGTTCACCACCTTTTGTACGTTCACCATCTGTAACTAGATCAAGACATTTAGCAAATATTACCGCCGTTGATTTTTCTTTAGAATCGTCATCCAGTCGACCAAGTATTCCAGTTCAAATTTCCGATAATCCATTTTTTGAACCCGACCTCACAATTGAGAATCCGGAGAATATTCAGGGACGATTCATAGATCCTGAACCATTAAATTTTCATCCGGAACCACCAATTATTCAAACAGAGATTGTTGAGGAACGAACCATTAAATCAGAATCCTCTAGTGATTCCGATTCAACAAATTCAATTATGGAGAATCTGGAACCTTTAAGTATGGAAGACCGAATGAGAGCTAAACGCACTGGCCAAGGTCACGCAATTACTCATCCAGACATTAATGCACCAGATTATAAAATCAAAGGACAAATTCTACACTTGGTGACTAATCAATGCCAATTTAGTGGTGCGCCGAAGGAAGATCCAAATGAACATCTTCGTACCTTTAATAGGATCTGCACTCTATTTAAAATAAGAGAAGTTGAGGATGAACAGATATATCTCATGTTATTTCCCTGGACTTTAAAGGGAGAAGCCAAAGATTGGTTGGAATCGTTACCTGAAGGGGCGATTGATACATGGGATGTTTTAGTTGAAAAATTTCTTAAACAATTCTTTCCTGCATCTAAAGCCGTAAGACTTCAAGCAGAAATTGTTACATTTACACAGAAACCTAATGAAACTCTATATGAGGCGTGGACAAGATTTGGAAAGTTATTAAGAGGATGTCCGCAACATGGTTTAGACACCTGTCAAATAGTACAAATATTCTACCAAGGATGCGACATCACTACAAGAAAAGACATAGATATAGCAGCAGGAGGTTCCATTATGAAGAAAACCAAAACTGATGCTTACAAAATTTTTGATAACACTGCTTCCCACTCACATGAGTGGCACCAAGAAAAAGATATCGTTAGATTATCTAAAGCAGCTAGAGCCGATTCTAGCCATGACTTAGATTCCATTTCCGCAAAGATAGATGTTGTCGAGAGACGAATGGAAAAAATGACTAAGGATATTCACTCAATACGAATTAGTTGTGAGCAGTGTGGAGGACCACATTTGACAAAAGATTGTCTCAGTATTGAATTAACAATGGAACAAAGAGAGAATATTTCATACATAAACCAAAGGCCTGGAAATAATTATCAAAATAATTATCAACCGCCAAGATCGATTTACAATCAAAACCAGAATTATAACCGAAATATTCCATACAACAACCAACAAGGTCCTAGCAATCAACAAGTATCTAACAATACTTACAATCAGCAAAGACCTAATTTTCAAAACAAACCACCACAACAAACCGATGATAAAAAGCCGAATTTAGAAGATATGATGACGAAGCTAGTTGAAACTCAAACGCAGTTTTTCACATCTCAAAAACAAACTAATGAACAAAATGCTCAAGCATTTAGAAATCAACAAGCTTCTATTCAAAATCTGAAACAAGAAGTAAGTAACCTAGCAAGGTTAATAGGTGAAAGAAAACTGGGAAGTCTACCTAGTGATACAAATGCTAACCCCCGGAATGAAACAGCTAAAGCCATTACTGTAGTGACCCGAACTTTTCCATGTTTATATATATATTAATTGAGATTGATATTTACATGATTAAATGTTTCCAACATGTTAAGCAATCAAACTTGTTAAGACTTGATTAATTGAAATATGTTTCATATAGACAATTGACCACCCAAGTTGACCGGTGATTCACGAACGTTAAAACTTGTAAAAACTATATGATGACATATATATGGATATATATATAGTTAACATGATACTATGATAAGTAAACATATCATTAAGTATATTAACAATGAACTACATATGTAAAAACAAGACTACTAACTTAATGATTTTTAAACGAGACATATATGTAACGATTATCGTTGTAAAGACATTTAATGTATATATATCATATTAAGAGATATTCATACATGATAATATCATGATAATATAATAATTTAAAATCTCATTTGATATTATAAACATTGGGTTAACAACATTTAACAAGATCGTTAACCTAAAAGTTTCAAAACAACACTTACATGTAACGACTAACGATGACTTAACGACTCAGTTAAAATGTATATACATGTAGTGTTTTAATATGTATTTATACACTTTTGAAAGACTTCAATACACTTATCAAAATACTTCTACTTAACAAAAATGCTTACAATTACATCCTCGTTCAGTTTCATCAACAATTCTACTCGTATGCACCCGTATTCGTACTCGTACAATATACAGCTTTTAGATATATGTACTATTGGTATATACACTCCAATGATCAGCTCTTAGCAGCCCATGTGAGTCACCTAACACATGTGGGAACCATCATTTGGCAACTAGCATGAAATATCTCATAAAATTACAAAAATATGAGTAATCATTCATGACTTATTTACATGAAAACAAAATAACATATCCTTTATATCTAATCCATACACCAACGACCAAAAACACCTACAAACACTTTCATTCTTCAATTTTCTTCATCTAATTGATCTCTCTCAAGTTCTATCTTCAAGTTCTAAGTGTTCTTCATAAATTCCAAAAGTTCTAGTTTCATAAAATCAAGAATACTTTCAAGTTTGCTAGCTCACTTCCAATCTTGTAAGGTGATCATCCATCCTCAAGAAATCTTTGTTTCTTACAGTAGGTTATCATTCTAATATAAGGTAATAATCATATTCAAACTTTGGTTCAATTTCTATAACTATAACAATCTTATTTTAAGTGATGATCTTACTTGAACTTGTTTTCGTGTCATGATTCTGCTTCAAGAACTTCGAGCCATCCAAGGATCCATTGAAGCTAGATCCATTTTTCTCTTTTCCAGTAGGTTTATCCAAGGAACTTAAGGTAGTAATGATGTTCATAACATCATTCAATTCATACATATAAAGCTATCTTATTCGAAGGTTTAAACTTGTAATCACTAGAACATAGTTTAGTTAATTCTAAACTTGTTCGCAAACAAAAGTTAATCCTTCTAACTTGACTTTTAAAATCAACTAAACACATGTTCTATATCTATATGATATGCTAACTTAATGATTTAAAACCTGGAAACACGAAAAACACCGTAAAACCGGATTGACGCCGTCGTAGTAACACCGCGGGCTGTTTTGGGTTAGTTAATTAAAAACTATGATAAACTTTGATTTAAAAGTTGTTATTCTGAGAAAATTATTTTTATTATGAACATGAAGCTATATCCAAAAATTATGGTTAAACTCAAAGTGGAAGTATGTTTTCTAAAATGGTCATCTAGACGTCGTTCTTTCGACTGAAATGACTACCTTTACAAAAACGACTTGTAACTTATTTTTCCGACTATAAACCTATACTTTTTCTGTTTAGATTCATAAAATAGAGTTCAATATGAAACCATAGCAATTTGATTCACTCAAAACGAATTTAAAATGAAGAAGTTATGGGTAAAACAAGATTGGATAATTTTTCTCATTTTAGCTACGTGAAAATTGGTAACAAATATATTCCAACCATAACTTAATCAACTTGTATTGTATATTATGTAATCTTGAGATACCATAGACACGTATACAATGTTTCGACCTATCATGTCGACACATCTATATATATTTCGGAACAACCATAGACACTCTATATGTGAATGTTGGAGTTAGCTATACAGGGTTGAGGTTGATTCCAAAATATGTATAGTTTGAGTTGTGATCAATACTGAGATACATATACACTGGGTCGTGGATTGATTCAAGATAATATTTATCGATTTATTTCTGTACATCTAACTGTGGACAACTAGTTGTAGGTTACTAACGAGGACAGCTGACTTAATAAACTTAAAACATCAAAATATATTAAAAGTGTTGTAAATATATTTTGAACATACTTTGATATATATGTATATATTGTTATAGGTTCGTGAATCAACCAGTGGCCAAGTCTTACTTCCCGACGAAGTAAAAATCTGTGAAAGTGAGTTATAGTCCCACTTTTAAAATCTAATATTTTTGGGATGAGAATACATGCAGGTTTTATAAATGATTTACAAAATAGACACAAGTACGTGAAACTACATTCTATGGTTGAATTATCGAAATCGAATATGCCCCTTTTTATTAAGTCTGGTAATCTAAGAATTAGGGAACAGACACCCTAATTGACGCGAATCCTAAAGATAGATCTATTGGGCCTAACAAACCCCATCCAAAGTACCGGATGCTTTAGTACTTCGAAATTTATATCATATCCGAAGGGTGTCCCGGAATGATGGGGATATTCTTATATATGCATCTTGTTAATGTCGGTTACCAGGTGTTCACCATATGAATGATTTTTATCTCTATGTATGGGATGTGTATTGAAATATGAAATCTTGTGGTCTATTATTATGATTTGATATATATAGGTTAAACCTATAACTCACCAACATTTTTGTTGACGTTTTAAGCATGTTTATTCTCAGGTGATTATTAAGAGCTTCCGCTGTCGCATACTTAAATAAGGACAAGATTTGGAGTCCATGCTTGTATGATATTGTGTAAAAACTGCATTCAAGAAACTTATTTTGTTGTAACATATTTGTATTGTAAACCATTATGTAATGGTCGTGTGTAAACAGGATATTTTAGATTATCATTATTTGATAATCTACGTAAAGCTTTTTAAACCTTTATTGATGAAATAAAGGTTATGGTTTGTTTAAAAATGAATGCAGTCTTTGAAAAACGTCTCATATAGAGGTCAAAACCTCGCAACGAAATCAATTAATATGGAACGTTTTTAATCAATAAGAACGGGACATTTCAGTTGGTATCAGAGCGATGGTCTTAGAGAACCAGAATTTTGCATTAGTGTGTCTTATCTAGTTTGTTAGGATGCATTAGTGAGTCTGGACTTCGACCGTGTTTACTTGAAAAATGATTGCTTAACAAATTTTGTTGGAAACTATATATTTTTAACATGTGAATATTATGTGATATATTAATCTCTTAACGCGTTTGATATTATGTGATAGATGTCTACCTCTAGAACAAGTCCCATTGACTCACCTAATAATAATGAAGAGTCAAATGTAAATTGGAATGATTCGTGGACTGATTCAAAAGTTCCCGAAGAGGAACCGGAAGAAGAGTCGGAACCGGAAGAAGAATCGGAACCGGAAGAAGAATCGGAACCGGATGAAGAAATAGAACCGGTGGGGGAAATAATAAAACGGTTAAGTAAAAGAAAATCCTCAACCAACCGACCAAGGTTAATTATGGTCAATGGTGTTTCCGCCAAGGAAGCAAAATATTGGGAGGATTACCAATTCTCCGATGAATCAGATTCCGACGAGAATTCCGATGATGTTATAGAAATTACCCCAACTGAATTTAAAAAGGCAAAAGAAAATAATAAGGGAAAGGGCATAAAAATAGAGAAATCTAATTCCAACCCCGATGAACTGTATATGTATCGTCAACCCCCGAAGTCCTTAAGTTGTAACAATGACCCGGGAACCTCTAAACCACCAGGTTTTTCTAAACCAATGTGGATAACGACGGCTCGTATTAGGGGAACATCATATATCCCTAGAAACTTGGCAAAACGAACAAAAATCGAAGAAGAAGAAACGAACGAGTCGGAATAAGATAGTTGTATTCGTGTGGTGTAATATATGTAATATAGTGTTCTTATGCTTTATGATATATGTAAAAATTGCTTGTATTAATAAGTATTTTTTTTATGAATCTAACTCTTGTCTATTTTACAGTTTAAAAACACAAAATGGATAGACAACCCAATATTTTAAGAGACCTACCCGGAGACATGATTGATGAAATCTTGTCTAGAGTCGGCCAGAATTCCTCGGCACAACTATTTAAGGCGAGATCAGTTTGTAAGACATTCGAAGAACGTTCCAAGAATGTCTTGGTTTATAAGAGACTTTCGTTTGAAAGATGGGGGATATCACATTGGGAAACCCATAAGTTACGATGTGTTTACTTTGACGCATATATTGCGGGGAACCCAAATGCTATTTTACGCAACGGGTTAAGAAATTATTTTGACTCAATATATCCGAATATTGGACTTCGTGATTTAGAAAAAGCGGCTAACATGCAACATAAAGAAGCATGTTATGCTTACGGATTAGTAATGTTCGCTTCTCACCAAAGTGAGAACAAGAACATCGGGCTACAACTATTAAACAAAACATTTCCACAAGTGACGGAGTCGGTAATTGGGGTAAGAAATGAGGTTTTTAGATTGTTACGGGACTGTTGGACATTACGTAACCCTCGTCCCTTTGACGACGTTACAACACGCTGTCTTATCAACGGCCATAACGGTTATGTTGCACAAGACCAAGGATGGGAAGTAGTCCTAGTAAAACCAGAATGCATGACTTGTTTCTGGACGTATGAATTACGTGTCTTTATTGCCTTTGCTGAACGACTTGTGTATTAGCTAGAATTATCTTCACAACTATCTTGTATCAAAGTTATTGTGTGCTATATTTCATGCTTTATGTAAAATAAGCGGTATTGTAAGTTTGTAAAATATTGTATAAAAGTTTGAACGCGAAATATTATTATAATCAGTTTTTCATATAGAATTGTAGTAGTTGAATTGTATATAAGCTACTAAGTATGAACTTAACGGGTAGGTACTACCCGAATTTAAACTTATAAAACGCTAATATGAAGAAAAAGCTTTTATAAATGAGTTCATATTATGCTACGAAATACTATTAACTACTCTTAATATTCTGTATGATTAACTTGTTCCATTTAACTATTTTGAAGGAAATGGCACCGACTACTCGACACACCGTGAATATGAATGAACAGGAATTCCGTACTTTTCTAGCTTCAAACATAGCCGCAGTACAGGCTGCGCTACATACCAACAATAACCTTGGATCTAGCAGTACAGGAAATCGTGTAGGATGCACCTACAAAGAATTCACTGCCTGCAAACCTTTGGAATTTGATGGAACCGAAGGACCGATCGGATTGAAACGGTGGACCGAGAAGGTCGAATCGGTGTTTGCCATAAGTAAGTGTACTGAAGAGGACAAAGTGAAGTACACTACGCATACCTTCACAGGTTCTGCGTTAACATGGTGGAATACCTATCTAGAGCAAGTGGGACAAGACGATGCGTACGCACTACCGTGGTCAGCATTCAAGCACTTGATGAACGAGAAGTACCGTCCCAGAACCGAGGTCAATAAGCTCAAGACAGAACTTAGAGGGTTACGAACCCAAGGATTTGATATTACCACGTACGAAAGACGATTCACAGAATTGTGCCTATTGTGTCCGGGAGCATTCGAAGATGAGGAAGAGAAGATCGACGCGTTTGTGAAAGGATTACCGGAAAGAATCCAAGAAGATATAAGTTCACACGAGCCCGCCTCCATACAACAGGCATGTAGAATGGCTCACAAACTAGTGAACCAGATTGAAGAAAGAATTAAAGAACAGACTGCTGAAGAGGCCAATGTGAAGCAAGTCAAAAGAAAGTGGGAGGAAAATGGTGATAAGAATCACCAATACAACAACAACAACAATCGCAACATCAATCGCAACTACAACAAACGGCTCAACAACAACAACAACAACAACAACAACAACAGCAACAACAACAATCATCCCAACAACAATAATAACCGCAACAACAACAACAATCAGAAACAGCTATGCCAAAGGTGTGAAAAGTATCACTCGGGGTTCTGCACCAAATTTTGCAACAAGTGTAAAAGAAATGGTCATAGCGCGGCGAAGTGTGAGGTCTACGGACCAGGGGTTAATAGAACAAAAGGAACAAATGGTGTCGGAACGAGTAATGGCGGAGCAAGTAGTGTCGGAGCAAGCTATGCCAATGTAGTTTGTTATAAATGTGGAAAACCGGGCCACATTATTAGAAATTGCCCGAACCAGGAGAACACGAATGGACAAGGCCGCGGAAGAGTTTTCAATATTAATGCGGCAGAGGCACAGGAAGACCCGGAGCTTGTTACGGGTACGTTTCTTATTGACAATAAATCTTCTTACGTTTTATTTGATTCGGGTGTGGATAGAAGCTATATGAGTAGAGATTTTTGTGCTAAATTAAGTTGTCCATTGACGCCTTTGGATAGTAAATTTTTACTCGAATTAGCAAATGGTAAATTAATTTCAGCAGATAATATATGTCGGAATCGAGAAATTAAACTGGTTAGCGAAACATTTAAGATTGATTTGATACCAGTAGAGTTAGGGAGTTTTGATGTGATAATCGGTATGGACTGGTTGAAAGAAGTGAAAGCAGAGATCGTTTGTTACAAAAATGCAATTCGCATTATACGAGAAAAAGGAAAACCCTTAATGGTGTACGGAGAAAAGGGCAACACGAAGCTACATCTTATTAGTAATTTGAAAGCACAAAAACTAATAAGAAAAGGTTGCTATGCTGTTCTAGCACACGTCGAGAAAGTACAAACTGAAGAAAAGAGCATCAATGATGTTCCCGTCGCAAAAGAATTTCCCGATGTATTTCCGAAAGAATTACCGGGATTACCCCCACATCGATCCGTTGAATTTCAAATAGATCTTGTACCAGGAGCTGCACCAATAGCTCGTGCTCCTTACAGACTCGCACCCAGTGAGATGAAAGAACTGCAAAGCCAATTACAAGAACTTTTAGAGCGTGGTTTCATTCGACCAAGCACATCACCTTGGGGAGCTCCTGTTTTGTTTGTCAAGAAGAAAGATGGTACATTCAGGTTGTGTATCGACTACCGAGAGTTGAACAAACTTACCATCAAGAATCGCTACCCACTACCGAGAATCGACGACTTATTTGATCAACTACAAGGCTCGTCTGTTTATTCAAAGATTGACTTACGTTCCGGGTATCATCAAATGCGGGTGAAAGAAGATGATATTCCAAAGACTGCTTTCAGAACACGTTACGGTCATTACGAGTTTATGGTCATGCCGTTTGGTTTAACTAATGCACCAGCTGTGTTCATGGACCTTATGAACCGAGTGTGTGGACCATACCTTGACAAGTTTGTCATTGTTTTCATTGATGACATACTTATTTACTCAAAGAATGACCAAGAACACGGTGAACATTTGAGAAAGGTGTTAGAAGTATTGAGGAAGGAAGAATTGTACGCTAAGTTTTCAAAGTGTGCATTTTGGTTGGAAGAAGTTCAATTCCTCGGTCACATAGTGAACAAAGAAGGTATTAAGGTGGATCCGGTAAAGATAGAAACTGTTGAAAAGTGGGAAACCCCGAAAACTCCGAAACACATACGCCAGTTTTTAGGACTAGCTGGTTACTACAGAAGGTTCATCCAAGACTTTTCCAGAATAGCAAAACCCTTGACTGCATTAACGCATAAAGGGAAGAAATTTGAATGGAATGATGAACAAGAGAAAGCGTTTCAGTTATTGAAGAAAAAGCTAACTACAGCACCTATATTGTCATTGCCTGAAGGGAATGATGATTTTGTGATTTATTGTGATGCATCAAAGCAAGGTCTCGGTTGTGTATTAATGCAACGAACGAAGGTGATTGCTTATGCGTCTAGACAATTGAAGATTCACGAACAAAATTATACGACGCATGATTTGGAATTAGGCGCGGTTGTTTTTGCATTAAAGACTTGGAGGCACTACTTATATGGGGTCAAAAGTATTATATATACCGACCACAAAAGTCTTCAACACATATTTAATCAGAAACAACTGAATATGAGGCAGCGTAGGTGGATTGAATTGTTGAATGATTACGACTTTAAGATTCGTTACCACCCGGGGAAGGCAAATGTGGTAGCCGATGCCTTGAGCAGGAAGGACAGAGAACCCATTCGAGTAAAATCTATGAATATAATGATTCATAATAACATTACTACTCAAATAAAGGAGGCGCAACAAGGAGTTTTAAAAGAGGGAAATTTAAAGGATGAAATACCCAAAGGATCGGAGAAGCATCTTAATATTCGGGAAGACGGAACCCGGTATAGGGCTGAAAGGATTTGGGTACCAAAATTTGGAGATATGAGAGAAATGGTACTTAGAGAATCTCATAAAACCAGATACTCAATACATCCTGGAACGGGGAAGATGTACAAGGATCTCAAGAAACATTTTTGGTGGCCGGGTATGAAAGCCGATATTGCTAAATACGTAGGAGAATGTTTGACGTGTTCTAAGGTCAAAGCTGAGCATCAGAAACCATCAGGTCTACTTCAACAACCCGAAATCCCGGAATGGAAATGGGAAAACATTACCATGGATTTCATCACTAAATTGCCAAGGACTGCAAGTGGTTTTGATACTATTTGGGTAATAGTTGATCGTCTCACCAAATCAGCACACTTCCTACCAATAAGAGAAGATGACAAGATGGAGAAGTTAGCACGACTGTATTTGAAGGAAGTCATCTCCAGACATGGAATACCAATCTCTATTATCTCTGATAGGGATGGCAGATTTATTTCAAGATTCTGGCAGACATTACAGCAAGCATTAGGAACTCGTCTAGACATGAGTACTGCCTATCATCCACAAACTGATGGGCAGAGCGAAAGGACGATACAAACGCTTGAAGACATGCTACGAGCATGTGTTATTGATTTCGGAAACAGTTGGAATCGACATCTACCGTTAGCAGAATTTTCCTACAACAACAGCTACCATTCAAGCATTGAGATGGCGCCGTTTGAAGCACTTTATGGTAGAAAGTGCAGGTCTCCGATTTGTTGGAGTGAGGTGGGGGATAGACAGATTACGGGTCCGGAGATTATACAAGAAACTACCGAGAAGATCATCCAAATTCAACAACGGTTGAAAACTGCCCAAAGTCGACAAAAGAGCTACGCTGACATTAAAAGAAAAGATATAGAATTTGAAATTGGAGAGATGGTCATGCTTAAAGTTGCACCTTGGAAAGGCGTTGTTCGATTTGGTAAACGAGGGAAATTAAATCCAAGGTATATTGGACCATTCAAGATTATTGATCGTGTCGGACCAGTAGCTTACCGACTTGAGTTACCTCAACAACTCGTGGCTGTACATAACACTTTCCACGTCTCGAATTTGAAGAAATGTTTTGCTAAAGAAGATCTCACTATTCCGTTAGATGAAATCCAAATCAACGAAAAACTTCAATTCATCGAAGAACCCGTCGAAATAATGGATCGTGAGGTTAAAAGACTTAAGCAAAACAAGATACCAATTGTTAAGGTTCGATGGAATGCTCGTAGAGGACCCGAGTTCACCTAGGAGCGTGAAGATCAGATGAAGAAGAAATACCCGCATCTATTTCCAGAAGATTCATCAACACCTTCAACAGCTTAAAATTTCGGGACGAAATTTATTTAACGGGTAGGTACTGTAGTGACCCGAACTTTTCCATGTTTATATATATTAATTGAGATTGATATTTACATGATTAAATGTTTCCAACATGTTAAGCAATCAAACTTGTTAAGACTTGATTAATTGAAATATGTTTCATATAGACAATTGACCACCCAAGTTGACCGGTGATTCACGAACGTTAAAACTTGTAAAAACTATATGATGACATATATATGGATATATATATAGTTAACATGATACTATGATAAGTAAACATATCATTAAGTATATTAACAATGAACTACATATGTAAAAACAAGACTACTAACTTAATGATTTTTAAACGAGACATATATGTAACGATTATCGTTGTAAAGACATTTAATGTATATATATCATATTAAGAGATATTCATACATGATAATATCATGATAATATAATAATTTAAAATCTCATTTGATATTATAAACATTGGGTTAACAACATTTAACAAGATCGTTAACCTAAAAGTTTCAAAACAACACTTACATGTAACGACTAACGATGACTTAACGACTCAGTTAAAATGTATATACATGTAGTGTTTTAATATGTATTTATACACTTTTTAAAGACTTCAATACACTTATCAAAATACTTCTACTTAACAAAAATGCTTACAATTACATCCTCGTTCAGTTTCATCAACAATTCTACTCGTATGCACCCGTATTCGTACTCGTACAATATACAGCTTTTAGATGTATGTACTATTGGTATATACACTCCAATGATCAGCTCTTAGCAGCCCATGTGAGTCACCTAACACATGTGGGAACCATCATTTGGCAACTAGCATGAAATATCTCATAAAATTACAAAAATATGAGTAATCATTCATGACTTATTTACATGAAAACAAAATAACATATCCTTTATATCTAATCCATACACCAACGACCAAAAACACCTACAAACACTTTCATTCTTCAATTTTCTTCATCTAATTGATCTCTCTCAAGTTCTATCTTCAAGTTCTAAGTGTTCTTCATAAATTCCAAAAGTTCTAGTTTCATAAAATCAAGAATACTTTCAAGTTTGCTAGCTCACTTCCAATCTTGTAAGGTGATCATCCAACCTCAAGAAATCTTTGTTTCTTACAGTAGGTTATCATTCTAATATAAGGTAATAATCATATTCAAACTTTGGTTCAATTTCTATAACTATAACAATCTTATTTTAAGTGATGATCTTACTTGAACTTGTTTTCGTGTCATGATTCTGCTTCAAGAACTTCGAGCCATCCAAGGATCCATTGAAGCTAGATCCATTTTTCTCTTTTCCAGTAGGTTTATCCAAGGAACTTAAGGTAGTAATGATGTTCATAACATCATTCAATTCATACATATAAAGCTATCTTATTCGAAGGTTTAAACTTGTAATCACTAGAACATAGTTTAGTTAATTCTAAACTTGTTCGCAAACAAAAGTTAATCCTTCTAACTTGACTTTTAAAATCAACTAAACACATGTTCTATATCTATATGATATGCTAACTTAATGATTTAAAACCTGGAAACACGAAAAACACCGTAAAACCGGATTGACGCCGTCGTAGTAACACCGCGGGCTGTTTTGGGTTAGTTAATTAAAAACTATGATAAACTTTGATTTAAAAGTTGTTATTCTGAGAAAATTATTTTTATTATGAACATGAAACTATATCCAAAAATTATGGTTAAACTCAAAGTGGAAGTATGTTTTCTAAAATGGTCATCTAGACGTCGTTCTTTCGACTGAAATGACTACCTTTACAAAAACGACTTGTAACTTATTTTTCCGACTATAAACCTATACTTTTTCTGTTTAGATTCATAAAATAGAGTTCAATATGAAACCATAGCAATTTGATTCACTCAAAACGAATTTAAAATGAAGAAGTTATGGGTAAAACAAGATTGGATAATTTTTCTCATTTTAGCTACGTGAAAATTGGTAACAAATATATTCCAACCATAACTTAATCAACTTGTATTGTATATTATGTAATCTTGAGATACCATAGACACGTATTCAATGTTTCGACCTATCATGTCGACACATCTATATATATTTCGGAACAACCATAGACACTCTATATGTGAATGTTGGAGTTAGCTATACAGGGTTGAGGTTGATTCCAAAATATGTATAGTTTGAGTTGTGATCAATACTGAGATACGTATACACTGGGTCGTGGATTGATTCAAGATAATATTTATCGATTTATTTCTGTACATCTAACTGTGGACAACTAGTTGTAGGTTACTAACGAGGACAGCTGACTTAATAAACTTAAAACATCAAAATATATTAAAAGTGTTGTAAATATATTTTGAACATACTTTGATATATATGTATATATTGTTATAGGTTCGTGAATCAACCAGTGGCCAAGTCTTACTTCCCGACGAAGTAAAAATCTGTGAAAGTGAGTTATAGTCCCACTTTTAAAATCTAATATTTTTGGGATGAGAATACATGCAGGTTTTATAAATGATTTACAAAATAGACACAAGTACGTGAAACTACATTCTATGGTTGAATTATCGAAATCGAATATGCCCCTTTTTATTAAGTCTGGTAATCTAAGAATTAGGGAACAGACACCCTAATTGACGCGAATCCTAAAGATAGATCTATTGGGCCTAACAAACCCCATCCAAAGTACCGGATGCTTTAGTACTTCGAAATTTATATCATATCCGAAGGGTGTCCCGGAATGATGGGGATATTCTTATATATGCATCTTGTTAATGTCGGTTACCAGGTGTTCACCATATGAATGATTTTTATCTCTATGTATGGGATGTGTATTGAAATATGAAATCTTGTGGTCTATTATTATGATTTGATATATATAGGTTAAACCTATAACTCACCAACATTTTTGTTGACGTTTTAAGCATGTTTATTCTCAGGTGATTATTAAGAGCTTCCGCTGTCGCATACTTAAATAAGGACAAGATTTGGAGTCCATGCTTGTATGATATTGTGTAAAAACTGCATTCAAGAAACTTATTTTGTTGTAACATATTTGTATTGTAAACCATTATGTAATGGTCGTGTGTAAACAGGATATTTTAGATTATCATTATTTGATAATCTACGTAAAGCTTTTTAAACCTTTATTGATGAAATAAAGGTTATGGTTTGTTTAAAAATGAATGCAGTCTTTGAAAAACGTCTCATATAGAGGTCAAAACCTCGCAACGAAATCAATTAATATGGAACGTTTTTAATCAATAAGAACGGGACATTTCAATTACCACAAGAAGTGGTACAACACTTAAACCACCTGAAATACCTGTAACTTCTGATGACATTATTCCTACTCCACAAGAACCACAACCTGAACAAGATAAGGAAAAAGAACCGGTAGTTGAAAATATTAATGAAGATAACACAGCTAAGGCTAAACCTTACATTAAACCATACCAACCACCACTTCCTTACCCGAGTAAAATGAAGAAAGAGAAACTTGAAGCCGAGCAATCCAAATTCTTGGATATGTTTAAACAGATAAATGTAAATCTTCCTTTCATTGATGTGATTTCAGGAATGCCTAGATATGCTAAATTCTTGAAAGATCTAATCTCAAATAGAAAGAAAATGGAAGAACTCTCGGCTGTTACCATGAATGCTAATTGTTCAGCAGTGCTGTTGAATAAGATACCAGAAAAATTATCTGATCCAGGAAGTTTCACAATTCCATGTTTTCTGGGTAGTCTTAGTTCAATAGAAGCATTGGCAGACTTAGGTGCTAGTATAAATTTAATGCCGTTTTCACTATACGCTAAACTAGACCTTGGAGAATTGAAACCAACCAGAATAAGTATACAACTAGCCGATCGATCAATAAAATATCCTAGAGGGATAATGGAGAACATGCTAGTTAAAGTTGGTACTTTAGTATTTCCAGTAGATTTTGTTGTTCTGGACATGGAAGAAGATTCTCAAGTTCCTCTCATATTAGGAAGACCATTCTTAAACACAGCTAAAGCAATGATAGACGTGTTTGGTAAGAAATTGACCCTAAGTATAGAGGATGAGAGTGTTACCTTTTCAGTTGATAGAGCAATGCAACAACCGCAATCTGCAGATGATACATGTTATTATATTCAAACTATAGATGCACATGCAGAATTGTTAGAAGAATTTCCAGAATTACAAGGAACAGGAGAATGTTCTTTAGGAGAAGGAACTGAACCAATTGATGAAGTTGAAATGTAAGCTACACTTATAGCTAATGGATATGAACCAACAACAGAAGAAATTCAAATGCTAAAAGAAGAAGACAGATATCGATACATATCATCGATAAAAGAACCTCCTAAATTAGAGTTAAAACCACTTCCAAACCATTTGGAATACGCTTATTTACATGGTGAATCTGAATTACCTGTAATAATATCGTCTTCTCTTACTGAAAATGAGAAATCACAACTCATTTCTGTGTTGAAAGCTCATAAACCAGCCATTGCATGGAAGATTCATGATATTAAAGGAATAAGTCCTTCGTATTGCACACATAAAATCCTTATGGAAGAAGGTCATAAAACGTATGTGCAACTCCAACGAAGACTAAATCCTAATATGCAAGATGTAGTTAAAAAAGAAATTATTAAACTGCTAGACGCAGGTCTAATTTATCCAATTTCTGATAGTCTATGGGTAAGCCCAGTTCAATGCGTGCCTAAGAAGGGTGGCATGACTGTCATTACAAATGAGAAAAATGAGCTTATTCCTACTAGGACTGTAACAGGATGGCGTGTATGTATTGATTATAGAAAATTAAATGACGCCACCAGAAAAGATCACTTTCCCTTACCTTTCATTGATCAAATGTTGGAAAGATTAGCCGGAAATAGTTACTATTGTTTTCTAGATGGATTTTCCGGATATTTTCAAATTCCAATAGCACCCGAAGATCAAGAGAAAACCACATTCACGTGCCCTTATGGTACTTTTGCTTACAAAGGCATGCCATTTAGACTTTGCAACGCCCCTGCAACCTTTCAAAGGTGTATGATGGCGATTTTTCACGACATGATAGAAGAATGCATGGAAGTTTTCATGGATGACTTTTCAGTCTTCGGTGATACATTTGAATCATGTCTAGTTAATCTGGAACGAATGTTTATTAGATGCGAACAATCAAATCTAGTTCTTAATTGGGAGAAATGCCATTTTATGGTTAAAGAAGGCATTGTTCTTGGTCATAAAATTTCAAAAGAAGGAATTGAAGTCGATAGAGCTAAAGTAGATGTAATTGCTAAACTTCCACATCCCACCAATGTTAGAGGAGTTAGGAGTTTTCTAGGGCATGCCGGTTTTTACTGACATTTCATAAAAGATTTTTCTAAAATTGCCACTCCTATGAATAAACTCCTAGAAAAGGATGCTCCATTCATCTTTTCAGATGAATGCATCAAATCTTTTAATATTCTTAAAGAGAAACTCACTAATGCGCTGATCATGATAACACCAAATTGGAATCTACCATTCGAATTAATGTGCGATGCAAGTGATTTTGCAATGGGAGCCGTTTTTGGACAAAGGATTGAAAAACGATTTCAACCTATATATTATGCTAGTAAGACGTTACAAGGAGCACAAACGAACTATACAACTACTGAAAAAGAACTCCTTGCTATTGTCTTTGCTTTTGACAAATTTCGATCATATCTCGTTCTAGCAAAAACGGTGGTCTATACCGACCATTCTGCTCTTAGATACCTATTTTCAAAACAAGATGCCAAACCAAGATTAATCCGTTGGATCTTACTCTTACAAGAGTTCGATATTGAAATCCGAGATAAAAGAGGAGCAGAAAATCTCGCCGCTGATCATCTTTCTCGTCTTGAAAATCCCGAATTAGAAGTTCTAAATGAATCGGCCATACAAGACAACTTTCCTGATGAATATCTATTGAAGATAGATTATAATGAAATCCCATGGTTTGCAGACTATGCAAACTACTTAGTATGTGGATTCCTTGAAAAAGGATTATCGTACCAAAAACGAAAGAAATTCTTTAGTGATATAAAACACTATTTCTGGGAAGATCCACATCTGTTTAAAAGTTGTCCAGATGGAATAATACGCTGATGTGTATTCGGAGATGAAGCTAGTAAAATTTTAAACCATTGTCACACAGGACCAACAGGAGGGCATTATGGGCCTCAACTAATAGCAAGAAAAGTGTATGAAGCTGGATTATATTGGCCTACAATTTACAAAGACGCACACCTTCTTTGCAAATCCTGTGATGCTTGTCAAAGGGCCGGAAAAATAAGTCAACGTGATGAAATGCCACAAAATGGCATTCAAGTATGTGAAGTATTTGACATTTGGGGTATTGACTTTATGGGTCCATTTCCAAAATCTCATAATAATCTCTATATTCTCGTAGCCATTGATTATGTATCTAAATGGGCGGAAGCACAAGCTCTCCCAACTAACGATGCACGAGTTGTAGTCAACTTTTTAAAACGTCTTTTTGCAAGGTTTGGAACACCGAAAACTTTAATAAGTGATCGGGGTACTCATTTCTGTAATAATCAACTTGAGAAAGTTCTTAAAAGATATGGAGTAACTCATAAAATCTCCACCTCATATCATCCACAAACAAGTGGACAAGTTGAAAATACCAACCGAGCTTTAAAACGTATTCTAGAGAAAACCGTAGGATCAAATCCGAAGGAATGGTCCATTAAATTGGAGGATGCACTCTGAGCTTTTAGAACAGCCTACAAAACTCCAATTGGAACCACACCTTTTAGACTTGTTTATGGAAAAGCATGTCATCTTCCAGAAGAAATTGAACACAAAGCATTTTGGGCTTTGAAGACATGTAATCTTGATTTACATGAAGCTGGACGTCTACGATTAAGTCAACTAAACGAATTAGAAGAATTAAGACATGAAGCATACGAAAATTCGTTAATCTATAAAGAAAGAACGAAGAAATGGCATGATAAAAGAATCAGAAGTTCAAAAGAATTTAAAGAAGGAGACAGAGTTCTTCTTTTCAATTCACGATTCAAGCTATTTCCTGGAAAATTGAAATCAAGATGGTCTGGACCATTCATAGTCAAAAGAGTTTTCCCATACGGAACAATAGAATTAATAAATTCAAATGGAATTGAATTTAAAGTTAATGGTCACAGAGTTAAACATTACATACATGGTCCGATGGAAGTTGACAATGAAGTTAATCACAATTTCGATACCACAGCTAACTAAGTGTGGGGAGAATCAAGTCTTTAAAGGATAATATGTATTTCTGTTAGAGTTAGATTGTCTGTTTTCGTGTAGTTCTCGAAAATGGAACCCGAATGGTCTTTCCCTAGCAGACCCTAAAGAACTAGTCTTCTCCCCCATTCTGAATTTTTATTTTTTTTAGGTTTTTACGAAATGAAGACTACCTGTGAACTAAACCATGGTCTAATGCTACACGCTTTGATCACTAAACGTAATAATGACACACTTCCGAGTGAAATAGTATCAGTAATCAGAGAAAGATTGGACGGAGTAAGAAAAGAATCCAGATGCGAAGATAATAAGTTACAATTTGGTAAAGGAAAATCAAAATCCGCAGCGAAAAGAAGAGCACGACACCTAGAAAGATGTCACAAATGCGGAAAATGGTCACATGGAGGTAAATGTTCAAATAATCAAACCTATTCAAACATCGAATTTGTTACTTTATGCAGAGACGGACCGTTCATATGTTTAGAAGAAAAAGCACTGAATGCTCGAGGTTACGCCTATGTAGCTATGGAAAACCAATTAAACCGACTATCTTATGAATGGGATAGATCATATAACTAAGAATACTATCTCACAGGTAAGTCTGTACAGTTTTTATTTTTTATTTTTATTTTTAACCTTTTGATAATAAACGCTAATTTGTTCGCTATAAAGTATTAAATTGGTATTGAATAAAATTAGGTTTGGCGACCGAAATTATTGATATCATTCAAAAATTTATTACATCACTGCGAAATTTAACGTTTATTCTTAAGGTATAAATATCTTTAATCAATCAACCCAAAATATTTCAAAAATTCGTCATGAGTTAAATTAGGTCTTAGAACCGAAATTACTTTACCGAAAAGAGGGGCGCATATTTTTGATAATATTTGATTGATTAAAGTAGGATAAAAAGTCAAAAAGATTTTTAATTTTATTTTTACCATGTTTTTAAAATTAATATATAAATCTTAAATTAATATTGTAAACTTTGTAAAATCAATATATTTAAAATTGTAAATATTTGAAAAATTAATATAAGTTTGGTGTGATTTTATTATATGAATTTTTAAATATAAGTTTGGTGTGAATTTATAATATGAATTTTTAAATTAAGTTTGGTGTGAATTTTTAATTTTTAAAATATGAATTTTTAATTTTATGCATTTCAAATTTTAAGTTTAATATTAATTTTGAATTTTATGTATTTTTAATTTAAGTTGGTGTGAATTTAAAAACAAAAATTTACTTTATCTCATTAAGTTAAAAATATGATTTTTAAAATTCGTCGTAAGTTGAAGACTAGGTCGTTGAACCGAAATTGCTTTACCCAAGGGAGGGACGAGAACTTTTATTATCATTATTTTTAATCTTATTGAATTAAAGTATGCCAAAAACATTAAAAAAACCCAAAAATCTTAGCTTTTAAAACAATCGCTACAAAAAGAAAAATTTTAAAATTTTGTCGAAGGACGGACTAGGACATCGATCCGAAACGACCTCGTCCTAAAACAAAGGAAAACAAAATTTTAAATTTATTTTATGTATGTTTTATAAGTTAAGGCTTATTAAAAAAAAAAACCACCGCGACTCGCGGAGTTTGTAAGCATAATACACCGCGACTCGCGGAGTTCCAAAAATACCGAAAAAAAATAAAAGGGGCAGAACTGATCAGTCCCCAACCCACACCACAAATACTGTGATATAAACCCGAAAAAAAAAACCTGAAAAAGACCTCCCAAATTCACAATTTTTGACCGTTAATCATCAAATCTTTTACTAAAATCATGTTAAGAAGGATTCTATCAAGGAATTACTCAAGAAAAAACGGTAAATTTCTACACCTAAACACCATTTAATCCGAAAATTAGTGTTCTTGAGCAATTTTATACCCAATTCGATTTTGATGCTTTTTAGTGTAATTATGCTTAAATTGCTTATGTATTATGCTTGTATAACCTAGATTGATGCTATTTAACATGATTAGAAGCCTTAAACTTCAAATTTTGAATAATCTAGGGTTTGTGTTCTTGAGCAATTTGGGGCTTTTTGATATAAACAGGTTATGGCCGATTTTTGTCATGAATTGTTGCTAAATTAAGAAGTGTAACATGTTTAGGTAGTTAAATGATCCAAACTTTGAGCCTAAGCATGATTTTGAGAATTAAAGTGGACTTTTTCAAGTCTAAAATTCATGAACTTGATATTTTGATAGATAATGCCATTTGAAACTTGTTTAATTACTAGTAATGATTATTTTGATATGTTATTTGAATTGAATGCTTATGAACTTGGCGAACATTTTCGTATATGCTTATTTGAAAAAGTGTAGATTTGATAAAAATATGAAAATGAGCTTAAGTTTGATATAAATTGATCATGTCATTGTAATTATTTTGATTGATGATTTTGCTGACACTAATGCATATTTGGATGCACAAAAATTGTGTTTGATGTGTTTTGCAGACTGAAAGGGGTGAATCTTCATCCCAAGCTCGCAATGCTCCTGCTGATAATGCGGAACAACAGGAGGTGGATAACTACTACAAGCAAGATATACCTCATCCAGTCATGACATTTTCTGATATGCACTTGGAAGATTTGCACCCAAACTTGAGATTTGACAGACGTTGGATAGATTATCCAAAATACCAAGGGGGATTGCATACTCTTCATTCTAAAGCTGTTGAGGTACCTAGGGTCATAGAATGGGGACCATTAGAAGCTGTAGAATTGGCCGGGCCAATTAGGGAATTACTTGCACAGAGGTATGGTAATTCTACTTTTAACGACTGGGTACGTTTATTCACCATGCGTAGACCTGTATATAAAGTATGGTGCGAAGAATTGTTGTGTAGTATAGAATTAAATGATCGGGTAGCTAGTTTAACCGATCGATCTTTTATTAGATTTTTGTTAGGAGGTTCGATGCGCCACATGTCTTTACTAGACATGGCTCAGGCTTTACGTATATATACGCCTGAGGAGTTAGCATCTGCCGATTGTAGAGGGTTGATACTAAATGGTAGAAAGATAGACAAAAATTTTGATACGCATGGTGTATGGAGTCAGATGACTAGCCATCACCGATTTAAAGGGGGGAATTACTCTTATTTGGATATAGATAGAGCAGAGTTAAGAGTAATTCATAGGTTTTTAGCGAACTCGATTACACAAAGAGGTAAGAATAAGGAAAAGGTAAATGAACAGGATTTGTTTTACCATATGTGTATTCAAGACCCACAAAGCGCTGTAAGTATACCTTATTGTGTGGGTTATTATTTATCAGCTATGGTTAGGGGGATGAGACCGCATAGCATAATAGGAGGTGGTGTATTTATTACTTTGATTGCTGAGTATCTCAATGTGGATATAAGTCGGGGGGATTATTAGTCGAAGAACCAGAACCCCAAGATACAATAGGTTTAAATTTATACCATGGTGCTAAAGTTTTGAAGAGGCGAAATAACGCCGCAGTACGATATAATGGTAGACATCCACAGGTTGAGAGAAACCAACAGCAAGGTAATGTAGGAGGGGGAAATGAAATGCAAGAAATGCAAAGGTTTATAGCTTCACAGGAGTACGAAAATGCTAGACATAGAGCATTTGAAGATTGGCAAGTTTATCAAAACCAAATCATAGCTTATTGCCAATATATAGGTAGAAACTATATTCCTACTCCAACGCCCATATTCCCTCCCTGGTCTATAGAGTTGCAACCACCGTATCCTACGTATAACCCTGCCAAAGCAATCTATAGCACATACGGTTTTGCATGGAACCCCTACTGGTATCAGTATCATCCCTAGTCTACTTAGTTTTATTTATTTTATAATTTGTAATGTTGATACATTTAATACTTATGTTAATATTGTAATAGTTTTTATAATTTTCTAACTTTTATTATTAGATTTTAATAATTGTTGAATGTCGGGTAATATACCAAACTTCAAAAATATGTATATATGTTTGCAGTTTATCTTATGTAAACAACAGGGTAAAACAACGCATTTTCAAAGACTGGCATTAAGTTCAGCAAAAGCAACTAATTTTTGACGACAAGATGCAAAATATATGTGAAATAACAACAAGACGGAATGAACAAATGATATGCACCATTTATCATTCAGCAAGCAAACACAAATATGTTTGGAAACTTTGGTAAAATTTAATCATTTTCACACAAATCACCCTC
The DNA here is from genome assembly GCF_046630445.1 of Rutidosis leptorrhynchoides. NCBI lineage: Eukaryota > Viridiplantae > Streptophyta > Magnoliopsida > Asterales > Asteraceae > Rutidosis > Rutidosis leptorrhynchoides. Next base: position 566,619,155 of record NC_092335.1, on the reverse strand, counting down.
AATAATTTAAATTGTTATTGATTTCTTGCAAATGAGGGCATTGCAAGATCTTAAGTGTGGGAAGGGGTTAAATTCTTTCGGATTTTAAAATTTTTACTTTATACACTTGGTTACCATTAGAAATACTAGTAAAGTAGTAGTTGTATTAGAATCTAGTGCTCTCTGATAATAAAGAACAGCCCTAGTCTTATATACTGACTACCCAATTCTAGTAAAATTTTTCAAAATTTTCAACTAAATGAACTCAAAATCATGTTTATACATATTTATGAATGATAAAACTAGGTTTTAACACCGAAATTATTGTTACCTCGGAAAGGACATAAATTGAGAAACAAACAAAAATGTTAAAATTCATTTAAAATGGAATAGAGGACAATAAAAAGGAAAATAAAAGCCAAGTGTGGGAAAATTTACCAATATATTTTAAACATATGTCACATATTTCTGTACAAATAACTGAAAATACTTTTGCTTTGGACTAAACTAAAAAGTTTTACCTGATTTACTGTAAGAAAGATGGATCTACACGATGAATCAATTCCATCATTAAAAGGAAGTAAAGTCTTCCGAAAAAGAAACGCGCTTCTTGATTTAGGTCAGGAAGTTGTCGTCCAGACTAGCTGTAGGTTGACGAAAAACCTAGAAAAGTCATCACTAAAATCAGCAGGAAATCCACGGACCTCAGCATTAAACAGGGTCGCCAAGTGGTCAGATTTATCCTAACCATGAGAAGGATTTATCTCGTACAATGGGGAGGCACCGTGCAAATTAGCTGAATAAGACTAATGAATCAGATCCCCAGAAAGGATAATCTCCTTAAAAGATTAAAAATCAGCTTTTAAGCCTGATATTACTCAATCCTAGAGATTGACCTTAAAGATTGAGAATTCAAACTCATAGAATTCGATGATATCTAAACTCGAGCTTGAACGAGAAAATATTTTGATCAAAATTATAAACCGATTTGTTTTCTGAAAAACCATTTTCAATGCGTTCATTACCATTGAACGTAAAATCCTAGGAATTCACCTGGAATTCATTAGGTCACCTGAACCAAATCGGGTGTCAACCGTAAGAACGGTGGTTGCATAGCATGGTCAAAGACAGGACCTTGTTCCAGACCGGAAAATTATAAGGGTGAGGTTTACTATTGCTCCTACCAAGGATAGTAATTGCGTCTAACACGTTATAGACCATAATTAAAAGCATGTCAGGGGACATTGCCTTAACAGTTGCTTGTTCAACGCTTTCCTTTACAACCAGACGGTAGTTTACCGAAAGGTAATATACGGGACAAGTAAACTGGACGTGTTGCTTTCCAAATACAAGGTTAGCAAGTGGGTGACACAAAACCATAAGTTTTGAGTTAAAATTTTCAAATATGAAACCCACCAAACCCACAAAAAGAATTTGCAAACACCAGTGAAGGGTTATTCCAGAAAACTTATCTAGGGTAAAAACTAGATTTAATTTTCAAAAGATCAAATGTTTTCATAAAGATCCAATTTCCTTAATGGATCTAAATTTTTATAGTCATGTGGGACTGTAAACCACAACGTTACTACTATTGTTTATAGCGCCGTAAAGAAATCACTGATGTACAAAGTGTGAAGAATAAAGAAGTGATTCTAGTATTTCAAGATGATATTGCTTGAGGACAAGCAACGCTCAAGTGTGGGAATATTTGATAATGCTAAAAACGAACATATATTTCATAGCATTATTCCTCAAGAAAGACAAACTTTTAGTTGCAATTGTTCTATTTACAAGTGATATTCGTTTAAATAATAAAAGGTGAAGACAGAAGACAGATTTGATGATTTGAAGACGCAAACGACCAAAAAGCTCAAAAGTACAAAAGACAATCAAAGAGGTTCCAATTATTGATAAGAAACGTCTCGAAATTACAAGAGTACAAAATTCAAAACGCAAAGTACAAGATATTAAATTGTACGCAAGGACGTTCGAAAATCCGGAACCGGGACCAGAGTCAACTCTCAACGCTCGACGCAACGGACTAAAAATTACAAGTTAACTATGTATATAAATATAATATAATATATAATTAATTATATAAATTATATATATATTATATTTATATAATAAACCGTCGGTAAACAAAGAGCCAAAATGGAGTGAGCTGTAATTACAAACTCCGCGACTCGCGGAGTTTGAAGAAGGAATGGGCCGCGAGTCGCGGAGCCCCAAAAACTGAAACTCCCTATAAAGCCCAACGAATTCTGATAATTTTTTCATCCATAATTAAATCTCTCTCTATATATGTATACGTAAATATATTTATATTTATATTTTAATTTTAATTTTAATTTTAATCCTAATAATAAGAGTATGTTAGCGAATGTTGTAAGTGTGTAAGTCGAAATTCTATCCGTGTAACGCTACGCTATTTTTAATCATTGTAAGTTATGTTCAACCTTTGTAATTTAATGTCTCGTAGCTAAGTTATTATTATGCTTATTTAATCTGATGTAATCATGATGTTGGGCTAATTACTAAAATTGGGTAATTGGGCTTTGTACCATAATTGGGGTTTGGATAAAAGAACGACACTTGTGGAAATTAGACTATGGGCTATTAATGGGTTTTATATTAACTAAACAATACCTTGTTAATTTAATATACAAACTTATAATTCGACGTATTTATATATAACCACATACGCTTGACTGGGTACGGTGGGCGGGATATCTATAAATACCAATAATTATTCATTTAACCGGACACGGAACTGGATTAATAGTTAATAGACTTGTTGAAACAGGGGTGAATTACATTCAAGGGTAATTGGTGTAATTGTTAACAAAGTAGTAAAACCTTGGTTTACACGCAGTCGATAACCTGGTGTATTCATTAAAAAAAGTATTAAAACCTTGTTACAATTCGAATCCCCAATTAGTTGAAATATTTGACTTCGGGAATAAGAATAATTTGACAAAGGCTTTTGCTCTTTATATTTATGACTGATGGACTATTATGGACAAATCCGTATGGACATATTAAATAATACAGGACAAAGGACAATTAACCCATGGGCATAAAACTAAAATCAACACGTCAAACATCATGATTACGGAAGTTTAAATAAGCATAATTATTTTATTTCATATTTTATTTCCTTTATTTTATATTTAATTGCACTTCTAATTATCGCATTTTATTTATTGTTATTGTATTTAATTGCACTTTAATTTTCGTACTTTTTAATTATCGCAAGTTTATTTTATCGCACTTTTATTTATCACAATTTCATTATCGTTATTTACTTTACGCTTTAATTTAAGTCTTGTATTTATTTTTAATATTTTACATTTGGTTTTAACTGCGACTAAAGTTTTAAAATCGACAAACCGGTCATTAAACGGTAAAAACCCCCCTTTATAATAATAATATTACTTATATATACATTTGTATTTTTATAAAAGTAAACTAATATAGCGTTAAGCTTTGTTTAAAGATTTTCCCTGTGGAACGAACCGGACTTACTAAAAACTACACTACTGTACGATTAGGTACACTGCCTATAAGTGTTGTAGCAAGGTTTAAGTATATCCATTCTATAAATAAATAAATATCTTGTGTAAAATTGTATCGTATTTAATAGTATTTTCTGCTAAAATTTAATAGTATTTTATACCCCTTAGCTTTAACATCAATTTTTACTACAAAATACAGTATAGTGAGTTTCATTTGCTCCCTTTTTAAATGTTTTTGCAATATATATTTTTGAGACTGAGAATACATGAACTGTTTTTATAAATATTTGACGAAATACACACAAGTACTTGAAACTACATTGTATGGTTGTTTTATTATACCGAATATCGCCCCTTCAAGTCTGGTAACCTAAGAATTAGGGAAATGACCCCTAATTGACGCGAATCCTGAAGATAGATCTATGGGCCTAACAAACCCCATTCTGGAATTTGGAATGCTTTAGTACTTCGATTTAAATGGTGATTGCGATTGCCAATATTTATGGCATACTTGCGAGTATGCGGGGGGATATTCTATATGCATTATGTTAATGTCGATTACCAGGTGTTCATCATACGAATGATTTTTATACACTTGCGAGTGTAAGGTTGTTTATGAAAAATGAAATCTTGTGGTCTATTAAAATTATGGAATTGATGGATTATGATAAACTAATGAACTCACCAACCTTTTGGTTGACACTTTAAAGCATGTTTATTCTCAGGTATTAAAGAAATCTTTCGTTGTGCATTAACTCATTTTAAAGATATTACTTGGAGTCACTCATGGCATATTTCGAAAGACGTTGCATTCGAGTCATTGAGTTTATCAAGATTATTATTAAGTCAATTATAGTTAGATGTATTATGAAATGGTATGCATGCCGTCAACTTTAGATGTAAACAAAGTTTGTCTTTTAAAAACGAATGCAATGTTTGTAAAATGTATCATATAGAGGTCAAATACCTCGCGATGTAATCAACTATTGTGAATCATTTATAATGTATATGAACGAGTCCTTTCAGTTGGTATCAGAGCGGTGGTCTTAGCGAACCAGGTCTGCATTAGTGTGTCTAACTGATAAGTCGTTAGGATGCATTAGTGAGTCTGGACTTCGACCGTGTCTGCATGTCAAAAGTTTTGCTTATCATTTTTGTCGGAAATTACCTACTTATCATTCTTAGTCTAGACACATCTTATTGCATTGATTGCATGAATAGTGTATAGAGAAAATTCATATCTTAGAGTATCTGCTAATTCATATCTTAGCGTATCTGTTACTGTAAACTTTGTCTGACATATTCCGTAAATTCCTCCGTAATCTACGAAATCTTTTACTCTATATATATAGATATTCTGTGTAATTAGAATATCATCCGATAGCCGAAAATCATTTTGTATCGAAAAAAAATCCTTTATTCAATTGTACAAAATGGAATTCGTCATTAGTTCAAGTCCCTCGAATTCCGATATGGAATCCCACTCAAGCTCCGAAAGCAGTGTGACTGGAATGGATCAACCAATCAGCCATCATCTATTTTGGATGAATTGGGGATGGATTCATAGCCTCCCCTATCATTGGAGACAAGAAGAAGGAGATCCTTTTCATCCACCACATTTCCCTCTTGGCGAAGAACCTGAAGCACTTACCGGCAAACCTGTCCGAAACACCATTTTCTCTCTCATTTCCAGAGTATCTCGTCACGATTATATACTACATCAAATTCTAGATTTTATTTATCCGCTCGTCCGAACTGACAATTACCCCGGTGTAATAGAAGAAGTCAACGAGCTTTGCGCTCGGGTAGTGGCTTTGAAGAATATGGTGCAAAGGTTACAAACACCAGCAGCATAACCAGTACTACCATCATCAACGCCAACAGTACCATTACCACCCCCTACCACAACCGCGTCGTAAACCTCAACTTTACAATCTGTCCCACGAGCACCAATGTCATACACCCTGTAGATACCAAGGAATACCAACAACAACAAACGATGAAGTGTTGATTCATAACTTCATTGGAGAAACACTCCGCGGCGATTATGTAATCTCTAAAGTCTTAGAGATTATCTATTCTAACCCTAACCATAAATCAGACGAGTGAATCGAAATGATAGAAGGAAGAGTAGAAACCCTGACAAGAATGATGTGTGATTTATAAGCTAGACTTGTTTTACCAACAACATCAACAGTACCGTAGCATCACCATCACAGTCAGTGTCGTCAGTATCATCAGAATCAGCAGCACCTATAACATCACAAACTCCATCAGTTCAAGAATCACTGTGGACATCATTATGAATCAATAACGCGTATATTATATCAACGAGTTATGAAGTATTAACTCACTCCCTCTGAAGAAATTATATGTATATTTTATATATATATATATATATATATATATATATATATATATATATATATATATATATATATATATATATATATATATATATATATATATATATATATATATATATATATATATATATATATATATATATATAAATTTTGAGATCAAAATAAATCTTTCCATACTAAGCTATTATGTGTGATTCTTAACTACTCGGTTAATTCATATTACTAATATGCAATGAGGTATTTCCTTCGTCCGCAACTTAACCATCGTTAGCTACAATTTCTGTCTCAATTCAATAAATTCCAACTCATAATAAACCAAGTGTATTATTTAAATATATGTTTGATTTTACACTTTCATCATCGATGTACTCGAAACTTTCCAAATAACATCATTCGTACCTGGCGAAGTTCACAAGGATTTCACAAAAACCAGCATCATGTATCAACAAATAACGAAGTATTGACTCATAATATTATTGAAGAAATACTTATGTAATTTCTAAAGTTTTAGGGATTACTCAATTCTAGTTTCAACCATAAATCAGATGAGTTTAATTTAATATTAACTCATTAAATCTTTGTTACATCTAAAGAAAATATACACATATATTTTCGTAAAGATTGTAATAAAATTCTTTTGTACAAAATATTAATTGTGAATTTTTTTTTAACGGGTAGGTAATACCCGAGAGATATATAAATTCACAATTAATATGGTACATTCTTCGAATCTGATTCAACAATCAACAACTATACACACTATTTTCTCAATAATACACATTCTTTTATAAAAATCAAAACAACCATACTCATTCAAATTCAATTACATATGCTGATCTTGAAATCGCAGAATTCAATTCGAAATATAACCAGTATCATCACTCTTAGATTCCTATATCTTTCCAAGTTATACTTTGACTTCAAAACTGTGCTAGAACATCATATGTATATTAACGATTACAATATGTGTTCAAACCCTTCGAAATTTTTGAAGACACATGTTACCACATGTTACCCACAGTTACCTACAGTTATGTACCTGAAAAACTTATAAAACCAAAGTCATAGTTTAACACGTATCCATGTCAGACCCTTTGGCATTTATTAGCTAAAATGACTTTTCAATTCCTTTCCAAAGTAGTCAGTTTTGTCACAGCTCCAGCAAGTCAACTTCGACTTTTCAGTCGAAACAACCTTATTATAACCTTGATATATACGTTGCCCTTTCACCATCGTTACCGGAGAACCATTTATGTTCCATCACATTAGCAATAAACTTACCAACAACTTCACCGATTTTTGATTTTCTGAAAAATCATTATAATTATCAAAACCCCATCATTTACCTATCTGCATCTTGTAACGAGAATTGCCATACGAATCATTGGGAAATAGCAATCAGTATTTTAAAATCTCGCTGCATGTCGACGCCAACAGTTATACATATAACGTCTATCTCCCGGACTTACATACTGCGAATGTGAAGTTTCTAAAAAACACCCTGAACTGCGAACTAGTTCTTGAAATGCTGATGAAGCAGCAAAAACTATAAACGACCTTAACAGTAAAAAGTTGATGATAAAGAGTAGTGTGTTGGCAAAAGCTCAGAAAAAGAGAAGGTTTGAAACTGAAAAACGGATTGAGCAAACTATGAAGGAGGCTGTGGACAAATCACAAAGACTAAACCTGCCTTCAAAGAATCCAAATGATTAAGTGTCTACTGAAGTCTTTAGTGAATATCTTACTCCTTACTTTAAAACTCTTACGGACAATATTCTTCATCATCCTCTGATCTTAGATATTCTAATCTTTCATTATAAATATCCTCCAGATTTCTGAAGATATTTCCATAACTATTCTTATCTGAAATCATTTATCTCTTTGCGCTATCTGTATTACATCAAAAAGGAAACTGTTTAGTTTCTATATTCTGTAAACCTTCGAGTTTAAATTATGAATGTTTTTGAATTAGTGTTGGGAACTGAAGCATGAGTTAGTATAATATAATGACACTTGATCAACGTGATTATATTACAGTAAGTCATGCTGAGTTTCTAAATGAAACGTGATGATTCACATATCATAACTTCATCATGTGCCATTTTACACGACTCTTGTATTCTACTTAAACTTTAAATATATCAAAAAAATATTTTCCTTGATGATTCGGCCTTTTCCGAGGTATTCTGGTAATTTGACAAATGAAGATCGTGCCATTACAATTCCCTTCTTAGAACATTAACTATGTTCATTTCAAAATCCATACCTACAAATTCTGGACCATTATTCGCTTGACTTGAAGTCGGGAAGAGGAGACAAAAGTATAGAACTCTTGAATATAAAAGAAACTATAAAGCTCGACAACAACACATAGATTACAAACCGTGCATATCAATACGTATCGGCACGTAAAGACACGGGAGAATTAAAATTACTATAACCCCAAGGTAATAGTAAAAATAAATAAAATCCTCCGGTGGTAGATGAAAGAGAAGAATGACAGATATGAAAATTAGGAGTATATCAAGGATCAGAACGGGATGGAGCATATTAACGAATGTTTTAAAATATGAATTAAGGAAGGAAGAATAGAAGGTGTGAGCTGTGAGAATAAAGAAACGAAGAGGGTGAATTTATAGTAAAATATCCGATAGAGCAATCAAAACAGATGATCGCATTTAAAGCGGATCCTAAATTTCCTTAATTACCGAAGAATCAAATCTTATTACGAAGATTTTCTCCAAATCTCTTGAACTCCGAAAATCAACCCATCTACGTCAAAAGATATGACGAATCTACGCTTACTCGTTTCACTCTTTTGTGATAACTTCACACGTACTCTTCACAAAAATCAAATTGCTTTATCTATATTACTTGATGATAATAAAACTCTAATTTCCAACTCGTACACGTCATACTTATTGTCAGCCATGACCATCCCATTCAAATTTCAGGACGAAATTTGTTTAACGGGTAGGTACTGTGACAACCCAGAAATTTCCAACCAAATTTAAACTTTATCTTTATATTATTCCGACACGATAAGCAAAGTTTGTTAAGTTAAATCTCAAGAATTTTAAACTGTGTTCATACATTCATTATAACTCGACCAAATTCCGACGATTCACGAACCATTATATATATATATATATATATATATATATATATATATATATATATATATATATATATATATATATATATATATATATATATATATATATATATATATATATATATATTTTAACTTGAGAATATTAATAAAGTATTAAACGTATAATACTTTACATGAACGTATTTGTTTCAATATGTTTATCGATGGAATTAGAAGATAATATCAAATGATTGATTTATCAGATACATTGTGATATGATTACGGGTCCACTGTGATTTAAGAAATCTATTCTTTTTGACAACATTCAGAAAATGGTAAAGTGATTTATAAATAAGAACGTGGAGTGTAAATAACTTAGAAGTTGGATATCGACAAGTTAAATAACTCGACATTTTTCATTAAGATGATTTCATACGTTTATTTAACCTTTGGACTTTATCTCATGCTTCACCAACAGACTGTAATTTAAAAACTTGAAAGATATTATGAATATATATGATTCTACTTTTCTAAAACGTTTTATGATATAACGATTTCCATTATTTTAACCTTTAAACAAAATGATTCTTAAATATATTTAGTTGTGGAAAACAAAATTATCATATTTATTTGATTTAGTTTCAAACGTACAAAAACGTTTTCAGTTTAAAAAGAACTTTATTATTAAAACGTATATAACTTTTATAAATATCTAGAACCACTTTTTGACAACTCATTACATAACCAGTATGATAAAGATAACGATATTTATATTTTATTTTATTAAATATATATAACGATTAAAATTAATATTATATATATTTATACGCGTATTATACGTACATAGTTTTATACTTTTACTATACTTAAACTTTACATTTACTTTATTTTTACTTTACTTTAACTTTAATAATTCACTTTAATAATTCATACTTTAATAATTCATACTTTAATAATTCACTTTAATAATTCATACTTTAATAATTCACTTTCATAATTCATACTTTAATAATTCACTTTAATAATTCATACTTTAATAATTCACTTTAATAATTCAAAAATCTATTATAAATAGAATTCAATAGGTTTCATTATTTCATAGAAACTTGAAAATATTTTTTCTCTAAACTCTCTCAATCGATTTACATATACATATATATATATATATATATATATATATATATATATATATATATATATATATATATATATATATATATATATATATATATACTCCGTATTATTTCAAGATATTATTAGTATACATAAAATATTACGACGGAGTGCTGTCCGAGTGATTTTGAAATTGTTTTTCGAGCGGGATAGAGCTAAGGAAATTATGGGTTATAGCTATGGAGGTTATGGGTATGGTTCGTGAGTATTGCTCGTGAGTTAAACTAGTGTTTATCATCCCCGTTGTGTCTACATACTTTTCCTGCAATATTGAATCTCAATATTGATACGTGAGCCCTCATAACTTAACTTTTATACATTATTAGTGTATCCCTGACTAGTGCTCGAGTATATAGGATTATGCATGCTTATACGTTCGTTATTGTCTTTAGATAGGTTATGTCGAATCTTGAATTAAATACATATGCTATTAAGATAAGGTATATGATATGCATGTCGTTGAAAAGCTAACGAAAAATTGAGAACTTTTTATTTAGATATCGAATGGTTTCGATGAACGGTTTAGAAGTTATAGTCAATTGAATTTTTGTAAAAATGATTATTATTATCGTCGTTATAATCTAATTATTATTATTATTATTATTATTATTATTATTATTATTATTATTATTATTATTATTATTATTATTATTATTATTATTATTATTATTATTATTATTATTATTATTATTATTATTATTATTATTATTATTATTATTATCATTGCCGTTATTAATAAAAGATATTATTGTTATTTTTATTATTATTATTATCGTTATTATTGTTAAGATTATTATTATTATTATTATTATTATTATTATTATTATTATTATTATTATTATTATTATTATCATTCAAATAGTTATTAGTATTATCATTAATATTATTAATATTAGTATTATTATAATTAAAACTAATATTAGTAACATCTAATTATTATGATTACTATTATTATTATTATTAATATGAACTCGATATAAAAGACGACTAAAAGCTATTAAACGAAGCGATTAGGAAATAATGAGTATGAGTATCATGATGAAATTAAGATATTTTAAGATATCGATTTAAAGGAAAAATATCGTTTTCATTATTTTGCTATTATTATTATTAAAAGTATTATTATTATTAAAACTATAATTTTTACTAAAATTATTATTTTTAATAAAAATATCATTGTTAATATGAAACATCATTATTATTATCATTTTAGTACTATTATTAATAAAAATTATTATTTTATTATTTTTAGAAAATATAATTATTGTTATTTTTATTAGTAGAATAATAATAATTATTACAAAATAATACAACTTTTACTTATTATTATTATTATCAATATTATTTTATTAAATAAATATGTAATGGAAAGATATTTTACTACGGATAATATAATTACATTAATAATACCTATCATATTATTTTTATGATATTAAATGAACTTTATAAATTTTATTACTTAAGATATATAAAAGTATATTTTTATTATATAAATTTTAATATAAAATTTTATTTATTAATAAAAGAACTATATTATTTACTTTAATAAAATATGTTAAAAATATTTAAATATATAAAACGACTATATTTAAACTATATAATAATCATGTATAAATTTTGGAAGACAGTTTGGTCAACATGACTTTTGTTGACTTTTGCATATTTAGTCTCGAGCATTAGGATTATGATACACTACGACTTGACCTAAATTGTTAGATAGATATTGATCAAACAAATAAATATATATAATTAATATAGGTTTGTGAATCCAAGGCCAACCTTGCACTTGTTCAATGACGTCATCTGTATTTTTACTACAAAATACAGTATAGTGAGTTTCATTTGCTCCCCTTTTAAATGCTTTTACAATATATATTTTCGGAACTGAGAATACATGCACTGTTTTTATAAATGTTTGACGAAATAGACACAAGTACTTGAAACTACATTGTATGGTTGGATTATTATACCGAATATCGCCCTTCAAGTCTGGTAACCTAAGAATTAGGAAAATGGCCCCTAATTGACGCGAATCCTAAAGATAGATCTATGGGCCTAACAAACCTCATTCTGGAATTTGGAATGCTTTAGTACTTCGATTTAAATGGTGATTGGGATTGCCAATATTTATGGAATACTTGCGAGTATGCGGGGGGATATTCTATATGCATTATGTTAATGTCGGTTACCAGGTGTTCATCATACGAATGATTTTTATACACTTGCGAGTGGAAGGTTGTTTATGAAAAATAAAATCTTGTAGTCTATTAAAATTATGGAATTGATGAATTATGATAAACTAATGAACACACCAACCTTTTGGTTGACACTTTAAAGCATGTTTATTCTCAGGTATTAAAGAAATCTTCCGATGTGCATTAGCTCATTTTAAAGATATTACTTGGAGTCATTCATGGCATATTTCGAAAGACGTTGCATTCGAGTCATTGAGTTCATCAAGATTATTATTAAGTCAATTATAGTTGGATTTATTATGAAATGGTATGCATGCCGTCAACTTTAGATGTAAACAAAGTTTGTCTTTTAAAAACGAATGCAATGTTTGTAAAATGTATCATATAGAGGTCAAATACCTTGCGATGTATAGATCGTGGCCTGCAAATAGTACGTCCTCAGACGAGCTGGTCCGACAAAAGTAAAAAGTGTTCTTGTTGGCTCTGATTCTTGTCTGCCAGGTATCCTCTGCCAGAAACAGCATCGCCTGTCATGTGGCCGCTACCTATGCGCGCTTATAGGACTAGCGCGATGGTAATAAGTATAGCGCTTCAGGCCTTGGCGCGCTCGGGTAATTCCTAGTGGCGATGCTGTTTGATACGCTACACGAGCTGATCGGGTATGCCTATCATTAGTAACCTAAGAATTAGTAAAACAGTCTACTAATTGACGCGAATCCTAAAGATAGATCTATTGGGCCCAACAAACCCCATCCATTGTAGCGGATGCTTTAGTACTTCGAAATTTATATCATGTCCGATGGATGTCCCGGAATGATGGGGATATTCTTATATGCATCTTGGTAATGTCGGTTACCAGGTGTTCACCATATGAATGATTTTTATCTCTATGTATGGGATGATGGTTACGAAAAATGAAAATATGAAATCTTGTGGTCTATTATTATGATTGATAAATATATAGGTTAAACCTATAACTCACCAACATTTTTGTTGAAGTTTTAAGCATGTTTATTCTCAGGTAATTGTTAAGAGCTTCCACTGTTGCATACTAAATTAAGGACAAGATTTGGAGTCCATGCTTGTATTATATTGTTTGAAAACTGCATTCGAAGACATATATTGTTGTGTAATATTATTGTAAACCATTATGTAATGGTCGTGTGAAAACGCTATATTTTTTATTATCATTATTTTATAATCGTCGTAATATTTTAAACCTTTATCGATAAAATAAAGGTTATGGTTTGTTTTAAAATCAAATGCAGTCTTTGAAAAACGTCTCATATAGAGGTCAAAACCTCGCAATGAAATCAATTAATATGGAACGTTTATAATCAATATGAATAGAAATTTCAGTATAATCATACCCTTTATGGGTATTTTCTTGGTAAACGTGTTGCTTATCTCGTGGTGAAAAATTATGTTTCGAATGTGTGGAATAAGTACGGGTTAGACAAAATCATGATGAATGATAAGGGATTCTTTTTCTTTATGTGTAATACTGAAAAAGGATTGCAAGATGTGTTGGAGAATGGTCCTTGGATCATTAGAACTATGCCGATCATTCTAAATAAATGGTCACCGGACATATCTTTAACACAAGAGAATCTTTCAAGTATTCCAGTTTGGGTCAAATTATATGACATTCCTCTTGCGGGGTACACGGCAGATGGATTAAGTGCTATTGCAACTAAACTAGGTAGGCCGATGATGATAGACTCATATACGAGCACTATGTGTAGGGAATCTTGGGGTCGACCTAATTATGCTCGTGCCATAGTGGAAATCAAATCGGAGAATGAATTGAAAGAGGTGTTAAAAGTGGCCACTCCGCGTCTTTATGGGATGGGGCGAACTGTGGAAAATGTTAGGGTGGTTTACGAATGGAAACCTCCGAGATGTTCAGGTTGTAGACTTTTTGGTCGTAGTCACGCGCAATGTCACGTTGAATATTTCGGTTGTAGTGGACCATAAGCAGATTGATACTGAGGGTTTTCGGGCTGTGGGAAACCATGTGGCTAAAAAAGTCGTGACTAATGGAGGAAAAGGGCATGAGGGTTTTGTTGTTGGAAAACCCAAATAGAAACTTGTGTATTGGCCAGTTTTTAAAAGTAAAGTGGGGGATAAAGTGAGCACTTCAAAGCAGCCTATCATTGAAAATAATAAAGATGAACATAACTTGAAAGCGAATAATCCCTTTTCTGTTTTGAAGGACTTGGATGGCAATGAAGAAATTGGTGTTAATAATAATCATACAGGTAATATTCATATTTTGAAAAATGAGGACAGTGATGTTGAGGCATCTTATAATGAAACTTGTAATTATATGGCAAGTAAACTTCCTGGGGGGTACGCACTCCCGGTCTAGATAGTTTAAATGATTAGCCTTGCTCCATGGAATATTAGGGGTCTGAATCGTGTCCCCAAACAAAACGAGGTTATTGATGTAGTTGCGGCTAACAATATGAGTGTATGTGCGATTCTTGAATCACATGTTATGGCTTCCAATTTGTCGCGTATCTGTAACATTGTTTTTCCTAGATGGAAATGGATTTCTAATTCAAGCAAATGTAATGGAGGAACACGTATCATCTTAGGATGGAATCCTGATGTGGTAGACGTTATGGTGCTGAATTCTACAGACCAAGTGATTCACTGTTTTTTGAGGTTTGTTCATAATAATAAGCAACTCTACGCTTCTTTTGTGTATGCTAATAATCCATATGCTCTTCGTCGCCCCCTTTAGAGAGATTTGAGTATGCATAAATGTTTTGTCAATAATCGTCCATGGGTCATCTTGGGTGATTTTAATACCTCGTGTAGAGTGGATGAATCATCCTCGGGTACATCTAATATGACGATAGCTATGAGAGAATTTAATGAGTGTATTAATGAAGCTCGTTTGGATGATATAAATTACTCGGGTCTTCATTTTACTTGGAATCAACAGCCACATGCATCGACGGGTGTTTTGAGGAAGATTGGTCGTATTTTAGCTAATGAAGCATTTATGGAGGTTTTTGTGGATTCGTATGTTATTTTCGAGCCGTATCGCATTTTCAATGATAGCCCAGCTATTTTAAAAATGCCTTCACAAACTGTAAACTGAGTTAAACCATTTAAATTTTACAATTTTGTTGCTAATAATCCTGAGTTTATTGGTACAGTGCGTAAGGAGTGGGATGTGGATATTTATGGATGTAAGATGTAGAAGTTGGTGAAGAAGCTGCGTGCACTTAAAAAAACCTCTCAGGAAACTTGCTTGGTCTAAAGGTAACTTGCACCAAAGAGTCCAATCTTTGAGAGATAAATTGGATATTACACAGAAAAATTTGGATCGAAATCCAGATGATGTTGAGCTTCAACTAGCTAAAAACGACACTCTTCATGAATATAATGATGCATTACTAGAGGAAGAAATGTTTCTAAAGCGAAAATCTAAGATTGATTGGTTGCGTCTTGGTGATAGTAATTCTAGATATTTTCCCAGCATTGTTAAAGGCCTGGTTCATCGAAGTAGAATTCAAATGGTGGTAGGTTCTGAAGGCTTAAATAAAGAAGGTAGAGATGTGCCTGGTGAATTCGTGAAGCACTATGAACATTTTCTAGGGAATTCACAACCTACTGTTGCTAATAATAGACCATGTTTAGTTTTTTCTGATGTGGTTTCTGAGGCTAAAGCTACTGATATGATGTGTCCCGTTTCAGCTATTGAGGTTAAAGAGGCCCTTTTTGATATCGGGTCGGACAAATCTTCCGGTCCGGATGGGTATAATTCTCAGTTTTTTAAACGAGCTTGGGATGTTATCGGTACCGATTTTATAGAAGCAATTTTAGATTCTTTAATACAGGGAAACTTCTTTCGGAGATCAATTATACTGTCATCGCGTTGTTATCGAAAGTTAGTGTGCCATCAAAAGTTTCTGATTATCGTCCCATTTCGTGTTGTAATGTGGTGTATCAGTGCATTAGTAAGATCATTACTAATCGCATTAAGGGGAGTTTGGATGATGTTGTTAGCATTAATCAATCGGCGTTTATTCCTAGAAGGCGCATATCTGATAACATTTTACTTACTCAATAATTGATGAAGAACTACCATATTGCAAGGGGTCCTTCGAGCTGTGCTTTTAAAGTGGACATTCAAAAAGTGTACGACACTGTTGATTGGGGTTTTCTTGAGTCAATTCTCTGACACTTTGGATACCCTACGACTATGATTAGTTGGATCATGCGATGTGTTTCTTCTACGTCTTATTATATCTCCATTAATGGCCAACTTCATGGTTTCTTTAAGGGAAAAGGGGGTTTGCGACAAGGCAATCCCGAAGTCGCCCTATTTATTTGCCCTTGTAATGGAAGTTCTTACCTTGTTTATTCAAAGAAGGGTGCGACAAGCTCATAATTTCAGGTTCCATCCTAAATGTGAAAAGATGAAAATAGTAAATGTTTGTTTTGCGGACGACTTGTTTCTTTTCTCTTATGCATGTTCTGATTCAGTGCGTATAATTGCTGAAGCTCTAGAGGAATTTAAGCAATGTTCGGGTCTAGTGCCAAGTATTTCAAAAAGCACAACTTTTTTTCGCAAATGTATCGAATCGTCTAAAGGATGTTATTCTTCAGATTCTTCCTTTTGATGAAGATAATCTACCGGTCAATGTAGTGACCCGAACTTTTCCATGTTTATATATATATTAAATGAAATTATTATTTACATGATTAAGTGTTTCCAACATGTTAAGCAATCAAACTTGTTAAGACTTGATTAATTGAAATAGGTTTCATATAGACAATTGACCACCCAAGTTGACCGGTGATTCACGAACGTTAAAACTTGTAAAAACTATATGATGACATATATATGGTTATATATATAGTTAACATGATATTATGATAAGTAAACATATCATTAATTATATTAACAATGAACTTCATTTGTAAAAACAAGACTACTAACTTAATGATTTTGAAACGAGACATATATGTAACGATTATCGTTGTAACGATATTTAATGTATATATATCATATTAAGAGATATTCGTACATCATAATATCATGATAATATAATAATTTAAAATCTCATTTGATATTATAAACATTGGGTTAACAACATTTAACAAGATTGTTAACCTAAAGGTTTCAAAACAACACTTACATGTAACGACTAACGATGACTTAACGACTCAGTAAAAATGTATATACATGTAGTGTTTTAATATGTATTCATACACTTTTTAAAGACTTCAAGACACTTATCAAAATACTTTTACTTAACAAAAATACTTACAATTACATCCTCGTTCAGTTTCATCAACAATTCTACTCGTATGCACCCGTATTCATACTCGTACAATACACAGCTTTTAGATGTATGTACTATTGGTATATTGATGTTATGCGAGGTGTATATGAAATAGTTTATATTTTACTAGGAAAAACTATTAAATACGATACAATTTTACACAAGATATTTATTTATTTATAGAATGGATATACTTAAACCTTGCTACAACACTTATAGGCAGTGTACCTAATCGTAAAGTAGTGTAGTTTTTAGTAAGTCCAGTTCATTCCACAGGGAAATCTTTAAACAAAGCTCAACGCTATATTAGTTTACTTTTATAAAAATACAAATATATATATAAGTAATATTATTATTATAAAGGGGGGTTTTTACCGTTTAATGACCGGTTTGTCGATTTTAAAACTTTAGTCGCAGTTAAAACCTAATGTAAAATATTAAATAAATAAAAGACTTAATTTAAAGCGTAAAGTAAATAACGATAATGAAATTGTGAATAATAAAAGTGCGATAAAATAAACTTGCGATAATTAAAAAGTACGATAATTAAAAGTGCGATTAAATAACAATAAATAAAAGTGCGATAATTAGAAGTGCAATTAAATATAAAATAAAGGAAATTAAATATGAAATAAAAGAATTATGCTTATTTAAACTTCCGTAATCATGATGTTCGACGTGTTGATTTTAGTTTTATGCCCATGGGTTAATTGTCCTTTGTCCTGGATTATTCAATATGTCCGTCTGGTTTTTGTCTATAACAGTCCATCAGTCATAAATATAAAGTGCGAGTGTCCTCGTCAAATTATTATTATACCCGAAGTTAAATATTCCAACTAATTGGGGATTCGAATTGTAACAAGGTTTTAATACTTTGTTTAATGAATACACCAGGTTATCGACTGCGTGTAAACCAAGGTTTTACTACTTTGTTAACAATTACACCAATTACACTTGAATGTAATTTCACCCTGTTTTAATTATTCTAGTGGCTATTAATCCATTCCCGTGTCCGGTTAAATGAACGATTATTCGTACATATAAATACCCTGCCCATCGTGTCCGATCGAGTGTATATGGTAATTTATAGGGACGCCCAATTGTAAATCTTTATATTAACATTAACAAACTATCATTTAGTTAAACAAATATAAAGCCCATTAATAGCCCATAGTCTAATTTCCACAAGTGTCGTTCTTTTGTCCAAACCCCAATTATGGTACAAAGCGCAATTACCCAATTTTAGTAATTAGCCCAACATCATGATTACTTCGTTTTAAATAAGCATAATAATAACTTAGCTACGAGACATTAATATAAAAAGGTTGAACATAACTTACAATGATTAAAAATAGCGTAGCGTTACACGGACAGAATTTCGACTTACACCCTTACAACATTCGCTAACATACACTTATTATTAGAATTAAAATTAAAATTAAAATATAAATTATATATATATATAAATTTTACGTATGATAAGAGAAGAAAAAGATGATGGTTTTTGATCAGAATTCGGTTGGCTTTATAGGCAGTTTTCAAATTTAGGGCTCCGCGACTCGCGGCAAAAGCCTCTTCAAACTCCGCGAGTCGCGGAGAATGAATTTACAGCTCAGTCCTTGGAGTCTTTCTCTGCCGACGGTTTTTTATTTATAAATATAATATATATATAATTAATATAATTAATTATATATTATATTATATTTATATACATAGTTAACTTGTAATTTTTAGTCTGTTGCGTCGAGCGTTAAGAGTTGACTCTGGTCCCGGTTCCGGATTTTCGAACGTCCTTGCGTACAATTTTATATTTTGTACTTTGCGTTTTGAATCTTGTACTCTTGTAATTTCGAGACGTTTCTTATCAATAATTGGAACCTTTTTTATTGTCTTTTGTACTTTTGAGCTTTTTGGTCGTTTGCGTCTTCAATTCGTCGAATCTGTCTTTTGTCTTCACTTTTTATTATTTAAACGAATATCACTTGTAAATAGAACAATTGCAACTAAAAGCTTGTCTTTCTTGAGGAATAATGCTATGAAATATATGTTCGTTTTTAGCATTATCAAATATTCCCACACTTGAGCGTTGCTTGTCCTCAAGCAATATTGTCTTGAAATACTAGAATCACTTCTTTATTCTTCACTCTTTGTACATCAGTGATTTCTATACGACGGTATAAACAATGGTAGTAACGATATGGTTTACAGTCCCACATGACTATAAAAATTTAGATCCATTAAGGAAATTGGATCTTTATGAAAACATTTGATCTTTTGAAAATTAAATCTAGTTTTTACCCTAGATAAGTTTTTCGGGATAACCCTTTACCGGTGTTTGCAAAATATTTTTGTGGGTTTGGTGGGGTTCAGAATTGAAAATTTTAGCTCAAAACTTGCTGTTTTGTGTCACCCACTTGCTAACCTTGTATTTGGAAAGCAACACGTCCAGTTTACTTGTTCCGTATATTACCTTTCGGCAAACTACCGTCCGGTTGTAAAGGAAAGCGTTGAACAAGCAACTGTTAAGGCAATGTCCCGTGACATGCTTTTGATTATGGTCTATAACGTGTCGGACGCAATTACTATCCTTGGTAGGAGCTATAGTAAAGCTCACCCTTATAATTTTTCGGTATGGCACAAGGTCCTGTCTTTGACCACTATGCAACCACCGTTCTTACGGTTGATACCCGATTTAGTTCAGGTGACCTAATGAATTCCAGGTGAATTCCTAGGATTTTACGTTCAATGGTAATGAACGCATTGAAAATAGGGTTTTCAGAAAACAAATCGGTTTGTAATTTTGATCAAAATATTTTCTCGTTTAAGCTCGAGTTTAGATATCATCGAATTCCATGAGTTTGTAATTCTCAATCTTTAAGGTCAATCTCTAGGATTGAGTAATATCAGTCTTAAAAGCTGATTTTTAATCTTTAAGGAGATTATCCTTTCTGGGGATCTGATTCATTAGTCTTATCCAGCTAATTTGCATGGTGCCCCCCCCATTGTACGAGATAAATCCTTCTCATGGTTAGGATAAATCTGACCACTTGGCGACCCTGTTTAATGCTGAGGTCCGTGGATTTCCTGCTGATTTTAGTGATGACTTTTCTAGATTTTTCGTCAACCTACAGCTGGTCTGGACGACAACTTCATGACCTAAATCAAGAAGCGCGTGTCTTTTTCGGAAGACTTTACTTCCTTTTAATGATGGAATTGATTCATCGTGTAGATCCATCTTTTCTTTTCTTTCATCGGGTAAAACAGTTTAGTTTAGTCCAAAGCAAAAGTATTTTCAGTTATTTGTTACAGATATATGTGACATATGTTTAAGATAACTTGGTAAATTTTCCCACACTTGGCTTTTATTTTCCTTTTTATCGTCCTCTATTCCATTTTAAATGAATTTTAACATTTTGGTTTGTTTCTCAATTTATGTCCTTTCCGAGGTAACAATAATTTCGGTGTTAAAACCTAGTTTAATCGTTCATAAATATGTATAAACATGATTTTGAGTTCATTTAATTGAAAATTTTGAAAAATTTTACTAGAATTGGGTAGTCAGTATATAAGACTAGGGCTGTTCTTTTTTATCAGAGAGCACTAGATTCTAATACAACTACTGCTTTACTAGTATTTTTAATGGTAACCAAGTGTTTAAGATAAAAATTTTAAAATCCGAAAAATTTAACCCCTTCCCACACTTAAGATCTTGCAATGCCCTCATTTGCAAGAAATCAGTAACAATTTAAATTATTGAGGGTGATTTGTGTGAAAATGATTAAATTTTTACCAAAGTTTCCAAATATATTGGCGTTTGTTTGCTGAATGATAAATGGTGCACATCATTTGTTCATTCCGTCTTGTTGTTATTTCGCATATATTTTGCATCTTGTCGTCAAAATTAGTTGCTTTTGCTGAACTTAATGCCAGTCTTTGAAAATGCGTTGTTTTACCCTGTTGTGTACATAAGATAAACTGCAAACATATATACATATTTTTTTTGAAGTTTGGTATATTACCCCACATTCAAAAAATTATTAAAATCTAAGAATAAAAGTTAGATAATTATAAAAACGATTACAATATTAACAAAAATATTAAATGCATCAATAATTACAAATTACAAAATAAAAAAAATAATAAGTAAACTAAGGATGATATTGGTACCAATAGGGGTTCCAGGCATAACCATAAGTGCTATAGAATGCTTCGGCAGGGTCATACGTAGGATATGGTGGCTGCATCTCTATAGACCAAGGAGGGAAGATGGGTTTCGGTGTAGGAATATAGTTTCTACCTATATGTTGGCAATGAGCTATGATCTGGTTCTGATGAACTTTCCAATCTTCAAATGCTCTCTGTCTAGCATTTTCGTATTCCTGAGAAGCTATAAACCTATGCATTTCTTGCATCTCATTCCCCCCTCCTACATTACTTTGTTGCTGGTTTCTCTCCACCTGTGGATGTCTACCATGGTATCGTACTGCGGCGTTATTTCGCCTCTTCAAAACTTTTGCACCATGGTATACATTTAAACCTATAGTATCGCGGGGTTCCGGCTCTTCTAGTAATAATCCCCCCCGACTTATATCCACACCGAGATATTCACCAATCAAAGTAATAAAAATACCACCTCCTATTATGCTATGTGGTCGCATCCCCCGAACCATAGCTGATAAATAATAACCCACACAATATGGTATACTTACAGCGCTTTGTGGGTCTCGAATACACATATGGTAAAACAAATCCTGTTCATTTACTTTTTCCTTGTTTTTACCCCTTTGTGTAATCGAATTAGCTAAAAACCTATGTATCACTCTTAATTCGGCTCTATCTATATCCAAATAAGAGTAATTTCCCCCTTTGAAACGGTGATGGCTTGTCATTTGACTCCACACACCGTGTGTATCAAAATTCTCATCTATCTTTCTACCGTTTAGTATCAATCCTCTACAATCGGCAGACGCTAACTCTTCAGGCGTATATATACGTAAAGCCTGAGCCATGTCCAGTAAAGACATGTGGCGCATCGAACCGCCTAACAAAAATCTAATAAAAGAACGATCGGTTAAACTAGCTACCCGATCATTCAACTCTATACTACATAACAATTCTTCACACCATACTTTATATACAGGTCTACGTATGGTGAATAAACATATCTAGTCATTAAAAGAAGAATTACCATACCTCTGTACAAGTAATTCCCTAATTGGCCCGGCCAATTCTACAGCTTCTAAGGGTCCCCATTCTATGACCCTTGGTACCTCAACAACCTTAGAATGAAGAGTATGCAAACCCCTTTGATATTTTGGATAATCTATCCAAAGTCTGTCAAATCTCAGGTTCGGGTGCAACTCTTCCAAATGCATATCGGAAAAGGTCATGACTGGATGAGGTACATCCTGCTTGTAGTAGTTATCCACCTCCTGTTGTTCCACAAACTTGATGCACTAATTACCCCGGCAGCGATATGCATTTGGAAGAGCACTACTTTACTAGCACCCGGCAGTTAAACCTTACACTATAATATACCCCGGCATTAGCGAACATAAACGTTAAAATGTGATTATTTTTAATCTGTGTTAAAATGTGTTCATAAGTATTGATTATTAATTTAATTCATAGCATTATTCCTCAAGAAAGACAAGCTTTTAGTTGCAATTGTTCTATTTACAAGTAATATTCGTTTAAATAATAAAAGGTGAAGACAAAAGACAGATTCGACGAATTGAAGACGCAAACGACCAAAAAGCTCAAAAGTACAAAAGACAATCAAAAAGGTTCCAATTATTGATAAGAAACGTCTCGAAATTACAAGAGTACAAGATTCAAAACGCAAAGTACAAAATATAAAATTGTACACAAGGACGTTCGAAAATCCGGAACCGGGACCAGAGTCAACTCTTAACGCTCGACGCAACGGACTAAAAATTACAAGTTAACTATGTATATAAATATAATATAATATATAATTAATTATATTAATTATATATATATAATATATATAATAAAAACCGTCGGCAGAGAAAGACTCCAAGATGTGAGCTGGAATTTCAAACTCCGCGACTCGCGGAGTTTGAAGGCAAAATTCACCGCGAGTCGCGGAGCCCCAAAAATCAAAAATCCCTATAAAGCAAACCGAATTCTGATCAAAATTTCATAATCTATAATCTCTCTTCTCTCATATATACGAAAAATATATATATATAATTTATATTTTAATTTTAATTTTAATTATAATTCTAATAATAAGGGTATGTTAGCGAATGTTGTAAGGGTGTAAGTCGAAATTCTGTCCGTGTAACGCTACGCTATTTTTAATCATTGTAAGTTATGTTCAACCTTTTTATATTAATGTCTCGTAGCTAAGTTATTATTATGCTTATTTAAAACGAAGTAATCATGATGTTGGGCTAATTACTAAAATTGGGTAATTGGGCTTTGTACCATAATTGGGGTTTGGACAAAAGAACGACACTTGTGGAAATTAGACTATGGGCTATTAATGGGCTTTATATTTGTTTAACTAAATGATAGTTTGTTAATGTTAATATAAAGATTTACAATTGGGCGTCCCTATAAATTACCATATACACTCGATCGGACACGATGGGCAGGGTATTTATATGTACGAATAATCGTACATTTAACCGGACACGGGAATGGATTAATAGCCACTAGAATAATTAAAACAGGGGTGAAATTACATTCAATGGTAATTGGTGTAATTGTTAACAAAGTAGTAAAACCTTGGTTTACACGCAGTCGATAACCTGGTGTATTCATTAAACAAAGTATTAAAACCTTGTTACAATTCGAATCCCCAATTAGTTGGAATATTTAACTTCGGGTATAATAATAATTTGACGAGGACACTCGCACTTTATATTTATGACTGATGGACTGTTATGGACAAAAACTAGACGAACATATTAAATAATCCAGGACAAAGGACAATTAACCCATGGGCATAAAACTAAAATCAACACGTCAAACATCATGATTACGGAAGTTTAAATAAGCATAATTCTTTTATTTCATATTTAATTTCCTTTATTTTATATTTAATTGCACTTCTAATTATCGCACTTTTATTTATTGTTATTTAATCGCACTTTTAATTATCGTACTTTTTAATTATCGCAAGTTTATTTTATCGCACTTTTATTATTCGCAATTTCATTATCGTTATTTACTTTAAGTTTTAATTTAAGTCTTTTATTTATTTAATATTTTACATTAGGTTTTAACTGCGACTAAAGTCTTAAAATCGATAAACCGGTCATTAAACGGTAAAAACCCCCCTTTATAATAATAATATTACATATATATATGTTTGTATTTTTATAAAAGTAAATTAATATAGCGTTACGCTTTGTTTAAAGATTTCCCTGTGGAACGAACCGGACTTACTAAAAACTACACTACTGTACGATTAGGTACACTGCCTATAAGTGTTGTAGCAAGGATTAAGTATATCTATTCTATAAATAAATAAATATCTTGTGTAAAATTGTATCGTATTTAATAGTTTTTCCTAGTAAAATATAAAGCTATTTTATATACACCTCGCATAACATCAAGTATTTTTGGCGCCGCTGCCGGGGAATTATCTTAAAAGCCGGAAGCGCAACGCTAATAATAATAAAAAAAAAATATATTTTTAGTTAACTTTTATTAAAATTCGTTTTTGTAAAAATACGTTTTAATTATTCAAAAATATAAAAAGAAAAACAAAAATATAAGCATTTTTAAGATTTTGTTAAATATTTAAGTTTTATAAGTTTCTTTATCTTTATTTTAGTTTATAATAATATAAATTTTATTAAATATCTTTTATTTATATAAAAATAGAAAACAGAAAATATAAATAAATAAATAAAGAAAAAACGCGTCGAAGATTAAATCTGTCAACTGAATTTCTGAACCCCGCGACTCGCGGGGTTTTCTTCATTAATTACCGCGACTCGCGGAGGGAACCTGACACACGGACAGAAGCCCTAATTCAGCATTAATTACGGGTTTTAATTAATTATTAATATTATTTAACCCTAATTATTATTATTATTATTATTAATTTTATTTTTACTTTTACTTTTTATTTAATTTATGTATTTAGTATTAATTAGTTTTATTAAATTGTAAAATTAGTAGTTTTATTAAATAAATAATATAAAAATAATATTTTTATAAAAATTGTACTTTTTACAACTTTTTGTATATTTTTATATTTTGTCCCTTTTTAATCATTGTAGCGTAATATTTGTATTTTTAGCTCATATTTAATTTTAAACTTAGTTTTTGCTATAGTTATTTTTACTCCTAGATTTTTAGGCTTTGCCGTAGAATTCCTTAAGTGCTTTTTCTTTAGACTAAGATTTAGGTACTTTAAAATTTTGCGACGCCTTTTTAAGTTTTAGTTTCTTTTTAAGTTATTTCCATTTGGGATTTAGTTTTTCTTGTAAGCTTTAATATTTTTAGACCTTTTACTATGTATCAATTATCATTCCAATTAGTAATCTCAATTTGCGATTATATTTTTAAGTTAGTTGTAGTAATAAGGTTAGGTTAGTCAAGTATTTTTAAGTTTTTATAAGTTTCTTTTATTTTTCCGTCACCTTTTATTTTTCAACCATTTTTTTCTTTTTCGACCTTTTTCGACGAACTCTTTTTCTTTCTCATTTCTCGCCATTCTAGTTTTTAGGACTTAGAATTTTTTCTACTTCTTATCTAAATTTCTTAAAATTACGAAAATTTATTTTAAGTGGTTAAATTGATAGACATCAAAATTTTCTGGTTCGTAGTAATAGTTGGATTTGTACGTGGACCGGGTTATTGGAGCCAAACAGTCCTCAATTATATTGAGACCAAACGAATCCTGCCCCTCTGCTGCATCTTTTGGCTATTCGAAACGTGGGCAAAATCAGAAAAGTCTATTGATTGGATAACTTATTATAATTTTTCTTTCCTTTTTAAAAACTAATAGGATATTCAGTGAATGCACCGAGCAAGACGTTCATCACCTTTTGTACGTTCACCACCTGTAACTAGATCAAGACATTTAGCAAATATAACCGCCGTTGATTTTTCTTTAGAATCGTCATCCAGTAGACCAAGTACTTCAGTTCAAATTTCCGATAATCCATTTTTTGAACCCGACCTCACAATTGAGAATCCGGAAAATATTCAGGAACGGTTCGTAGATCCTGAACCACTAAACTTTCCTCCGGAGCCACCAATCATTCAAACAGAGATTGTTGAGGAACGAACCATTAAATCAGAATCATCTAGTGATACCGATTCAACAAATTCAATTATGGAGAATCTGGAACCTTTAAGTATGGAAGACCGAATGAGAGCTAAATGCACTGGCCAAGGTCACGCAATTACTCATCCAGACATTAATGCGCCAGATTATGAAATCAAAGGACAAATTCTACAGATGGTGACTAATCAATGCCAATTTAGTGGTGCGCCGAAGGAAGATCCAAATGAACATTTACGTACCTTTAATAGGATCTGCACACTATTTAAAATCCGAGAAGTGGAGGATGAACAGATATATCTCATGTTATTTCCCTGGACTTTAAAGGGAGAAGCCAAAGATTGGTTGGAATCGTTACCTGAAGGGGCGATTGATACATGGGACGTTTTAGTTGACAAATTTCTTAAACAATTCTTTCCTGCATCTAAAGCCGTAAGACTTCAAGCAGAAATTGTTACGTTCACACAGAAGCCAAATGAAACTCTATATGAGGTGTGGACTAGATATGGAAAGTTGTTAAGAGGATGTCCGCAACATGGTTTAGACACCTGTCAAATAGTACAAATATTCTACCAAGGATGCGACATCGTTACAAGAAAAGACATAGATATAGCAGCTGGTGGTTCTATTATGAAGAAAACCGAAACTGATGCTTACAAAATTATTGATAATACTGCTTCCCACTCACATGAGTGGCACCAAGAAAAAGATATCATTAGATCATCTAAAGCAGCTAGAGCCGATTCTAGCCATGACTTAGATTCCATTTCCGCAAAGATAGATGCTGTGGAGAGACGAATGGAAAAGATGACTAAAGATATTCACTCAATACGAATTAGTTGTGAGTAGTGTGGAGGACCACATTTGACAAAAGATTGTCTCAGTATTGAATTAACAATGGAACAAAGAGAGAATATTTCATACATAAACCAAAGGCCTGGAAATAATTATCAGAATAATTATCAACCGCCAAGACCGATTTACAATCAAAACCAGAATTATAACCGAAATATTCCATACAACAACCAACAAGGTCCTAGCAATCAACAAGTATCCAATAATACTTACAATCAGCAAAGACCTAATTTTCAAAACAAACCACCACAACAAACCGATGATAAAAAGCAGAATTTAGAAGATATGATGACGAAGCTAGTTGAAACTCAAACGCAGTTTTTCACATCTCAAAAACAAACCAATGAACAAAATGCTCAAGCATTTAGAAATCAACAAGCTTCTATTCAAAATCTGGAACAAGAAGTAAGTAACCTAGCAAGGTTAATAGGTGAAAGAAAACCGGGAAGTCTACCTAGTGATACAAATGCTAACCCCCGGAATGAAACAGCTAAAGCCATTACCACAAGAAGTGGTACAACACTTAAACCACCTGAAATACCTGTAACTTCTGATGAAACTATTCCTACTCCACAAGAACCACAACCTGATCAAGATAAGGAAAAAGAACCGGTAGTTGAAAAGGTTAATGAAAATAACACAGTTAAGGATAAACCTTATGTTAAACCATACCAACCACCACTTCCTTACCCGAGTAAAATGAAAAAAGAAAAACTTGAAGCAAAGCAATCCAAATTTTTGGATATGTTTAAACAGATAAATGTAAATCTTCCTTTCATTGATGTGATTTCAGGAATGCCAAGATATGCTAAATTCTTGAAAGATCTAATCTCAAATAGAAAGAAAATGGAAGAACTCTCGGCTGTTACTATGAATGCTAATTGTTCAGCAGCGCTGTTGAATAAGATACCAGAAAAATTATCTGATCCAGGAAGTTTCACAATTCCATGTTTTCTGGGTAGTCTTAGTTCAATAGAAGCATTGGCAGACTTAGGTGCTAGTATAAATCTAATGCCGTATTCACTATACGCTAAACTAGACCTTGGAGAATTGAAACCAACAAGAATAAGCATACAACTAGCCGATAGATCAATAAAATATCCTAGAGGGATAATGGAGAACATGCTAGTTAAAGTTGGTACTTTAGTATTTCCAGTAGATTTTGTTGTTTTGGACATGGAAGAAGATTCTCAAGTTCCTCTCATATTAGGAAGACCATTCTTAAACACGGCTAAAGCAATGATAGACGTGTTCGGTAAGAAACTGACCCTAAGTATAGAGGATGAGAGTGTTACCTTTTCAGTTGATAGAGCAATGCAACAACCACAATCTGCAGATGATACATGTTATTATATTCAAACTATAGATGCACATGCAGAATTATTAGAAGAATTTCCAGAATTACAAGGAACAGGAGAATGTTCTTTAGGAGAAGGTAATGAACCAATTGATGAAGCTGAAATGTTAGCTACACTTATAGCTAATGGATATGAACCAACAACAGAAGAAATTCAAATGCTAAAAGAAGAAGACAGATATCGATATAAATCATCGATAGAAGAACCTCCGAAATTAGAGTTAAAGCCACTTCCAAACCATTTGGAATACGCTTATTTACATGGTGAATCTGAATTACCTGTAATAATATCGTCTTCTCTTACTGAAAATGAGAAATCACAACTCATTTCTGTGTTGAAAGCTCATAAACCAGCCATTGCATGGAAGATTCATGATATAAAAGGAATAAGTCCTTCGTATTGCACACATAAAATCCTTATGGAAGAAGGTCATAAAACGTATGTGCAACGCCAACGAAGACTAAATCCTAATATGCAAGATGTAGTTAAGAAAGAGATTATTAAACTGCTAGATGCAGGTTTGATATATCCAATTTCTGATAGTCCATGGGTAAGCCCAGTTCAATGCGTACCTAAGAAGGGTGGCATGACTGTCATTACAAATGAGAAAAATGAGCTTATTCCTACTAGGACTGTAACAGGATGGCGTGTATGTATTGATTATAGAAAATTAAATGACGCCACCAGAAAAGATCACTTTCCCTTACCTTTCATAGATCAAATGTTGGAAAGATTAGCAGGAAATAGTTACTATTGTTTTCTAGATGGATTTTCCGGATATTTTCAAATTCCAATAGCACCCGAAGACCAAGAGAAAACCACATTCACGTGCCCTTATGGTACTTTTGCTTACAAACGCATGCCATTTGGACTTTGTAACGCCCCTGCAACCTTTCAAAGGTGTATGATGGCGATTTTTCACGACATGATAGAAGAATGCATGGAAGTATTCATGGATGACTTTTCAGTCTTCGGTGATACATTTAAATCATGTCTAATTAATCTGGAACGAATGCTAATTAGATGCGAAAAATCAAATCTAGTACTTAATTGGGAGAAATGCCATTTCATGGTTAAAGAAGGCATCGTTCTTGGACATAAAATTTCAAAAGAAGGAATTGAAGTGGATAGAGCTAAAGTAGATGTAATTGCTAAACTTCCACATCCCACCAATGTTAGAGGAGTTAGGAGTTTTCTAGGGCATGCCGGTTTTTACCGACGTTTCATAAAAGATTTTTCTAAAATTGCCACTCCTATGAATAAACTCCTAGAAAAGGATGCACCATTCATCTTTTCAGATGAGTGTATCAAATCTTTTAATATTCTTAAAGAAAAACTCACTAATGCGCCGATCATGATAACACCAAATTGGAATCTACCATTTGAACTAATGTGCGATGCAAGTGATTTTGCAATGGGAGCCGTTTTAGGACAAAGGATTGAAAAACGATTTCAACCTATATATTATGCTAGTAAGACGTTACAAGGAGCACAAACAAACTATACAACTACTGAAAAAGAACTCCTTGCTATTGTCTTTGCTTTTGACAAATTTCGATCATATCTCGTTCTAGCAAAAACAGTGGTCTATACCGACCATTCTGCTCTTAGATACCTATTTTCAAAACAAGATGCTAAACCAAGATTAATCCGTTGGATCTTACTCTTACAAGAGTTTGATATTGAAATCCGAGATAAAAGAGGAGCAGAAAATCTCGCCGCTGATCATCTTTCTCGTCTTGAAAATCCCGAATTAGAAGTTCTGAATGAATCAGCCATACAAGACAACTTTCCTGATGAATATCTATTGAAGATAGATTATAAAGAAATCCCATGGTTTGCAGACTATGCAAACTACTTAGTTTGTGGATTCCTTGAAAAAGGATTATCGTACCAAAGACGAAAGAGATTCTTCAGTGATATAAAACACTATTTCTGGGAAGATCCACATCTGTTTAAAAGTTGTCCCGATGGAATAATACGCCGATGTGTATTTGGAGATGAAGCTAGTAAAATATTAAACCATTGTCACACAGGACCAACAGGAGGGCATTATGGGCCTCAACTAACAGCAAGAAAAGTTTATGAAGCTGGATTCTATTGGCCTACAATTTACAAAGACGCACACCTTCTTTGCAAATCCTGTGATGCATGTCAAAGGGCCGGAAAAATAAGTCAACGTGATGAAATGCCACAAAATGTCATCCAAGTATGTGAAGTATTTGACATTTGGGGTATTGACTTTATGGGTCCATTTCCAAAATCTCATAATAATCTATATATACTCGTAGCCATTGATTATATATCTAAATGGGCGGAATCACAAGCTCTCCCAACTAACGATGCACGAGTTGTAGTCAACTTTTTAAAACGTCTTTTTGCAAGGTTTGGAACACCGAAAGCTTTAATAAGTGATCGGGGTACTCATTTCTGTAATAATCAACTTGAGAAATTTCTTAAAAGATATGGAGTAACTCATAAAATCTCCACCGCATATCATCCACAAACAAGTGGACAAGTTGAAAATACCAACCGAGCTTTAAAACGTATTCTAGAGAAAACCGTAGGATCAAATCCGAAGGAATGGTCCATTAAATTGGAGGATGCACTCTGGGCTTTTAGAACAGCCTACAAAACTCCAATTGGAACCACACCTTTTAGACTTGTTTATGGAAAAGCATGTCATCTTCCAGTAGAAATTGAACACAAAGCATTTTGGGCTTTGAAGACATGTAATCTTGATTTATATGAAGCCGGACGTCTACGATTAAGTCAACTAAATGAATTAGAAGAATTAAGACATGAAGCATACGAAAATTCGTTAATCTATAAAGAAAGAACGAAGAAATGGCATGATAAAAGAATCAGAAGTTCAAAAGAATTTAAAGAAGGAGACAAAGTTCTTCTTTTCAATTCACGATTCAAGATATTTCCTGGAAAATTGAAATCAAGATGGTCTGGACCATTCATAGTCAAAAGAATTTTCCCATACGGAACGATAGAATTAATAAATTCAAATGGGATTGAATTTAAAGTTAATGGTCACAGAGTTAAACATTACATACATGGTCCGATGGAAGTCGACAACGAAGTTAATCACAATTTCGACACCACAGCTAACTAAGAGTGGGGAGAATCAAGTCTTTAAAGGATAATATGTATTTCTGTTAGAGTTAGATTGTCTGTTTTCGTGTAGTTCTCGAAAATGGAACACGTATGGTCTTTCCCTAGCAGACCCTAAAGAACTAGTCTTCTCCCCCCATTCTGAATTTTTATTTTTTTTAGGTTTTTACGAAATGAAGACTGCCTGTGAACTAAACCATGGTCTAATGCTACACGCTTTGATCACTAAACGTAATAATGACATACTACCGAGTGAAATAGTATCAGTAATCAGAGAAAGAATGGACGGAGTTAGAAAAGAATCCAGATGCGAAGATAATAAGTTACAATTTGGTAAAGGAAAATCAAAATCCGCAGCGAAAAGAAGAGCACGACACCTACAACGATGTCACAAATGCGGAAAATGGTCACATGGAGGTAAATGTTCAAATAATCAAACCTATTCAAATACCGAATTTGTTACTTTATGCAGAGACGGACCGTTCATATGTTTAGAAGAAAAGACACTGAATGCTCGAGGTTACGCCTATGTAGCCATGGAAAACCAATTAAACCGACTATCTTATGAATGGGATAGATCATATAACTAAGAAATCTATTTCACAGGTATGTCTGTACAGTTTTTATTTTTTTTTATTTTTAACCTTTTGATAATAAACGCTAATTTGTTCGCTAAAAAGTATTAAATTGGTATTGAATAAAATTAGGTTTGGCGACCGAAATTATTGATATCATTCAAAAATTTATTACATCACTGCGAAATTTAACGTTTATTCTTAAGGTATAAATATCTTTAATCAATCAACCCAAAATATTTCAAAAATTCGTCATGAGTTAAATTAGGTCTTGGAACCGAAATTACTTTACCGAAAAGAGGGGCGCATATTTTTGATAATATTTGATTGATTAAAGTGGGATAAAAAGACAAAAAGATTTTTAATTTTATTTTTACCATATTTTTAATCTTAATATTTAAATCTTAAATTAATATTGTAAACTCTGTAAAAACAATATATTTAAAATTGTAAATATTTGAAAAATTAAAATAAGTTTGGTGTGAATTTATAATATGAATTTTTAAATTAAGTTTGGTGTGAACTTTTAATTTTTAAAATATAAATTTTTAATTTTATGCATTTCAAATTTTAAGTTTGGTGTGAATTTTTAATATTAATTTTGAATTTCATATTTAAGTTGTGTGAATTTAAAAACAAAAATTTACTTTATCTCATTAAGTTAAGAATATGATTTTTAAAATTCGTCGTAAGTTGAAGACTAGGTCTTTGAACCGAAATTGCTTTACCCGAGGGAGGGACGAGAACTTTTATTATCATTATTTTTAATCTTATTGAATTAAAGTATGCCAAAAACATTAAAAAACCCAAAAATCTTAGCTTTTAAAACAATCGCTACAAAAAGACAAATTTTAAAATTTTGTCGAAGGACGGACTAGGACATCGATCCGAAACGACCTCGTCCTAAATAACAAGGGAAACAAAATTTTAAAATTAATTACTTAATTGTTTTAATAAGTTAATGATTATAAAAAAAAAAAAAATATACCAAACTCCGCGAGTCGCGGAGTTTGGAGGGTAAATCCCCGCGACTCGCGGAGGTACCGAAAATCAGAAAAAAAATAAAAAGAGCTGAACGATCAGTACACTCCACAACTCAAAAACACAGCGAATTTCACAGCGAAAAAAAAACCCCGAAAAACCACCCAAAAACACCCCAAAAATCACGATTTTTAACCGTTAATCATCAAATCTTTTGCTAAAATCATGTTGAGAAGGATGCTATCTAAGAATTACTCAAGAAAAACAGTAAATTTCTACACCTAAACACCATTTAATTCGAAATTTGATGTTCTTGAGCAAATTTTTCCCCAATTCGATTTTGATGCTTTTTAGTGTAATTAGGCTTAAATTGTTTATGTATTATGCTTGTATAACCTAGATTGATGCTGTTTAACATGATTAGAAGCCTTAAACTTCAGATTTTGAGTAATCTAGGGTTTGTGTTCTTGAGCAAATTTGGGGCTTTTTGATATAAACAGGTTATGGCCGATTTTTGTCATGAATTGTTGCTAAATTGAGTAGTGTAACATGTCTAGGTAGTTAAATGATCCAAACTTTGAGCCTAAACATGATTTTGAGAATTAAAGTGGACTTTTTCAAGTCTAAAATTCATGAACTTGATTTTTGAAAGATAATGCCATTTGAGACTTGTTTAATTGCTAGTAATGATTATTTTGACATGTTATTTGAGTTGAATACTTATGAACTTGGCGAACATTTTCGTATATGCTTATTTGAAAAAGTGTAGATTTGATGAAAATATGAAAATGAGCTTAAGTTTGATATAAATTGATAATGTCATTGTAATTATTTTGATTGATGATTTTGCTGACACTAATGCATATTTGGATGCACAAAAATTTGTGTTTGATGTGTTTTGCAGAATGAAAGGGGTGAATCTTCATCCCAAGCCCGCAATGCTCCTGCTGAGAATTTGGAACAACAGGAGGTGGATAACTACTACAAGCAGGATGTACCTCATCCAGTCATGACCTTTTCCGATATGCACTTGGAAGAGTTGCACCCGAACCTGAGATTTGACAGACTTTGGATAGATTATCCAAAATATCAACGGGGTTTGCATACTCTTCATTCTAAGGTTGTTGAGGTACCAAGGGTCATAGAATGGGGACCCTTAGAAGCTGTAGAATTGGCCGGGCCAATTAGGGAATTACTTGTACAGAGGTATGGTAATTATTCTTTTAATGACTGGATATGTTTATTCACCATACGTAGACCTGTATATAAAGTATGGTGTGAAGAATTGTTATGTAGTATAGAGTTGAATGATCGGGTAGCTAGTTTAACCGATCGTTCTTTTATTAGATTTTTGTTAGGCAGTTCGATGCGCCACATGTCTTTACTAGACATGGCTCAGGTTTTACGTATATATACGCCTGAGGAGTTAGCGTCTGCCGATTGTAGAGGATTGATACTAAACGGTAGAAAGATAGATGAAAATTTTGATACACACGGTGTGTGGAGTCAAATGACAAGCCATCACCGTTTCAAAGGGGGAAATTACTCTTATTTGGATATAGATAGAGCCGAATTAAGAGTGATACATAGGTTTTTAGCTAATTCGATTACACAAAGGGGTAAGAACAAAGAAAAAGTAAATGAACAGGATTTGTTTTACCATATGTGTATTCGAGACCCACAAAGCGCTGTAAGTATACCATATTGTGTGGGTTATTATTTATCAGCTATGGTTCGGGGGATGCGACCACATAGCATAATAGGAGGTGGTATTTTTATTACTTTGATTGGTGAATATCTCGATGTGGATATAAGTCGGGGGGGATTATTACTAGAAGAGCCGGAACCCCGCGATACTATAGGTTTAAATGTATACCATGGTGCGAAAGTTTTGAAGAGGCGAAATAACGCCGCAGTACGATACCATGGTAGACATCCACAGGTGGAGAGAAACCAACAACAAGGTAATGTAGGAGGGGGGAATGAGATGCAAGAAATGCATAGGTTTATAGCTTCTCAGGAATACGAAAATGCTAGACAGAGAGCATTTGAAGATTGGCAAGTTCATCAGAACCAGATCATAGCTCATTGCCAACATATAGGTAGAAACTATATTCCTACACCGAAACCCATCTTCCCTCCTTGGTCTATAGAGATGCAGCCACCATATCCTACGTATGACCCTGCCGAAGCATTCTATAGCACTTATGGTTATGCCTGGAACCCCTATTGGTACCAATATCATCCTTAGTTTACTTATTTTTTTTTTTTTTATTTTGTAATTTGTAATTATTGATACGTTTAATACTTTTGTTAATATTGTAATCATTTTTATAATTATCTAACTTTTATTCTTAGATTTTAATAATTTTTGAATGTGGGGTAATATACCAAACTTCAAAAATATGTATATATGTTTGCAGTTTATCTTATGTACACAACAGGGTAAAACAACGCATTTTCAAAGACTGGCATTAAGTTCAGCAAAAGCAACTAATTTTGACGACAAGATGCAAAATATATGTGAAATAACAACAAGACGGAATGAACAAATGATGTGCACCATTTATCATTCAGCAAACAAACGCCAATATATTTGGAAACTTTGGTAAAAATTTAATCATTTTCACACAAATCACCCTCAATAATTTAAATTGTTACTGATTTCTTGCAAATGAGGGCATTGCAAGATCTTAAGTGTGGGAAGGGGTTAAATTCTTTCGGATTTTAAAATTTTTATCTTAAACACTTGGTTACCATTAAAAATACTAGTAAAGCAGTAGTTGTATTAGAATCTAGTGCTCTCTGATAAAAAAGAACAGCCCTAGTCTTATATACTGACTACCCAATTCTAGTAAAATTTTTCAAAATTTTCAATTAAATGAACTCAAAATCATGTTTATACATATTTATGAACGATAAAACTAGGTTTTAACACCGAAATTATTGTTACCTCTGAAAGGACATAAATTGAGAAACAAACCAAAATGTTAAAATTCATTTAAAATGGAATAGAGGACGATAAAAAGGAAAATAAAAGCCAAGTGTGGGAAAATTTACTAAGTTATCTTAAACATATGTCACATATATCTGTAACAAATAACTGAAAATACTTTTGCTTTGGACTAAACTAAACTGTTTTACCCGATGAAAGAAAAGAAAAGATGGATCTACACGATGAATCAATTCCATCATTAAAAGGAAGTAAAGTCTTCCGAAAAAGAAACGCGCTTCTTGATTTAGGTCATGAAGTTGTCGTTCAGACCAGCTGTAGGTTGACGAAAAATCTAGAAAAGTCATCACTAAAATCAGCAGGAAATCCAAGGACCTCAGCATTAAACAGGGTCGCCAAGTGGTCAGATTTATCCTAACCATGAGAAGGATTTATCTCGTACAATGGGGGGGAGCACCATGCAAATTAGCTTGATAAGACTAATGAATCAGATCCCCAGAAAGGATAATCTCCTTAAAGATTAAAAATCAGCTTTTAAGACTGATATTACTCAATCCTAGAGATTGACCTTAAAGATTGAGAATTACAAACTCATGGAATTCGATGATATCTAAACTCGAGCTTAAACGAGAAAATATTTTGATCAAAATTACAAATCGATTTGTTTTCTGAAAACCCTATTTTCAATGCGTTCATTACCATTGAACGTAAAATCCTAGGAATTCACCTGGAATTCATTAGGTCACCTGAACCAAATCGGGTGTCAACCGTAAGAACGGTGGTTGCATAGTGGTCAAAGACAGGACCTTGTGCCAGACCGAAAAATTATAAGGGTGAGCTTTACTATTGCTCCTACCAAGGATAGTAATTGCGTCCGACACGTTATAGACCATTATCAAAAGCATGTCACGGGACATTGCCTTAACAGTTGCTTGTTCAACGCTTTCCTTTACAACCGGACGGTAGTTTGCCGAAAGGTAATATACGGAACAAGTAAACTGGACGTGTTGCTTTCCTAATAAAAGGTTAGCAAGTGGGTGACACAAAACCATAAGTTTTGAGCTAAAATTTTCAATTCTGAAACCCACCAAACCCACAAAAATATTTTGCAAACACCGGTAAAGGGTTATTCCGGAAAACTTATCTAGGGTAAAAACTAGATTTAATTTTCAAAAGATCAAATGTTTTCATAAAGATCCAATTTCCTTAATGGATCTAAATTTTTATAGTCATGTGGGACTGTAAACCATATCGTTACTACCATTGTTTATACCGCCGTATAGAAATCACTGATGTACAAAGTGTGAAGAATAAAGAAGTGATTCTAGTATTTCAAGACGATATTGCTTGAGGACAAGCAACGCTCAAGTGTGGGAATATTTGATAATGCTAAAAACGAACATATATTTCATAGCATTATTCCTCAAGAAAGACAAGCTTTTAGTTGCAATTGTTCTATTTACAAGTGATATTCGTTTAAATAATAAAAGGTGAAGACAAAAGACAGATTCGACGAATTGAAGACGCAAACGACCAAAAAGCTCAAAAGTACAAAAGACAATCAAAAAGGTTCCAATTATTGATAAGAAACGTCTCGAAATTACAAGAGTACAAGATTCAAAACGCAAAGTACAAAATATAAAATTGTACACAAGGACGTTCGAAAATCCGGAACCGGGACCAGAGTCAACTCTTAACGCTCGACGCAACGGACTAAAAATTACAAGTTAACTATGTATATAAATATAATATAATATATAATTAATTATATTAATTATATATATATTATATATATAATAAAAACCGTCGGCAGAGAAAGACTCCAAGATGTGAGCTGGAATTTCAAACTCCGCGACTCGCGGAGTTTGAAGGCAAAATTCACCGCTAGTCGCGGAGCCCCAAAAATCAAAAATCCCTATAAAGCAAACCGAATTCTGATCAAAATTTCATAATCTATAATCTCTCTTCTCTCATATATACGAAAAATATATATATATAATTTATATTTTAATTTTAATTTTAATTATAATTCTAATAATAAGGGTATGTTAGCGAATGTTGTAAGGGTGTAAGTCGAAATTCTGTCCGTGTAACGCTACGCTATTTTTAATCATTGTAAGTTATGTTCAACCTTTTTATATTAATGTCTCGTAGCTAAGTTATTATTATGCTTATTTAAAACGAAGTAATCATGATGTTGGGCTAATTACTAAAATTGGGTAATTGGGCTTTGTACCATAATTGGGGTTTGGACAAAAGAACGACACTTGTGGAAATTAGACTATGGGCTATTAATGGGCTTTATATTTGTTTAACTAAATGATAGTTTGTTAATGTTAATATAAAGATTTACAATTGGGCGTCCCTATAAATTACCATATACACTCGATCGGACACGATGGGCAGGGTATTTATATGTACGAATAATCGTTCATTTAACCGGACACGGGAATGGATTAATAGCCACTAGAATAATTAAAACAGGGGTGAAATTACATTCAAGGGTAATTGGTGTAATTGTTAACAAAGTAGTAAAACCTTGGTTTACACGCAGTCGATAACCTGGTGTATTCATTAAACAAAGTATTAAAACCTTGTTACAATTCGAATCCCCAATTAGTTGGAATATTTAACTTCGGGTATAATAATAATTTGACGAGGACACTCGCACTTTATATTTATGACTGATGGACTGTTATGGACAAAAACCAGACGGGCATATTAAATAATCCAGGACAAAGGACAATTAACCCATGGGCATAAAACTAAAATCAACACGTCAAACATCATGATTACGGAAGTTTAAATAAGCATAATTCTTTTATTTCATATTTAATTTCCTTTATTTTATATTTAATTGCACTTCTAATTATCGCACTTTTATTTATTGTTATTTAATCGCACTTTTAATTATCGTACTTTTTAATTATCGCAAGTTTATTTTATCGCACTTTTATTATTCGCAATTTCATTATCGTTATTTACTTTAAGTTTTAATTTAAGTCTTTTATTTATTTAATATTTTACATTAGGTTTTAACTGCGACTAAAGTCTTAAAATCGACAAACCGGTCATTAAACGGTAAAAACCCCCCTTTATAATAATAATATTACATATATATATATGTTTGTATTTTTATAAAAGTAAATTAATATAGCGTTACGCTATATTAATTTACTTTTATAAAAATACAAACATATATATATGTAATATTATTATTATAAAGAGGGGTTTTTACCGTTTAATGACCGGTTTGTCGATTTTAAGACTTTAGTCGCAGTTAAAACCTAATGTAAAATATTAAATAAATAAAAGACTTAAATTAAAACTTAAAGTAAATAACGATAATGAAATTGCGAATAATAAAAGTGCGATAAAATAAACTTGCGATAATTAAAAAGTACGATAATTAAAAGTGCGATTAAATAACAATAAATAAAAGTGCGATAATTAGAAGTGCAATTAAATATAAAATAAAGGAAATTAAATATGAAATAAAAGAATTATGCTTATTTAAACTTCCGTAATCATGATGTTTGACGTGTTGATTTTAGTTTTATGCCCATGGGTTAATTGTCCTTTGTCCTGGATTATTTAATATGTCCGTCTGGTTTTTGTCCATAACAGTCCATCAGTCATAAATATAAAGTGCGAGTGTCCTCGTCAAATTATTATTATACCCGAAGTTAAATATTCCAACTAATTGGGGATTCGAATTGTAACAAGGTTTTAATACTTTGTTTAATGAATACACCAGGTTATCGACTGCGTGTAAACCAAGGTTTTACTACTTTGTTAACAATTACACCAATTACCCTTGAATGTAATTTCACCCCTGTTTTAATTATTCTAGTGGCTATTAATCCATTCCCGTGTCCGGTTAAATGAACGATTATTCGTACATATAAATACCCTGCCCATCGTGTCCGATCGAGTGTATATGGTAATTTATAGGGACGCCCAATTGTAAATCTTTATATTAACATTAACAAACTATCATTTAGTTAAACAAATATAAATCCCATTAATAGCCCATAGTCTAATTTCCACAAGTTTCGTTCTTTTGTCCAAACCCCAATTATGGTACAAAGCCCAATTACTCAATTTTAGTAATTAGCCCAACATCATGATTACTTCGTTTTAAATAAGCATAATAATAACTTAGCTACGAGACATTAATATAAAAAGGTTGAACATAACTTACAATGATTAAAAATAGCGTAGCGTTACACGGACAGAATTTCGACTTACACCCTTACAACATTCGCTAACATACCCTTATTACTAGAATTATAATTAAAATTAAAATTAAAATATAAATTATATATATATATATATATATATATATATCGTATATATGAGAGAAGAGAGAAATAGAATATGAAATTTTGATCAGAATTCGGTTTGCTTTATAGGGATTTTTGATTTTTGGGGCTCCGCGACTCGCGGTGAATTTTGCCTTCAAACTCCGCGAGTCGCGGAGTTTGAAATTCCAGCTCACATCTTGGAGTCTTTCTCTGCCGACGGTTTTTATTATATATATAATATACATATAATTAATATAATTAATTATATATTATATTATATTTATATACATAGTTAACTTGTAATTTTTAGTCCGTTGCGTCGAGCGTTAAGAGTTGACTCTGGTCCCGGTTCCGGATTTTCGAACGTCCTTGTGTACAATTTTATATTTTGTACTTTGCGTTTTGAATGTTGTACTCTTGTAATTTCGAGACGTTTCTTGTCAATAATTGGAACCTTTTTGATTGTCTTTTGTACTTTTGAGCTTTTTGGTCGTTTGCGTCTTCAATTCGTCGAATCTGTCTTTTGTCTTCACCTTTTATTATTTAAACGAATATCACTTGTAAATAGAACAATTGCAACTAAAAGCTTGTCTTTCTTGAGGAATAATGCTATGAAATATATGTTCGTTTTTAGCATTATCAAATATTCCCACACTTGAGCGTTGCTTGTCCTCAAGCAATATCGTCTTGAAATACTAGAATCACTTCTTTATTCTTCACACTTTGTACATCAGTGATTTCTATACGGCGGTATAAACAATGGTAGTAACGATATGGTTTACAGTCCCACATGACTATAAAAATTTAGATCCATTAAGGAAATTGGATCTTTATGAAAACATTTGATCTTTTGAAAATTAAATCTAGTTTTTACCCTAGATAAGTTTTCCGGAATAACCCTTTACCGGTGTTTGCAAAATATTTTTGTGGGTTTGGTGGGTTTCAGAATTGAAAATTTTAGCTCAAAACTTATGGTTTTGTGTCACCCACTTGCTAACCTTGTATTAGGAAAGCAACACGTCCAGTTTACTTGTTCCGTATATTACCTTTCGGCAAACTTCCGTCCGGTTGTAAAGGAAAGCGTTGAACAAGCAACTGTTAAGGCAATGTCCCGTGACATGCTTTTGATTATGGTCTATAACGTGTCGGACGCAATTACTATCCTTGGTAGGAGCAATAGTAAAGCTCACCCTTATAATTTTTCGGTCTGGCACAAGGTCCTGTCTTTGACCACTATGCAACCACCGTTCTTACGGTTGACACCCGATTTGGTTCAGGTGACCTAATGAATTCCAGGTGAATTCCTAGGATTTTACGTTCAATGGTAATGAACGCATTGAAAATAGGGTTTTCAGAAAACAAATCGGTTTGTAATTTTGAACAAAATATTTTCTCGTTTAAGCTCGAGTTTAGATATCATCGAATTCCATGAGTTTGTAATTCTCAATCTTTAAGGTCAATCTCCAGGATTGAGTAATATCAGTCTTAAAAGCTGATTTTTAATCTTTAAGGAGATTATCCTTTCTGGGGATCTGATTCATTAGTCTTATCAAGCTAATTTGCATGGTGCCCCCCCCATTGTACGAGATAAATCCTTCTCATGGTTAGGATAAATCTGACCAATTGGCGACCCTGTTTAATGCTGAGGTCCTTGGATTTCCTGCTGATTTTAGTGATGACTTTTCTAGATTTTTCGTCAACCTACAGCTGGTCTGAACGACAACTTCATGACCTAAATCAAGAAGCGCGTTTCTTTTTCGGAAGACTTTACTTCCTTTTAATGATGGAATTGATTCATCGTGTAGATCCATCTTTTCTTTTCTTTCATCGGGTAAAACAGTTTAGTTTAGTCCAAAGCAAAAGTATTTTCAGTTATTTGTTACAGATATATGTGACATATGTTTAAGATATCTTGGTAAATTTTCCCACACTTGGCTTTTATTTTCCTTTTTATCGTCCTCTATTCCATTTTAAATGAATTTTAACATTTTGGTTTGTTTCTCAATTTATGTCCTTTCCGAGGTAACAATAATTTCGGTGTTAAAACCTAGTTTTATCGTTCATAAATATGTATAAACATGATTTTGAGTTCATTTAATTGAAAATTTTGAAAAATTTTACTAGAATTGGGTAGTCAGTATATAAGACTAGGGCTGTTCTTTTTTATCAGAGAGCACTAGATTCTAATACAACTACTGCTTTACTAGTATTTTTAATGGTAACCAAGTGTTTAAGATAAAAATTTTAAAATCCGAAAGAATTTAATAGTGCATCAAGTAGTAACCAAATTCTAGTAAAGTATGGGCTAATTAGTGCATATCGCTAATACCCTAATCAAGTTATGTTTGTGATAATATTATAAAGTTATGTTTGATTTTCTGCGTGAAAAATTATAAGGGTTAGCTTTACTATTGCTCCTACCAAGGATAGTAATTGCGTCCGACACGTTATAGACCATAATCAAAAGCATGTCACGGGACATTGCCTTAACAGTTGCTTGTTCAACGCTTTCCTTTACAACCGGACGGTAGTTTGCCGAAAGGTAATATACGGAACAAGTAAACTGGACGTGTTGCTTTCCTAATACAAGGTTAGCAAGTGGGTGACACAAAACCATAAGTTTTGAGCTAAAATTTTCAATTCTGAAACCCACCAAACCCACAAAAATATTTTGCAAACACCGGTAAAGGGTTATTCCGGAAAACTTATCTAGGGTAAAAACTAGATTTAATTTTCAAAAGATCAAATGTTTTCATAAAGATCCAATTTCCTTAATGGATCTAAATTTTTATAGTCATGTGGGACTGTAAACCATATCGTTACTACCATTGTTTATACCGCCGTATAGAAATCACTGATGTACAAAGTGTGAAGAATAAAGAAGTGATTCTAGTATTTCAAGACGATATTGCTTGAGGACAAGCAACGCTCAAGTGTGGGAATATTTGATAATGCTAAAAACGAACATATATTTCATAGCATTATTCCTCAAGAAAGACAAGCTTTTAGTTGCAATTGTTCTATTTACAAGTGATATTCGTTTAAATAATAAAAGGTGAAGACAAAAGACAGATTCGACGAATTGAAGACGCAAATGACCAAAAAGCTCAAAAGTACAAAAGACAATCAAAAAGGTTCCAATTATTGATAAGAAACGTCTCGAAATTACAAGAGTACAAGATTCAAAACGCAAAGTACAAAATATAAAATTGTACACAAGGACGTTCGAAAATCCGGAACCGGGACCAGAGTCAACTCTTAACGCTCGACGCAACGGACTAAAAATTACAAGTTAACTATGTATATAAATATAATATAATATATAATTAATTATATTAATTATATATATATT
The DNA here is from genome assembly GCF_046630445.1 of Rutidosis leptorrhynchoides. NCBI lineage: Eukaryota > Viridiplantae > Streptophyta > Magnoliopsida > Asterales > Asteraceae > Rutidosis > Rutidosis leptorrhynchoides. The sequence goes on along the minus strand of NC_092335.1, from coordinate 566,574,749 downwards.
ATATATATAATAAAAACCGTCGGCAGAGAAAGACTCCAAGATGTGAGCTGGAATTTCAAACTCCGCGACTCGCGGAGTTTGAAGGCAAAATTCACCGCGAGTCGCGGAGCCCCAAAAATCAAAAATCCCTATAAAGCAAACCGAATTCTGATCAAAATTTCATAATCTATAATCTCTCTTCTCTCATATATACGAAAAATATATATATATAATTTATATTTTAATTTTAATTTTAATTTTAATTATAATTCTAATAATAAGGGTATGTTAGCGAATGTTGTAAGGGTATAAGTCGAAATTCTGTCCGTGTAACGCTACGCTATTTTTAATCATTGTAAGTTATGTTCAACCTTTTTATATTAATGTCTCGTAGCTAAGTTATTATTATGCTTATTTAAAACGAAGTAATCATGATGTTGGGCTAATTACTAAAATTGGGTAATTGGGCTTTGTACCATAATTGGGGTTTGGACAAAAGAACGACACTTGTGGAAATTAGACTATGGGCTATTAATGGGCTTTATATTTGTTTAACTAAATGATAGTTTGTTAATGTTAATATAAAGATTTACAATTGGGCGTCCCTATAAATTACCATATACACTCGATCGGACACGATGGGCAGGGTATTTATATGTACGAATAATCGTTCATTTAACCGGACACGGGAATGGATTAATAGCCACTAGAATAATTAAAACAGGGGTGAAATTACATTCAAGGGTAATTGGTGTAATTGTTAACAAAGTAGTAAAACCTTGGTTTACACGCAGTCGATAACCTGGTGTATTCATTAAACAAAGTATTAAAACCTTGTTACAATTCGAATCCCCAATTAGTTGGAATATTTAACTTCGGGTATAATAATAATTTGACGAGGACACTCGCACTTTATATTTATGACTGATGGACTGTTATGGACAAAAACCAGACGGACATATTAAATAATCCAGGACAAAGGACAATTAACCCATGGGCATAAAACTAAAATCAACACGTCAAACATCATGATTACGGAAGTTTAAATAAGCATAATTCTTTTATTTCATATTTAATTTCCTTTATTTTATATTTAATTGCACTTCTAATTATCGCACTTTTATTTATTATTATTTAATCGCACTTTTAATTATCGTACTTTTTAATTATCGCAAGTTTATTTTATCGCACTTTTATTATTCGCAATTTCATTATCGTTATTTACTTTAAGTTTTAATTTAAGTCTTTTATTTATTTAATATTTTACATTAGGTTTTAACTGCGACTAAAGTCTTAAAATCGACAAACCGGTCATTAAACGGTAAAAACCCCCATTTATAATAATAATATTACATATATATATGTTTGTATTTTTATAAAAGTAAATTAATATAGCGTTACGCTTTGTTTAAAGATTTCCCTGTGGAACGAACCGGACTTACTAAAAACTACACTACTGTACAATTAGGTACACTGCCTATAAGTGTTGTAGCAAGGTTTAAGTATATCCATTCTATAAATAAATAAATATCTTGTGTAAAATTGTATCGTATTTAATAGTTTTTCCTAGTAAAATATAAAGCTATTTTATATACACCTCGCATAACATCAAGTATTTTTGGCGCCGCTGTCGGGGAATTATCTTAAAAGCCGGAAGCGCAACGCTAATAATAATAAATAAAAAAAAAGATTTTTAGTTAACTTTTATTAAAATTCGTTTTTGTAAAAATACGTTTTAATTATTCAAAAATATAAAAAGAAAAACAAAAATATAAGCATTTTTAAGATTTTGTTAAATATTTAAGTTTTATAAGTTTCTTTATCTTTATTTTAGTTTATAATAATATAAATTTTATTAAATATCTTTTATTTATATAAAAATAGAAAACAGAAAATAAAAATAAATAAATAAAGAAAAAACGCGTCGAAGATTAAATCTGTCAACTGAATTTCTGAACCCCGCGACTCGCGGGGTTTTCTTCATTAATTACCGCGACTCGCGGAGGGAACCTGACACACGGACAGAAGCCCTAATTCAGCATTAATTACGGGTTTTAATTAATTATTAATATTATTTAACCCTAATTATTATTATTATTATTATTAGTTTTATTTTTACTTTTACTTTTTATTTAATTTATGTATTTAGTATTAATTAGTTTTATTAAATTGTAAAATTTGTAGTTTTATTAAATAAATAATATAAAAATAATATTTTTATAAAAATTGTACTTTTTACAACTTTTTGTATATTTTTATATTTTGTCCCTTTTTAATCATTGTAGCGTAATATTTGTATTTTTAGCTCATATTTAATTTTAAACTTAGTTTTTGCTATAGTTATTTTTACTCCTAGATTTTTAGGCTTTGCCGTAGAATTCCTTAAGTGCTTTTTCTTTAGACTAAGATTTAGGTGCTTTAAAATTTTGCGACGCCTTTTTAAGTTTTAGTTTCTTTTTAAGTTATTTCCATTTGGGATTTAGTTTTTCCTGTAAGCTTTAATATTTTTTGACCTTTTACTATGTATCAATTATCATTCCAATTAGTAATTTCAATTTGCGATTATAATTTTAAGTTAGTTGTAGTAATAAGGTTAGGTTAGTCAAGTATTTTTAAGTTTTTATAAGTTTCTTTTATTTTTCCGTCACCTTTTATTTTTCAACCATTTTTTTCTTTTTCGACCTTTTTCGACGAACTCTTTTTCTTTCTCATTTCTCGCCATTCTAGTTTTTAGGACTTAGAATTTTTTCTACTTCTTATCTAAATTTCTTAAAATTACGAAAATTTATTTTAAGTGGTTAAATTGATAGACATCAAAATTTTCTGGTTCGTAGTAATAGTTGGATTTGTACGTGGACCGGGTTATTGGAGCCAAACAGTCCTCAATTATATTGAGACCAAACGAATCCTGCCCCTCTGCTGCATCTTTTGGCTATTCGAAACGTGGGCAAAATCAGAAAAGTCTATTGATTGGATAACTTATTATAATTTTTCTTTCCTTTTTAAAAACTAATAGGATATTCAGTGAATGCACCGAGCAAGACGTTCATCACCTTTTGTACGTTCACCACCTGTAACTAGATCAAGACATTTAGCAAATATAACCGCCGTTGATTTTTCTTTAGAATCGTCATCCAGTCGACCAAGTACTTCAGTTCAAATTTCCGATAATCCATTTTTTGAACCCGACCTCACAATTGAGAATCCGGAGAATATTCAGGAACGGTTCGTTGATCCTGAACCACTAAACTTTCCTCCGGAGCCACCAATCATTCAAACAGAGATTTTTGAGGAACGAACCATTAAATCAGAATCATCTAGTGATACCGATTCAACAAATTCAATTATGGAGAATCTGGAACCTTTAAGTATGGAAGACCGAATGAGAGCTAAACGCACTGGCCAAGGTCACGCAATTACTCATCCAGACATTAATGCGCCAGATTATGAAATCAAAGGACAAATTCTACACATGGTGACTAATCAATGCCAATTTAGTGGTGCGCCGAAGGAAGATCCAAATGAACATTTACGTACCTTTAATAGGATCTGCACACTATTTAAAATTCGAGAAGTGGAGGATGAACAGATATATCTCATGTTATTTCCCTGGACTTTAAAGGGAGAAGCCAAAGATTGGTTGGAATCGTTACCTGAAGGGGCGATTGATACATGGGACGTTTTAGTTGACATATTTCTTAAACAATTCTTTCCTGCATCTAAAGCCGTAAGACTTCAAGCAGAAATTGTTACATTCACACAGAAACCAAATGAAACTCTATATGAGGCGTGGACTAGATATGGAAAGTTGTTAAGAGGATGTCCGCAACATGGTTTAGACACCTGTCAAATAGTACAAATATTCTACCAAGGATGCGACATCATTACAAGAAAAGACAAAGATATAGCAGCTGGTGGTTCTATTATGAAGAAAATCGAAACTGATGCTTACAAAATTATTGATAATACTGCTTCCCACTCACATGAGTGGCACCAAGAAAAAGATATCATTAGATCATCTAAAGCAGCTAGAGCCGATTCTAGCCATGACTTAGATTCCATTTCCGCAAAGATAGATGCTGTGGAGAGACGAATGGAAAAGATGACTAAAGATATTCACTCAATACGAATTAGTTGAGAGCAGTGTGGAGGACCACATTTGACAAAAGATTGTCTCAGTATTGAATTAACAATGGAACAAAGAGAGAATATTTCATACATAAACCAAAGGCCTGGAAATAATTATCAGAATAATTATCAACCGCCAAGACCGATTTACAATCAAAACCAGAATTATAACCGAAATATTCCATACAACAACCAACAAGGTCCTAGCAATCAACAAGTATCCAATAATACTTACAATCAGCAAAGACCTAATTTTCAAAACAAACCACCACAACAAACCGATGATAAAAAGCCGAATTTAGAAGATATGATGACGAAGCTAGTTGAAACTCAAACGCAGTTTTTCACATCTCAAAAACAAACCAATGAACAAAATGCTCAAGCATTTAGAAATCAACAAGCTTCTATTCAAAATCTGAAACAAGAAGTAAGTAACCTAGCAAGGTTAATAGGTGAAAGAAAACCGGGAAGTCTACCTAGTGATACAAATGCTAACCCCCGGAATGAAACAGCTAAAGCCATTACCACAAGAAGTGGTACAACACTTAAACCACCTGAAATACCTGTAACTTCTGATGAAACTATTCCTACTCCACAAGAACCACAACCTGATCAAGATAAGGAAAAAGAACCGGTAGTTGAAAAGGTTAATGAAAATAACACAGTTAAGGATAAACCTTATGTTAAACCATACCAACCACCACTTCCTTACCCGAGTAAAATGAAGAAAGAAAAACTTGAAGCCGAGCAATCCAAATTTTTGGATATGTTTAAACAGATAAATGTAAATCTTCCGTTCATTGATGTGATTTCAGGAATGCCAAGATATGCTAAATTCTTGAAAGATCTAATCTCAAATAGAAAGAAAATGGAAGAACTCTCGGCTGTTACTATGAATGCTAATTGTTCAGCAGTGCTGTTGAATAAGATACCAGAAAAATTATCTGATCCAGGAAGTTTCACAATTCCATGTTTTCTGGGTAGTCTTAGTTCAATAGAAGCATTGGCAGACTTAGGTGCTAGTATAAATCTAATGCCGTATTCACTATACGCTAAACTAGACCTTGGAGAATTGAAACCAACAAGAATAAGCATACAACTAGCCGATAGATCAATAAAATATCCTAGAGGGATAATGGAGAACATGCTAGTTAAAGTTGGTACTTTAGTATTTCCAGTAGATTTTGTTGTTTTGGACATGGAAGAAGATTCTCAAGTTCCTCTCATATTAGGAAGACCATTCTTAAACACGGCTAAAGCAATGATAGACGTGTTCGGTAAGAAACTGACCCTAAGTATAGAGGATGAGAGTGTTACCTTTTCAGTTGATAGAGCAATGCAACAACCACAATCTGCAGATGATACATGTTATTATATTCAAACTATAGATGCACATGCAGAATTATTAGAAGAATTTCCAGAATTACAAGGAACAGGAGAATGTTCTTTAGGAGAAGGTAATGAACCAATTGATGAAGCTGAAATGTTAGCTACACTTATAGCTAATGGATATGAACCAACAACAGAAGAAATTCAAATGCTAAAAGAAGAAGACAGATATCGATATAAATCATCGATAGAAGAACCTCCGAAATTAGAGTTAAAGCCACTTCCAAACCATTTGGAATACGCTTATTTACATGGTGAATCTGAATTACCTGTAATAATATCGTCTTCTCTTACTGAAAATGAGAAATCACAACTCATTTCTGTGTTGAAAGCTCATAAACCAGCCATTGCATGGAAGATTCATGATATAAAAGGAATAAGTCCTTCGTATTGCACACATAAAATCCTTATGGAAGAAGGTCATAAAACGTATGTGCAACGCCAACGAAGACTAAATCCTAATATGCAAGATGTAGTTAAGAAAGAGATTATTAAACTGCTAGATGCAGGTTTGATATATCCAATTTCTGATAGTCCATGGGTAAGCCCAGTTCAATGCGTACCTAAGAAGGGTGGCATGACTGTCATTACAAATGAGAAAAATGAGCTTATTCCTACTAGGACTGTAACAGGATGGCGTGTATGTATTGATTATAGAAAATTAAATGACGCCACCAGAAAAGATCACTTTCCCTTACCTTTCATAGATCAAATGTTGGAAAGATTAGCCGGAAATAGTTACTATTGTTTTCTAGATGGATTTTCCGGATATTTTCAAATTCCAATAGCACCCGAAGACCAAGAGAAAACCACATTCACGTGCCCTTATGGTACTTTTGCTTACAAACGCATGCCATTTGGACTTTGTAACGCCCCTGCAACCTTTCAAAGATGTATGATGGCGATTTTTCACGACATGATAGAAGAATGCATGGAAGTATTCATGGATGACTTTTCAGTCTTCGGTGATACATTTAAATCATGTCTAATTAATCTGGAACGAATGCTAATTAGATGCGAAAAATCAAATCTAGTACTTAATTGGGAGAAATGCCATTTCATGGTTAAAGAAGGCATCGTTCTTGGACATAAAATTTCAAAAGAAGGAATTGAAGTGGATAGAGCTAAAGTAGATGTAATTGCTAAACTTCCACATCCCACCAATGTTAGAGGAGTTAGGAGTTTTCTAGGGCATGCCGGTTTTTACCGACGTTTTATAAAAGATTTTTCTAAAATTGCCACTCCTATGAATAAACTCCTAGAAAAGGATGCTCCATTCATCTTTTCAGATGAGTGTATCAAATCTTTTAATATTCTTAAAGAGAAACTCACTAATGCGCCGATCATGATAACACCAAATTGGAATCTACCATTTGAACTAATGTGCGATGCAAGTGATTTTGCAATGGGAGCCGTTTTAGGACAAAGGATTGAAAAACGATTTCAACCTATATATTATGCTAGTAAGACGTTACAAGGAGCACAAACAAACTATACAACTACTGAAAAAGAACTCCTTGCTATTGTCTTTGCTTTTGACAAATTTCGATCATATCTCGTTCTAGCAAAAAAGGTGGTCTATACCGACCATTTTGCTCTTAGATACCTATTTTCAAAACAAGATGCTAAACCAAGATTAATCCGTTGGATCTTACTCTTACAAGAGTTTGATATTGAAATCCGAGATAAAAGAGGAGCAGAAAATCTCGCCGCTGATCATCTTTCTCGTCTTGAAAATCCTGAATTAGAAGTTCTGAATGAATCAGCCATACAAGACAACTTTCCTGATGAATATCTATTGAAGATAGATTATAAAGAAATCCCATGGTTTGCAGACTATGCAAACTACTTAGTTTGTGGATTCCTTGAAAAAGGATTATCGTACCAAAGACGAAAGAGATTCTTCAGTGATATAAAACACTATTTCTGGGAAGATCCACATCTGTTTAAAAGTTGTCCCAATGGAATAATACGCCGATGTGTATTTGGAGATGAAGCTAGTAAAATATTAAACCATTGTCACACAGGACCAACAGGAGGGCATTATGGGCCTCAACTAACAGCAAGAAAAGTTTATGAAGCTGGATTCTATTGGCCTACAATTTACAAAGACGCACACCTTCTTTGCAAATCCTGTGATGCATGTCAAAGGGCCGGAAAAATAAGTCAACGTGATGAAATGCCACAAAATGTCATCCAAGTATGTGAAGTATTTGACATTTGGGGTATTGACTTTATGGGTCCATTTCCAAAATCTCATAATAATCTATATATACTCGTAGCCATTGATTATGTATCTAAATGGGCGGAAGCACAAGCTCTCCCAACTAACGATGCACGAGTTGTAGTCAACTTTTTAAAACGTCTTTTTGCAAGGTTTGGAACACCGAAAGCTTTAATAAGTGATCGGGGTACTCATTTCTGTAATAATCAACTTGAGAAAGTTCTTAAAAGATATGGAGTAACTCATAAAATCTCCACCGCATATCATCCACAAACAAGTGGACAAGTTGAAAATACCAACCGAGCTTTAAAACGTATTCTAGAGAAAACCGTAGGATCAAATCCGAAGGAATGGTCCATTAAATTGGAGGATGCACTCTGGGCTTTTAGAACAGCCTACAAAACTCCAATTGGAACCACACCTTTTAGACTTGTTTATGGAAAAGCATGTCATCTTCCAGTAGAAATTGAACACAAAGCATTTTGGGCTTTGAAGACATGTAATCTTGATTCATATGAAGCCGGACGTCTACGATTAAGTCAACTAAATGAATTAGAAGAATTAAGACATGAAGCATACGAAAATTCGTTAATCTATAAAGAAAGAACGAAGAAATGGCATGATAAAAGAATCAGAAGTTCAAAAGAATTTAAAGAAGTAGACAGAGTTCTTCTTTTCAATTCACGATTCAAGATATTTCCTGGAAAATTGAAATCAAGATGGTCTGGACCATTCATAGTCAAAAGAATTTTCCCATACGGAACGATAGAATTAATAAATTCAAATGGGATTGAATTTAAAGTTAATGGTCACAGAGTTAAACATTACATACATGGTCCGATGGAAGTCGACAACGAAGTTAATCACAATTTCGACACCACAGCTAACTAAGTGTGGGGAGAATCAAGTCTTTAAAGGATAATATGTATTTCTGTTAGAGTTAGATTGTCTGTTTTCGTGTAGTTCTCGAAAATGGAACACGTATGGTCTTTCCCTAGCAGACCCTAAAGAACTAGTCTTCTCCCCCCATTCTGAATTTTTATTTTTTTTAGGTTTTTACGAAATGAAGACTGCCTGTGAACTAAACCATGGTCTAATGCTACACGCTTTAATCACTAAACGTAATAATGACATACTACCGAGTGAAATAGTATCAGTAATCAGAGAAAGAATGGACGGAGTTAGAAAAGAATCCAGATGCGAAGATAATAAGTTACAATTTGGTAAAGGAAAATCAAAATCCGCAGCGAAAAGAAGAGCACGACACCTAGAACGATGTCACAAATGCGGAAAATGGTCACATGGAGGTAAATGTTCAAATAATCAAACCTATTCAAATACCGAATTTGTTACTTTATGCAGAGACGGACCGTTCATATGTTTAGAAGAAAAGACACTGAATGCTCGAGGTTACGCCTATGTAGCCATGGAAAACCAATTAAACCGACTATCTTATGAATGGGATAGATCATATAACTAAGAAATCTATTTCACAGGTATGTCTGTACAGTTTTTATTTTTTTTTATTTTTAACCTTTTGATAATAAACGGTAATTTGTTCGCTAAAAAGTATTAAATTGGTATTGAATAAAATTAGGTTTGGCGACCGAAATTATTGATATCATTCAAAAATTTATTACATCACTGCGAAATTTAACGTTTATTCTTAAGGTATAAATATCTTTAATCAATCAACCCAAAATATTTCAAAAATTCGTCATGAGTTAAATTAGGTCTTGGAACCGAAATTACTTTACCGAAAAGAGGGGCGCATATTTTTGATAATATTTGATTGATTAAAGTGGGATAAAAAGACAAAAAGATTTTTAATTTTATTTTTACCATGTTTTTAATCTTAATATTTAAATCTTAAATTAATATTGTAAACTCTGTAAAAACAATATATTTAAAATTGTAAATATTTGAAAAATTAAAATAAGTTTGGTGTGAATTTATAATATGAATTTTTAAATTAAGTTTGGTGTGAACTTTTAGTTTTTAAAATATAAATTTTTAATTTTATGCATTTCAAATTTTAAGTTTGGTGTGAATTTTTAATATTAATTTTGAATTTCATATTTAAGTTGTGTGAATTTAAAAACAAAAATTTACTTTATCTCATTAAGTTAAGAATATGATTTTTAAAATTCGTCGTAAGTTGAAGACTAGGTCTTTGAACCGAAATTGCTTTACCCGAGGGAGGGACGAGAACTTTTATTATCATTATTTTTAATCTTATTGAATTAAAGTATGCCAAAAACATTAAAAAATACCCAAAAATCTTAGCTTTTAAAACAATCGCTACAAAAAGACAAATTTTAAAATTTTGTCGAAGGACGGACTAGGACATCGATCCGAAACGACCTCGTCCTAAATAACAAGGGAAACAAAATTTTAAAATTAATTACTTAATTGTTTTAATAAGTTAATGATTATAAAAAAAAAAAAATATATACCAAACTCCGCGAGTCGCGGAGTTTGGAGGGTAAATCCCCGCGACTCGCGGAGGTACCGAAAATCAAAAAAAAAATAAAAAGAGCTGAACGATCAGTACACTCCACAACTCAAAAACACAGCGAATTTCACAGCGAAAAAAAAACCCCGAAAAACCACCCAAAAACACCCCAAAAATCACGATTTTTAACCGTTAATCATCAAATCTTTTGCTAAAATCATGTTGAGAAGGATGCTATCTAAGAATTACTCAAGAAAAACGGTAAATTTCTACACCTAAACACCATTTAATTCGAAATTTGATGTTCTTGAGCAAATTTTTCCCCAATTTGATTTTGATGCTTTTTAGTGTAATTAGGCTTAAATTGTTTATGTATTATGCTTGTATAACCTAGATTGATGCTGTTTAACATGATTAGAAGCCTTAAACTTCAAATTTTGAGTAATCTAGGGTTTGTGTTCTTGAGCAAATTTGGGGCTTTTGATATAAACAGGTTATGGCCGATTTTTGTCATGAATTGTTGCTAAATTGAGTAGTGTAACATGTCTAGGTAGTTAAATGATCCAAACTTTGAGCCTAAACATGATTTTGAGAATTAAAGTGGACTTTTTCAAGTCTAAAATTCATGAACTTGATTTTTGAAAGATAATGCCATTTGAGACTTGTTTGATTGTTAGTAATGATTATTTTGACATGTTATTTGAGTTGAATGCTTATGAACTTGGCGAAAATTTTCGTATATGCTTATTTGAAAAAGTGTAGATTTGATGAAAATATGAAAATGAGCTTAAGTTTGATATAAATTGATAATGTCATTGTAATTATTTTGATTGATGATTTTGCTGACACTAATGCATATTTGGATGCACAAAAATTGTGTTTGATGTGTTTTGCAGAATGAAAGGGGTGAATCTTCATCCCAAGCCCGCAATGCTCCTGCTGAGAATTTGGAACAACAGGAGGTGGATAACTACTACAAGCAGGATGTACCTCATCCAGTCATGACCTTTTCCGATATGCATTTGGAAGAGTTGCACCCGAACCTGAGATTTGACAGACTTTGGATAGATTATCCAAAATATCAAAGGGGTTTGCATACTCTTCATTCTAAGGTTGTTGAGGTACCAAGGGTCATAGAATGGGGACCCTTAGAAGCTGTAGAATTGGCCGGGGCAATTAGGGAATTACTTGTACAGAGGTATGGTAATTCTTCTTTTAATGACTGGGTATGTTTATTCACCATACGTAGACCTGTATATAAAGTATGGTGTGAAGAATTGTTATGTAGTATAGAGTTGAATGATCGGGTAGCTAGTTTAACCGATCGTTCTTTTATTAGATTTTTGTTAGGCGGTTCGATGCGCCACATGTCTTTACTGGACATGGCTCAGGCTTTACGTATATATACGCCTGAGGAGTTAGCGTCTGCCAATTGTAGAGGATTGATACTAAACGGTAGAAAGATAGATGAAAATTTTGATACACACGGTGTGTGGAGTCAAATGACAAGCCATCACCGTTTCAAAGGGGGAAATTACTCTTATTTGGATATAGATAGAGCCGAATTAAGAGTGATACATAGGTTTTTAGCTAATTCGATTACACAAAGGGGTAAGAACAAAGAAAAAGTAAATGAACAGGATTTGTTTTACCATATGTGTATTCGAGACCCACAAAGCGCTGTAAGTATACCATATTGTGTGGGTTATTATTTATCAGCTATGGTTCGGGGGATGCGACCACATAGCATAATAGGAGGTGGTATTTTTATTACTTTGATTGGTGAATATCTCGGTGTGGATATAAGTCGGGGGGGATTATTACTAGAAGAGCCGGAACCCCGCGATACTATAGGTTTAAATGTATACCATGGTGCGAAAGTTTTGAAGAGGCGAAATAACGCCGCAGTACGATACCATGGTAGACATCCACAGGTGGAGAGAAACCAGCAGCAAGGTAATGTAGGAGGGAGGAATGAGATGCAAGAAATGCATAGGTTTATAGCTTCTCAGGAATACAAAAATGCTAGACAGAGAGCATTTGAAGATTGGCAAGTTCATCAGAACCAGATCATAGCTCATTGCCAACATATAGGTAGAAACTATATTCCTACACCGAAACCCATCTTCCCTCCTTGGTCTATAGAGATGCAGCCACCATATCCTACGTATGACCCTGCCGAAGCATTCTATAGCACTTATGGTTATGCCTGGAACCCCTATTGGTACCAATATCATCCTTAGTTTACTTATTATTTTTTTTTATTTTGTAATTTGTAATTATTGATACGTTTAATACTTTTGTTAATATTGTAATCATTTTTATAATTATCTAACTTTTATTCTTAGATTTTAATAATTTTTGAATGTGGGGTAATATACCAAACTTCAAAAATATGTATAATGTTTGCAGTTTATCTTATGTACACAACAGGGTAAAACAACGCATTTTCAAAGACTGGCATTAAGTTCAGCAAAAGCAACTAATTTTGACGACAAGATGCAAAATATATGTGAAATAACAACAAGACGGAATGAACAAATGATGTGCACCATTTATCATTCAGCAAACAAACGCCGATATATTTGGAAACTTTGGTAAAAATTTAATCATTTTCACACAAATCACCCTCAATAATTTAAATTGTTACTGATTTCTTGCAAATGAGGGCATTGCAAGATCTTAAGTGTGGGAAGGGGTTAAATTCTTTCGGATTTTAAAATTTTTATCTTAAACACTTGGTTACCATTAAAAATACTAGTAAAGCAGTAGTTGTATTAGAATCTAGTGCTCTCTGATAAAAAACAACAGCCCTAGTCTTATATACTGACTACCCAATTCTAGTAAAATTTTTCAAAATTTTCAATTAAATGAACTCAAAATCATGTTTATACATATTTATGAACGATAAAACTAGGTTTTAACACCGAAATTATTGTTACCTCGGAAAGGACATAAATTGAGAAACAAACCAAAATGTTAAAATTCATTTAAAATGGAATAGAGGACGATAAAAAGGAAAATAAAAGCCAAGTGTGGGAAAATTTACCAAGTTATCTTAAACATATGTCACATATATCTGTAACAAATAACTGAAAATACTTTTGCTTTGGACTAAACTAAACTGTTTTACCCGATGAAAGAAAAGAAAAGATGGATCTACACGATGAATCAATTCCATCATTAAAAGGAAGTAAAGTCTTCCGAAAAAGAAACGCGCTTCTTGATTTAGGTCATGAAGTTGTCGTTCAGACCAGCTGTAGGTTGACGAAAAATCTAGAAAAGTCATCACTAAAATCAGCAGGAAATCCAAGGACCTCAGCATTAAACAGGGTCGCCAAGTGGTCAGATTTATCCTAACCATGAGAAGGATTTATCTCGTACAATGGGGGGGGGGGCACCATGCAAATTAGCTTGATAAGACTAATGAATCAGATCCCCAGAAAGGATAATCTCCTTAAAGATTAAAAATCAGCTTTTAAGACTGATATTACTCAATCCTGGAGATTGACCTTAAAGATTGAGAATTACAAACTCATGGAATTCGATGATATCTAAACTCGAGCTTAAACGAGAAAATATTTTGATCAAAATTACAAACCGATTTGTTTTCTGAAAACCCTATTTTCAATGCATTCATTACCATTGAACGTAAAATCCTAGGAATTCACCTGGAATTCATTAGGTCACCTGAACCAAATCGGGTGTCAACCGTAAGAACGGTGGTTGCATAGTGGTCAAAGACAGGACCTTGTGCCAGACCGAAAAATTATAAGGGTGAGCTTTACTATTGCTCCTACCAAGGATAGTAATTGCGTCCGACACGTTATAGACCATAATCAAAAGCATGTCACGGGACATTGCCTTAACAGTTGCTTGTTCAACGCTTTCCTTTACAACCGGACGGTAGTTTGCCGAAAGGTAATATACGGAACAAGTAAACTGGACGTGTTGCTTTCCTAATACAAGGTTAGCAAGTAGGTGACACAAAACCATAAGTTTTGAGCTAAAATTTTCAATTTTGAAACCCACCAAACCCACAAAAATATTTTGCAAACACCGGTAAAGGGTTATTCCGGAAAACTTATCTAGGGTAAAAACTAGATTTAATTTTCAAAAGATCAAATGTTTTCATAAAGATCCAATTTCCTTAATGGATCTAAATTTTTATAGTCATGTGGGACTATAAACCATATCGTTACTACCATTGTTTATACCGCCGTATAGAAATCACTGATGTACAAAGTGTGAAGAATAAAGAAGTGATTCTAGTATTTCAAGACGATATTGCTTGAGGACAAGCAACGCTCAAGTGTGGGAATATTTGATAATGCTAAAAACGAACATATATTTCATAGCATTATTCCTCAAGAAAGACAAGCTTTTAGTTGCAATTGTTCTATTTACAAGTGATATTCGTTTAAATAATAAAAGGTGAAGACAAAAGACAGATTCGACGAATTGAAGACGCAAACGACCAAAAAGCTCAAAAGTACAAAAGACAATCAAAAAGGTTCCAATTATTGATAAGAAACGTCTCGAAATTACAAGAGTACAAGATTCAAAACGCAAAGTACAAAATATAAAATTGTACACAAGGACGTTCGAAAATCCGGAACCAGGACCAGAGTCAACTCTTAACGCTCGACGCAACGGACTAAAAATTACAAGTTAACTATGTATATAAATATAATATAATATATAATTAATTATATTAATTATATATATATTATATATATAATAAAAACCGTCGGCAGAGAAAGACTCCAAGATGTGAGCTGGAATTTCAAACTCCGCGACTCGCGGAGTTTGAAGGCAAAATTCACCGCGAGTCGCGGAGCCCCAAAAATCAAAAATCCCTATAAAGCAAACCGAATTCTGATCAAAATTTCATAATCTATAATCTCTCTTCTCTCATATATACGAAAAATATATATATATAATTTATATTTTAATTTTAATTTTAATTATAATTCTAATAATAAGGGTATGTTAGCGAATGTTGTAAGGGTGTAAGTCGAAATTCTGTCCGTGTAACGCTACGCTATTTTTAATCATTGTAAGTTATGTTCAACCTTTTTATATTAATGTCTCGTAGCTAAGTTATTATTATGCTTATTTAAAACGAAGTAATCATGATGTTGGGCTAATTACTAAAATTGAGTAATTGGGCTTTGTACCATAATTGGGGTTTGGACAAAAGAACGACACTTGTGGAAATTAGACTATGGGCTATTAATGGGCTTTATATTTGTTTAACTAAATGATAGTTTGTTAATGTTAATATAAAGATTTACAATTGGGCGTCCCTATAAATTACCATATACACTCGATCGGACACGATGGGCAGGGTATTTATATGTACGAATAATCGTTCATTTAACCGGACACGGGAATGGATTAATAACCACTAGAATAATTAAAACAGGGATGAAATTACATTCAAGGGTAATTGGTGTAATTGTTAACAAAGTAGTAAAACCTTGGTTTAAACGCAGTCGATAACCTGGTGTATTCATTAAACAAAGTATTAAAACCTTGTTACAATTCGAATCCCCAATTAGTTGGAATATTTAACTTCGGGTATAATAATAATTTGACAAGGACACTCGCACTTTATATTTATGACTGATGGACTGTTATGGACAAAAACCAGACGGACATATTAAATAATCCAGGACAAAGGACAATTAACCCATGGGCATAAAACTAAAATCAACACGTCAAACATCATGATTACGGAAGTTTAAATAAGCATAATTCTTTTATTTCATATTTAATTTCCTTTATTTTATATTTAATTGTACTTCTAATTATCGCACTTTTATTTATTGTTATTTAATCGCACTTTTAATTATCGTACTTTTTAATTATCGCAAGTTTATTTTATCGCACTTTTATTATTCGCAATTTCATTATCGTTATTTACTTTAAGTTTTAATTTAAGTCTTTTATTTATTTAATATTTTACATTAGGTTTTAACTGCGACTAAAGTCTTAAAATCGACAAACCGGTCATTAAACGGTAAAAACCCCCCTTTATAATAATAATATTACATATATATATGTTTGTATTTTTATAAAAGTAAATTAATATAGCGTTACGCTTTGTTTAAAGATTTCCCTGTGGAACGAACCGGACTTACTAAAAACTACACTACTGTACGATTAGGTACACTGCCTATAAGTGTTGTAGCAAGGTTTAAGTATATCCATTCTATAAATAAATAAATATCTTGTGTAAAATTGTATCGTATTTAATAGTTTTTCCTAGTAAAATATAAAGCTATTTTATATACACCTCGCATAACATCAAGTATTTTTGGCGCCGCTGCCGGGGAATTATCTTAAAAGCCGGAAGCGCAACGCTAATAATAATAAAAAAAAACCAAAATTTTAAAGACTCGCAGATATTTAAAACTACACTACTGTACTTATGTTCGATAACCCCGGCAGCGGCGCCAAAAATACTTGATGTCAAAGCAGAGGGGTATAAAATACTATTAATTTACTAGGAAATACTATTAAATACGATACAATTTTACACAAGATATTTATTTATTTATAGAATGGATATACTTAAACCTTGCTACAACACTTATAGGCAGTGTACCTAATCGTACAGTAGTGTAGTTTTTAGTAAGTCCGGTTCGTTCCACAGGGAAATCTTTAAACAAAGCGTAACGCTATATTAATTTACTTTTATAAAAATACAAACATATATATATATGTAATATTATTATTATAAAGGGGGGTTTTTACCGTTTAATGACCGGTTTGTCGATTTTAAGACTTTAGTCGCAGTTAAAACCTAATGTAAAATATTAAATAAATAAAAGACTTAAATTAAAACTTAAAGTAAATAACGATAATGAAATTGCGAATAATAAAAGTGCGATAAAATAAACTTGCGATAATTAAAAAGTACGATAATTAAAAGTACGATTAAATAACAATAAATAAAAGTGCGATAATTAGAAGTGCAATTAAATATGAAATAAAAGAATTATGCTTATTTAAACTTCCGTAATCATGATGTTTGACGTGTTGATTTTAGTTTTATGCCCATGGGTTAATTGTCCTTTGTCCTGGATTATTTAATATGTCCGTCTGGTTTTTGTCCATAACAGTCCATCAGTCATAAATATAAAGTGCGAGTGTCCTCATCAAATTATTCTTATACCCGAAGTTAAATATTCCAACTAATTGGGGATTCGAATTGTAACAAGGTTTTAATACTTTGTTTAATGAATACACCAGGTTATCGACTGCGTGTAAACCAAGGTTTTACTACTTTGTTAACAATTACACCAATTACCCTTGAATGTAATTTCACCCCTGTTTTAATTATTCTAGTGGCTATTAATCCATTCCCGTGTCCGGTTAAATGAACGATTATTCGTACATATAAATACCCCGCCCATCGTGTCCGATTGAGTGTATATGGTAATTTATAGGGACGCCCAATTGTAAATCTTTATATTAACATTAACAAACCATCATTTAGTTAAACAAATATAAAGCCCATTAATAGCCCATAGTCTAATTTCCACAAGTGTCGTTCTTTTGTCCAAACCCCAATTATGGTACAAAGCCCAATTACCCAATTTTAGTAATTAGCCCAACATCATGATTACTTCGTTTTAAATAAGCATAATAATAACTTAGCTACGAGACATTAATATAAAAAGGTTGAACATAACTTACAATGATTAAAAATAGCGTAGCGTTACACGGACAGAATTTCGACTTACACCCTTACAACATTCGCTAACATACCCTTATTATTAGAATTATAATTAAAATTAAAATTAAAATATAAATTATATATATATATTTTTCGTATATATGAGAGAAGAGAGATTATAGATTATGAAATTTTGATCAGAATTCGGTTTGCTTTATAGGGATTTTTGATTTTTGGGGCTCCGCGACTCGCGGTGAATTTTGCCTTCAAACTCCGCGAGTCGCGGAGTTTGAAATTCCAGCTCACATCTTGGAGTCTTTCTCTGCCGACGGTTTTTATTATATATATAATATATATATAATTAATATAATTAATTATATATTATATTATATTTATATACATAGTTAACTTGTAATTTTTAGTCCGTTGCGTCGAGCGTTAAGAGTTGACTCTGGTCCCGGTTCCGGATTTTCGAACGTCCTTGTGTACAATTTTATATTTTGTACTTTGCGTTTTGAATCTTGTACTCTTGTAATTTCGAGACGTTTCTTATCAATAATTGGAACCTTTTTGATTGTCTTTTGTACTTTTGAGCTTTTTGGTCGTTTGCGTCTTCAATTCGTCGAATCTGTCTTTTGTCTTCACCTTTTATTATTTAAACGAATATCACTTGTAAATAGAACAATTGCAACTAAAAGCTTGTCTTTCTTGAGGAATAACGCTATGAAATATATGTTCGTTTTTAGCATTATCAAATATTCCCACACTTGAGCGTTGCTTGTCCTCAAGCAATATCGTCTTGAAATACTAGAATCACTTCTTTATTCTTCACACTTTGTACATCAGTGATTTCTATACGGCGGTATAAACAATGGTAGTAACGATATGGTTTACAGTCCCACATGACTATAAAAATTTAGATCCATTAAGGAAATTGGATCTTTATGAAAACATTTGATCTTTTGAAAATTAAATCTAGTTTTTACCCTAGATAAGTTTTCCGGAATAACCCTTTACCGGTGTTTGCAAAATATTTTTGTGGGTTTGGTGGGTTTCAGAATTGAAAATTTTAGCTCAAAACTTATGGTTTTGTGTCACCCACTTGCTAACCTTGTATTAGGAAAGCAACACGTCCAGTTTACTTGTTCCGTATATTACCTTTCGGCAAACTACCGTCCGGTTGTAAAGGAAAGCGTTGAACAAGCAACTGTTAAGGCAATGTCCCGTGACATGCTTTTGATTATGGTCTATAACGTGTCGGACGCAATTACTATCCTTGGTAGGAGCAATAGTAAAGCTCACCCTTATAATTTTTCGGTCTGGCACAAGGTCCTGTCTTTGACCACTATGCAACCACCGTTCTTACGGTTGACACCCGATTTGGTTCAGGTGACCTAATGAATTCCAGGTGAATTCCTAGGATTTTACGTTCAATGGTAATGAACGCATTGAAAATAGGGTTTTCAGAAAACAAATCGGTTTGTAATTTTGATCAAAATATTTTCTCGTTTAAGCTCGAGTTTAGATATCATCGAATTCCATGAGTTTGTAATTCTCAATCTTTAAGGTCAATCTCTAGGATTGAGTAATATCAGTCTTAAAAGCTGATTTTTAATCTTTAAGGAGATTATCCTTTCTGGGGATCTGATTCATTAGTCTTATCAAGCTAATTTGCATGGTGCCCCCCCCATTGTACGAGATAAATTCTTCTCATGGTTAGGATAAATCTGACTACTTGGCGACCCTGTTTAATGCTGAGGTCCTTGGATTTCCTGCTGATCTTAGTGATGACTTTTCTAGATTTTTCGTCAACCTATAGCTGGTCTGAACGACAACTTCATGACCTAAATCAAGAAGCGCGTTTCTTTTTCGGAAGACTTTACTTCCTTTTAATGATGGAATTGATTCATCGTGTAGATCCATCTTTTCTTTTCTTTCATCGGGTAAAACAGTTTAGTTTAGTCCAAAGCAAAAGTATTTTCAGTTATTTGTTACAGATATATGTGACATATGTTTAAGATAACTTGGTAAATTTTCCCACACTTGGCTTTTATTTTCCTTTTTATCGTCCTCTATTCCATTTTAAATGAATTTTAACATTTTGGTTTGTTTCTCAATTTATGTCCTTTCCGAGGTAACAATAATTTCGGTGTTAAAACCTAGTTTTATCGTTCATAAATTAAGTAGTGCTAATTAGTGCATAAGACTTTAAATTAAGTTCTTTTGTCTAGTAATGGGCTTTATATATCGTGTCCGAAAGAATTTACAGAGATATTAAATTATTAATCGTAAAGTAGTGTAGTTTTCAGTAAGTCCGGTTCATTCCACAGGGAAATCTTTAAACAAAGCTCAACGCTATATTAGTTTACTTTTATAAAAATACAAATATATATATAAGTAATATTATTATTATAAAGGGGGGTTTTTACCGTTTAATGACCGGTTTGTCGATTTTAAAACTTTAGTCGCAGTTAAAACCTAATGTAAAATATTAAATAAATAAAAGACTTAATTTAAAGCGTAAAGTAAATAACGATAATGAAATTGTGAATAATAAAAGTGCGATAAAATAAACTTGCGATAATTAAAAAGTACGATAATTAAAAGTGCGATTAAATAACAATAAATAAAAGTGCGATAATTAGAAGTGCAATTAAATATAAAATAAAGGAAATTAAATATGAAATAAAAGAATTATGCTTATTTAAACTTCCGTAATCATGATGTTCGACGTGTTGATTTTAGTTTTATGCCCATGGGTTAATTGTCCTTTGTCCTGGATTATTCAATATGTCCGTCTGGTTTTTGTCCATAACAGTCCATCAGTCATAAATATAAAGTGCGAGTGTCCTCGTCAAATTATTATTATACCCGAAGTTAAATATTCCAACTAATTGGGGATTCGAATTGTAACAAGGTTTTAATACTTTGTTTAATGAATACACCAGGTTATCGACTGCGTGTAAACCAAGGTTTTACTACTTTGTTAACAATTACACCAATTACCCTTGAATGTAATTTCACCCCTGTTTTAATTATTCTAGTGGCTATTAATCCATTCCCGTATCCGGTTAAATGAACGATTATGCGTACATATAAATACCCCGCCCATCGTGTCCGATCGAGTGTATATGGTAATTTATAGGGACGCCCAATTGTAAATCTTTATATTAACATTAACAAACTTTCATTTAGTTAAACAAATATAAAGCCCATTAATAGCCTATAGTCTAATTTCCACAAGTGTCGTTCTTTTGTCCAAACCCCAATTATGGTACAAAGCCCAATTACCCAATTTTAGTAATTAGCCCAACATCATGATTACTTCGTTTTAAATAAGCATAATAATAACTTAGCTACGAGAAATTAATATAAAAAGGTTGAACATAACTTACAATGATTAAAAATAGCGTAGCGTTACACGGACAGAATTTCGATTTACACCCTTACAACATTCGCTAACATACCCTTATTATTAGAATTAAAATTAAAATTAAAATATAAATTATATATATATATATATAAATTTTACGTATGATAAGAGAAGAAAAAGATGATGGTTTTTGATCAGAATTCGGTTGGCTTTATAGGCAGTTTTCAAATTTAGGGCTCCGCGACTCGCGGCAAAAGCCTCTTCAAACTCCGCGAGTCGCGGAGAATGAATTTACAGCTCAGTCCTTGGAGTCTTTCTCTGCCGACGGTTTTTTATTTATAAATATAATATATATATATATAATTAATATAATTAATTATATATTATATTATATTTATATACATAGTTAACTTGTAATTTTTAGTCCGTTGCGTCGAGCGTTAAGAGTTGACTCTGGTCCGGTTCCGGATTTTCGAACGTCCTTGCGTACAATTTTATATTTTGTACTTTGCGTTTTGAATCTTGTACTCTTGTAATTTCGAGACGTTTCTTATCAATAATTGGAACCTTTTTGATTGTCTTTTGTACTTTTGAGCTTTTTGGTCGTTTGCGTCTTCAATTCGTCGAATCTGTCTTTTGTCTTCACTTTTTATTATTTAAACGAATATCACTTGTAAATAGAACAATTGCAACTAAAAGCTTGTCTTTCTTGAGGAATAATGCTATGAAATATATGTTCGTTTTTAGCATTATCACAGGGTATTTATATGTACGAATAATCGTTCATTTAACCGGACACGGAAATGGATTAATAGCCACTAGAATAATTAAAACAGGGGTGAAATTACATTCAAGGGTAATTGGTGTAATTGTTAACAAAGTAGTAAAACCTTGGTTTACACGCAGTCGATAACCTGGTGTATTCATTAAACAAAGTATTAAAACCTTGTTACAATTCGAATCCCCAATTAGTTGGAATATTTAACTTCGGGTATAATAATAATTTGACGAGGACACTCGCACTTTATATTTATGACTGATGGACTGTTATGGACAAAAACCAGACGGACATATTAAATAATCCAGGACAAAGGACAATTAACCCATGGGCATAAAACTAAAATCAACACGTCAAACATCATGATTACGGAAGTTTAAATAAGCATAATTCTTTTATTTCATATTTAATTTCCTTTATTTTATATTTAATTGCACTTCTAATTATCGCACTTTTATTTATTGTTATTTAATCGCACTTTTAATTATCGTACTTTTTAATTATCGCAAGTTTATTTTATCGCACTTTTATTATTCGCAATTTCATTATCGTTATTTACTTTAAGTTTTAATTTAAGTCTTTTATTTATTTAATATTTTACATTAGGTTTTAACTGCGACTAAAGTCTTAAAATCGACAAACCGGTCATTAAACGGTAAAAACCCCCCTTTATAATAATAATATTACATATATATATGTTTGTATTTTTATAAAAGTAAATTAATATAGCGTTACGCTTTGTTTAAAGATTTCCCTGTGGAACGAACCGGACTTACTAAAAACTACACTACTGTACGATTAGGTACACTGCCTATAAGTGTTGTAGCAAGGTTTAAGTATATCCATTCTATAAATAAATAAATATCTTGTGTAAAATTGTATCGTATTTAATAGTTTTTCCTAGTAAAATATAAAGCTATTTTATATACACCTCGCATAACATCACCCTGCCCATCGTGTCCGATCGAGTGTATATGGTAATTTATAGGGACGCCCAATTGTAAATCTTTATATTAACATTAACAAACTATTATTTAGTTAAACAAATATAAAGCCCATTAATAGCCCATAGTCTAATTTCCACAAGTGTCGTTCTTTTGTCCAAACCCCAATTATGGTACAAAGCCCAATTACCCAATTTTAGTAATTAGCCCAACATCATGATTACTTCGTTTTAAATAAGCATAATAATAACTTAGCTACGAGACATTAATATAAAAAGGTTGAACATAACTTACAATGATTAAAAATAGCGTAGCGTTACACGGACAGAATTTCGACTTACACCCTTACAACATTCGCTAACATACCCTTTGATCAGAATTCGGTTTGCTTTATAGGGATTTTTGATTTTTGGGGCTCCGCGACTCGCGGTGAATTTTGCCTTCAAACTCCGCGAGTCGCGGAGTTTGAAATTCCAGCTCACATCTTGGAGTCTTTCTCTGCCGACGGTTTTTATTATATATATAATATATATATAATTAATATAATTAATTATATATTATATTATATTTATATACATAGTTAACTTGTAATTTTTAATCCATTGCGTCGAGCGTTAAGAGTTGACTCTGGTCCCGGTTCCGGATTTTCGAACGTCCTTGTGTACAATTTTATATTTTGTACTTTGCGTTTTGAATGTTGTACTCTTGTAATTTCGAGACGTTTCTTGTCAATAATTGGAACCTTTTTGATTGTCTTTTGTACTTTTGAGCTTTTTGGTCGTTTGCGTCTTCAATTCGTCGAATCTGTCTTTTGTCTTCACCTTTTATTATTTAAACGAATATCACTTGTAAATAGAACAATTGCAACTAAAAGCTTGTCTTTCTTGAGGAATAATGCTATGAAATATATGTTCGTTTTTAGCATTATCAAATATTCCCACACTTGAGCGTTGCTTGTCCTCAAGCAATATCGTCTTGAAATACTAGAATCACTTCTTTATTCTTCACACTTTGTACATCAGTGATTTCTATACGGCGGTATAAACAATGGTAGTAACGATATGGTTTACAGTCCCACATGACTATAAAAATTTAGATCCATTAAGGAAATTGGATCTTTATGAAAACATTTGATCTTTTGAAAATTAAATCTAGTTTTTACCCTAGATAAGTTTTCCGGAATAACCCTTTACCGGTGTTTGCAAAATATTTTTGTGGGTTTGGTGGGTTTCAGAATTGAAAATTTTAGCTCAAAACTTATGGTTTTGTGTCACCCACTTGCTAACCTTGTATTAGGAAAGCAACACGTCCAGTTTACTTGTTCCGTATATTACCTTTCGGCAAACTACCGTCCGGTTGTAAAGGAAAGCGTTGAACAAGCAACTGTTAAGGCAATGTCCCGTGACATGCTTTTGATTATGGTCTATAACGTGTCGGACGCAATTACTATCCTTGGTAGGAGCAATAGTAAAGCTCACCCTTATAATTTTTCGGTCTGGCACAAGGTCCTGTCTTTGACCACTATGCAACCACCGTTCTTACGGTTGACACCCGATTTGGTTCAGGTGACCTAATGAATTCCAGGTGAATTCCTAGGATTTTACGTTCAATGGTAATGAACGCATTGAAAATAGGGTTTTCAGAAAATAAATCGGTTTGTAATTTTGATCAAAATATTTTCTCGTTTAAGCTCGAGTTTAGATATCATCGAATTCCATGAGTTTGTAATTCTCAATCTTTAAGGTCAATCTCCAGGATTGAGTAATATCAGTCTTAAAAGCTGATTTTTAATCTTTAAGGAGATTATCCTTTCTGGGGATCTGATTCATTAGTCTTATCAAGCTAATTTGCATGGTGCCCCCCCCATTGTACGAGATAAATCCTTCTCATGGTTAGGATAAATCTGACTACTTGGCGACCCTGTTTAATGCTGAGGTCCTTGGATTTTCTGCTGATTTTAGTGATGACTTTTCTAGATTTTTCGTCAACCTACAGCTGGTCTGAACGACAACTTCATGACCTAAATCAAGAAGCGCGTTTCTTTTTCGGAAGACTTTACTTCCTTTTAATGATGGAATTGATTCATCGTGTAGATCCATCTTTTCTTTTCTTTCATCGGGTAAAACAGTTTAGTTTAGTCCAAAGCAAAAGTATTTTCAGTTATTTGTTACAGATATATGTGACATATGTTTAAGATAACTTGGTAAATTTTCCCACACTTGGCTTTTATTTTCCTTTTTATCGTCCTCTATTCCATTTTAAATGAATTTTAACATTTTGGTTTGTTTCTCAATTTATGTCCTTTCCGAGGTAACAATAATTTCGGTGTTAAAACCTAGTTTTATCGTTCATAAATATGTATAAACATGATTTTGAGTTCATTTAATTGAAAATTTTGAAAAATTTTACTAGAATTGGGTAGTCAGTATATAAGACTAGGGCTGTTCTTTTTTATCAGAGAGCACTAGATTCTAATACAACTACTGCTTTACTAGTATTTTTAATGGTAACCAAGTGTTTAAGATAAAAATTTTAAAATCCGAAAGAATTTAACCCCTTCCCACACTTAAGATCTTGCAATGCCCTCATTTGCAAGAAATCAGTAACAATTTAAATTATTGAGGGTGATTTGTGTGAAAATGATTAAATTTTTACCAAAGTTTCCAAATATATTGGCGTTTGTTTGCTGAATGATAAATGGTGCACATCATTTGTTCATTCCGTCTTGTTGTTATTTCACATATATTTTGCATCTTGTCGTCAAAATTAGTTGCTTTTGCTGAACTTAATGCCAGTCTTTGAAAATGCGTTGTTTTACCCTGTTGTGTACATAAGATAAACTGCAAACATATATACATATTTTTGAAGTTTGGTATATTACCCCACATTCAAAAATTATTAAAATCTAAGAATAAAAGTTAGATAATTATAAAAATGATTACAATATTAACAAAAGTATTAAACGTATCAATAATTACAAATTACAAAATAAAAAAAAATAATAAGTAAACTAAGGATGATATTGGTACCAATAGGGGTTCCAGGCATAACCATAAGTGCTATAGAATGCTTCGGCAGGGTCATACGTAGGATATGGTGGCTGCATCTCTATAGACCAAGGAGGGAAGATGGGTTTAGGTGTAGGAATATAGTTTCTACCTATATGTTGGCAATGAGCTATGATCTGGTTCTGATGAACTTGCCAATCTTCAAATGCTCTCTGTCTAGCATTTTCGTATTCCTGAGAAGCTATAAACCTATGCATTTCTTGCATCTCATTCCCCCCTCCTACATTACCTTGTTGTTGGTTTCTCTCCACCTGTGGATGTCTACCATGGTATCGTACTGCGGCGTTATTTCGCCTCTTCAAAACTTTCGCACCATGGTATACATTTAAACCTATAGTATCGCGGGGTTCCGGCTCTTCTAGTAATAATCCCCCCCGACTTATATCCACACCGAGATATTCACCAATCAAAGTAATAAAAATACCACCTCCTATTATGCTATGTGGTCGCATCCCCCGAACCATAGCTGATAAATAATAACCCACACAATATGGTATACTTACAGCGCTTTGTGGGTCTCGAATACACATATGGTAAAACAAATCCTGTTCATTTACTTTTTCTTTGTTCTTACCCCTTTGTGTAATCGAATTAGCTAAAAACCTATGTATCACTCTTAATTCGGCTCTATCTATATCCAAATAAGAGTAGTTTCCCCCTTTGAAACGGTGATGGCTTGTCATTTGACTCCACACACCGTGTGTATCAAAATTCTCATCTATCTTTCTACCGTTTAGTATCAATCCTCTACAATCGGCAGACGCTAACTCCTCAGGCGTATATATACGTAAAGCCTGAGCCATGTCCAGTAAAGACATGTGGCGCATCGAACCGCCTAACAAAAATCTAATAAAAGAACGATCGGTTAAACTAGCTACCCGATCATTCAACTCTATACTACATAACAATTCTTCACACCATACTTTATATACAGGTCTACGTATGGTGAATAAACATATCCAGTCATTAAAAGAAGAATTACCATACCTCTGTACAAGTAATTCCCTAATTGCCCCGGCCAATTCTACAGCTTCTAAGGGTCCCCATTCTATGACCCTCGGTACCTCAACAACCTTAGAATGAAGAGTATGCAAACCCCGTTGATATTTTGGATAATCTATCCAAAGTCTATCAAATCTCAGGTTCGGGTGCAACTCTTCCAAGTGCATATCGGAAAAGGTCATGACTGGATGAGGTACATCCTGCTTGTAGTAGTTATCCACCTCCTGTTGTTCCAAATTCTCAGCAGGAGCATTGCGGGCTTGGGATGAAGATTCACCCCTTTCATTCTGCAAAACACATCAAACACAAATTTTGTGCATCCAAATATGCATTAGTGTCAGCAAAATCATCAATCAAAATAATTACAATGACATTATCAATTTATATCAAACTTAAGCTCATTTTCATATTTTCATCAAATCTACACTTTTTCAAATAAGCATATACGAAAATGTTCGCCAAGTTCATAAGCATTCAACTCAAATAACATGTCAAAATAATCATTACTAGCAATTAAACAAGTCTCAAATGGCATTATCTTTCAAAAATCAAGTTCATGAATTTTAGACTTGAAAAAGTCCACTTTAATTCTCAAAATCATGTTTAGGCTCAAAGTTTGGATCATTTAACTACCTAGACATGTTACACTACTCAATTTAGCAACAATTCATGACAAAAATCGGCCATAACCTGTTTATATCAAAAAGCCCCAAATTTGCTCAAGAACACAAACCCTAGATTACTCAAAATTTGAAGTTTAAGGCTTCTAATCATGTTAAACAGCATCAATCTAGGTTATACAAGCATAATACATAAACAATTTAAGCCTAATTACACTAAAAAGCATCAAAATCAAATTGGGGAAAAATTTGCTCAAGAACATCAAATTTCGAATTAAATGGTGTTTAGGTGTAGAAATTTACCGTTTTTCTTGAGTAATTCTTAGATAGCATCCTTCTCAACATGATTTTAGCAAAAGATTTGATGATTAACGGTTAAAAATCGTGAATTTTGGGGTGTTTTTGGGTGGTTTTTCGGGGTTTTTTTTTCGCTGTGAAATTCGCTGTGTTTTTGAGTTGTGGAGTGTACTGATCGTTCAGCTCTTTTTATTTTTTTTCTGATTTTCGGTACCTCCGCGAGTCGCGGGGATTTACCCTCCAAACTCCGCGACTCGCGGAGTTTGGTATATATATATATATTTTTTTTATAATCATTAACTTATTAAAACAATTAAGTAATTAATTTTAAAATTTTGTTTCCCTTGTTATTTAGGACGAGGTCGTTTCGGATCGATGTCCTAGTCCGTCCTTCGACAAAATTTTAAAATTTGTCTTTTTGTAGCGATTGTTTTAAAAGCTAAGATTTTTGGGTTTTTTAATGTTTTTGGCATACTTTAATTCAATAAGATTAAAAATAATGATAATAAAAGTTCTCGTCCCTCCCTCGGGTAAAGCAATTTCGGTTCAAAGACCTAGTCTTCAACTTACGACGAATTTTAAAAATCATATTCTTAACTTAATGAGATAAAGTAAATTTTTGTTTTTAAATTCACACAACTTAAATATGAAATTCAAAATTAATATTAAAAATTCACACCAAACTTAAAATTTGAAATGCATAAAATTAAAAATTTATATTTTAAAAATTAAAAGTTCACACCAAACTTAATTTAAAAATTCATATTATAAATTCACACCAAACTTATATTAATTTTTCAAATATTTACAATTTTAAATATATTGTTTTTACAGAGTTTACAATATTAATTTAAGATTTAAATATTAAGATTAAAAATATGGTAAAAATAAAATTAAAAATCTTTTTGTCTTTTTATCCCACTTTAATCAATCAAATATTATCAAAAAGACAAAATTGCTGAAATAGTTCCTGTGGTTTGTACCAAAATGGTGGTTTAGTCCCTGTGCTTTTTTTTTGATGGATTTGGTCCCGGTGGTTTATAAAAGTTGCTGATTTAGTCCCTCTGACCGACGGCCGTAAAAAAAGGCCGTTAAC
Organism: Rutidosis leptorrhynchoides; assembly: GCF_046630445.1. Classification (NCBI taxonomy): domain Eukaryota; kingdom Viridiplantae; phylum Streptophyta; class Magnoliopsida; order Asterales; family Asteraceae; genus Rutidosis; species Rutidosis leptorrhynchoides. Next base: position 566,545,709 of record NC_092335.1, on the reverse strand, counting down.
TCCAGTCATGTGCCAGACATGTGAGGGTATTTTCGTCAGTTTCTTTCATTTATTTACAATATTGCTGAATTGGTCCCTGTGGTTTGTAATAAAGTTGCTGAATTGGTCCCTGTGGTTTGTAACAAAATTGCTGAAATCTTTATCCCCAAAATTTTTATCTTCCTCACCTTCATCTTTATCCGCAAAAAATATGAACAAACCCTAAGTTTTTATTTTCTTCAAACACTTTAATTAATATGTAAAATCAAACACACCAAAATTAAAATTAAATCCACTATATGCTTAACAAGTAAACACATCTATTTGATTTGATTAAAACTATATATCGATTAAATAGATATAAATCTGAATTGAAAACCTAACAACAGAAGGAAACCCAGATATACCTTGTTCTTGAGTTCAAAATTCCAAAATCTCGAATTCGAAAATAAATTCAAAATGTATTAATGTGGTAGTGTTAGGAATTGTCCATTTAAACTATCTGCAAGTTTTCAAAACCTAATTCTTTCTATCGCGTTCCAATTTAAGAGTCAAAGTTATATTTTCAAAAGTCAACTAATTTGTTCTTGAGGAAATTCGAACACGTCTTGATGTTTTAAGTTAAATTGATGATGGAGAAAGTTTCCAGTAACGATTTTATACTTATTTCATGTTGAAGTCGTGGTCTAAAACAATCTCAATTTCAAAACCAAAAATTATGTTCTTCGTGTTCATAAAGTGTCTGCTGCAGTTTTATTTTATTTTCTTTCTTTCTGTTATTTAACCAAATCCAAACACATCATGATCGTTTATGTTTCAATTCCAAAACGTAAACCAAACTGAATTAGCTGTAATGATTTTGGTTGGTTCTCTGATCAATTGATTTCTGAGTTGGAGAAGAAAGGGGAAGCATGAAGGAACGTGATAAATAAATATAGGTGGGATGTTAATCAGGAAAAATAGAAATGGTTACATGGTTTAGGGTGTTGACGGGTATTCGAGAGGTCGCGGGTTTGAGCCTTGTTCGTGGCATTTTTTTTAGGAAAGCCTTTAAGGTAGTTTCCATTATTATTTCTTGGTACAAACCACAGGGACCAATTCAGCAACATTGTTATAAACCACAGGGACCATTTCAGCAATATTGTAAATAAATAAAGGAAACTGACGAAAATACCCTCACATGTCTGGCACATGACTGGAGTTAACGGCCTTTTTTGACGGCCGTCGGTCAGAGGGACTAAATCAGCAACTTTTATAAACCACCGGGACCAAATCCATCAAAAAAAAAGCACAGGGACTAAACCAGCGTTTTGGTACAAACCACAGGGACTATTTCAGCAATTTTGTCTATCAAAAATATGCGCCCCTCTTTTCGGTAAAGTAATTTCGGTTTCAAGACCTAATTTAACTCATGACGAATTTTTGAAATATTTTGGGTTGATTGATTAAAGATATTTATACCTTAAGAATAAACGTTAAATTTCGCAGTGATGTAATAAATTTTTGAATGATATCAATAATTTCGGTCGCCAAACCTAATTTTATTCAATACCAATTTAATACTTTTTAGCGAACAAATTAGCGTTTATTATCAAAAGGTTAAAAATAAAAAAAAATAAAAACTGTACAGACATACCTGTGAAATAGATTTCTTAGTTATATGATCTATCCCATTCATAAGATAGTCGGTTTAATTGGTTTTCCATGGCTACATAGGCGTAACCTCGAGCATTCAGTGTCTTTTCTTCTAAACATATGAACGGTCCGTCTCTGCATAAAGTAACAAATTCGGTATTTGAATAGGTTTGATTATTTGAACATTTACCTCCATGTGACCATTTTCCGCATTTGTGACATCGTTCTAGGTGTCGTGCTCTTCTTTTCGCTGCGGATTTTAATTTTCCTTTACCAAATTGTAACTTATTATCTTCGCATCTGGATTCTTTTCTAACTCCGTCCATTCTTTCTCTGATTACTGATACTATTTCACTCGGTAGTATGTCATTATTACGTTTAGTGATCAAAGCGTGTAGCATTAGACCATGGTTTAGTTCACAGGCAGTCTTCATTTCGTAAAAACCTAAAAAAAATAAAAATTCAGAATGGGGGGAGAAGACTAGTTCTTTAGGGTCTGCTAGGGAAAGACCATACGTGTTCCATTTTCGAGAACTACACGAAAACAGACAATCTAACTCTAACAGAAATACATATTATCCTTTAAAGACTTGATTCTCCCCACACTTAGTTAGCTGTGGTGTCGAAATTGTGATTAACTTCGTTGTCGACTTCCATCGGACCATGTATGTAATGTTTAACTCTATGACCATTAACTTTAAATTCAATCCCATTTGAATTTATTAATTCTATCGTTCCGTATGGGAAAATTCTTTTGACTATGAATGGTCCAGACCATCTTGATTTCAATTTTCCAGGAAATATCTTGAATCGTGAATTGAAAAGAAGAACTCTGTCTCCTTCTTTAAATTCTTTTGAACTTCTGATTCTTTTATCATGCCATTTCTTCGTTCTTTCTTTATAGATTAACGAATTTTCGTATGCTTCATGTCTTAATTCTTCTAATTCATTTAGTTGACTTAATCGTAGACGTCCGGCTTCATATAAATCAAGATTACATGTCTTCAAAGCCCAAAATGCTTTGTGTTCAATTTCTACTGGAAGATGACATGCTTTTCCATAAACAAGTCTAAAAGGTGTGGTTCCAATTGGAGTTTTGTAGGCTGTTCTAAAAGCCCAGAGTGCATCCTCCAATTTAATGGACCATTCCTTTCGGATTTGATCCTACGGTTTTCTCTAGAATACGTTTTAAAGCTCGGTTGGTATTTTCAACTTGTCCACTTGTTTGTGGATGATATGCGGTGGAGATTTTATGAGTTACTCCATATCTTTTAAGAACTTTCTCAAGTTGATTATTACAGAAATGAGTACCCCGATCACTTATTAAAGCTTTCGGTGTTCCAAACCTTGCAAAAAGACGTTTTAAAAAGTTGACTACAACTCGTGCATCGTTAGTTGGGAGAGCTTGTGCTTCCGCCCATTTAGATACATAATCAATGGCTACGAGTATATATAGATTATTATTAGATTTTGGAAATGGACCCATAAAGTCAATACCCCAAATGTCAAATACTTCACATACTTGGATGACATTTTGTGGCATTTCATCACGTTGACTTATTTTTCCGGCCCTTTGACATGCATCACAGGATTTGCAAAGAAGGTGTGCGTCTTTGTAAATTGTAGGCCAATAGAATCCAGCTTCATAAACTTTTCTTGCTGTTAGTTGAGGCCCATAATGCCCTCCTGTTGGTCCTGTGTGACAATGGTTTAATATTTTACTAGCTTCATCTCCAAATACACATCGGCGTATTATTCCATCGGGACAACTTTTAAACAGATGTGGATCTTCCCAGAAATAGTGTTTTATATCACTGAAGAATCTCTTTCGTCTTTGGTACGATAATCCTTTTTCAAGGAATCCACAAACTAAGTAGTTTGCATAGTCTGCAAACCATGGGATTTCTTTATAATCTATCTTCAATAGATATTCATCAGGAAAGTTGTCTTGTATGGCTGATTCATTCAGAACTTCTAATTCGGGATTTTCAAGACGAGAAAGATGATCAGCGGCGAGATTTTCTGCTCCTCTTTTATCTCGGATTTCAATATCAAACTCTTGTAAGAGTAAGATCCAACGGATTAATCTTGGTTTAGCATCTTGTTTTGAAAATAGGTATCTAAGAGCAGAATGGTCGGTATAGACCACTGTTTTTGCTAGAACGAGATATGATCAAAATTTGTCAAAAGCAAAGACAATAGCAAGGAGTTCTTTTTCAGTAGTTGTATAGTTCGTTTGTGCTCCTTGTAATGTCTTACTAGCATAATATATAGGTTGAAATCGTTTTTCAATCCTTTGTCCTAAAACGGCTCCCATTGCAAAATCACTTGCATCGCACATTAGTTCAAATGGTAGATTCCAATTTGGTGTTATCATGATCGGCGCATTAGTGAGTTTTTCTTTAAGAATATTAAAAGATTTGATACACTCATCTGAAAAGATGAATGGCGCATCCTTTTCTAGGAGTTTATTCATAGGAGTGGCAATTTTAGAAAAATCTTTTATGAAACGTCGGTAAAAACCGGCATGCCCTAGAAAACTCCTAAGTCCTCTAACATTGGTGGGATGTGGAAGTTTAGCAATTACATCTACTTTAGCTCTATCCACTTCAATTCCTTCTTTTGAAATTTTATGTCCAAGAACGATGCCTTCTTTAACCATGAAATGGCATTTCTCCCAATTAAGTACTAGATTTGATTGTTCGCATCTAATTAGAATTCGTTCCAGATTAACTAGACATGATTTAAATGTATCACCGAAGACTGAAAAGTCATCCATGAATACTTCCATGCATTCTTCTATCATGTCGTGAAAAATCGCCATCATACACCTTTGAAAGGTTGCAGGGGCGTTGCAAAGTCCAAATGGCATGCGTTTGTAAGCAAAAGTACCATAAGGGCACGTGAATGTGGTTTTCTCTTGGTCTTCGGGTGCTATTGGAATTTGAAAATATCCGGAAAATCCATCTAGAAAACAATAGTAACTATTTCCGGCTAATCTTTCCAACATTTGATCTATGAAAGGTAAGGGAAAGTGATCTTTTCTGGTGGCGTCATTTAATTTTCTATAATCAATACATACACGCCATCCTGTTACAGTCCTAGTAGGAATAAGCTCATTTTTCTCATTTGTAATGACAGTCATGCCACCCTTCTTAGGTACGCATTGAACTGGGCTTACCCATGGACTATCAGAAATTGGATATATCAAACCTGCATCTAGCAGTTTAATAATCTCTTTCTTAACTACATCTTGCATATTAGGATTTAGTCTTCGTTGGTGTTGCACATACGTTTTATGACCTTCTTCCATAAGGATTTTATGTGTGCAATACGAAGGACTTATTCCTTTTATATCATGAATCTTCCATGCAATGGCTGGTTTATGAGCTTTCAACACAGAAATGAGTTGTGATTTCTCATTTTCAGTAAGAGAAGACGATATTATTACAGGTAATTCAGATTCACCATGTAAATAAGCGTATTCCAAATGGTTTGGAAGTGGCTTTAACTCTAATTTCGGAGGTTCTTCTATCGATGATTTATATCGATATCTGTCTTCTTCTTTTAGCATTTGAATTTCTTCTGTTGTTGGTTCATATCCATTAGCTATAAGTGTAGCTAACATTTCAGCTTCATCAATTGGTTCATTACCTTCTCCTAAAGAACATTCTCCTGTTCCTTGTAATTCTGGAAATTCTTCTAATAATTCTGCATGTGCATCTATAGTTTGAATATAATAACATGTATCATCTGCAGATTGTGGTTGTTGCATTGCTCTATCAACTGAAAAGGTAACACTCTCATCCTCTATACTTAGGGTCAGTTTCTTACCGAACACGTCTATCATTGCTTTAGCCGTGTTTAAGAATGGTCTTCCTAATATGAGAGGAACTTGAGAATCTTCTTCCATGTCTAAAACAACAAAATCTACTGGAAATACTAAAGTACCAACTTTAACTAGCATGTTCTCCATTATCCCTCTAGGATATTTTATTGATCTATCGGCTAGTTGTATGCTTATTCTGGTTGGTTTCAATTCTCCAAGGTCTAGTTTAGCGTATAGTGAATACGGCATTAGATTTATACTAGCACCTAAGTCTGCCAATGCTTCTATTGAACTAAGACTACCCAGAAAACATGGAATTGTGAAACTTCCCGGATCAGATAATTTTTCTGGTATCTTATTCAACAGCACTGCTGAACAATTAGCATTCATAGTAACAGCCGAGAGTTCTTCCATTTTCTTTCTATTTGAGATTAGATCTTTCAAGAATTTAGCATATCTTGGCATTCCTGAAATCACATCAATGAAAGGAAGATTTACATTTATCTGTTTAAACATATCCAAAAATTTGGATTGCTCGGCTTCAAGTTTTTCTTTCTTCATTTTACTCGGGTAAGGAAGTGGTGGTTGGTATGGTTTAACATAAGGTTTATCCTTAACTGTGTTATTTTCATTAACCTTTTCAACTACCGGTTCTTTTTCCTTATCTTGATCAGGTTGTGGTTCTTGTGGAGTAGGAATAGTTTCATCAGAAGTTACAGGTATTTCAGGTGGTTTAAGTGTTGTACCACTTCTTGTGGTAATGGCTTTAGCTGTTTCATTCCGGGGGTTAGCATTTGTATCACTAGGTAGACTTCCCAGTTTTCTTTCACCTATTAACCTTGCTAGGTTACTTACTTCTTGTTCCAGATTTTGAATAGAAGCTTGTTGATTTCTAAATGCTTGAGCATTTTGTTCATTGGTTTGTTTTTGAGATGTGAAAAACTGCGTTTGAGTTTCAACTAACTTCGTCATCATATCTTCTAAATTCGGCTTTTTATCATCGGTTTGTTGTGGTGGTTTGTTTTGAAAATTAGGTCTTTGCTGATTGTAAGTATTATTGGATACTTGTTGATTGCTAGGACCTTGTTGGTTGTTGTATGGAATATTTCGGTTATAATTCTGGTTTTGATTGTAAATCGGTCTTGGCGGTTGATAATTATTCTGATAATTATTTCCGGGCCTTTGGTTTATGTATGAAATATTCTCTCTTTGTTCCATTGTTAATTCAATACTGAGACAATCTTTTGTCAAATGTGGTCCTCCACACTGCTCACAACTAATTCGTATTGAGTGAATATCTTTAGTCATCTTTTCCATTCGTCTCTCCACAGCATCTATCTTTGCGGAAATGGAATCTAAGTCATGGCTAGAATCGGCTCTAGCTGCTTTAGATGATCTAATGATATCTTTTTCTTGGTGCCACTCATGTGAGTGGGAAGCAGTATTATCAATAATTTTTTAAGCATCAGTTTCGGTTTTCTTGATAATAGAACCACCAACTGCTATATCTATGTCTTTTCTTGTAATGATGTCGCATCCTTGGTAGAATATTTGTACTATTTGACAGGTGTCTAAACCATGTTGCGGACATCCTCTTAACAACTTTCCATATCTAGTCCACACCTCATATAGAGTTTCATTTGGTTTCTGTGTGAACGTAACAATTTCTGCTTGAAGTCTTACGGCTTTAGATGCAGGAAAGAATTGTTTAAGAAATTTGTCAATTAAAACGTCCCATGTATCTATCGCCCCTTCAGGTAACGATTCCAACCAATCTTTGGCTTCTCCCTTTAAAGTCCAGGGAAATAACATGAGATATATCTGTTCATCCTCCACTTCTCGGATTTTAAATAGTGTGCAGATCCTATTAAAGGTACGTAGATGTTCATTTGGATCTTCCTTCGGCGCACCACTAAATTGGCATTGATTAGTCACCATGTGTAGAATTTGTCCTTTGATTTCATAATCTGGCGCATTAATGTCTGGATGAGTAATTGCGTGACCTTGCCCAGTGCGTTTGGCTCTCATTCGGTCTTCCATACTTAAAGGTTCCAGATTCTCCATAATTGAATTTGTTGAATCGGTATCACTAGATGATTCTGTTTTAATGGTTCGTTCCTCAACAATCTCTGTTCGAATGATTGGTGGCTCCGGAGGAAAGTTTAGTGGTTCAGGATCTACGAACCGTTCCTGAATATTCTCCGGATTCTCAATTGTGAGGTCGGGTTCAAAAAATGGATTATCGGAAATTTGAACTGAAGTACTTGGTCGACTGGATGACGATTCTAAAGAAAAATCAACGGCGGTTATATTTGCTAAATGTCTTGATCTAGTTACAGGTGGTGAACGTACAAAAGGTGATGAACGTCTTGCTCGGTGCATTCACTGAATATCCTATTAGTTTTTAAAAAGGAAAGAAAAATTATAATAAGTTATCCAATCAATAGACTTTTCTGATTTTGCCCACGTTTCGAATAGCCAAAAGATGCAGCAGAGGGGCAGGATTCGTTTGGTCTCAATATAATTGAGGACTGTTTGGCTCCAATAATCCGGTCCACGTACAAATCCAACTATTACTACGAACCAGAAAATTTTGATGTCTATCAATTTAACCACTTAAAATAAATTTTCGTAATTTTAAGAAATTTAGATAAGAAGTAGAAAAAATTCTAAGTCCTAAAAACTAGAATGGCGAGAAATGAGAAAGAAAAAGAGTTCGTCGAAAAAGGTCAAAAAAGAAAAAAATGGTTGAAAAATAAAAGGTGACGGAAAAATAAAAGAAACTTATAAAAACTTAAAAATACTTGACTAACCTAACCTTATTACTACAACTAACTTAAAATTATAATCGCAAATTGAAATTACTAATTGGAATGATAATTGATACATAGTAAAAGGTCTAAAAATATTAAAGCTTACAGGAAAAACTAAATCCCAAATGGAAATAACTTAAAAAGAAACTAAAACTTAAAAAGGCGTCGCAAAATTTTAAAGTACCTAAATCTTAGTCTAAAGAAAAATCACTTAAGGAATTCTACGGCAAAGCCTAAAAATCTAGGAGTAAAAATAACTATAGCAAAAACTAAGTTTAAAATTAAATATGAGCTAAAAATACAAATATTACGCTACAATGATTAAAAAGGGACAAAATATAAAAATATACAAAAAGTTGTAAAAAGTACAATTTTTATAAAAATATTATTTTTATATTATTTATTTAATAAAACTACTAATTTTACAATTTAATAAAACTAATTAATACTAAATACATAAATTAAATAAAAAGTAAAAGTAAAAATAAAACTAATAATAATAATAATAATAATTAGGGTTAAATAATATTAATAACTAATTAAAACCCGTAATTAATGCTGAATTAGGGCTTCTGTCCGTGTGTCAGGTTCCCTCCGCGAGTCGCGGTAATTAATGAAGAAAACCCCGCGAGTCGCGGGGTTCAGAAATTCAGTTGACAGATTTAATCTTCGACGCGTTTTTTCTTTATTTATTTATTTATATTTTCTGTTTTCTATTTTTATATAAATAAAAGATATTAAAATATAACTTATATTTTTATAAACTAAACTAAAAATAAAGAAACTTATAAAACTTAAATATTTAACAAAATCTAAAAAAAAAAATACTTATATTTTTGTTTTTCTTTTTATATTTTTGAATAATTAAAACGTATTTTTACAAAAACGAATTTTTAATAAAAGTAAACAAAAAATCTTTTTTTTTTTTTTTATATTAGCGTTCCTCTTCCGGCTTTTAAGAGATTTCCCCGGCAGCGGCGCCAAAAATACTTGATGTTATGCGAGGTGTATATAAAATAGCTTTATATTTTACTAGGAAAAACTATTAAATACGATACAATTTTACACAAGATATTTATTTATTTATAGAATGGATATACTTAAACCTTGCTACAACACTTATAGGCAGTGTACCTAATCGTACAGTAGTGTAGTTTTTAGTAAGTCCGGTTCGTTCCACAGGGAAATCTTTAAACAAAGCGTAACGCTATATTAATTTACTTTTATAAAAATACAAACATATATATATGTAATATTATTATTATAAAGGGGGGTTTTTACCGTTTAATGACCGGTTTGTCGATTTTAAGACTTTAGTCGCAGTTAAAACCTAATGTAAAATATTAAATAAATAAAAGACTTAAATTAAAACTTAAAGTAAATAACGATAATGAAATTGCGAATAATAAAAGTGCGATAAAATAAACTTGCGATAATTAAAAAGTACGATAATTAAAAGTGCGATTAAATAACAATAAATAAAAGTGCGATAATTAGAAGTGCAATTAAATATAAAATAAAGGAAATTAAATATGAAATAAAAGAATTATGCTTATTTAAACTTCCGTAATCATGATGTTTGACGTGTTGATTTTAGTTTTATGCCCATGGGTTAATTGTCCTTTGTCCTGGATTATTTAATATGTCCGTCTGGTTTTTGTCCATAACAGTCCATCAGTCATAAATATAAAGTGCGAGTGTCCTCGTCAAATTATTATTATACCCGAAGTTAAATATTCCAACTAATTGGGGATTCGAATTGTAACAAGGTTTTAATACTTTGTTTAATGAATACACCAGGTTATCGACTGCGTGTAAACCAAGGTTTTACTACTTTGTTAACAATTACACCAATTACCCTTGAATGTAATTTCACCCCTGTTTTAATTATTCTAGTGGCTATTAATCCATTCCCGTGTCCGGTTAAATGAACGATTATTCGTACATATAAATACCCTGCCCATCGTGTCCGATCGAGTGTATATGGTAATTTATAGGGACGCCCAATTGTAAATCTTTATATTAACATTAACAAACTATCATTTAGTTAAACAAATATAAAGCCCATTAATAGCCCATAGTCTAATTTCCACAAGTGTCGTTCTTTTGTCCAAACCCCAATTATGGTACAAAGCCCAATTACCCAATTTTAGTAATTAGCCCAACATCATGATTACTTCGTTTTAAATAAGCATAATAATAACTTAGCTACGAGACATTAATATAAAAAGGTTGAACATAACTTACAATGATTAAAAATAGCGTAGCGTTACACGGACAGAATTTCGACTTACACCCTTACAACATTCGCTAACATACCCTTATTATTAGAATTATAATTAAAATTAAAATTAAAATATAAATTATATATATATATATATATATATCGTATATATGAGAGAAGAGAGAAATAGAATATGAAATTTTGATCAGAATTCGGTTTGCTTTATAGGGATTTTTGATTTTTGGGGCTCCGTGACTCGCGGTGAATTTTGCCTTCAAACTCCGCGAGTCGCGGAGTTTGAAATTCCAGCTCACATCTTGGAGTCTTTCTCTGCCGACGGTTTTTATTATATATATAATATATATATAATTAATATAATTAATTATATATTATATTATATTTATATACATAGTTAACTTGTAATTTTTAGTCCGTTGCGTCGAGCGTTAAGAGTTGACTCTGGTCCCGGTTCCGGATTTTCGAACGTCCTTGTGTACAATTTTATATTTTGTACTTTGCGTTTTGAATCTTGTACTCTTGTAATTTCGAGACGTTTCTTATCAATAATTGGAACCTTTTTGATTGTCTTTTGTACTTTTGATCTTTTTGGTCGTTTGCGTCTTCAATTCGTCGAATCTGTCTTTTGTCTTCACCTTTTATTATTTAAACGAATATCACTTGTAAATAGAACAATTGCAACTAAAAGCTTGTCTTTCTTGAGGAATAATGCTATGAAATATATGTTCGTTTTTAGCATTATCATATATACACTCCAATGATCAGCTCTTAGCAGCCCATGTGAGTCACCTAACACATGTGGGAACCATCATTTGGCAACTAGCATGAAATATCTCATAAAATTACAAAAATATGAGTAATCATTCATGACTTATTTACATGAAAACAAAATTACATATCCTTTATATCTAATCCATACACCAACGACCAAAAACACCTACAAACACTTTCATTCTTTAATTTTCTTCATCTAATTGATCTCTCTCAAGTTCTAACTTCAAGTTCTAAGTGTTCTTCATAAATTCTACAAGTTCTAGTTACATAAAATCAAGAATACTTTCAAGTTTGCTAGCTCACGTCCAATCTTGTAAGGTGATCATCCAACCTCAAGAAATCTTTGTTTCTTACAGTAGGTTATCATTCTAATACAAGGTAATAATCATATTCAAACTTTGGTTCAATTTCTATAACTATAACAATCTTATTTCAAGTGATGATCTTACTTGAACTTGTTTTCGTGTCATGATTCTGCTTCAAGAACTTCGAGCCATCCAAGAATCCGTTGAAGCTAGATCCATTTTTCTCTTTTCCAGTAGGTTTATCCAAGGAACTTAAGGTAGTAATTATGTTCATAACATCATTCGATTCATACATAAAAAGCTATCATATTCGAAGTGGTAAACTAGTAATCACTAGAACATAGTTTAGTTAATTCTAAACTTGTTCGCAAATAAAGTTAATCCTTCTAAATACACTTTTAAAATCAACTATACACATGATCTATATCTATATGATATGCTAACTTAATGATTTAAAACCCAGAAACACGATAAACACCATAAAACCGGATTTACGCCGTCGTAGTTACAACCGGGGGCTGTTTTGGTTTGGATAATTAAAAACTATGAAAAATTTTGATTTAAAATCTATACTTCTGGGAAAATGATTTTTCTTATGAACATGAAACCATATCCAAAAATCATGGTTAAACTCAAAGTGAAAGTATGTTTTTCAAAACAGTCATCAAGATGTCGTTCTTTCGACGGAAATGACTACCTCTTTCAAAAATGACTTGTAACTTGTATTTCTGACTACAAACCTATACATTTTCTGTTTAGTTTCATAAATTCAAGTTCAATACGAAACCGTGGCCGCTTAAATCACTCAAAACGGATTAGAAACGAAGAAATGGCGAGCAAAACAAAATTGGTAAAAACTACTCATTTTAGCTACGTAAAAATTAGTAACAAATCTATTCCAACCATAACTTAATCAACTTGTATTGTATATTATGTAATCTTGAGATACCATAGACACGTATACAATGTTTCGACCTATCATGTTGACACATCTATATATATTGCGGAACAACCATAGACACTCTATATGTGAATGTTGGAGTTAGCTATACAGGGTTAAGGTTGATTCTAAAATATATATATAGTTTGAGTTGTGATCAATACTAAGATACGTATACACTGGGTCGTGGATTGATTTAAGATAATATTTATTGATTTATTTCTGTACATCTAACTGTGGACAACTAGTTGTAGGTTACTAACGAGGAAAGCTGACTTAATAAACTTAAAACATCAAAATGTATTAAAAGTGTTGTAAATATATTTTGAACATACTTTGATATATATGTACATATTTGTTATAGGTTCGTGAATCGACAAGTGGCCAAGTCTTACTTCCTGACGAAGTAAAAATCTGTGAATGTGAGTTATAGTCCCACTTTTAAAATCTAATATTTTTGGGATGAGAATACATGCAGGTTTTATAAATGATTTACAAAATAGACACAAGTACGTGAAACTACATTCTATGGTTGAATTATCGAAATCGAATATGCCCCTTTTTATTAAGTCTAGTAATCTAAGAATTAGGGAACAGACACCCTAATTAACGCGAATCCTAAAGATAGATCTATTGAGCCTAACAAACCCCATCCAAAGTACCGGATGCTTTAGTACTTCGAAATTTATATCATATCCGAAGGGTGTCCCGAAATGATGGGGATATTCTTATATATGCATCTTGTTAATGTCGGTTAACAGGTGTTCACCATATGAATGATTTTTATCTCTATGTATGGGATGTGTATTGAAATATGAAATCTTGTGGTCTATTGTTACGATTTGATATATATAGGTTAAACCTATAACTCACCAACATTTTTGTTGACGTTTAAAGCATGTTTATTCTCAGGTGAATACTAAGAACTTCCGCTGTCACATACTTAAATAAGGACGAGATTTGGAGTCCATGCTTGTATGATATTGTATAAAAACTGCATTCAAGAAACTTATTTCGTTGTAACAAATTTGTATTGTAAACCATTATGTAATGGTCGCGTGTAAACAGGATATTTTAGATTATCATTATTTGATAATCTACGTAAAGCTTTTTAAACCTTTATTGATGAAATAAAGGTTATGGTTTGTTTTAAAATGAATGCAGTCTTTGAAAAACGTCTCATATAGAGGTCAAAACCTCGCAACGAAATCAATTAATATGGAACGTTTTTAATCAATAAGAACGGAACATTTCAGTTGGTATCCGAGTGTTGGCCTTAGAGAACCAGAATTTTGCATTAGTGTATCTTATCGAGTTTGTTAGGATGCATTAGTGAGTCTGGACTTCGACCGTGTTTACTTGAAAAATGATTGTTTAACAAATTTTGTTGAAAACTATATATTTTTAACATGTGAATATTATGTGATATATTAATCTCTTAATGCGTTTGATATTATGTGATAGATGTCTACCTCTAGAACAAGTCCCATTGACTCACCTAATAATAATGAAGAGTCAAATGTAAATTGGAATGATTCGTGGACTAATTCACAAGTTCCCGAAGAGGAACCGGAAGAAGAGTCGGAACCGGAAGAAGAATCGGAACCTGAAGAAGAATTGGAACTGGAAGAAGAAATAGAACCAGTGGGGGAAATAATAAAATGGTTAAGTAGAAGAAAATCCTCAACCAACCGACCAAAGTTAATTATGGTCAATGGTGTTTCTGCCAAGGAAGCAAAGTATTGGGAGGATTACCAATTCTCTGATGAATCGGATCCCGACAAGGATTCCGATGATGTTATAGAAATTATCCCAACACAATTTAATAAGGCAAAAGAGAACAATAAGGGAAAGGGCATAAAAATAGAGAAATTTGATTCCAAACCCGATGAACTTTATATGTATCGTCAACACCCGTATTTCTTAAGTTGTGACAATAACCCGGGAACCTCTAAACCACCAGGTTTTTCTAAACCAATGTGGAAAACGACGGCTCGTATTAGGGGAACATCATATTGAAGGTATTTCATATGCCCGAGAGACATATTAAACTAATGTGGCTAACATTTTATGATCCAAGTCGGGTCATACCCAATAACAAGCTTACTGACACCTTTATCGTATTTAATCTTAATGAATGGATCATTAAATGAATACGCGACACTTGGATTTAGAAAATCGGTTTTCTAAAATATTATAACTTGAGATAAATTGTTTGGATAATTTATATGATGAGGATTTAATTATTTATAGGTTTTAAATAATTAAGTTGTGTTATATTTTATAAAATGGTTTATAAAAGGAAATTAACTTAACAAGTAACATGGGTTTTTATTACATGTATATAAATAACATGTTTTATAAAAAAATTTAAAAACCCTCTTGACCACCCATGGGTGGACGGTTTTTTTGTGTCCCAAGACACTAAACCCATGCTTTGTTTTGTTGATTTTAAGATGGCACAAGTCCTTAAGAGAGCATGCTTGTATCTTGAACAAAGGTGAGACTTCTACATGCATTAAAAAGGACAAAGTAATAAGAAAAACTCGGCTCTTATTTTCTTGCTGCTGCTGGCCGGTTTTTACAAGCAAAAGAGAGGGAGTTTTGAGTTGAATAAAAGCTCATTTCCTAGTGTAATAAAATCCTAACAAAACTTCAAGGTGTTGGTGATAAGTTTGGGGTATTTCTCCTTGAGGTTTCATCATTTTGAGACTTAATTCGTCATCATCATTTGGGCAGCTGCTGTCCGGATTTTAGTAGAAGATACAAGTGAGTTTCAAGCTTGGTTTACTAGCTCATTAAGGTTCTAAAGCCTAACTACATTAAGGGTAGCGTTGGTGCATCAAAAGCTTGGGCTTTTACATAAATTGTTCATCACTTTGTTCTTCATACACACCCTCAATTAACTTGAGGAGGTAAATACATTCTTACTTCCTAGTTACTATTTGTAAGCATATATTCAAGGCTTGATAATTATTAATGGAGTTCAATCTAAAATGGTTTAACATATACACTTGTTTATAAATAATATAATGCTTCCGCTTGTCTTAATATTCATAAAATTGGTTTTGTGATTATATAAACATATGAACTTGTTGTCATGTTGAATTCCATCAATGGTAATTAGAGCCGAAGTCTTGAAATATGCTTCGAGATGGTTTTTGAACTCACCATAACTTTGCATTTTATGTACATGCATGAAAATAGAATGCAAAAATTATTGGTTTTGGGTGGGTTAAGGTTTAGGCCGAATTTTGGGGGCTCCAAAATAGGTTTTGGTTTGCCATTTGGTTCATATTTTGTTCATATGTTGTTGTTCACAATCATAGCCAAAACCTTGTGGTTGAATGAATGTTTGGTTGGTTGATTTGTTAATTTCAATATGGCTGTAATTATTCATTCAATTGGTTTGTAATAATATTCTTTTGGTTATGTAATTTATTTTATATTTGGCATGTAAAATAGATTAGGTTGTATTTTCATTTTCTAGACAAAATGTATTAGGATATATTTTGTAACAAGATGAAGATGCATGAAGATCACAAGGAAGAACACAAGAAGCATGTGGATGCAAGGTTAAGTGGGAGGTTAAAACCTCTTACTTTGTGTTTTACCCATTGACCGGTGGCATTTTGTTTTCGGCTAAACAAAATGTCCACCAAAAGGCTTGATTGTGAACATTTGTTTTGCATGCGTGGTTGTTTTAATTTCTTGTATGATTGTGGATTGTGTATGTTACTACAACAAGTTATCATACAAGTTAACAACAAGCAAAACTACAATTTAATTGGTTAAATTATTAACAACATGAAATTTACCAAACCACAATTTAATCGGTTAAATTGAAATGGCTAAAAAGACATTAATAAATGGTTATTAAGAACTAGAAACGGATTACACATATAAAAGGGTTTATATCAAAGTAATAAAATTGGCATTATTACATGACATGAAAATGGATTTTCATAGAGGGAATCATAGGTTCGAGTCCATGCAAGCTATTAAACCCCCTCTTGGCAACAGAGGTTCACCCGCGATAACTCTGGGCTGCCCGCAAAGCGGGTAGTCGCCCTGGGATATAGTCGACTCGCATAGCGTGGAGGAAACCCAGGTAAATCAAAAAAAAATGGATTTTCATAAGTACCATACACTAAATGCATGTTGGTGTATAGTATAGAAGTTTTCTCAAACTAGAATTAATGAAAACTTAAAACCCTTTACACACTAGGTTAACAAGTTTAACGCCATCCTATTGTATGACACTTAGACGTATTAGGGGACTTATAATGGGATAAAGGTCACCTAACCGTTATGAGCAAACTAATATGATTAAGGTAAATTTCACACACTTGTGGGATAAAGGTCACCTAACCACTTGTATGTTAAGTTTACATGTCTATACAAGTAGGACGACTTGATTTGGAAATCATGAACTTAGGGTCACCGAAGCATGATGAACAAATAGGCGTTGATGGGATAATATGCCATGCAAAAGGATTGTATGATCCCATAACTTAGAAGTTGCAAAAGGATTGCAATTGTCGTATAATGACTACCTAGCTAAATCAAATGACGGGATAAAGGTCACCTAACTGAAATTTGGTTTACCGTTGGATTCTAAAATTTAATAAATATCAATTGGATTTAAAGGGTATTGATTGTTAAATTAAAATTAATACTTAAACTACTTTGTTAAATTTTGTAGATGGCCGCCAATAACAACAACATTCCAAACGCACCAATAAACTTTAACAACCTATCGTTGAGGTCAATCCTCGAAAAGGAAAAACTCAACCATACGAACTTCATGGATTGGTTCCGCAATCTAAGAATTGTCCTCAAACTAGAGGACAGGGCGTATGTGTTGAAAGACCCCATTCCCGATCAACCGGACGAGGATGATACGGAAGGCATGGCTTATTGGGAGAAATATTGCACCGATTCGTTGCAAGTTTCTTGCCTCATGCTTGGGACTATGATATCCGAACTCCAAAAGGATTTTGAGCATCATAGTGCATATGACATGATCACACAGTTGAAGGAGATGTTCCTTCAACAAGCTCATGTCGAGCGCTTCGAAACGGTTCGAGCGCTTCATGCATGTCGGATGGACGACTCCCAATCCGTTTCATCTTATGTCCTTAAGATGAAAAGCCTAATTGATCGAGCGAACCGTCTTAACTGCAACGTGTCTAATGAATTAGCCACGGACCTTATCCTTAATTCTTTGTCAAAGAGGTTTGACATATTTGTAATGAATTACAACATGAATGGATGGGATAAGAGCATTGGCGAATTACACGCCATGCTTAAGACGGCCGAAGCGAGCATGGGTAAAAGGGCTTCACCCACGTTTATGATCAATGAAGGCGGGTCCAAAGGCAATAACACTTCTAAGCCGAAGGCAGCTAAGAGGAAAGGACCCGCCTACTAAGGCAAGGGAAAGGGAAAGGGGAAGATGGTTACCCCAACCAACAACAACAAGAAGCAAAAGGTTGCCGGAAAGGCTAACCCCAAGGAAGATCCGTGCTTTGGTTGCGGTGAGATGGGTCACTGGAAACGCAACTGCCCGGCCTATCTGAAGGAGTTGAAAGAGAAGAGGGATGCAGGGAAAACCTCAGGTAATGTATATATGGTATACATTGAGCTTAGTATTACTTCTTCTAATACATGGGTATTAGACACAGGATGTGAAACTCACATTTGCAATTCTATGCAGGGGTTCAAAAGAAGTAAACAAGAAGCGGGAACCTGAAGTCTCTACATGGGAAATGGAGCTAAGGTGCACGTAGTAGCTCAAGGAGACTTTATTCTAAAGCTTCCAAGTGGTTTGGAACTTATTTTGAAAAATGTTTTGTATGCACCCGATTTATCGCGAAACATTATTTCTGTATCCCGTTTGAAACAGTGTGGTTTTAATCTTAATTTCATTAATGATGAAATCAATGTTTCTTTAAATAATGTGTTCTATTTTAAGGCTTCGCCTTTGAATTGTATTTATGAATTGGTTCATGACAACACATCATACGATAGCTCAATATACCATACAAACACCAAGAAACTCAAAATGGATTTGAGTGCTTCCTACTTATGGCATTGTCGCATTGGTCACATAAACAAGAACCAAATGCATACACTTCAAAAGAATGGACTTTTGAAATCAAGTGAACTAGACTCGTTTGATGTATGTGAATCTTTTTTACAAGGCAAAATGACTAAAGCACCTTTCAAAGGGACTTATGAAAGGGCTAAGGACTTATTGGGATTAATACATTCGGATGTATGTGGACCCTTTAAGCCCATAACTAGGAATGGTGAAAGATACTTCGTTACTTTCATTGATGACTTCAGTCGTTTCGGATATGTCTACTTATTAAGACAAAAGGACGAAACTTTTGAAGCATTCAAGGAATATCAAAACAAAGTATAAAATCAACTCAATAAGACAATTAAGGTACTTCGTACCGATAGAGGAGGTGAATACCTTAGCGATGCTTTCCAAGATCATCTTAAAGGTTGTGGGATTATCTCACAACTTACTCCCCCTGGAACACCCCAACTTAATGGAGTTTCTGAAAGGAGGAACCGAACCCTAATGGACATGGTTCGATCTATGATGGCTAGAAGCTCGTTACCTCTATCATTTTGGGGTTATTGTCTATGCTCCGCGGCTCGTATTTTAAATATGGCCCCAACCAAGAAAGTGGAACGAACACCTCATGAGATGTGGTTTGGAAAACCTCCATCTCTATCATACTTAAAGGTATGGGGATGTGAAGCTTACCCTAAGCGTTACGTCCCTAATAAGTTGAATGCTCGATCCACGAAGTGTATCTTCATAGGATATCCCAAGGATAATATGGGATATTATTTCTATGATCCTTCCGAGCAGAATGTATTTATTGCTCGGAAGGCTGAATTCCTTGAGACCAAGTTCCTATTGGAAGGAAATAGTGAAAGGAAGGTAGATCTTGAAGAGGTTCAAGATCAAGTGGATGATACACAATTGGTTGATACTAGCACTCAACATGAAAATGTTGAAAGTGATCAAATGGATGATCATAATACACAAGACGTTCACAAATCTGGTAGGATTAGTAATCCTCCTGAGAGATATGGGTTTCTCATGGATGGTTGCTATGTGGTTGATTTGGATGAACCAACAAGCTATCAAGATGCTTTATCAAGGATTGATAAAGATAAATGGCAGGAAGCCATGAACGCCGAGATGCAATCCATGTATGACAACCAAGTTTGGGAACTGGTTGTACAACCTACTGGCTCAAGGCTAGTTGATTGTAAATGGCTTTTCAAAATGAAAACCGACATACATGGAAACTTGGATACATATAAAGCTAGACTTGTAGCAAAAGGTTTCACTCAAACTCAAGGGGTTAACTATGATGAAACTTTTTCTCCTGTGGCAATGCTAAAGTCTATTAGGATATTACTTGCCATTGCTGCTCATTATGATTATGAAATATGGCAAATGGATGTCAAGACCGCTTTCCTAAATGGACATCTTGAGGAAGATGTCTATATGATTCAGCCTGAAGGTTTTGTTGATCCTAAATATCCTAAGAAGGTATGCAAGTTAAAGAAGTCAATCTATGGATTGAAACAAGCATCTAGAATGTGGAATCATCATTTTAATGAGGAGGCCAAGAAATTTGGCTTCATTAAAAATGGTGATGAAGCTTGTGTATACAAGAAAGCTAGTGGGAGCACTATCATGTTCCTTGTATTATATGTGGATGATATATTATTATTTGGGAACGATATTCCGGTAATGCAAGGTGTTAAAACTTGGTTAAGTAAATGCTTCTCCATTAAGGATCTTGGAGAAGCACAATACGTTTTGGGGATTGGGATCTACAGGGATAGATCCAAGAAATTGATAGGTTTGAATCAAAGTGCATACATTGAAAAGATCTTGAAAAGGTTCAAGATGGACAACTCAAAGAAAGGTTTGGTACCTATTCAAAGAGGAACGCCTCTCAGTTCATCTCAGTGCCCTACCACGAAAGATGAACAGGAGAGAATGAAGAAAGTCCCATACGCATCTGCTATTGGGTCAATCATGTATGCAATGATATGCACTAGATCGGATGTGTCATGCGCTCTTAGCCTGATAAGTAGATACCAGAATAACCCAGGAAACAGTCATTGGATTGCTGTCAAAAGTATATTGAAATACCTTAGGAGAACTAAGGATATGTTTCTAATATATGGGTCTGGTGAGGAGGAACTCGCTGTAAAAGGTTACGTGGACGCGAGTTTCCAAACTGATCGAGATGATTCTCGATCACAGTCCGGTTATGTCTTCACATTAAATGGTGGTGCGGTCTCTTGGAAGAGTTCAAAACAGGATGTTGTTGCATTATCCACTACAGAGTCGGAGTACATTAC
Source organism: Rutidosis leptorrhynchoides (assembly GCF_046630445.1). NCBI lineage: Eukaryota > Viridiplantae > Streptophyta > Magnoliopsida > Asterales > Asteraceae > Rutidosis > Rutidosis leptorrhynchoides. The sequence goes on along the minus strand of NC_092335.1, from coordinate 566,524,783 downwards.
CGCCTCATTGGCAGCTCAGGAAGCTGCATGGATGAAGAAATTCATCGACGACTTAGGAGTAGTCTCTTCCATTCAGGACCCTCTTGAGATCTTTTGTGACAACGAGGGTGCGATTGCTCAAATCAAAGAACCTCGTGCTCATCAAAAGACCCGTCACATTGAGCGAAGATTCAACTACATAAGGGATAAAGTTTAAAAGGGAAAGATATGTATTCGCAAAGTTCACACAGATCTTAACATAGCGGATCCACTCACGAGGCTCTTACATGGATCAAAACATGCAGGACATGTTTGTGCTTTAGGGCTTCGATATTCTAGTGATTGATCATGATCTATTTTAAGTATTATAACGAAACGAAATTATTCAAACTCATTAATATAATTATGATATTAATTTATTTTGAGTTATGTTCCTATTTTGCATATTTTATCCATGAATAAGTAATTATTATAAATTTCGTAGTCGATTACATTTGTGGGAACAAGTGTGAGGTTTAGACTGTTATGAACTTGGATTGGTATACATTCACAGGATGAATGTGGGGCAAGGTTGCTACCAAGGTTCATAGATATTTGCGGGATACAAATATTGGAAGACCCGCCCTCAAGACTTACTAAATGGAGCCTTTGTGGTTGATCACATGTAATTTTGAGTAAAGGCGAATACCATTGTATCCTCTGACCTGAGATACATATTGAGTTCAGATATTTACCAAATATTGTACCTTGATTCTTTCCTTCACTATTCTGAAATATGGTAGTTCATAAGGAAGAGCTCAGGTATAATACAAAGTACATATTTAGGACGTATGTAGTCAAGATGGAATTTGTCCCTCTTATTCGTTGAGAGTCAGATGTCTAAGGCCTGATAAAGTTAAATCTAAAAGAGAGTGATCACTCTGTATCTCTTGGAATTAACATGACATCTAGGATGAAAGGATAAATGAAAGATTCACCTATTCATATTCGAGATGGGAACTCGAAAAGGATGATGTTATTGAATGGCACAAAGTCATAACATATTAGGGGTGATGGACGGTCGTTAGGTGGTATCCATCACTTGCATTAATTTCTTATGTTTCTCGTGCAAGTGGGAGATTGAAGGTATTTCATATGCCCGAGAGACATATTAAACTAATGTGGCTAACATGTTATGATCCAAGTCGGGTCATACCCAATAACAAGCTTACCGACACCTTTATCGTATTTAATCTTAATGAATGGATCATTAAATGAATACGCGACACTTGGATTTAGAAAATCAGTTTTCTAAAATATTATTACTTGAGATAAATTGTTTGGATAATTTATATGATGAGGATTTAATTATTTATAGGTTTTAAATAATTAAGTTGTGTTATATTTTATAAAATGGTTTATAAAAGTAAATTAACTTAATAAGTAACATGGGTTTTTATTACATGTATATAAATAACATGTTTTATAAAAAAAATTTAAAAACCCTCTTGACCACCCATGGGTGGATGGTTTTTTTGTGTCCCAAGACACTGAACCCATGCTTTGTTTTGTTGATTTTAAGATGGCACAAGTCCTTAAGAGAGCATGCTTGTATCTTGAACAAAGGTGAGACTTCTACATGCATTAAAAAGGACAAAGTAATAAGAAAAACTCGACTCTTGTTTTCTTGCTGCTGCTGGTCGGTTTTTACAAGCAAAAGAGAGGGAGTTTTGAGTTGAATAAAAGCTCATTTCCTAGTGTAATAAAATCCTAACAAAACTTCAAGGTGTTGGTGATAAGTTTGGGGTATTTCTCCTTAAGGTTTCATCATTTTGAGACTTCATTCGTCATCATCATTTGGGCAGCTGCTGTCCAGATTTTAGTAGAAGATACAAGTGAGTTTCAAGCTTGGTTTACTAGCTCATTAAGGTTCTAAAGCCTAACTACATTAAGGGTAGCGTTGGTGCATTAAAAGCTTGGGCTTTTACACAAATTGTTCATCACTTTTTTCTTCATACACACCCTCAATTAACTTAAGGAGGTAAATACATTCTTACTTCCTAGTTACTATTTGTAAGCATATATTCAAGGCTTGATAATTATTAATGGAGTTCAATCTAAAATGGTTTAACATATACACTTGTTTATAAATAATATAATGCTTCCGCTTGTCTTAATATTCATAAAATTGGTTTTGTGATTATATAAACATATGAACTTGTTGTCATGTTGAATTCCATCACATATATCCCTAGAAACTTGGAAAAACGAACCAAAACCGAAAAAGAAGAAACGAGCGAGTCGGAATAAAATAGTTGTATTCGTGTATTGTAATATATGTAATATAGCGTGCTTATGCTTTATGATATATGTAAAAATTTCTTGTATTAATAAGTATTTTTTTTTATGAATCTAACTCTTGTCTATTTTACAGTATAAAAACACAAAATGGATAGACAACCCAATATTTTAAGAGACCTACCCGGAGACATGATTGATGAAATCTTGTCTAGAGTCGTTCAGAAATCCTCGACACAACTATTTAAGGCGAGATCAGTTTGTAAGACATTCGAAGAACGTTCCAAGAATGCCTTAGTTTATAAAAGGCTTTCGTTCGAAAGATGGGGGATATCACATTGGGAAATTCATAAGTTACGATGTGTTTACTTTGACGCATATATTGCGGGGAACCCAAATGCTATTTTACGCAACGGGTTAAAAAATTATTTTGACTCAATATATCCAAATATAGGACTTCGTGATTTAGAAAAAGCGGCTAACATGCAACATAAAGAAGCATGTTATGCTTACGGGTTAGTAATGTTCGCTTCTCACCAAAGTGAGAACAAGAACATCGGGCTACAACTATTAAACAAAATGTTCCCACAAGTGACGGAGTCGGTAATTGGGGTAAGAAATGAGGTTTTTAGGTTATTACGAGACTGTTGGTCATTACGTAACCTTCATCCTTTTGATGAAGTTACAACACATTGTCTTACTATCGGTCACAACGGTTATGTTCCACAAAACCAAGGATGGGAAGTGGTATTAGTAAAACCAGAATGCATGACTTGTTTCTGGACGTATGAATTACGTGTCTTTATTGCCTTTGCTGAACGCCTTATTTATTAACTAGAATTATCTTCGCAACTACTTTGTATCAAAGTTTTATGTGCTATATTTCATGCTATATGTAAAATAGCGATATTGTAAGTTTGCAAGTTATTGTATAAAGGTTATAATATGATATATATATTTTTGTGATTAGTTTTTCATATAGAATTGTAGTAGTTGAAATGGTATGTTAGCTACTAAGTATGAACTTAACGGGTAGGTACTACCCGAATTAAAGAGTATAAAACGCTAATATGAAGAAAGAGCTTTTATAAATAAGTTCATATTATGCTACGAAATACTATTGACTACTCTTGATATTCTATATGATTAACTCATTTCATTTGACTATTTTGAAGGAAATGGCACCGACTACTCGACACACCTTGAATATGAGTGAAGAGGAATTTCGTGCCTTTCTTGCTTCAAACATAGCCGCAGTACAGGCCGCGCTACATACCAATAATAACCTTGGATCTAGCAGTACAGGAAATCGTGTAGGATGCACCTACAAAGAATTCACTGCCTGCAAACCTTTGGAATTTGATGGAACCGAAGGACCGATCGGATTGAAACGGTGGACCGAGAAGGTTGAATCGGTGTTTTCCATAAGTATGTGTACTGAAGAGGACAAAGTGAAGTACGCTACACATACCTTTACAGGTTCTGCGTTAGCATGGTGGAATACTTATCTAGAGCAAGTGGGACAAGATGATGCTTACGCACTACCGTGGTCAGCATTCAAGCACTTGATGAACGAGAAGTACCGTCCCAGAACCGAGGTCAATAAGCTCAAGACAGAACTTAGAGGGTTACGAACCCAAGGATTTGATATTACCACGTACAAAAGATGATTCACAGAATTATGCCTATTGTGTCCGGGAGAGTTCGAAGATGAGGAAGAGAAGATCGACGCGTTTGTGAAAGGATTACCGGAAAGAATCCAAGAAGATATAAGTTCACACGAGCCCGCCTCCATACAACAGGCATGTAGAATGGCTCACAAACTAGTGAACCATATTGAAGAAAGAATTAAAGAATAGACTGCTGAAGAGGCCAATGTGAAGCAAGTCAAAAGAAAGTGGGAGGAAAACGGTGATAAGAATCACCAATACAACAATAACAGCAATTAGAACAATAATCGCAACAACTATCCTAACAATCACAACATCAATCGCAACTACAACAAACGGCCCAACAACAACAACAACAACAACAACAACAACAACAACAACAACAACAACAACAACAACAACAACAACAACAACAACAACAACAACTACAACAATCATCTTAACAACAATAATAACCGCAACAACAACAATCAGAAGCAGCTATGCCAAAGGTGTGAAATGTATCACTCGGGGTTCTGCACCAAATTTTGCAACAAGTGTAAAAGAAATGGTCATAGCGCGGCGAAGTGTGAGGTCTATGGACCAGGGGTTAACAGAACGAAAGGAACAAATTGTGTCGAAACGAGTAATGGCGGAGCAAGTAGTGTCGGAGCAAGTTATGCCAATGTAGTTTGTTATAAATGTGGAAAATCGGGCCACATTATTAGAAATTGCCCGAACCAGGAGAACACGAATGGACAAGGCCGCGGAAGAGTTTTCAATATTAATGCGACAGAGGCACAGGAAGACCCGGAGCTTGTTACGGGTACGTTTCTTATTGACAATAAATCTGCTTACGTTTTATTTGATTCGGGTGCGGATAGAAGCTATATGAGTAGAGATTTTTGTGCTAAATTAAGTTGTCCATTGACGCCGTTGGATAGTAAATTTTTACTCGAATTAGCAAACGGTAAATTAATTTCAGCAGATTATATATGCCGGAATCGAGAAATTAAACTGGGTAGCGAAATATTTAAGATTGATTTGATACTAGTAGAGTTAGGGAGTTTTGATGAAATAGTTGGCATGGACTGGCTGAAGAAGGTGAAAGCCGAGATCGTATGTTATAAAAATGCAATTCGCATTATACTAGAAAAAGGAAAACCCTTAATGGTGTACGGAGAAAAGGGCAACACGAAGCTACATCTTATTAGTAATTTGAAGGCACAAAAACTAATAAGAAAAGGTTGCTATGCTGTTCTAGCACACGTCGAGAAAGTACAAACTGAAGAAAAGAGCATCAATGATGTTCCCGTCGCAAAAGAATTTCCCGATGTATTTTCGAAAGAATTACCGGGATTACCCCTACATCGATCCGTTGAATTTCAAATAGATCTTGTACCAGGAGCTGCACCAATAGATCGTGCTCCTTAAAGACTCGCACCCAGCGAGATGAAAGAACTGCAAAGCCAATTACAAGAACTTTTAGAGCGTGGTTTCATTCGACCAAGCACATCACCGTGGGGAGCTCCTGTTTTGTTTGTCAAGAAGAAAGATGGTACATTCAGGTTGTGTATCGACTACCGAGAGTTGAACAAACTTACCATCAAGAACCGCTACCCACTACCAAGAATCAACGACTTATTTGATCAACTACAAGGCTCGTCTGTTTATTCAAAGATTGACTTACATTCCGGGTATCATCAAATGCGGGTGAAAGAAGATGATATTCCAAAGACTGCTTTCAGAACACGTTACGGTCATTACGAGTTTATGGTCATGCCGTTTGGTTTAACTAATGCACCAGCTGTGTTCATGGACCTTATGAACCGAGTGTGTGGACCATACCTTGACAAGTTTGTCATTGTTTTCATTGATGACATACTTATTTACTCAAAGAATGACCAATAACACGGTGAACATTTGAGAAAGGTGTTAGAAGTATTGAGGAAGGAAGAATTGTACGCTAAGTTTTCAAAGTGTGCATTTTGGTAGGAAGAAGTTCAATTCCTCGGTCACATAGTGAACAAAGAAGGTATTAAGGTGGATTCGGCAAAGATAGAAACTGTTGAAAAGTGGTAAACCCCGAAAACTCCGAAACACATACGCCAGTTTTTAGGACTAGCTGGTTACTACAAAAGGTTCATCCAAGACTTTTCCAGAATAGCAAAACCCTTGACTGCATTAACGCATAAAGGGAAGAAATTTGAAAGGAATGATGAACAAGAGAAAGCATTTCAGTTATTGAAGAAAAAGCTAACTACGGCACCTATATTGTCATTGCCTGAAGGGAATGATGATTTTGTGATTTATTGTGATGCATCAAAGCAAGGTCTCGGTTGTGTATTAATGCAACGAACGAAGGTGATTGCTTATGCGTCTAGACAATTGAAGATTCACGAACAAAATTATACGACGCATGATTTGGAATTAGGCACGGTTGTTTTTGCATTAAAGACTTGGAGGCACTACTTATATGGGGTCAAAAGTATTATATATACCGACCACAAAAGTCTTCAACACATATTTAATCAGAAACAACTGAATATGAGGCAGCGTAGGTGGATTGAATTGTTGAATGATTACGACTTTGAGATTCGTTACCACCCGGGGAAGGCAAATGTGGTAGCCGACGCCTTGAGCAGGAAGGACAGAGAACCCATTCGAGTAAAATCTATGAATATAATGATTCACAATAACCTTACTACTCAAATAAAGGAGGCGCAACATGGAGTTTTAAAAGAGGGAAATTTAAAGGATGAAATACCCAAAGGATCGGAGAAGCATCTTAATATTCAGGAAGACGGAACTCGGTATAGGGCTGAAAGGATTTGGGTACCAAAATTTGGAGATATGAGAGAAATGGTACTTAGAGAAGCTCATAAAACCAGATACTCAATATATCCTGAAACGGGGAAGATGTACAAGGATCTCAATAAACATTTTTGGTGGCCGGGTATGAAATCCGATGTTGCTAAATACGTAGGAGAATGTTTGACGTGTTCTAAGGTCAAAGCGGAGCATCAGAAACCATCAGGTCTACTTCAACAACCCGAAATCCCGGAATGGAAATGGGAAAACATTACCATGGATTTCATCACTAAATTGCCAAGGACTGCAAGTGGTTTTGATACTATTTGGGTAATAGTTGATCGTCTCACAAAATCAGCACACTTCCTGCCAATAAGAGAAGATGACAAGATGGAGAAGTTAGAATGACTGTATTTGAAGGAAGTCGTCTCCAGACATGGAATACCAATCTCTATTATCTCTGATAGGAATGGCAGATTTATTTCAAGATTCTGGCAGACATTACAGCAAGCATTAGAAACTCGTCTAGACATGAGTACTGCCTATCATCCACAAACTGATGGGCAGAGCGAAAGGATGATACAAACGCTTGAAGACATGCTACGAGCATGTGTTATTGATTTCGGAAACAGTTGGGATCGACATCTACCGTTAGCAGAATTTTCCTACAACAATAGCTACCATTCAAGCATTGAGATGGCTCCGTTTGAAGCACTTTATGGTAGAAAGTGCAGGTCTCCGATTTGTTGGAGTGAAGTGGGGGATAGACAGATTACGGGTCCAGAGATAATACAAGAAACTACCGAGAAGATCATCCAAATTCAACAACAGTTGAAAACCGCCCAAAGTTGACAAAAGAGCTACAATGACATTAAAAGAAAAGATATAGAATTTGAAATTGGAGAGATGGTCATGCTTAAAGTTGCACCTTGGAAAGGTGTTGTTCGATTTGGTAAACGAGGGAAATTAAATCCAAGGTATATCGGACCATTCAAGATTATTGATCGTGTCGGACCAGTAGCTTACCGACTTGAGTTACCTCAACAACTCGCGGCTGTACATAACACTTTCCATGTCTCGAATTTGAAGAAATGTTTTGCTAAAGAAGATCTCACTATTCCGTTAGATGAAATCCAAATCAACGAAAAACATCAATTCATCGAAGAACCCGTCGAAATAATGGATCGTGAGGTTAAAAGACTTAAGCAAAACATGATACCAATTGTTAAGGTTCGATGGAATGCTCGTAGAGGACCCGAGTTCACCTGGGAACGAGAAGATCAGACGAAGAAGAAATACCCGCATTTATTTCCAAAAGATACGTCAACACCTCCAACTGCTTAAAATTTTGGGACGAAATTTATTTAACGGGTAGGTACTGTAGTGACCCGAAATTTTCCATGTTTATATATATATTAAATGAAATTGTTATTTACATGATTAAGTGTTTCCAACATGTTAAGCAATCAAACTTGTTAAGACTTGATTAATTGAAATAGGTTTCATATAGACAATTGACCACCCAAGTTGACCGGTGATTCACGAACGTTAAAACTTGTAAAAACTATATGATGACATATATATGGTTATATATATAGTTAACATGATATTATGATAATTAAACATATCATTAAGTATATTAACAATGAACTTCATTTGTAAAAACAAGACTACTAACTTAATGATTTTGAAACGAGACATATATGTAACGATTATCGTTGTAACGACATTTAATGTATATATATCATATTAAGAGATATTTGTACATCATAATATCATGATAATATAATAATTTAAAATCTCATTTGATATTATAAACATTGGGTTAACAACATTTAAGAAGATTGTTAACCTAAAGGTTTCAAAACAACACTTACATGTAACGACTAACGATGACTTAACGACTCAGTTAAAATGTATATACATGTAGTGTTTTAATATGTATTCATACACTTTTGAAAGACTTCAAGACACTTATCAAAATACTTCTACTTAACAAAAATTCTTACAATTACATCCTCGTTCAGTTTCATCAACAATTCTACTCGTATGCACCCGTATTCGTACTCGTACAATACACAACTTTTAGATGTATGTACTATTAGTATATACACTCCAATGATCAGCTCTTAGTAGCCCATGTGAGTCACCTAACACATGTGGGAACCATCATTTGGCAACTAGCATGAAATATCTCATAAAATTACAAAACTATGAGTAATCATTCATGACTTATTTACATGAAAACAAAATTACATATCCTTTATATCAAATCCATACACCAATGACCAAAAACACCTACAAACACTTTAATTCTTTAATTTTCTTCATCTAATTGATCTCTCTCAAGTTCTAACTTCAAGTTCTAAGTGTTCTTCATAAATTCTACAAGTTCTAGTTACATAAAATCAAGAATACTTTCAAGTTTGCTAGCTCACTTCCAATCTTGTAAGGTGATCATCCAACCTCAAGAAATCTTTGTTTCATACAGTAGGTTATCATTCTAATACAAGGTAATAATCATATTCAAACTTTGGTTCAATTTCTATAACTATAACAATCTTATTTCAAGTGATGATCTTACTTGAACTTGTTTTCGTGTCATGATTCTGCTTCAAGAACTTCGAGCCATCCAAGGATCCGTTGAAGCTAGATCCATTTTTCACTTTTCCAGTAGGTTTATCCAAGGAACTTAAGGTAGTAATGATGTTCATAACATCATTCGATTCACACATAAAAAGCTATCATATTCGAAGTGGTAAACTACTAATCACTAGAACATAGTTTAGTTAATTCTAAACTTGTTCGCAAATAAAGTTAATCCTTCTAACTACACTTTTAAAATCAAATATACACATGATCTATATCTATATTATATGCTAACTTAATGATTTAAAACCCGGAAACACGATAAACACCATAAAATCGGATTTACGCCGTCGTAGTTACAACCGGGGGCTGTTTTGGTTTGGATAATTAAAAACTATGAAAAACTTTGATTTAAAAGCTATACTTCTGGGAAAATGATTTTTCTTATGAACATGAAACCATATCCAAAAATCATGGTTAAACTCAAAGTGAAAGTATGTTTTTCAAAACAGTCATCAAGATGTCGTTCTTTCGACGGAAATGACTACCTCTTTCAAAAACGACTTGTAACTTATATTTTCGACTATAAACCTATACCATTTCTTTTTAGTTTCATAAAGTCAAGTTCAATACAAAACCGTGGCCGCTTAAATCACTCAAAACGGATTAGAAACGAAGAAATGGAGAGCAAAACAAAATTGGTAAAAACTACTCATTTTAGCTACGTAAAAATTAGTAACAAATCTATTCCAACCATAACTTAATCAAATTGTATTGTATATTATATAATCTTGAGATACCATAGACACGTATACAATGTTTCGACCTATCATGTCGACACATCTATATATATTGCGGAACAACCATACACACTCTATATGTGAATGTTGGAGTTAGCTATACAGGGTTGAGGTTGATACTAAAATATATATATAGTTTGAGTTGTGATCAATACTGAGATACGTATACACTGGGTCATGGATTGATTCAAGATAATATTTATCGATTTATTTCTGTACATCTAACTGTGGACAACTAGTTGTAGGTTACTAACGAGGACAGCTGACTTAATAAACTTAAAATATCAAAATGTATTAAAAGTGTTGTAAATATATTTTGAACATACTTTGATATATATGTACATATTTGTTATAGGTTCATGAATCGACAAGTGGCCAAGTCTTACTTCCTGACGAAGTAAAAATCTGTGAATGTGAGTTATAGTCCCACTTTTAAAATCTAATATTTTTGGGATGAGAATACATGCAGGTTTTATAAATGATTTACAAAATAGACACAAGTACGTGAAACTACATTCTATGGTTGAATTATCGAAATCGAATATTCCCCTTTTTATTAAGTCTGGTAATCTAAGAATTAGGGAACAGACACCCTAATTGACGCGAATCCTAAAGATAGATCTATTGGGCCTAACAAACCCCATCCAAAGTACCGGATGCTTTAGTACTTCGAAATTTATATCATATCCGAAGGGTGTCCCGGAATGATGAGGATATTCTTATATATGCATCTTGTTAACGTCTGTTACCAGGTGTTCACCATATGAATGATTTTTATCTCTATGTATGGGATGTGTATTGAAATATGAAATCTTGTGGTCTATTGTTACGATTTGATATATATAGGTTAAACCTATAACTCACCAACATTTTTGTTGACGTTTAAAGCATGTTTATTCTCAGGTGAATACTAAGAGCTTCCGCTGTCGCATACTTAAATAAGGACGAGATTTGGAGTCCATGCTTGTATGATATTGTGTAAAAACTGCATTCAAGAAACTTATTTCGTTGTAACAAATTTGTATTGTAAACCATTATGTAATGGTCGCGTGTAAACAGGATATTTTAGATTATCATTATTTGATAATCTACGTAAAGCTTTTTAAACCTTTATTGATGAAATAAAGGTTATGGTTTGTTTTAAAATGAATGCAGTCTTTGAAAAACGTCTCATATAGAGGTCAAAACCTCGCAACAAAATCAATTAATATGGAACGTTTTTAATCAATAAGAACGGGACATTTCAATCAAGTACCTTGGAGTTCCTCTTATCTCTTCCCGGTTGCTTCATCGTGATTGTAAATGATTGGTGGATCTAGTTAAAAGTAAGATTCATGATTGGAAAAACAAGTTCTTATCGTTTGCGGAGTCAAATCCAACTTATTAGCTCCGTGCTTAAGTCTATGCAAGTTTACTGGCAGTCCGTATTTTTACTCCCGAGTTCAATTATTTTGGAGACTGTGGCATTGATGAGAGGTTTTCTATGGTGTCAAGGAGAATTCAAGAAGAGGAAAGCTAACGTAAAATGGTCAACTGTTTGTCTTCCAAAGGAAGAAGGGGGTCTTGGCATAAAAAGATTCAAAGATTGGAACAAGGCTCTTCTCACATCTCTTTTATGGCGTATCCTTACAGCTAAGCAATCCTTTTGGGTTCAATGGATAAATGAATAACGTTTAAAAGGTAGATCGATTTGGGAAGGTGATTCTCCTGCTGGTGCTAGTTTTAGTTGGCGTAAATTAATGTCAATCCGACCTCTAATTCGGGATAGATTCATTCATTAGCTTGGGGATGGAAGAAGTACTTCTGCGTGGCAAGATTCATGGAGTGATGTAGGATTGCTTGGTAATTTCATTACTTCACGGGCTATTCATGAAATGTCCCGTTCATATCGATTATAAACGTTCCATATTAATTGATTTCGTTGCTAGGTTTTGACCTCTATATGAGATATTTTTCAAAGACTGCATTCGTTTTTAAAACAAACCATAACCTTTATTTTATCGACAAGGTTAAAAAGACACCACCTAGATTATCCAGAAATGATAATCTAAAAATATCACACTTACACACTACCAATACATATTGGTTTACAATATTAATATGTTACAACAAAATAAATCTCGAATGCAGTTTTAAACAATATTATACAAGCATGCTGACACCAAATCTTGCCCACATATTAGCATGCAACAGCGAAAGCTCTTAATAATCACCTGAGAATAAACATGCTTTAAACATCAACAAAAATGTTGGTGAGTTATAGGTTTAACCTATATATTTATCAAATTGTAATAATAGACCATAAGATTTCATATTTCAATATACATCCCATACATAGAGATAAAAATCATTCATATGGTGAACACCTGGTAACCGACATTAACAAGATGCATATAAGAATATCCCCTATCATTCCGGGAAATCCATCGGACATGATAAAAAAACATCGAAGTACTAAAGCATCCACAACCATGGATGGGGTTCGTTAGGCCCAATAGATCTATCTTTAGGATTCGCGTCAATTAGTAGATCGGTTTACTAATTCTAAGGTTACCAAGCAAAAAGGGGCATATTCGGCTTCGATCATTCACCCATATAATGTAGTTTCATTTACTTGAGTCTATTTCGTAAAATATTTATAAAACTGCATGTATTCTCATCCCAAAATATTAGATTTTAAAAGTGGGACTATAACTCACTTTCACAGATTTTTACTTCGTCGGGAAGTAAGACTTGGCCACTGGTCGATTCACGAACCTATAACAAATATGTACATATATATCAAAGTATGTTCAAAATATATTTACAATATTTTTAATACGTTTATGTTTTAAGTTTATTAAGTCAGCTGACCTCGTTAGTAACCTACAACTAGTTGTCCACAATTAGATGTACAGAAATAAATTGATATATATTATCTTGAATCAATCCACGACCCAGTGTATACACGTCTCAGGCTAGATCACAACTCAAAGTATATATATTTTTGGAATCAACCTCAACCCTGTATAGCTAACTCAAACATTACTGCATATAGAGTGTCTATGGTTGTTCCAAATAATATATATACATGGGTCGATATGATATGTCAAAACATTTGCATACGTGTCTATGGTATCCCAAGATTACATAATATATTAGAATACATGTATAATACAATATAAGTTAGCTAGGATATGATTTGTATAGAATTGTTACAATATTTTCCGTAGCTAAAACAATCAAAAAATATCCAATCTTGTTTTACCCATAACTTCTTCGTTTTAAATCCGTTTTGAGTGAATCAAATTGATATGGTTTCATATTGAACTCTATTTTATGAATATAAATAGAAAAAGTACAGGTTTATAGTCGGCTATATAAGTTACAAGTCATTTTTGTAAGAGGTAGTCATTTCAGTCGAAAGAACGACGTCTTGATGACCATTTTGAAAAACATACTTCCACTTTGAGTTTAACCATGATTTTTGGATATAGTTTCATGTTCATAAGAAAAATCATTTTCCCAGAAGAAAAACTTTTAAATCAAAGTTTATCATAGTTTTTAATTATCAAACCCAAAACAGCCCGCGGTGTTACTACGACGGCGTATGTCCGGTTTTACGGTGTTTTTCGTGTTTCCAGGTTTTAAATCATTAAGTTAGCATATCATATAGATATAGAAAATATGTTTAGTTGATTTTAAAATTCAAGTTAGAAGGATTAACTTTTGTTTGCGAACAAGTTTAGAATTAACTAAACTATGTTCTAGTGATTTCAAGTTTAAACCTTCGAATAAGGTAGTTTTATATATATAAATCGAATGATGTTATGAACATCATTACTACCTCAAGTTTAGTAGGTAAACCTACTGGAAATGATGAAAAAATAACTTGAGCTTCAAAGGGTCTTTGGATGGCTTGAAAGTTCTTAAAGCAGAATCATGACACGAAAACAAGTTCAAGTAAGATTTCCACTCGAAATAAGATTGTTATAGTTATAGAAATTGAATCAAAGTTTGAATATGAGTATTACCTTGTATTAGAAAGATATCTTACTGTAAATAAGAAAGATTTCTTGAGGTTGGATGATCACTTTACAAGATTGGAAGTAAGCTAGCAAACTTGGAAGTATTCTTGATTTTATGAAACTAGAACTTATAGAATTTATGAAGAACACTTAGAACTTGAAGATAGAACTTGAGAGAGATCAATTAGATGAATAAAATTGAAGAATGAAAGTGTTTTTAGGTGTTTTTGGTCATTGGTATATGGATTAGATATAAAGCATGTGTAATTTTGTTTACATGTAAATAAGTCATGAATGATTACTAATATTTTTGTAATTTTATGAGATATTTCATGCTAGTTGCCAAATGATGGTTCACACATGTGTTAGGTGACTCACATGGGCTGCTAAGAGCTGATCATTGGAGTGTATATACCAATAGTACATACATCTAAAAGTTGTATATTGTACGAGTACGAATACGGGTGCATACGAGTAGAATTGTTGATGAAACTGAACGAGGATGTAATTATAAGCATTTTTGTTAAGTGGAAGTATTTTGATAAGTGTCTTAAAGTCTTTCAAAAGTGTATGAATACATATTAAAACACTACATGTATATACATTTTAACTGAGTCGTTAAGTCATCGTTAGTCGTTACATGTAAATGTTGTTTTGAAACCTTTTGGTTAACGATCTTGTTAAATGTTGTTAACCCATTGTTTATTATATCTAAAGAGATGTTAAATTATTACATTATCATGAAATTATGATATATTAATATATCTTAGTATGATATATATATACATTTAAATGTTGTTACAACGATAATCGTTACATATATGTCTCGTTTCAAAATCATTAAGTTAGTAGTCTTGTTTTTACATATGTAGTTCATTGTTAATACACTTAATGACATGTTTACTTATCATTTATGATGATTAAACATAGTGTATCAATATCTTAATATGATTCATATGTATTTAGTAAGACGTTGTTATAACGATAATCGTTATATATATCGTTTCGAGTTTCTTAATTCAATAAACTCAATTTTATGTATATAACTCATTGTTAAAATACCAAAGTAGATACTTACTTATCATAATATCATGTTAACTATATATATAATCATATATATGTCATCATATAGTTTTTACAAGTTTTAACGTTCGTGAATCACCGGTCAACTTGGGTGGTCAATTGTCTACATGAAACTCATTTCAAATAATCAAGTCTTAACAAGTTTGATTGCTTAACATGTTGGAAACATTTAATCATGCAAATATAGTTTTCAATTAATATATAAAAATGGAAAATTTCGGGTCACTACAATTCATAATGCAGGTTTTTCTAATGCTGCTTCGGTCCATGATATTGCTGCTAATGGCAGTTGGTTATAGCCCAATTCTTGGTTCTCGAAGTACCCGCTGATGAATCTGTTCCTAAGCCTAATATGTGTAACGTCTCTGATGTTATTAAGTGGAGAGATTGGAATGGTGACTTGCGTGAATTCTTAGTTAACTTGGCTTGGAATGTGTTGCAGCCAAGAGCTGATAAAGTATCATGGTTTCGTCTAGTTTGGTTTAAGCATTGCATTCCTCACCATTCATTTGTGGTTTGGTTACTCATGGGAGAGAAATTAAAAACTCAACATAAGCGTAAGGTTTGGGATGTTCATAGTGCGCAAAATATTGGGAATGTGTGTTCTCTTTGCTCATTGGAACCGGACTCTCATAATCACTTATTTTTTCACTGTCTGTACTCGAGTGAAGTGTGGAAATTGGTTACGGATTGGATGCCTATCCATTTAGCATGTTCATCATGAAGGGATGTGGTCATTCTTTTGATCAGGTTCCTAATAAAAGGAAAGTAAATATTATTGTGTCAAAGATCCTATTTGGTGCTTCTATCTATTTCCTATGGCAAGAACGAAATAGTAGGCTTTTTAAAGGGAAATCAAGAGGTGCAAAAGCTTTGTTTGAAGTGATATTCTACACGTCTAGATTGAAGATTATGTCTATTAAATGGAAGAATTCTAGTCAAGTGAGAAAAATGAAGTCGGATTGGAAAGTTTCCTAACGGGATTGTTGTTTTATTTATGTAGTCGTTCATCTTTTGTTTGATTTAGTCATATAGGCGTTTTTAGTTGTTCAGCGTAGAGGCATGTCTCTTTTGCTGGTTTGTACATCATTGTAAATTTGTTTCATATATAAAATCTTACCGGGTGACCGCATTACCCAAAAAAAAAACTACAATTATTAATACTAATGTCTCTGTTTGATATTTTGACATATAAGGACAGACCTACCACTGCTATTATTGTTGTATAATTGTAAGGTATTGAAAAATGTGTGCTGATGAAGAAAATTGTTGTGGTTGATACCACTCCACTTGTTTAGTCTATTATTCTACTAAAAAAACAAAAAGAATACGGAGTAACTGCTAAAATACTTATATAAAAAAGCTAGACCAAAAAGAGTGCACATGCAAAATACTCCAGCACTATCATCATGAACAAAATCAAAGGAAAGGTAGGTATAATCATCGGTGGAGCAAGCGGTATTGGCGAAAGCATGGCTCGTTTATTCGCCAACCACGGTGCACGAGCCGTGGTGATCCTTGACATCCAAGACGAATTAGGCGAACAAGTTTCAAAATCTATCGGGTCCAACATTTGTACCTACATTCATTGTGACGTCACTGATGAAGCTCAAGTGAAGTCAATGGTTGACTCAACCGTAGAAATCTACGGTCGGCTCGATATTATGTTTAGTAACGCTGGGATCATTAGTAAATCTGATCAAACCGTAGTTGACTTTGATATGGAACAGTTTGACCAACTATTTACGGTCAATGTTCGAGGGATGGCCGTGTGTGTAAAACACGCAGCCCGGGCAATGGTGAATGGACAAGTGAAAGGGAATATCACTCTTACATCTAGTATTGTGGGCAGGATAGGGGTAGAAAAACCGACGGATTATTGTATGTCGAAGCACGCAGTTGTGGCGTTGATGAAATGTGCGAGTAAGCAACTTGGGAAGTTCGGAATTTGAGTTAATTGTGTGTCGCCTTCTGGGGTTGCTACACCGTTGGCTTGTAAGTTTTTTGGGATGGAAGCTGTGGAAGTTGAGAAAATGTATCAACCAACGACGAGTTAGAAAGATTTAGTGTTGAAAACTGAGGATGTTGCTGAGGCTGTTTTGTTTCTTGCTTGTGATGAATCTAGTTTTATAACTGGACATGATTTGGTTGTTGATGGAGGTTTTACTACTTGATTTTGTTTTGATTGATATTGAAGTTTCTTTAAGCAAGTTGTTATTAAATGTAGAGGTTTTAATATATATGAATAATACAATAGTTTGGATGATAATAGAACAACAACAACAATACCCAATCTCACGAATGTAGGGTATGAGGGGACAATCATTCCTTGTACCCTAGATTAGAAGGAAGTCACTACTCCACCCGTGGATATAGAACCCGCGACTAGATAATGTATGCGGTAATTGTACGTTCACCCATGTAACGACCTGTCCTAATCCATGTGGACGAATACATTACATTTGGTTACATCGCGAGGTACTTGACCTCTATATGATACATTTTACAAACATTGCATTCGTTTTTAAAAAAGACAAACTTTCATTACATCTAAAGTTAACGGCATGCATACCATTTCATATTATATCCAACTATAACTGACTTAATAATAATCTTGATGAACTCAACGACTTGAATGCAATGTCTTTTGAAATATGTCATGAATGACTCCAAGTAATATCTTTAAAATGAGCAAATGCACAGCGAAAGATTTCTTTCATACCTGAGAATAAACATGCTTTAAAGTGTCAACCAAAAGGTTGGTGAGTTCATAAGTTTATCGTAAACAATAAAATTCATCATTTTAATAGATCACAAGATTTAAATACAGTACACCTATCTCGTGTACAAACCCATATTTCATAATGCTGAGCAGAGTAGGTTCGTATCCTTTTCTCCCCCGTAGGTTGCCTCACGATTTTTAATATCATTCATAAATATAATCTCATATCAGGCATTTCGCACAGCATAGAGATAAAAGTCATTCATACGAACTACAAACACCTGGTAATCGACCTTAACAAAATGCATCTAGAATATCCCCCGCATACCGGCATTCCGCACGGTCATGCAAAAAGCATACAATTAGGCTACTCTTTTAAATATGATGGTTGTGTACACCTCACAAACAGATAATATCTTTTAAAGCTGGAGGTTGTAATACCTATTTCAAAGTACTAAAGCAGTTCAAATTCTCTGACCGGGGCTTGTTAGTGCCCATAGATCTATCTTTAGGATTCGCGTCAATTTGGAGATCAGTTTCCAAATTCTCAGATTACCAGACTAAAAGGGTGATATCCGGTGTACTCATAATAACTCATTCGTAGAATGTTTTTAAGTACTTGTGTCTATCTCGTCAAACATTTATAAAAGCATTTCATGCATTCGCAGTTCAAAATATATCTCAAAAGCATTTAATAAAGCAGTTGTAAAAACAGCGCATGTATTCTCAGTCCCAAAAATGTAAAGAGTAAAAGGGAATCAAATGAACTCACTATACTGTATTTTGTAGTAAAAATACATATGATGAAACAGAACAATGCAGGGTTGGCCTCGGATTCACGAACCTATATCATTTGTATATTTATTAATACACATAATCGTAATCGAACATTTATATATATATATTAGACATAAAATCTTTGTATTAATAACTTATATATATTATTATTTAATTAAATGTATTCATTTTAAATGAAAATATTAATATAGTTAAGTTAAATATACTTTTATATGATTATCACTTGTTTGTTGAAATTAGTAATTATAATTATACTAAGATAATATTTGTAATGATAAAAATAATGATAATGATAATACTCTTAGGGTGATCAATGATATTGATACATCTAATATATTAGGGGTAATAACAATTATCTTAATAATAATAACGATAACTAATAATAATCTTAATCATAATAATACTTAGATCAATACTAATAATAACATCAACAATATTTACTAATGTTACTTAATCAAAAGTGATTATAATATAAATCATAGTATTTATGTTACCATAATAATAATAACAATAATTGATAATAATAATAATAATAATAATAATAATAATAATAATAATAATAATAATAATAATAATAATAATAATAATAATAATAATAATAATAATAATAATAATATTATTATTATTATTATTATTATTATTATTATTATTATTATTATTAATTATAAGTTTGTACCTAAATAAAGATAAACGCGTTTGATGAGCTCCCAAATCAGATCGAGCATATCAGGAGCAGAACGCAGAAAAGAAAAAAAAATAAAGTCATCATCGTACAATCAATCAACAATCCTCTTCATCATCAATAGATCAATCAAACAGCGAGCAGGTCATCTAATCGTCATCATCCTGGTTCGATCATCATCAATCACCATCGTTGATCATCATTATCATCAGGTATAATGATTTTATTTATTTAATTGGATTCGGAATTAGTTGCATATTTCAAAAGCATTTATCATATGGATAACTCGATTAGTCCTTCGATTTCACTTCTCATTGATGTATTGAGTTACCGGTGAAATTAGGGTTTTGATCTTCATACAATTCGAACCAATTAGATTAAAGGTATGAATTTATATTTGTTCACAAATTATACGGAGTATTTTAGATTTCTGATTGATTTGAAAATTTTATTTATATTTTTCTGTGTAGATTTATTTGTTCATAATTTTGTATTTTTTAATTTGATTTCGTTGAAATTGATAATTTATTTTGTTAAGTTCTAGGTTTTGATATCTTCATAGTTACAATAGGTAATTGAGAAAAATCAGATAAATGATCACGCACATAGATTTAAAACAGTACCTGCTATCTCTTGGTCTACACTTTCGAACAGGGCAAAAATAATCTAGGTAGGAGTAAGTAAACAAGGGTGATGTACTTGGTTGATGATTTGATTCGAAATAGAAATCGGTACATAGCCAAACGATGGTTGTTCTTGGTAGTGGATTCGCAACAAATTAAGGAGAATTCAGGGAGTAATTGATATGTACTGTGGTGGTTTTGTGTGTTAGTAGGGTGGTGGTTTTGGTTAGATGGAGATAGTAAATCGGCTAAAATATCGATTGTTTGGTTAAAACTGGTCCCGTAACTAAAGTTGTTCTTGTTTCTGATGCAGGTGTGACTGTTGGGGAGTCACTGCCCTTCACTATGTTACTAAGTTTCAAGAACACGATGGACGCTAAACTTATGGTGTCAAAAGATCCGGTATTGCACAGGTTACTAATATGGAAGGATATATTGCGTTAAAGTTGGCTACCTGGTACAGTTGTCACGATACACTGTTATATTTGTTGGGTGTGACTACAGATGAGCTAGAAGAAAAATGGTAAGAGTCTGTATAGTGAAGTTTCTGGTGTTGATCTTATTAACTCATCCATTACTGTAGGTTTTTGTGGTTAGTACATATCCATGTATGTTTACTTACAAGATACAAGGAGTTGCTACTTTGGCTCACTTACATAGCATGTGTCGATGTAGGTTGGATTTGTAAATGAATTGTTCGTGTGTATATGTTATATCTCAGAACGCATATGTGTACATGTATACAAAATAGAGAAAAAGAAAGAGAGAAAATAAATGATTGAGAATGTGTGTTGGTTTTAGTTGGTGTTCATAATCATATGTTCGTATAATATGTTTTGTATTTGCATTTTATATATATTAGAGGTAAATATAGATAATGGTGATATGCAGTAGGAAGTGAAACTTTGAAACAGTAAAACAAGTGAATCAATTATGCACACTGAAGGATTTGGTGTTTTGTTGGTTGAGTTGACAAGAAACAGAAAAAGTGTATGAACAGTAATCAAATTTTTAATATCATTTAGCAATCAATCAAATAATTCATGTACAGTAATAATCAATTAAGCACAGTAGTCAAATAGTAAACTTAATATAAATCACGGACGAACTAGTTCTTCAATTTGTGTAGTTCTTTTCAAAAAGTGGAAACAATTGATTGTGATGTGTAACAAACTTGACTAATTCATACAAAAATAAAGATGATGTTTGGAATTAAACAAATTTCATTTGTATCTGTATTATTAGGTTTAGTATTAAGTATTATATTATTAATTATAAATATAAATATAATAAATATACTAATAATAATAATAATAATAATAATAATAATAATAATAATAATAATAATAATAATAATAATAATAATAATAGAGTTAGTAATATTATTAATAATAGAACTTTGAAATATTACTAATAATAATAAGAATAATGATAAAAGTACAATAAATAAAAAAATATTATGATAATAATAATTTTTAAATACAAATGATAATTTTTAGTAGTAATAATAATAATAATCATAATAATAATAATAATAATAACTAAAATTATAATTTTTCTACTAATTGTGACAATAACGTTATTAATAATGATAATAATTATAGCATATTAAATGTATCAAATTAATATATATATATATATATATATATATATATATATATATATATATATATATATATATATACAAATAGATGTTCGTGAATCGTTGGAAATGGTTGAAGGTCAATTGAACAGTTCAAAATTTTTGAGACTCAACTTAACAGACTTTTCTTATCGCGTCAAAAATACAAAATCGTATCGAGAGTTTGGTTAAAATTAGTCGAAATTTTCCGGGTCGTCACAACCCAATTGAGAAATTAAGTTTTGTTTAAGCAAGTTGTTACCAATGCGATAGTTCACATATTATATGTTTCACCATTCTTATTACGGAGCAGATATTTTCCAGTCACATTACATGATCTCATGCTAAGCCACACAAATTTTCTTGAAGGGCATGTAAAGATCTTTACTAAATAAAATTAGCTTTTGAAAAGAATTTCCAATCAGAGTCATTTTTAGGATTTTAAGAATTTTAGTTGTTTTTTAAGAATTGTAATATTTTTAAGGAAATCGTTAATGAAAATTTAGTTTCATTTATCTAATTTAATTTAACGTTTAGTTCTTTTTTTTTTTTTTTTTTTTTTGTTTGAACAACGATTGGGATCACCCGAGGGGGACTAAACCACCCGTTGCGATCATCTCCCGTTTCGACTATGCCGATGCAGCGATAATAACCCCGCCCCCATCGCTGCCCAATAGGAAACCTTGAAACCGATCCAAGGGCACGGCCAAGTAAAAACCCCCTCCCGTTACTTCACTTTTTTTACTTCAAAGTTCCCGCAAATTTGAACTGAACTTTGTGCTAACGCGTTAAAACTCTCACTGCTCTAATACTTGTCACTCTTTAGACCAGTCATCTCCTTAACTTTTTTAAACGGTCAAACTTTTATTAAGAAAAAGCTCAAACTAGTGATAATGCTAAAAACGAACATATATTTCATAGCATTATTCCTCAAGAAAGACAAGCTTTTAGTTGCAATTGTTCTATTTACAAGTGATATTCGTTTAAATAATAAAAGGTGAAGACAAAAGACAGATTCGACGAATTGAAGACGCAAACGACCAAAAAGCTCAAAAGAACAAAAGACAATCAAAAAGGTTCCAATTATTGATAAGAAACGTCTCGAAATTACAGAAGTACAAGATTCAAAACGCAAAGTACAAGATATTAAATTGTACGCGAGGACGTTCGAAAATCCGGAACCGGGACTAGAGTCGACTCTTAACGCTCGACGCAACGGACTAAAAATTACAAGTTAACTATGTATATAAATATAATATAATATATAATTAATTATATTAATTATATATATATTATATATATATATTAAAAACCGTCGGCAGCAAGAAACTCCAAGGGTGTGAGCTGTAAATATATCTCCGCGACTCGCGGAGTTTGAAGGGCATTTTGCCGCGAGTCGCGGAGCCCCAAAAATCAAGTCTGGCTATAAAGCAAACCGAATTCTGATCAAATTTCATATCTTATTTCTCAATCTCTCTCTCAATATATACGTAATATATATATTTATATTTTAATTTTAATTTTAATTATAAATTCTAATAATAAGGGTATGTTAGCGAATGTTGTAAGGGTGTAAGTCGAAATTCTGTCCATGTAACGCTACGCTATTTTTAATCATTGTAAGTTATGTTCAACCTTTTTATATTAATGTCTCGTAGCTAAGTTATTATTATGCTTATTTAAAACGAAGTAATCATGATGTTGGGCTAATTACTAAAATTGGGTAATTGGGCTTTGTACCATAATTGGGGTTTGGACAAAAGAACGACACTTGTGGAAACTAGACTATGGGCTATTAATGGGCTTTATATTTGTTTAATTAAATGAAAGTTTGTTAATGTTAATATAAAGATTTACAATTGGGCGTCCCTATAAATTACCATATACACTCGATCGGACAAGATGGGCGGGGTATTTATATGTACGAATAATCGTTCATTTAACCGGACACGGGAATGGATTAATAGCCACTAGAATAATCAAAACAGGGGTGAAATTACATTCAAGGGTAATTGGTGTAATTGTTAACAAAGTAGTAAAACCTTGGTTTACACGCAGTCGATAACCTGGTGTATTCATTAAACAAAGTATTAAAACCTTGTTACAATTCGAATCCCCAATTAGTTGGAATATTTATCTTCGGGTATAATAATAATTTGACAAGGACACTTGCAATTTATATTTATGACTGATGGACTGTTATGGACAAAAACCAGACGGACATATTGAATAATCCAGGACAAAGGACAATTAACCCATGGGCATAAAACTAAAATCAACACGTCAAACATCATGATTACGGAAGTTTAAATAAGCATAATTCTTTTATTTCATATTTAATTTCCTTTATTTTATATTTAATTGCACTTCTAATTATCGCATTTTTATTTATTGTTATTTAATCGCACTTTTAATTATCGTACTTTTTAATTATCGCAAGTTTATTTTATCGTACTTTTATTATTCGCAATTTCATTATCGTTATTTACTTTACGCTTTAATTTAAGTCTTGTATTTATTTTATATTTTACATTAGGTTTTAACTGCGACTAAAGTTTTAAAATCGACAAACCGGTCATTAAACGGTAAAAACCCCCTTTATAATAATAATATTACTTATATATATATTTGTATTTTTATAAAAGTAAACTAATATAGCGTTGAGCTTTGTTTAAAGATTTCCCTGTGGAACGAACCGGACTTACTAAAAACTACACTACTGTACGATTAGGTACACTGCCTATAAGTGTTGTAGCAAGGTTTAAGTATATCCATTCTATAAATAAATAAATATCTTGTGTAAAATTGTATCGTATTTAATAGTGTTTTCCTAGTAAAATAATAACTATTTTATATACACCTCGCTTCGCATCAAGTTATTTTTGGCGCCGCTGCCGGGGAAAAAAAACTCTTAAACGCCAGAAGCGCAACGCTAATATAAAAAAAAAAAAAAAAATTTTAGTTACTTTTATTAAAAGTCGTTTTTGTAAAAATACGTTTTAAATATTCGAAAATATAAAAAGAAAAAAAAACAAAAATATTAGTATTTTTAAGATTTTGTTAAATATTTAAGTTTTATAAGTTTCTTTATTTCTATTTTAGTTTATAAAAATATAAGTTTTATTTTAAAATCGTTTATTTAAATTAAAAACAGAAAACAGAAAATAAAAAAAAAAATAAAGAAAACGCGTAAAAACTCAACCCTGTCAACTGAATTCCTGAACCCCGCGACTCGCGGGGTTTTCTTCTTTAATTGCCGCGACTCGCGGAGGGTTTCTGACAGGCGACAAGGAAGCCCTAATCGAGCATTAATTACGGGATATTATTAATATTAATTATTAATTAAACCTAATTATTATTATTATTATTATTATTAGTTTTAATTTTACTTTTACTTTTTATTTATATATTTTATTTAAATTAGTTTTATTAAATTGTAAAATTAATAGTTTTATTAAATAAATAATATAAAAATAATATTTTTATAAAAATTGTACTTTTTACAACTTTTTGTATATTTTTATATTTTGTCCCTTTTTAATCGTTGTAGCGTAATATTTGTATTTTTTTAGCTCATATTTAATTTTAAACTTAGTTTTTGCTATAATTATTTTTACTCCTAGATTTTTAGGCTTTGCCGTAGAATTCCTTAAGTGCTTTTTCTTTAGACTAAGATTTAGGTGCTTTAGAATTTTGCGACGCCTTTTTAAGTTTTAGTTTCTTTTTAAGTTATTTCCATTTGGGATTTAGTTTTTCCTGTAAGCTTTAATATTTTTAGACACCTTTTACTATGTATCAATTATCATTCCAATTAGTAATTTCAATTTGCGATTATAATTTTAAGTTAGTTGTAGTAATAAGGTTAAATTAGTTAAGTATTTTTAAGTTTTTATAAGTTTCTTTTATTTTTCCGTCACCTTTTATTTTTCAATCATTTTTTCTTTTTCGACCTTTTTCGACGAACTCTTTTTCTCTCTTATTTCTCGCCATTCTAGTTTTTAGGACTTAGAATTTTTTTTCTACTTCTTATCTAAATTTCTTAAAATTACGAAAATTTATTTTGAGTGGTTAAATTGATAGACATCAAAATTTTCTGGTTCGTAGTAATAGTTGGATTTGTACGTGGACCGGGTTATTGGAGCCAAACAGTCCTCAATTATATTGAGACCAAACGAATCCTGCCCCTCTGCTGCATCTTTTGGCTATTCGAAACGTGGGCAAAATCAGAAAAGTCTATTGATTGGATAACTTATTATAATTTTTCTTTCCTTTTTAAAAACTAATAGGATATTCTGTGAATGCACCGAGCAAGACGTTCATCACCTTTTGTACGTTCACCACCTGTAACTCGATCAAGAAATCGTTTAACAAATATAACCGCCGTTGATTTTTCTTTAGAATCGTCATCCAGTCGACCAAGTACTTCAGTTCAAATTTCCGATAATCCATTTTTTGAACCCAACCTCACAATTGAGAATCCAGAGAATATTCAGGAACGGTTCATAGATCCTGAACCATTAAACTTTCCTCCGGAACCAACAATCATTCAAACAGAGATTGTTGAGGAACGAACTATTAAAACAGAATCATCTAGTGATACCGATTCAACAAATTCAATTATGGAGAATCTGGAACCTTTAAGTATGGAAGACCGAATGAGAGCTAAACGCACTGGCCAAGGTCACGCAATTACTCATCCAGACATTAATGCGCCAGATTATGAAATCAAAGGACAAATTTTACACATGGTGACTAATCAATGCCAATTTAGTGGTGCGCCGAAGGAAGATCCAAATGAATTTCTACGTACCTTTAATAGGATCTGCACACTATTTAAAATACGAGAAGTGGAGGATGAACAGATATATCTCATGTTATTTCCCTGGACTTTAAAGGGAGAAGCCAAAGATTGGTTGGAATCGTTACCTGAAGGGGCGATCGATACATGGGACGTTTTAATTGACAAATTTCTTAAACAATTCTTTCCTGCATCTAAAGCCGTAAGACTTCAAGCAGAAATTGTTACGTTCACACAAAAGCCAAATGAAACTCTATATGAGGCGTGGACAAGATATGGAAAGTTGTTAAGAGGATGTCCGCAACATGGTTTAGACACCTGTCAAATAGTACAAATATTCTACCGAGGATGCGACATCACTACAAGGAAAGACATAGATATAGCAGCTGGTGGTTCTATTATGAAGAAAACCGAAACTGATGCTTACAAAATTATTGATAATACTGCTTCCCACTCACATGAGTGGCACCAAGAAAAAGATATCATTATATCATCTAAAGCAGCTAGAGCCGATTCTAGCCATGACTTAGATTCCATTTCAGCAAAGATAGATGCTTTCGAGAGACGAATGGAAAAGATGACTAAGGATATTCACTCAATACGAATTAGTTGTGAGCAGTGTGGAGGACCACATTTGACAAAAGATTGTCTCAGTATTGAATTAACAATGTAACAAAGAGAGAATATTTCATACATAAACCAAAGGCCTGGAAATAATTATCAGAATAATTATCAACCGCCAAGACCGATTTACAATCAAAACCAGAATTATAACCGAAATATTCCATACAATAACCAACAAGGTCCTAGCAATCAACAAGTATCCAATAATACTTATAATCAGCAAAGACCGAATTTTCAAAACAAACCACCACAACAAACCGATGATAAAAAGCCGAATTTAGAAGATATGATGACGAAGCTAGTTGAAACTCAAACGCAGTTTTTCACATCTCAAAAACAAACAAATGAACAAAATGCTCAAGCATTTAGAAATCAACAAGCTTCTATTCAAAATCTGGAACAAGAAGTAAGTAACCTAGCAAGGTTGATAGGTGAAAGAAAACCGGGAAGTCTACCTAGCGATAGAAATGCTAACCCCCGGAATGAAACAGCTAAAGCTATTACCACAAGAAGTGGTACAACACTTAAACCACCTGAAATACCTGTAACTTCTGATAAAACTATTCCTACTCCACAAGAACCACAACCTGATCAAGATAAGGAAAAAGAACCGGTAGTTGAAAAGGTTAATGAAGATAACACAGTTAAGGATAAACCTTATGTTAAACCATACCAACCACCACTTCCTTATCCGAGTAAAATGAAGAAAGAAAAACTTGAAGCCGAGCAATCCAAATTCTTGGATATGTTTAAACAAATAAATGTAAATCTTCCTTTCATTGATGTGATTTCAGGAATGCCAAGATATGCTAAATTCTTGAAAGATCTAATCACGAATAGAAAGAAAATGGAAGAACTCTCGGCTGTTACTATGAATGCTAATTGTTCAGCAGTGCTGTTGAATAAGATACCAGAAAAACTATCTGATCCAGGAAGTTTCACAATTCCATGTTTTCTGGGTAGTCTTAGTTCAATAGAAGCATTGGCAGACTTAGGTGCTAGTATAAATCTAATGCCGTATTCACTATACGCTAAACTAGACCTTGGAGAATTGAAACCAACCAGAATAAGCATACAACTAGCCGATAGATCAATAAAATATCCTAGAGGGATAATGGAGAACATGCTAGTTAAAGTTGGTACTTTAGTATTTCCAGTAGATTTTGTTGTTTTGGACATGGAAGAAGATTCTCAAGTTCCTCTCATATTAGGAAGACCATTCTTAAACACGGCTAAAGCAATGATAGACGTGTTCGGTAAGAAACTGACCCTAAGTATAGAGGATGAGAGTGTTACCTTTTCAGTTGATAGAGCAATGCAACAACCACAATCTGCAGATGATACATGTTATTATATTAAAACTATAGATGCACATGCAGAATTATTAGAAGAATTTCCAGAATTACAAGGAACAGGAGAATGTTCTTTAGGAGAAAGTAATGAACCAATTGATGAAGCTGAAATGTTAGCTACACTTATAGCTAATGGATATGAACCAACAACAGAAGAAATTCAAATGCTAAAAGAAGAAGACAGATATCGATATAAATCATCGATAGAAGAACCTCCGAAATTAGAGTTAAAGCCACTTCCAAACCATTTGGAATACGCTTATTTACATGGTGAATCTGAATTACCTGTAATAATATCGTCTTCTCTTACTGAAAATGAGAAATCACAACTCATTTCTGTGTTGAAAGCTCATAAACCAGCCATTGCATGGAAGATTCATGATATTAAAGGAATAAGTCCTTCGTATTGCACACATAAAATCCTTATGGAAGAAGGTCATAAAACGTATGTGCAACGTCAACGAAGACTAAATCCTAATATGCAAGATGTAGTCAAGAAAGAGATTATTAAACTGCTAGATGCAGGTTTGATATATCCAATTTCTGATAGTCCATGGGTAAGCCCAGTTCAATGCGTGCCTAAGAAGGGTGGCATGACTGTCATCACAAATGAGAAAAATGAGCTTATTCCTACTAGGACTGTAACAGGATGGCGTGTATGTATTGATTATAGAAAATTAAATGATGCCACCAGAAAAGATCACTTTCCCTTACCTTTCATAGATCAAATGTTGGAAAGATTAGCCGGAAATAGTTACTATTGTTTCCTAGATGGATTTTCCGGATATTTTCAAATTCCAATAGCACCCGAGGATCAAGAGAAAACCACATTCACGTGCCCTTATGGTACTTTTGCTTACAAACGCATGCCATTTGGACTTTGTAACGCCCCTGCAACCTTTCAAAGGTGTATGATGGCGATTTTTCACGACATGATAGAAGAATGCATGGAAGTATTCATGGATGACTTTTCAGTCTTCGGTGATACATTTAAATCATGTCTAGTTAATCTGGAACGAATGCTAATTAGATGCGAAAAATCAAATCTAGTACTTAATTGGGAGAAATGCCATTTCATGGTTAAAGAAGGCATCGTTCTTGGACATAAAATTTCAAAAGAAGGAATTGAAGTGGATAGAGCTAAAGTAGATGTAATTGCTAAACTTCCACATCCCACCAATGTTAGAGGAGTTAGGAGTTTTCTAGGGCATGCCGGTTTTTACCGACGTTTCATAAAAGATTTTTCTAAAATTGCCACTCCTATGAATAAACTCCTAGAAAAGGATGCGCCATTCATCTTTTCAGATGAGTGTATCAAATCTTTTAATATTCTTAAAGAGAAACTCACTAATGCACCAATCATGATAACACCAAATTGGAATCTACCATTTGAACTAATGTGCGATGCAAGTGATTTTGCAATGGGAGCCGTTTTAGGACAAAGGATTGAAAAACGATTTCAACCTATATATTATGCTAGTAAGACATTACAAGGAGCACAAACGAACTATACAACTACTGAAAAAGAACTCCTTGCTATTGTCTTTGCTTTTGACAAATTTCGATCATATCTAGTTCTAGCAAAAACGGTGGTCTATACCGACCATTCTGCTCTTAGATACCTATTTTCAAAACAAGATGCTAAACCAAGATTAATCCGTTGGATCTTACTCTTACAAGAGTTTGATATTGAAATCCGAGATAAAAAGGGAGCAGAAAATCTCGCCGCTGATCATCTTTCTCGTCTTGAAAATCCCGAATTAGAAGTTCTGAATGAATCGGCCATACAAGACAACTTTCCTAATGAATATCTATTGAAGATAGATTATAAAGAAATCCCATGGTTTGCAGACTATGCAAACTACTTAGTTTGTGGATTCCTTGAAAAAGGATTATCGTACCAAAGACGAAAGAAATTCTTCAGTGATATAAAACACTATTTCTGGGAAGATCCACATCTGTTTAAAAGTTGTCCCGATGGAATAATACGCCGATGTGTATTTGGAGATGAAGCTAGTAAAATTTTAAACCATTGTCACACAGGACCAACAGGAGGGCATTATGGGCCTCAACTAACAGCAAGAAAAGTTTATGAAGCTGGATTCTATTGGCCTACAATTTACAAAGACGCACACCTTCTTTGCAAATCCTGTGATGCATGTCAAAGGGCCGGAAAAATAAGTCAACGTGATGAAATGCCACAAAATGTCATCCAAGTATGTGAAGTATT
The DNA here is from genome assembly GCF_046630445.1 of Rutidosis leptorrhynchoides. NCBI lineage: Eukaryota > Viridiplantae > Streptophyta > Magnoliopsida > Asterales > Asteraceae > Rutidosis > Rutidosis leptorrhynchoides. The sequence continues at coordinate 566,494,138 of NC_092335.1, read as the reverse complement.
TGACATTTGGGGTATTGACTTTATGGGTCCATTTCCAAAATCTCATAATAATCTATATATACTCGTAGCCATTGATTATGTATCTAAATGGGCGGAAGCACAAGCTCTCCCAACTAACGATGCACGAGTTGTAGTCAACTTTTTAAAACGTCTTTTTGCAAGGTTTGGAACACCGAAAGCTTTAATAAGTGATCGGGGTACTCATTTCTGTAATAATCAACTTGAGAAAGTTCTTAAAAGATATGGAGTAACTCATAAAATCTCCACCGCATATCATCCACAAACAAGTGGACAAGTTGAAAATACAAACCGAGCTTTAAAACGTATTCTAGAGAAAACCGTAGGATCAAATCCGAAGGAATGGTCCATTAAATTGGAGGATGCACTCTGGGCTTTTAGAACAGCCTACAAAACTCCAATTGGAACCACACCTTTTAGACTTGTGTATGGAAAAGCATGTCATCTTCCAGTAGAAATTGAACACAAAGCATTTTGGGCTTTGAAGACATGTAATCTTGATTTACATGAAGCTGGACGTCTACGATTAAGTCAACTAAACGAATTAGAAGAATTAAGACATGAAGCATACGAAAATTCGTTAATCTATAAAGAAAGAACGAAGAAATGGCATGATAAAAGAATCAGAAGTTCAAAAGAATTCAAAGAAGGAGACAGAGTTCTTCTTTTTAATTCACGATTCAAGCTATTTCCTGGAAAATTGAAATCAAGATGGTCTGGACCATTCATAGTCAAAAGAGTTTTCCCATACGGAACGATAGAATTGATAAATTCAAATGGGATTGAATTTAAAGTTAATGGTCACAGAGTTAAACATTACATACATGGTCCGATGGAAGTCGACAACGAAGTTAATCACAATTTCGACACCACAGCTAACTAAGTGTGGGGAGAATCAAGTCTTTAAAGGATAATATATATTTCTGTTAGAGTTAGATTGTCTGTTTTCGTGTAGTTCTCGAAAATGGAACACGTATGGTCTTTCCCTAGCAGACCCTAAAGAACTAGTCTTCTCCCCCCATTCTGAATTTTTATTTTTTTTAGGTTTTTACAAAATGAAGACTGCCTGTGAACTAAACCATGGTCTAATGCTACACGCTTTGATCACTAAACGTAATAATGACATACTACCGAGTGAATTAGTATCAGTAATCAGAGAAAGAATGGACGGAGTTAGAAAAGGATCCAGATGCGAAGATAATAAGTTACAATTTGGTAAAGGAAAATCAAAATCCGCAGCGAAAAGAAGAGCACGACACCTAGAACGATGTCACAAATGCGGAAAATGGTCACATGGAGGTAAATGTTCAAATAATCAAACCTATTCAAATACCGAATTTGTTACTTTATGCAGAGACGGACCGTTCATATGTTTAGAAGAAAAGACAATGAATGCTCGAGGTTACGCCTATGCAGCCATGGAAAACCAATTAAACCGACTATCTTATGAATATAATAGATCATATAACTAAGAAATCTATTTCACAGGTATGTCTGTACAGTTTTTATTTTTATTTTTATTTTTAACCTTTTGATAATAAACGCTAATTTGTTCGCTAAAAAGTATTAAATTGGTATTGAATAAAATTAGGTTTGGCGACCGAAATTATTGATATCATTCAAAAATTTATTACATCACTGCGAAATTTAACGTTTATTCTTAAGGTATAAATATCTTTAATCAATCAACCCAAAATATTTCAAAAATTCGTCATGAGTTAAATTAGGTCTTGGAACCGAAATTACTTTACCGAAAAGAGGGGCGCATATTTTTGATAATATTTGATTGATTAAAGTGGGATAAAAAGACAAAAAGATTTTTAATTTTATTTTTACCATGTTTTTAAAATTAATATTTAAATCTTAAATTAATATTGTAAACTTTGTAAAAACAATATATTTAAAATTGTAAATATTTGATAAATTAATATAAGTGTGGTATGAATTTATGAATTTTTAAATTAAGTTTGGTGTGAATTTTTAATTTTTAAAATATGAAATTTAAATTTTATGCATTTCAAATTTTAAGTTTGGTGTGAATTTTTAATTTTTAATTTTTAATTTTGAATTTTATATTTAAGTTGTGTGAATTTAAAAACAAAAATTTACTTTATCTCATTAAGTTAAGAATATGATTTTTAAAATTCGTCGTAAGTTGAAGACTAGGTCTTTGAACCGAAATTGCTTTACCCGAGGGAGGGACGAGAACTTTTATTATCATTATTTTTAATCTTATTGATTTAAAGTATGCCAAAAACATTAAAAAAACTCAAAAATCTTAGCTTTTAAAACAATCGCTACAAAAAGACAAATTTTAAAATTTTGTCGAGGGACGGACTAGGACATCGATCCGAAACGACCTCATCCTAAATAACAAGGGAAACAAAATTTTAAAATTAATTACTAAATTGTTTTAAGAAGTTAAAGATTATAAAAAAAAAAAAAAAAAAAAAAGCAAACTCCGCGACTCGCGGAGTTTGAAGTGCAAACCTCCGCGACTCGCGGAGAGACCGTATTACAGAAAAAAAATAAGAGCGGCAAACGATCAGTTCACTCCCACAAACAAAAACACAGAAAAATACTGCGAAAAAGAACCCGAAAAAACCCGAAAATCACCCCCAAAAATCCCAATTTTTAACCGTTAATCACCAAATTTTTTGCTAAAATCATGTTAAGAAGGATGATATCTAAGAACTACTCAAGAAAAACGGTAAATTTCTACACCTAAACACCATTTAATCCGAATTTTGGTGTTCTTGAGCTATTTTTCCCCAATTTGATTTTGATGCTTTTTAGTGTAATTAGACTTAAATTGTTTATGTAGTATGCTTGTATAACCTAGATTGATGCTGTTTAACATGATTAGAAGCCTTAAACTTCAAATTTTGAATAATCTAGGGTTTGTGTTCTTGAGCAATTTGGGGCTTTTTGATATAAACAGGTTATGGCCGATTTTTGTCATGAATTGTTGCTAAATTGAGTAGTGTAACATGTCTAGGTAGTTAAATGATCCAAACTTTGAGCCTAAACATGATTTTGAGAATTAAAGTGGACTTTTTCAAGTCCAAAATTCATGAACTTGATTTTTGAAAGATAATGCCATTTGAGACTTGTTTATTTGCTAGTAATGATTATTTTGACATGTTATTTGAGTTGAATGCTTATGAACTTGGCAAAAATTTTCGTATATGCTTATTTGAAAAAGTGTAGATTTGATAAAAATGTGAAAATAAGCTTAAGTTTGATATAAATTGATAATGTCATTGTAATTATTTTGATTGATGATTTTGCTGACACTAATGCATATTTGGATGCACAAAATTTGTGTTTGATGTGTTTTGCAGAATGAAAGGGGCGAATCTTCATCCCAAGCCCGCCATGCTCCTGCTGAGAACTTGGAACAACAGGAGGTAGATAACTACTACAAGCAGGATGTACCTCATCCAGTCATGACCTTTTCAGATATGCACTTGGAACAGTTGCACCCGAACCTGAGATTTGACAGACTTTGGATAGATTATCCAAAATATCAACGGGGTTTGCATACTCTTCATTCTAAGGTTGTTGAGGTACCGAGGGTCATAGAATGGGGACCCTTAGAAGCTGTAGAATTGGCCGGGGCAATTAGGGAATTACTTGTACAGAGGTATGGTAATTCTTCTTTTAATGACTGGATATGTTTATTCACCATACGTAGACCTGTATATAAAGTATGGTGTGAAGAATTGTTATGTAGTATAGAGTTGAATGATCGGGTAGCTAGTTTAACCGATCGTTCTTTTATTAGATTTTTGTTAGGCGGTTCGATGCGCCACATGTCTTTACTGGACATGGCTCAGGCTTTACGTATATATACGCCTGAGGAGTTAGCGTCTGCCGATTGTAGAGGATTGATACTAAACGGTAGAAAGATAGATGAGAATTTTGATACACACGGTGTGTGGAGTCAAATGACAAGCCATCACCGTTTCAAAGGGGGAAACTACTCTTATTTGGATATAGATAGAGCCGAATTAAGAGTGATACATAGGTTTTTAGCTAATTCGATTACACAAAGGGGTAAGAACAAAGAAAAAGTAAATGAACAGGATTTGTTTTACCATATGTGTATTCGAGACCCACAAAGCGCTGTAAGTATACCATATTGTGTGGGTTATTATTTATCAGCTATGGTTCGGGGGATGCGACCACATAGCATAATAGGAGGTGGTATTTTTATTACTTTGATTGGTGAATATCTCGGTGTGGATATAAGTCGGGGGGGATTATTAGTAGAAGAGCCGGAACCCCGCGACACTATAGGTTTAAATGTATACCATGGTGTGAAAGTTTTGAAGCGGCGAAATAACTCCGCAGTACGATACAATGGTAGACATCCACAGGTAGAGAGAAACCAGGAACAAGGTAATGTAGGAGGGGGAATGAGATGCAAGAAATGCATAGGTTTATAGCTTCTCAGGAATACGAAAATGCTAGACAGAGAGCATTTGAAGATTGGCAAGTTCATCAGAACCAGATCATAGCGCATTGCCAACATATAGGTAGAAACTATATTCCTACACCGAAACCCGTCTTCCCTCCTTGGTCGATAGAGATGCAGCCACCATATCCTACGTATGACCCTGCCGAAGCATTCTATAGCACTTATGGTTATGCGTGGAACCCCTATTGGTACCAATATCATCCTTAGTTTACTTATTTTTTTATTATTTTGTAATTTGTAATTATTGATATGTTTAATACTTTTGTTAATATTGTAATCATTTTTATAATTATCTAACTTTTATTCTTAGATTTTAATAATTTTTGAATGTGGGGTAATAAACCAAACTTCAAAAATATGTATATATGTTTGCAGTTTATCTTATGTACACAACAGGGTAAAACAACGCATTTTCAAAGACTGGCATTAAGTTCAGCAAAAGCAACTAATTTTGACGACAAGATGCAAAGTATATGTGAAATAACAACAAGACGGAATGAACAAATGATGTGCACCATTTATCATTCAGCAAACAAACGCCAATATATTTGGAAACTTTGGTAAAAATTTAATCATTTTCACACAAATCACCCTCAATAATTTAAATTGTTACTGATTTCTTGCAAATGAGGGCATTGCAAGATCTTAAGTGTGGGAAGGGGTTAAATTCTTTCGGATTTTAAAATTTTTTACTTTATACACTTGGTTACCATTAAAAATACTAGTAAAGCAGTAGTTGTATTAGAATCTAGTGCTCTCTGATAAAAAAGAACAGCCCTAGTCTTATATACTGACTACCCAATTCTAGTAAAAATTTTCAATTAAATGAATTCAAATCATGTTTATACATATTTATGAACGATAAAACTAGGTTTTAACACCGAAATTATTGTTACCTCGGAAAGGACATAAATTGAGAAACAAACTAAAATGTTAAAATTCATTTAAAATGGAATAGAGGACGATAAAAAAAAAAAAAAGCCAAGTGTGGGAAAATTTACCAAGTTATTTTAAACATATGTCACATATATTTGTAACAAATAACTGAAAATACTTTTGCTTTACACTAAACTAAACTGTTTTACCCAATGAAAGAAAAGAAGAGATGGATCTACACGATGAATCAATTCCATCATTAAAAGGAAGTAAAGTCTTCCGAAAAAGACACGCGCTTCTTGATTTAGGTCATGAAGTTGTCGTCCAGACCAGCTGTAGGTTGACGAAAAATCTAGAAAAGTCATCACTAAAATCAGCAGGAAATCCACGGACCTCAGCATTAAACAGGGTCGCCAAGTGGTCAGATTTATCCTAACCATGAGAAGGATTTATCTCATACAATGGGGGGGCACTGTGCAAATTAGCTGGATAAGACTAATAAATCAGATCCCCAGAAAGGATAATCTCCTTAAAGATTAAAAATCAGCTTTTAAGACTGATATTACTCAATCCTAGAGATTGACCTTAAAGATTGAGAATTCAAACTCATGGAATTCAATGATATCTAAACTCGAGCTTAAACGAGAAAATATTTTGATCAAAATTATAAACCGATTTGTTTTCTGAAAACCCTATTTTCAATGCGTTCATTACCATTGAACGTAAAATCCTAGGAATTCACCTGGAATTCATTAGGTCACCTGAACCAAATCGGGTGTCAACCGTAAGAACGGTGGTTGCATAGCATGGTCAAAGACAGGACCTTGTGCCAGACCGACAAATTATAAGGGTGAGCTTTACTATTGCTCCTACCAAGGATAGGAATTGCGTCCGACACGTTATAGACCATAATCAAAAGCATGTCACGGGACATTGCCTTAAACAGTTGCTTGTTCAACGCTTTCCTTTACAACCGGACGGTAGTTTGCCGAAAGGTAATATACGGAACAAGTAAACTGGACGTGTTGCTTTCCAAATACAAGGTTAGCAAGTGGGTGACACAAAACCGCAAGTTTTGAGCTAAAATTTTCAAATCTGAAACCCACCAAACCCACAAAAATATTTTGCAAACACCGGTAAAGGGTTATTCCGGAAAACTTATCTAGGGTAAAAACTAGATTTAATTTTCAAAAGATCAAATGTTTTCATAAAGATCCAATTTCCTTAATGGATCTAAATTTTTATAGTCATGTGGGACTGTAAACCATATCGTTACTACCATTGTTTATACCGCCGTATAGAAATCACTGATGTACAAAGTGTGAAGAATAAAGAAGTGATTCTAGTATTTCAAGACGATATTGCTTGAGGACAAGCAACGCTCAAGTGTGGGAATATTTGATAATGCTAAAAACGAACATATATTTCATAGCATTATTCCTCAAGAAAGACAAGCTTTTAGTTGCAATTGTTCTATTTACAAGTGATATTCGTTTAAATAATAAAAGGTGAAGACAAAAGACAGATTCGACGAATTGAAGACGCAAACGACCAAAAAGCTCAAAAGAACAAAAGACAATCAAAAAGGTTCCAATTATTGATAAGAAACGTCTCGAAATTACAGAAGTACAAGATTCAAAACGCAAAGTACAAGATATTAAATTGTACGCGAGGACGTTCGAAAATCCGGAACCGGGACTAGAGTCGACTCTTAACGCTCGACGCAACGGACTAAAAATTACAAGTTAACTATGTATATAAATATAATATAATATATAATTAATTATATTAATTATATATATATTATATATATATATTAAAAACCGTCGGCAGCAAGAAACTCCAAGGGTGTGAGCTGTAAATATATCTCCGCGACTCGCGGAGTTTGAAGGGCATTTTGCCGCGAGTCGCGGAGCCCCAAAAATCAAGTCTGGCTATAAAGCAAACCGAATTCTGATCAAATTTCATATCTTATTTCTCAATCTCTCTCTCAATATATACGTAATATATATATTTATATTTTAATTTTAATTTTAATTATAAATTCTAATAATAAGGGTATGTTAGCGAATGTTGTAAGGGTGTAAGTCGAAATTCTGTCCATGTAACGCTACGCTATTTTTAATCATTGTAAGTTATGTTCAACCTTTTTATATTAATGTCTCGTAGCTAAGTTATTATTATGCTTATTTAAAACGAAGTAATCATGATGTTGGGCTAATTACTAAAATTGGGTAATTGGGCTTTGTACCATAATTGGGGTTTGGACAAAAGAACGACACTTGTGGAAACTAGACTATGGGCTATTAATGGGCTTTATATTTGTTTAATTAAATGAAAGTTTGTTAATGTTAATATAAAGATTTACAATTGGGCGTCCCTATAAATTACCATATACACTCGATCGGACACGATGGGCGGGGTATTTATATGTACGAATAATCGTTCATTTAACCGGACACGGGAATGGATTAATAGCCACTAGAATAATCAAAACAGGGGTGAAATTACATTCAAGGGTAATTGGTGTAATTGTTAACAAAGTAGTAAAACCTTGGTTTACACGCAGTCGATAACCTGGTGTATTCATTAAACAAAGTATTAAAACCTTGTTACAATTCGAATCCCCAATTAGTTGGAATATTTATCTTCGGGTATAATAATAATTTGACAAGGACACTTGCAATTTATATTTATGACTGATGGACTGTTATGGACAAAAACCAGACGGACATATTGAATAATCCAGGACAAAGGACAATTAACCCATGGGCATAAAACTAAAATCAACACGTCAAACATCATGATTACGGAAGTTTAAATAAGCATAATTCTTTTATTTCATATTTAATTTCCTTTATTTTATATTTAATTGCACTTCTAATTATCGCATTTTTATTTATTGTTATTTAATCGCACTTTTAATTATCGTACTTTTTAATTATCGCAAGTTTATTTTATCGTACTTTTATTATTCGCAATTTCATTATCGTTATTTACTTTACGCTTTAATTTAAGTCTTGTATTTATTTTATATTTTACATTAGGTTTTAACTGCGACTAAAGTTTTAAAATCGACAAACCGGTCATTAAACGGTAAAAACCCCCTTTATAATAATAATATTACTTATATATATTTGTATTTTTATAAAAGTAAACTAATATAGCGTTGAGCTTTGTTTAAAGATTTCCCTGTGGAACGAACCGGACTTACTAAAAACTACACTACTGTACGATTAGGTACACTGCCTATAAGTGTTGTAGCAAGGTTTAAGTATATCCATTCTATAAATAAATAAATATCTTGTGTAAAATTGTATCGTATTTAATAGTGTTTTCCTAGTAAAATAATAACTATTTTATATACACCTCGCTTCGCATCAACTAGCAAGTAACTGCAAAGAGCTACAATTCCATGGCCACTCCCAATTGCCATTTACACATCTATCAGCTACCACACGATTAGGATTAGTTTCAAGATGGAAAAGACTAATCTATTTGTCGTTTAAAGGAGTGTCACATATCCATTACCTTAACTGCTTTCACTAAACTTGTTAGTTGCCACATTTGAGTCATATGAGAATCACCCATATCACTAATTTATAACTAAACATTACATATTTACATATCATAACTAAACAACAGTTACAACATCCACAAATAAACCCTACAAAATCACAGATAACATACAAAAATACAATGCGAAAAGATCATAAGGGAACAAAGGGATTCACCAACCCCCTTTCACATAAATGGTGTCTATGGTGTGGGTGTGAATTTTGGCGGATGTGTTAGGATTTCATGAATGGTTTAACATTTCAACATTTCCGTAGGAACTGGTGTTATGTCTCATTTCAATGTTCGCTATCAAAATATATAATCAATATGACATTGATCCATGTAGATCACATTTACATTATGAAAAATCATACAATGGATGTAATATAAAAGTGAATATTTATATTTATTTTTAGACCACACACACACACACACACACACACACACACACACACACACACACACACACACACATATATATATATATATATATATATATATATATATATATATATATATATATATATATATATATAATCTAGAGTGGTGGGCTTCAAGGACACCAATTTCAACCAGCTTAGAGAGTTTAAGCTTTATTTTTTTATTTTTTTTTTATTTTTTTACAAAGTACACTTCTAACATTGTTTTATAGATAGAATTAAAAGGTTTTATTATAAAAATTATACTCCAACCTTGTGTTGTGGCTCATGTGTTAGTGGTACGCCTCTCTTAACGAGAGGTCATGGTTTCGACTCCCGTAGAGTGCAACATTGCACATAAGATTGACCCTTAAACTTCGACTTCCACCCAAGTTGTCTTTCGCGCATCGGGTTACGGGGCACAGTGGGGGAAGGGGGTTTTATTGCTCATGCCCTCAGATTTGAGCGGGTTACGCAACTTGACAAGATGAACGTGTGAGTGATTTAGTCTCCCTAGGTGATATCGAACTGTTGTTAAAAAAAAAATCCAAAAAGATACTAGCTTTTAAAAATAATCTTTTTTTCAACGACAACTTAATTTATAAAAGGATTCTAGCAAGAAACTAAAAGCAAAATAAAAAAATTGAGAAATTTACCCAAATAGACAAATTCGCTTCTCTCTCCAATATAAACAATGTTAGACCTTTTTTTTCACCATATAGATAAAGACTTCGCGGTCAACGATCACGCATCGCAAAAATTGCGCACTGCAACGACCCGTCCATATTACTATAAACGCAGTACGTTATTCATTGGTCCCATAGCGCGGTATTTGACCTCTATATGATACATTTTAGAAAATATTGCATTCGTTTCATAAAAAGCACACCATTATTATACATAATGCATGTTTTAAATAAGTGGGCAATTATTTAAAAAATAATCCTCATGATACATCGGTTTCCAAATACTACACACGTGACATAACAATCGAATATAATACATGACAAAGGTTTTATTGAATGCAACACTTCATTTAAACAAAAGCATGAGACTCCATGCACATCTTGCTCAGATAATGCAATAGCGGAAGACTTTCTTAAGGACCTGAGAATAAACATGCTTAAACAGTCAACACAAAGGTTGGTGAGATATATAGGTTTAAAGCTAGCATCGATATAAATATAGACCACAAGATTTCATAGTTATAAATATTTCAATAAAGATATTCTATAAGTTGTTGAGCTCTTCGGTAACCATACTTAACCATAAATGTAGCATATTCTCTTTATTATGAAATCTCCCTACACTGTACCAAGTGTAGTAAAAATGAAGTACTATGCAACCGTTTACGATACTAGAGCGACTAGCCCGGTTGGGGTTGTCAAACCCGATAGATCTATCAATAGGATTCGCTCTTACATGTTCTTACAACATGTAAATATTAATTACCAAGCTATTAGGGAAGATATGCAAGGTGGTATAACTCAACGTAGAATATATTTTAAGTACTTGTGTCCATGGCGTAAAACATAAAATGCAAGTATTTTCATCCCAAAATATTTTAGAGTTTAAAAATGGGACTATTGATAATGCTAAAAACGAACATATATTTCATAGCATTATCCCTCAAGAAAGACAAACTTTTAGTTGAAATTGTTCTATTTACAAGTGATATTCGTTTAAATAATAAAAGGTGAAGACAAAAGACAGATTCGACGATTTGAAGACGCAAACGACCAAAACGTTAAAGAGTACAAAGTACAATCCAAGTGGTTCAAATTATTGATGAGAAACGTCTAAAAGTTACAAGAGTACGAGCCGCAAAACGCAAAGTACAAGATATTAAATAGTACGCAAGGACGTTAGAAAATCCGGAACCGAGACATGAACCAACTATCAACGCGCGACGCAACGGGCCTAAAATTACAAGTCAACGATGCACAAGAATATAATATAATATATATAATTATATAAAATTATATATATTATATTATATATTAAATAAATACGAGCAGCCCACGTTTAAAATGCAATGTGACCAGGAGATGGCTGCCATGCGATCGCATGGCCCAGTAGCCTTAAACCCATGCCATCGCATGGAGTACTGTAGCTGGTCAGGTTCTATAAAATGCAAAATTTCGAACGAGTTTATACACACAATATATTATCTATCTCTCACTCTCTTAAATATATATTGATATTTATATTTTAATTATAATTTTAATATTAAAGTTTAATAATAATAAGGTTATGTTAGCGAATGTTTTAAGTTTGTAAGTCGAAACTCTGTCCGTGTAACGCTACGCTATTAATACTCATTGTAAGTTATGTTCAACCTTTTTAAATTAATGTCTCGTAGCTAAGTTATTATTATTCTTATTTAAATCGAAGTAATCGTGATGTTGGGCTAAATATTAAAGACGGGGTAATTGGACTTTGTACCATAATTGAGGTTTGGACAAAAGAACGACACTTGTAGAAATTAGACTACGGGCTATTAATGAGCTTTATATTAACTAAACGATACCTCGTTAATTTAATATAAAGGTTACAATTTGACGTATCTATATATAACCACATACGCTTAATCGGGTACGGTGGGCGGGATATTTATAAATACGAATTATTGTTCATTTGACCGGACACGGAGATGGATTAATAGTTAATGGACTCATTAAAACATGGGTGGATTACATTCAAGGGTAATTGGTGTAATTGTTAACAAAGTAGTAAAACCTTGGATTACACGCAGTCGATAACCTGGTGTATTCATTAAACAAAGTATTAAGACCTTGTTACAGTTCGAATCCCCAATTAGTTGGAATATTTGACTTCGGGTATAAGGATAATTTGACGAAGATCCTCGCACTTTATAATTATGACCGATGGACTATTATGGACAAAACCGGATGGACATATCGAATAATCCAGGACAAAGGACAATTAACCCATGGTAATAAATTAAAATCAACACGTCAAACATGTCACACCCCCAAATATGGACCAGGGGTAATTGTGACCAATCATATCATAACACAGTTGTATAAGCGAGAACGACTCTAAATGAGACGTTTTATTTATTAAATAAACAACGGAAGCATTATTCAAAGTTTTACATCATAAGAGTACAGTAAATGGAAAATGTTTTAAACAAAATGATAAATATGAATGATGGACTCCATGCAAGCAGCAAAGCATACATCAATCATCTAGTAGCAAGTAGCAGCTAGCTCAATCATCACCTGAGACAAAACACGCTTAAAGTGTCAACCAAAAAGGTTGAGTGAAATTCATAGGTTTATAAATAATATCCAAAGTTTTAGACCACAAGATTTAGTTTAAAGTTGATTGATATAGAAATATCAATCTAAAAGTGTTGCTGCATTTTGTAATATCGCTACTAAACAAGTTTACCCTATGACACCTTGTACTGTCAGTGTCGTGGAATCATTATTATGTAACCAAAGACCAACGGTCGAATGGTTAGAGACGTTACTCTCAATAGGCCTACTCACAATAATTAAGTTTGCATTTAAACGTAGCAATTAACGATATTACAGTAGGGATTTAGCATGAATCAAAGCATGACAGCATAGTTAACAATTTAGTACTTGTGTCTAAGCATAAAACAGTTATAAATCAAGCATGTATCTCACCCCAAAAGTTATAAAACAGTTATGAAACAGTAAAAAGTGGGGCTATGAAGTTCACCTTAGTAGCACACGAAAGAATTGAACGGAAGGACGTGACCGAGATCTCAACCTAGAGATAGAACGTATGATCAGACATTGCCTAACAGACAATAGTATATAGTACTATATTGATAGTAATGGTTCACTAACGAATTTCCATTTTCGGAAGGTTACTATTTATGGAAAATTTCCACTTATAGTAATTTTCCAATTTTAGAAAGTTCGGGTTAATCTTTAGCAAAATGTTGTACAACTCTACTCAAACTTCGTTGCTATCAAATAAGTCAGGAATGACCAGATCTAACCGGGGGCCCAGGATTCTTGACCAGAATCTAAGTCATGGCATTCGAGATCCACAAGCTTACCCATAAATGGCAACTTAGACATCATTCACTTACGACCGTGAGTAGCGATGAAGTTCACATGAATTATACATTATCTTTGATTAATCTTCACTTTAGGTGTATACACACAACGAATTATTAATGTACTTAATAATTATATATGTGATAATATAACCTAAGTTTTATTTAATATTTAATTATTATACCTTAGTATGTCTTATATATATTAAATATAATTACCTTTAAATAAATACCTAAATTACTTCAAAAATAATAGTGTTTTATTAATCGAACATTATTCAAAAATGTCTAAATAATAAATTAAATATCTAAAAATTACATATATAATTTTTATAGTCTTAGTTAATCATATAGATTAGTAGAAAAATTTAAGAAAATGTTTTTATTATATTTTTGTATTTATTTTTGTTTTTACCCTTAATGTATTCACAAAACAATTTTAATTCTGCATAATTACTAAATAAACCCAAATAATTATTTTTATAATTTTTATAAGTTTCTATCAGTCTAATAACCTGTAGAAAACTATTTAAAAAAATATTTTTTTATTTTTTTATATTTATTCTTAATTTACCTTCGAATTACATAATAATAGAGTTTAATTATATAATAAATACCAATTCGACCCAAGTAATTATTTTTATAATTTTTTCAGATCTATATAAGTTTTAAAAACTCAGAAAAAAATTATATATATTTTATTTTTGGTTGAAAGTATTTATTACGAATTTTACATTGTTTTTACGTTTAAACACTACATAATTCGTATTTAATTATAAATAATATTCCATAAATTATCAAAATTATTTTTATGCATCATAACACTTATAATACTAATTATAACATATAAACATAATTAATTTCGAATTTTACAAAGAATATACAATAAATATAAATATAAATGACAATATTGAAAAAAATTAATAAAAATAGAAAGTACCTCAAATTTTCTTCAAGGTTTTGAGAGAATAACTTAAGTTTTTGTGTTAGGCAAGAAAAAATGAATGAGGAGCCATGTATTTATAGGTAAAAAATGGTTGGTGAAAAGAAAAAAAAATAAAATAAAGGTGCCAATTTTGACAAAATAATAAAAACATGTTAAAAATGTTTTTAATAAGTTTTTGTTTTTGAAAATATTTAGTCAAAATTCATGGGCTCATTATTTAATTTTTAAAAAAATCTTATTTCTTTTTTTATATAAGCTAAAAATATAAATAATGATTAAAATAACTTATCATTTAATTAATAATTATGTTACATATAGTTTTATATATAATACACATTAATATTAATATTAACTAAAGTTATTTTATATAATTAGTATAAACTTTAGTTAACAAAACGTGTCGACGAAAAAAAAAAATATTTAATCAACGTCGAATTTAATCATATATTAAGTATAGATAACAACCCTAGGGGCAAATTAGTCTATTCAAGTATGAAAATATGAGGGTTGTTATAGTACCTACCCGTTAAAGAAATTTCGTCCCGAAATTTGACAGAGATCGTCATGGTTGATAATAAGTATGTTTTCATGACGGATATGAGTTGTAAAATAGAGTTTTTTCACTATTGAGTAATAAAACAATTCGATTACGTGAAGAGTATGAGTGAAGCTATCGTAAAAAAAATGAAATGAGGAAAATAAAGATTTGTTTTAACTCTTGACGTAATTAAAGTTGATTTCCGGAATTCAAGGGATTTAAAGAAAATCTTTATAATCTGTATAAGATTTGATTCTCCGGTAATTAAGAAAATTAAAATTGCCTTGATTGCTGTGTCTGGAATTTTGCTATAAATTAGCTTCCTCTTTTTCATTATCTTCACCACTTCTGTACTTTCTTTCTCGATTCATACTTTCAAAGATTGTGAAAATGCTCCATCCAGTTCTTATCCTGGATATTTTTCTGACTATCGTTTCTGTCATTCTTCTTTTTCATTTACCCCCAGAGAAATCTGTTTACTTCTACAATTACTTTGGGGTTATAGTGTTTTTAATTCTCCCGTGTCTTTATGTTGCTATACGCATTGATATACACAGTTTGTAATTTCTGTGTTGTTATCGGGCTTTATATTTTCCCTTATATGTCGGAGCTCTATGCTCTTGTTTTTCCTTCCCGACTTCAAGTCAAGCGAATAATGGTCCAGAATTCGTAGGTACGAAGTTTCGAATGATCATAAAATACAAAGCAGAAGGAAAGGTAATAGTACGATTTGATTTGTCAAATTACCAGAATTACTAAGGATAGAACTATCAAGAATATATGTTCTTGATATGTTCAGAGGTTAAGTAGAATGTAAAAGTCATGTAACATGGCAAATGATGATTATAAAGTCTATGAATCATCATCTTCCATTAAAAATTTAGCATGACTTACTGTAATATAATTACGTTGGCCTGACGTCATTATATTATACTAACTCATGCTTCAATTCCCAACACTACTTCAAATCATTCAAAATTTAAACTTGTATGTTACAGAAATATAGAAACTAAAATAGTTTCCTTTATTATGTAACACAGATAGTGCGAAGTGATAAATAATTTCGGACAAGAATAGTTATGAAGGTATCTTTAGAAATATGGAGGATATTTATAACGAAAGATACGATGATATCTTAGAATTTTCTAAGATCAAATGATAACGAGGAAAACTCTTCTATAAGGATTTAGAATGCGTAAGGAGATCTTTTGTGGTTTTTATCAGAAATCGAATCATCTAGATTCTTTGATTACATTTTTAGTCCTTGTGATTTGTCCACGGTCTCCTTCATGGTTTTCTCAATCTGTTTTTCAGTTCCAAATCTGAGCTTTTTCAATACGTCATTCTTTATCATCAAACTTTTGGCCATTAAGACCATCTATAGCTTTTGCTGCTTCGTCAGCATTCTCAAGGTTAACGAATCTGAATCATTGATTATCAATCCGAGGTGTTTTCAAGAATTTTGAATTTAAAGTGTTTAAGCGTAAGATGCATCCATCAATGGATCTAACGGTTGACGAAGAAATGTTGTGATTTTCAAAAGTAAGGAATGGTAAGTTCGGTGGTTTGATGTGATAATTCATCATAGAATATGAATGAATATAATTCATGAATGCAGCGATCTTTAAGAAGATAACATTTTCTAAAGCTTTACTTAAATTCCGATATGTCAAAATCAAAATATATAATTGAATTTGTATAAAAATGGTTGTTCTTTAGTGAACGGATACATATGTGGATGTAAGTAGTATAGTTAATGACTGTTGAATCAGAATTGAAGAATGTACGGTGTAACATATTAATGTGAGATATAAATATTTCTCGGGTATTACCTACCCGTTAAAATATTTTCACCGTCAACAGTTTGTACAACAGAATATTTAATTACAACCTTTATGAAAATATACGTACATATATTTTTTTTCCAGATGTAATAATGGATTTAATGAGTTAATATAATATTAAACTCATTTGATTTACGGTTGAAATGAGAATTAATAATCTCCAAACCTTAAAGATTTCATAATTGTCGCGAAATATTTCGCTAATGAAGTTATGAATCAATATTTCATCGTTCATTGTTATTGATATATCTCGGTATATGATGTTGGTGCTCGTGGATTTCTTGTGAAATTCACAAGGCACGAATAATGTTTTCTAGAAAGTTTTGAGTACATTAAAAATGGAAGTGTAAAATCAAACATGTATTTGAATAATACACTTAATTTATTATGAAAAATGGAGTTTATTGTGCAGAAGCAGTGATTAACGATTGTTAAGTCATTAACGAAGGATGTACATCATATCATATTAGTGATATGAATTAACCGAGTAGTATTTACTAGTTAAGATTCACACGTAATACCTTAGTACGAAAAGATTTATTATTGTTCCAAACCATATATATATAAAGTATCATATATAATTCTCCAGGAAGAATGAGTCAATACATCTTAACTCATTATTACTAATATTCCTTGGTATCTATGGGGCGTATGATGTTAATGTTTGAGGTACTGAGTGTGATGTTGAGGCGTGGAATGCAGATGTTGTTGTTGGTGAAGCTAATGCTGTTGGTGGTGATGTTGATGGTACTGGTGGTGCTGGTTATGTTGCTGGTGCTGCTGCTGGTGCTCGTAGGTTTTGCACCATATTTTCCAAAGCCACTACTCGAGCGCGAAGCTCGTTGACTTCTTCTATTATTCCGGGATGATTGGCGGTTCGGACAAGGGGATGAATAAGATATGAAATTCTAGATATTATATATTCGTGACGGGATATCCTGGAAATGAGGGTGAAAATAGTGTTCCGAACGGGTTCGCCGGTAAGTGCTTCAGGTTCTTCGCCAATAGGGCAATGTGGTGGGTGAAAAGGATCACCTTCTTCACTTCTCCATTGATTAAGTAGACTACGAACCCACCCCCAATTCATCCAGAAAAGGTGATGACTAATTGGTTGGTTCATTCCGGTTACGCTGCCATTAGAGCTTGAGGAGTTCGAGGAATCAAGTGAGAAATCCATATTATCTGATCGGAATATGGGTTTTTGTTATAAGATGAGTGTTGAATATTGAATGATATATTTGTCTTCTTGATATACGTATATATAGCAAAAATATTTCCGTAATTTACGGAGGAAATTTAGGAAAAGTGTTAGACAAAGTCTATTAAGATAGATATGATAAGATATAATAAGATATGATGTGTCTATACTCCAATAATAGCAGTATGACGTGTATAGATCATAAAATGATAAGTATGTAATCTAATAATCTTTCGATTAAAGACTTTTAATTCTTAATGGCCTATTCAGGTCTAGGGACTTGAGCTATAGGATCCTTTAAACCGGTAATCCAAACCCTTCCATTCTAGAGTTTCGTAGACGCCATCCGTCAAGAAAATTCAATGATAAAAAATAACGAGAAATCAAAGATTTAAAAGTAATGAATATGAGTAGTGATGACATTATAATGTCTTTGAGATTCTCGATAACTCAATGACATTGTCCGGTTCGTAAACCGATGCATAAAGGTATAAAGCATATAGGTACGTGATATAACAAGGAGGTTATATACGTTTGAGTATGAATAGTAACAAATATAGGAGTTTCAAAAATCATGAATAATATTTCATGTAATACATATGTAATACACAAAACCATATTAGATGACATAGGAATGTCGAGAACGGTGTCACATTTAAATGTGGTGGGGAATTGAATAGTACTTAGGAGAATGAGCAGAGTTCTTAGATTGGCTCGGTATTCTAAGATAAGTAAAGTTTCTAAATTATAGTGTAGCATTTAACAGTTAAAGGCAACAATTAAAGGCACTATAGTCAAGGAAAGTTGTAGTCCTACATTGCTAAGGTACCTAATTGTATAAGGCACACATAAAATGCAATTCTGGTTCTCTACAACAATTCTGCTCTGATACCAATCTGTCACACCCCCTAAATATGGACCAGGGGTAATTGTGACCAATCATATCATAACACAGTTGTATAAGCGAGAACGACTCTAAATGAGACGTTTTATTTATTAAATAAACAACGGAAGCATTATTCAAAGTTTTACATCATAAGAGTACAGTAAATGGAAAATGTTTTAAACAAAATGATAAATATGAATGATGGACTCCATGCAAGCAGCAAAGCATACATCAATCATCTAGTAGCAAGTAGCAGCTAGCTCAATCATCACCTGAGACAAAACACGCTTAAAGTGTCAACCAAAAAGGTTGAGTGAAATTCATAGGTTTATAAATAATATCCAAAGTTTTAGACCACAAGATTTAGTTTAAAGTTGATTGATATAGAAATATCAATCTAAAAGTGTTGCTGCATTTTGTAATATCGCTACTAAACAAGTTTACCCTATGACACCTTGTACTGTCAGTGTCGTGAAATCATTATTATGTAACCAAAGACCAACGGTCGAATGGTTAGAGACGTTACTCTCAATAGGCCTACTCACAATAATTAAGTTTGCATTTAAACGTAGCAATTAACGATATTACGGTAGGGATTTAGCATGAATCAAAGCATGACAGCATAGTTAACAATTTAGTACTTGTGTCTAAGCATAAAACAGTTATAAATCAAGCATGTATCTCACCCCAAAAGTTATAAAAACAGTTATGAAACAGTAAAAGGTGGGGCTATGAAGTTCACCTTAGTAGCACACGAAAGAATTGAACGGAAGGACGTGACCGAGATCTCAACCTAGAGATAGAACGTATGATCAGACATTGCCTAACAGACAATAGTATATAGTACTATATTGATAGTAATGGTTCACTAACGAATTTCCATTTTCTGAAGGTTACTTTTTATGGAAAATTTCCACTTATAGTAATTTTCCAATTTTAGAAAGTTCGGGTTAATCTTTAGCAAGATGTTGTACAACTCTACTCAAACTTCGTTGCTATCAAATAAGTCAGGAATGACCAGATGTAACCGGAGGCCCAGGATTCTTGACCAGAATCTAAGTCATGGCATTCGAGATCCACAAGCTTACCCATAAATGGCAACTTAGACATCATTCACTTACGACCGTGAGTAGCGATGAAGTTCACATGAATTATACATTATCTTTGATTAATCTTCACTTTAGGTGTATACACACAACGAATTATTAATGTACTTAATAATTATATATGTGATAATATAACCTAAGTTTTGTTTAATATTTAGTTATTATATCTTAGTATGTCTTATATATATTAAATATAATTACCTTTAAATAAATACCTAAATTACTTCAAAAATAATTGTGTTTTATTAATCGAACATTATTCAAAAATGTCTAAATAATAAATTAAATATCTAAAAATTACATACATAATTTTTATAGTCTTAGTTAATCATATAGATTAGTAGAAAAATTTAAGAAAATGTTTTTATTATATTTTTGTATTTATTTTTGTTTTTACCCTTAATGTATTCACAAAACAATTTTAATTCTGCATAATTACAAAATAAACCCAAATAATTATTTTTATAATTTTTATAAGTTTCTATCAGTCTAATAACCTGTAGAAAACTATTTAAAAAAATATTTTTTTATTTTTTATATTTATTCTTAATTTACCTTCGAATTACATAATAATAGAGTTTAATTATATAATAAATACCAATTCGACCCAAGTAATTATTTTTATAATTTTTTCAGATCTATATAAGTTTTAAAAACTCAGAAAAAAATTATATATATTTTATTTTTGGTTAAAAGTATTTATTACGAATTTTACATTGTTTTTACGTTTAAACACTACATAATTCGTATTTAATTATAAATAATATTCCATAAATTATCAAAATTATTTTTATGCATCATAACACTTATAATACTAATTATAACATATAAACATAATTAATTTCGAATTTTACAAAGAATATACAATAAATATAAATATAAATGACAATATTGAAAAAAATTAATAAAAATAGAAAGTACCTCAAATTTTCTTCAAGGTTTTGAGAGAATAACTTAAGTTTTTGTGTTTGGCAAGAAAAAATGAATGAGGAGCCATGTATTTATAGGTAAAAAATGGTTGGTGAAAAGAAAAAAAAAATAATAAAATAAATGTGCCAATTTTGACAAAATAATAAAAACATGTTAAAAATGTTTTTAATAAGTTTTTGTTTTTGAAAATATTTAGTCAAAATTCATGGGGTCATTATTTAATTTTTTAAAAAATCTTATTTCTTTTTTTTATATAAGCTAAAAATATAAATAATGATTAAAATAACTTATCATTTAATTAATAATTATGTTACATATAGTTTTATATATAATACACATTAATATTAATATTAACTAAAGTTATTTTATATAATTAGTATAAACTTTAGTTAACAAAACGTGTCGACGAAAAAAAAAATATTTAATCAACGTCGAATTTAATCATATATTAAGTATGGATAACAACCCTAGGGGCAAATTAGTCTATTCAAGTATGAAAATATGAGGGTTGTTATAAAACATCATGATTACGGATGTTTAAATAAGCATAATTCCTTTATTTTATATCTCATCGCACTTTTGTTAACTGTCATTTTATTTATTGCACTTTTAATTATCGTACTTTCAATTATCGCATTTTTATTTATTGTCATTTACTTTACCCCTTAAATTAAGTCATTTGTATATTTAATATTTTACATTAGGTTTTAATTGTGATTAAAGTTTTAAAATCGACAACCCGGTCATTAAACGGTAAAAACCCCCTTTTATAATAATACTACTTATATATACATATATATATATATATATATATATATATATATATATATATATATATATATATATATATATATATATATATATATATATATATATATAGTTTTAAAAAATATAGCGTTAACTTGGCTTGCTCCCTGCGGAACGAACCGGACTTACTAAAAACTACACTACTGTACGATTAGGTACACCGCCTATAGTGTTGTAGCAAGGTTTAGGTATATCCACTCTAATAATAAATAAATAACTTGTGTAAAATTGTATCGTATTTAATAGTATTTCATAGTAAAAATATAACTATTTCATATACACCTCGCATAAAATCAAGTATTTTTGGCGCTGCTGCCGGAAACGAGCGAAACGCTATAAAAATATATTAAGTTTTTAATCCATTTTTGTAAAAAAAATTTATAAATTTAAAAATATAAAAATATATTTATTTCTATATTTTTAAGTATTTAAATTAAAAAAGTTTATATTTTTATTTTTCGTTTGTTAAAAATTAAGATTAATAAGTAATTTTTTTATATAAGTTTTTATTACATATTATTTTTTTTATAAATTAAAAATAGAAAATTAAATTCAGAAAAAATAAATAAATAAATAAAAGAAGTATTCGGGCCCGAAACTGTAGCAGCCCAACTACTTTGCCTGGAAACCGAATCCATGCGACCGCATGGAATAATCACATTTAACTCATGCGACCGCATGAGTTGATGTGACAGGTCTGGTACCTTTGACCATTGAATTAGGGTTACGTAATAATAATTATTATTAATTAATTACCTAATTAGGGTTTATTTTAATAATAATTTAGTTTAGTTTTTATTTAATTTGTATTTTTAAGTTTTAATTAGTTTTATTAAATTATAAACTTAATACTTTTATAAAATAATAATATAAAATAATATTTTTATAAAAATTAGTAATTTTATCATTTTTGTATCTTTTTATTATTTAGTACGTAGTTTATTTTTATCGTTCGTAATTAGTTTAAACTTAGTTTTTGCCGTAGTTATTTTATATTTGTAGATTTTTAGGTTTTGCCGTAAAATCCCTTAAGTGCTTTTTCTTTAGACTAAGATTTAGGTGCTTTAGAATTTTGCAACGCCGTTTTAAGATTTTAGTACTTTTTAAGTTATTGCCGTTTTGGATATAGAATTCATTTTAAGCTTTAATACCTATAGACTTAAGTTTTAATTTTTAGTTTTTAGACTTTTAAGTTTCGACGTTTTTCTTTCTTATTATTATTTTTCGACCTTTTATTTTTCGACGTTTTTCGACGCACTCTTTCTCTTTCTTATTTCTCGACGCTCTAGTTTTTAGGACATGAAATTTTCTTTATCTTCTTTAAACTTCGAAGAAAAATTATTTTAAGCGGTTAAATTGATAGACATTCAAAATTTTCTGGTTCGTAGTAATAGTTGGATTTGTTAGTGGCGAGTTGTGGGCTTCCGATTTAAAAGGTCCTGGCTACCTGCTGCATCTATTGGCTATTCGAAACGTGGGCAAAATCGGAAAAGTCTATTAATTTGATAACTTATATAATTTTTATTTTTATAACTTATAGGATATTCTGTGAATGCACCGAGCAAAACGTTCACCACCTTTCATACGTTCACTACCTGTAACTCGATCAAGACATCTAGCCAACATTGTCGCCATTGATTTTTCTTTAGAATCGTCATCTAGTCGACCAAGTACTCCAATTCAAATTTCCGATAATCCATTTTTTGAACCCGACCTCACAATTGAGAATCCGGAGGATATTCAGGGACAATTCAGAGATCCTGAACCACTAATCATTCCTCCTGAACCACAAATCACTCATCCAGATATTGTCGAGAAAAAAACCATTAAGTCAGAATCCTCTATTGATTCAGATTCAACAAATTCAATCATGGAATATCTGGAACTTCTATGTATGGAAGACCGAATGAGGGCTAAATGCACTGGCCAAGGACGCGCAATTACTCAACCAGAAATTAATGCGCCAGATTATGAAATCAAAGGACAAATCCTACACATGGTAACTAATCAATGCCAATTTAGTGGTGCGCCGAAGGAAGATCCAAACGAACATCTTCGAACTTTTAATCCGAGAAGTTGAGGATGAACAGATCTATCTCATGTTATTTCCCTGGACTTTAAAGCGAGAAGCCAAAGATGGGTTAGAATCGTTACCTGAAGGGGCGATTGATATATGGGATGTCGTAGTTGAAAAATTTCTTAAACAATTCTTTCCGGCATCTAAAGCTGTGAGACTTCAAGGAGAAATTGTTACGTTCACGCAGAAGCCAAATGAAACTCTATATGAGGCGTGGACAAGATTTGGAAAGTTGTTAAGAGGATGTCCTCAGCATGGTTTAGACACTTATCAAATAGTACAAATATTCTACCAAGGATGCGATATTACTACACGAAAAGACATCGATATAGCAGCTGGTGGTTCCATTATGAAGAAAACCGCAACTGAAGCTTACAAAATTATTGATAACACTGCTTCCCACTCACATGCGTGGCATCAAGAAAAAGATATCGTTAGATCATCTAAAGCGGCTAGAGCCGAATCTAGCCATGATTTTGATTCCATTTCCTGCAAAGATAGATGCTTTCGAGAGACGAATGGAAAATATGACTAAGGATATTCACTCAATACGAATTAGTTGTGAGCAGTGTGGAAGACCACATTTGACAAAAGATTGTCTCAGTATTGAACAAACAATGAAATAAAGAGAGAATGTTTCATACATGAACCAAAGGCCTGGAAATAATTAACAGAATAATTATCAACCGCCAAGACCAATCTACAATCAAAATCAGAATTATAACCCAAATGTTCCATACAACAACCAACAAGGTCTTAGCAATCAGCAAGTATCCAATAATACTTACAATCAGGAAAGACCTATTTTTCCAAATAAACCACCACAAACCGATGATAAAAAGCCAAATTTAGAAGATATGATGTCGAAGCTAGTTGAATCTCAAACGCAGTTTTTCACATCTCAGAAACAAACTAATGAACAAAATGTTCAAGCATTTAGAAATCAACAAGCTTCTATTCAAAATCTGGAACAAAAAGTAAGCAACCTAGCAAGGTTGATAGGTGAAAGAAAACCGGGAAGTTTACCTAGTGATACAAATGCTAACCTCCGTAATGAAACAGCTAAAGCAATTACCACGAGAAGTGGTATTACACTTAAACCACCTGAAATACCTGTAATTTCTGATGACTCTATTCCTACTCCACAAGAACCACAATCTGAGCAAGATAAGGAAACAGAACCGGTAGTTGAAAAGGTTAATGAAGATAACACAGTTAAGGCAAAACCTTATGTTAAACCATACCAGCCACCACTTCCTTATCAAAGTAAAATGAGAAAAGAAAGACTTGAAGCCGAGCAATCTAAATTATTGGATATGTTTAAACAAATAAATGTCAATCTTCCTTTCATTGATGTGATTTCAGGAATGCCTAGATATGCTAAATTCTTGAAAGATCTAATCACAAATAGAAAGAAAATGGAAGAACTCTCGGCTGTTACTATGAATGCTAATTGTTCTGCAGTGCTATTGAATAAACTACCAGAAAAACTCTTTGATCCAGGAATTTTCACAATTCCATGTTTTCTGGGTAGTCTTAGTTCAATAGAAGCATTGGCAGACTTAGGTGCTAGTATAAATTTAATGTCGTATTCACTATACGCTAAACTAGACCTTGGAGAATTGAAACCAACACGAATAAGCATACAACTAGCCGATCGATCAGTAAAATATCCTAGAGGGATAATGGATAATCTCCTTAAAAGATCAAAAATCAGATTTTAAGACTGATATTACTTAATCCTTGAGATTGACTTTTAAAGATTGAGAATTCAAACTCATGGAATTCGATGATATCTAAACTCGAGCTTGAACGAGAAAATATTTTGATCAAAATTACAAACCGATTTGTTTTCTGAAAACCCATTTTCAATGCGTTCATTACCATTGAACGTAAAATCCTAGGAATTCACCTGGAATTCATTAGGTCACCTGAACCAAATCGGGTGTCAACCGTAAGAACGGTGGTTGCATAGCATGGTTGAAGACAGGACCTTGTGCCAGACCGAAAAACCATAAGGGTGAGCTTTACTATTGCTCCTACAAAGGATAGTAATTGCATCCGACACGATACAGACCATAATCAAAAGCATGTCATTAGACATTGCCTTAACAGTTGCTTGTTCAACGCTTTCCTTTACAACCGGACGGTAGTTTACCGAAAGGTAATATACGGAACAAGTATACTGGACGTGTTGCTTTCTCAATACAAGGTTAGCAAGTGGGTGACACAAAACCGCAAGTTTTGAGCTAAAATTTTCAAATCTGAAACCCACACAACCCACAAAAAAATTTTGCAAACACCGGTGAAGGGTTATTCCGGAAAACTTATCTAGGGTAAAAGCTAGATTAAATTTTCAAAAGATCAAATGTTTTCATAAAGATCCAATTTCCTAACGGATCTAAATTTTCATAGTCATGTGGGACTGTAAACCACATCGTTACTACCATTGTTCATACCGCCGTATAGAAATCACTGATGTACAAAGTGTGAAGAATAAAGAAGTGATTCTAGTATTTTTATTTCAAGACTATATTGCTTGAGGACAAGCAACGCTCAAGTGTGGGAATATTTGATAATGCTAAAAACGAACATATATTTCATAGCATTATCCCTCAAGAAAGACAAGCTTTTAGTTGCAATTGTTCTATTTACAAGTGATATTCGTTTAAATATTAAAAGGTGAAGACAAAAGGCAGATTCGACGAATTGAAGACGCAAGCGACCAAAAAGTTAAAAAGTACAAAGTACAATCAAAGATGTTCAAATTATTGATGAGAAACGTCTCAAAAGTACAAGAGTACGAGCCGCAAAACGCAAAGTTCAAATTATTATATCGTACAAAAGGACGTTCGAAAATCCGAAACCGGGACCAAGGTCAACTCTCAACGCGCGACGCAACGGACCAAAAATTACAAGTCAACTGTGCACAAGAATATAATATAATATATAATTAATTATATATATTATTATATATTATAATTAAAAGCCTCCCACATTTTGGATCTTTTATGTGAGCTGTATTTCATACCTCCGCACTCGCGGAGTTCTAAAGAGCAAAAGCTCCGCACTCGCGGAGCTGCACAGTAAATTTTGGGCCTATAAAAGCCATCGAATTCTGCACGAAAAAACACACCTTTTTCTAATCTATCTCTTACTCTCTACGATATATATATATATATATATATATATATATATATATATATATATATATATATATATATATATATATATATATATATATATATATATATATATAATTTTAATTTTAATTTTAATTTAATAATAATAAGAGTATGTTAGCGAATGTTGTAAGTGTGTAAGTCGAAATTCTGTCCGTGTAACGCTACGCTATTATTAATCATTGTAAGTTATGTTCAACCTTTTTAAATTAATGTCTTGTAGCTAAGTTATTATTATGCTTATTTAATGCCGAAGTAATCGTGATGTTAGGCTAAATATTAAAATTGGGTAATTGGGCTTTGTACCATAATTGGGGTTTGGATAAAGGAACGACACTTGTGGAAATTAGACTATGGGCTATTAATAGGTTTTATATTAACTTAACGATACCTCGTTAATTTAATATAAAGGTTATAATTTGACGTATCTATAAATAACCACTTATGCTTAATCGGGTACGGTAGGCGGGATATCTATAAATTCCAATAATTGTTCATTTTACCGGACACGGAACTGGATTAATAGTTAATGGACTAGTTAAAACAGGGGTGGATTACATTCAAGGGTAATTGGTGTAATTGTTAACAAAGTATTAAAACCTTGGTTTACACGCAGTCGATAACCTGGTGTATTCATTAAACAAAGTTATAAGACCTTGTTACAGTTCGAATCCCCAATTAGTTGGAATATTTGACTTCGGGTATAAGGATAATTTGACGAAGACTCTCGCACTTTATATTTATGACTGATGGACTATTATGGACAAAACCGTATAGACATATCGAATAATCCAGGACAAACTACAATTAGCCCATGGTAATAAACTAAAATCAACACATCAAACATCATGATTACGGAAGTTTAAATAAGCATAATTCATTTATTTCATATTTAATTGCACTTTTAATTATCGCACTTTAATTTATTGTCATTTTAATTATCGTATTTTTTTAATTATCGCAATTTTATTTATTGTCATTTTATTTATCGCACTTTAATTTATCACACTTTAATTATTGTTATTTACTTTACGCTTTAAATTAAGTCTTTTATGTATTTAATATTTTACATTAGGTTTTAACTGCGACTTAAGTTTTTAAATCGAAAAACCGGTCATTAAATGGTAAAAACCCCCTTTTATAATAATAATAATACTTCTTATATTTATATATATATTTATATACAAATATAGTTTTTAAAAATATAGCGTTAAACTTGGCTAGTTCCCTGTGGACGAACCGGACTTACTAAAAACTACACTATTGTACGATTAGGTACACTACCTATAAGTGTTGTAGCAAAGTTTAGGTATATCCACTCTATAAATAAATAAATTACTTGTGTAAAATTGCATCTTATTTAATAGTATTTACTAGTAAAATATTATAGTATTTAGTGCCCCTTCGCTCTAACAATAAGTTTTTGGCGCCGCTGCCGGGGAACAACACTTAACGCCGAAGCGAGACGCTATTAAAAAAAAAACTGAACCTGCATTTTTTGAGCCTGCTCATCATTTGAAACTGCAACCTCCGCACTCGCGGAGTTCTGGGGTAGAAAAAATTCCGCACTCGCGGAGATACCCTGACAGGTTCAACCTGGTACTACAATTAATTACGGAGTATTATTAATAATTATTATTATTAAACCCTAATTAGGGTTTAAATTAATTATTAGTATTAATATTTAACCTAGTTTAGTTTTAATTTATATTTTGTGTATTTTAGTTTAAATTAGTTTTATTACTATATAAAATTAATACTTTTATAAAATAAAAAAATAAAAAAATAATATTTTTATAAAAATTGTATTTTTTTACAACTTTAAGTTTTATTTTTATTTCGTACCTTCTTAATCGTTTATTCGTAATATTTATATTTTTCACTCGTAATTAGTTTTAAGACTAGTATTTGCCGTAGTTTATTTTTATTTTTAGATTCTTAGGCTTTGCCGTAAAATCCCTTAAGTGTTTTTTCTTTAGACTAAGATTTAGGTGCTTTAGAATTTTGCGACGCTGTTTATAAATTTTAGTTTTTTTTAAGTTTCGAAACGCTACTCTATTTTTATTTTTCGACGCCTTATTTTTAGGTCTTAGAATTTTCTCTATTACTTCTCTAAAATTTCTTTAAAAATCAAAACGAAAAATTATTTTAAGCGGTTAAATTGATAGACATCCAAAATTTTCTGGTTCGTAGTAATAGTTGGATTTGTTAGTGGCGAGTTGTGGGCTTCCGATTTAAAGGGTCCTGGCTACCTGCTGCATCTATTGGCTATTCGAAACGTGGGCAAAATCAGAAAAGTCTATTAATTTGATAACTTATATAATTTTAATCTTTTATAACTAATAGGATATTCAGTGAATGCACCGAGCAAAACGTTCACCACCTTTTATACATTCACCACCTGTAACTCGATCAAGACATCTAGCCAATATTGTCGCCGTTGATTTTTCTTTAGAATCGTCATCAAGTCAACCAAGTACTCCAATTCAAATTTTCGATAATCCATTTTTTGAACCCAACCTCACAATTGAGAATCCGGAGGATATTCAGGGACAATTCAGAGAT
This sequence comes from Rutidosis leptorrhynchoides, assembly GCF_046630445.1. NCBI lineage: Eukaryota > Viridiplantae > Streptophyta > Magnoliopsida > Asterales > Asteraceae > Rutidosis > Rutidosis leptorrhynchoides. Next base: position 566,464,645 of record NC_092335.1, on the reverse strand, counting down.
CCTGAACCATTAATTTTTCCTCCGGAACCACCAATCATTCAAACAAAGATTGTCGAAGAACAAACCATTAAATCAGAATCCTCTAGTGATTCAGATTCAACAAATTCAATCATGGAAAATCTGGAACCTCTAAGTATGGAAGACCGAATGAGAGCTAAACGCACTGGTCAAGGTCATGCAATTACTCAACCAGACATTAATGCGCCAGATTATGAAATTAAAGGACAAATCCTACACATGGTAACTAATCAATGCCAATTTAGTGGTGCACCTAAGGAAGATCCAAATGAACATCTTCGTACCTTTATTAGGATCTGTACTCTATTTAAAATCCGAGAAGTAGATGATGAACAGATATATCTCATGTTATTTCCCTGGACTTTAAAGGGAGAAGCCAAAGATTGGTTAGAATCGTTACCTGAAGGGGCGATTGATACATGGGATGTCTTAGTTGAAAATTTTCTTAAACAATTCTTTTCGGCATCTAAAGCTATGAGACTTCAAGGAGAAATTGTTACGTTCACACAAAAGCCAAATGAAACTCTATATGAAGAATGGACAAGATTTGGAAAGTTATTGAGAGGATGTCCGCAACATGGTTTAGACACTTATCAAATAGTACAAATATTCTACCAAGGATGCGACATCACTACAAGAAAAGACATCGATATAGCAGCTGGTGGTTCCATTATGAAGAAAACAGCAACTGAAGCTTACAAAATTATTGATAACACTGCTTCCCATTCACATGAGTGGCATCAAGAAAAAGATATCGTTAGATCATCTAAAGCAGCTAGAGCCGATTCTAGCCATGACTTAGATTCCATTTCTGCAAAGATAGATGCTGTCGAGAGACGAATGGAAAAGATGACTAAGGATATTCACTCAATAAGAATTAGTTGTGAGCAGTGTGGAGGACCACATTTAACAAAAGATTGTCTCAGTATTGAACAAACAATGGAACAAAGAGAAAATGTTTCATACATGAACCAAAGGCCTGGAAATAATTATCAGAATAATTATCAATCGCCAAGACCAATCTACATTCAAAATCAGAATTATAATCGAAATGTTCCATACAACAACCAACAAGGTCCTAGCAATCAACAAGTATCTAACAATACGTACAATCAGCAAAGACCTATTTTTCAAAACAAACCACCACAAACCGATGATAAAAAGCCAAATTTAGAAGATTTGATGTCAAAGCTAGTTGAATCTCAAACTCAATTTTTCACATCTCAGAAACAAACGAATGAACAAAATGCTCAAGCATTTAGAAATCAACAAGCTTCTATTCAAAATTCAGAACAAAAAGTGAGCAACCTAGCAAGGTTGATAGGTGAAAGAAAACCGGGAAGTCTACCTAGTGATACAAATGCTAACCCCCAGAACGAAACGGCTAAAGCCCTTATCACAAGAAGTGGTATTACACTTAAACCACCTGAAATGCCTGTAATTTCTGATGACTCTATTCCTACTCCACAAGAACCACAATCTGAACAAGATAAGGAAAAAGAACCGGTAGTTGAAAAGGTTAATGAAGATAACACAGTTAAGGCAAAACCTTATGTTAAACCATACCAACCACCACTTCCTTACCCGAGTAAAATGAAAAAAGAAAGACTTGAAGCTGAGCAATCCAAATTCTTGGATATATTTAAACAAATAAATGTTAATCTTCCTTTCATTGATGTGATTTCAGAAATGCTTAGATATGCTAAATTTCTAAAAGATCTAATCACAAATAGAAAGAAAATGGAAGAACTCTCGGCTGTTACTATGAATGCTAATTGTTCTGCAGTGCTGTTGAATAAGATACCAGAAAAATTATAAGATCCCGGAAGTTTCACGATTCCATGTTTTCTGGGTAGTCTTAGTTCAATAAAAGCATTGGCAGATTTAGGTGCTAGTATAAATTTAATGTCGTATTCACTATACGCTAAACTAGACCTTGGAGAATTGAAACCAACAAGAATAAGTATACAACTAGCCGATCGATCAGTAAAATATCCTAGAGGGATAATGGAGAACATGCTAGTTAAAGCTGGTACTTTAGTATTTCCAGTAGATTTTGTTATTCTAGACATGGAAGAAGATTCTCGAGTTCCTCTCATATTAGGAAGACCATTCTTAAACACGGCTAAAGAAATAATAGACGTGTTCGGTAAGAAACTGACCCTAAGTATAGAGGACGAGAGTGTTACCTTTTCTGTTGATAGATCCATGCAACAACCGCAATCTGCAGATGATACATGTTATTATATTCAAACTATAGATTCACATGCAGAATTGTTAGAAGAATTTCCAGAATTACAAGGAACGGGAGAATGTTCTTTAGGAGAAGGAACTGAACCAATTGATAAAGCTGAAATGTTAGCTACACTTATGGCTAATGAATACGAACCAACAATAGAAGAACTTCAAATGCTAAAAGAGGAAGACAGATATCGATATAAATCATCGATAGAAGAACCACCAACATTAGAGTTAAAGCCACTTCCAAACCATTTGGAATATGCTTATTTACATGGTGAATCTGAATTACCTGTAATAATATCGTATTCTCTTACGGAAAATGAAAAATCTCAACTCATTTCTGTGCTAAAAGCTCATAAACCAGCAATTGCATGGAAGATTCATGATATTAAAGGAATAAGTCCTTCGTATTGCACACATAAAATCCTTATGGAAGAAGGTCATAAAACGTATGTGCAACGCCAATGAAGACTAAATCCTAATATGCAAGATGTTGTTAAGAAAGAAATTATTAAACTTCTTGATGCAGGTTTAATTTATCCAATCTCTGATAGTCCATGGGTAAGCCCAGTTCAATGCGTACCTAAGAAGGGTGGCATGACTGTCCAAATGAGAAAAATGAGCTTATTCCTACTAGGACTGTAACAGGATGGCGTGTTTGTATAGATTATAAAAAAATTAAATGACGCCACTAGAAAAGATCACGTTCCCTTACCTTTCATTGATCAAATGTTGGAAAGATTAGCTGGAAATAGTAACTATTGTTTTCTTGACGGTTTCTCCGGATACTTTCAAATGCCAATAGCACCCGAGGACCAAGAGAAAACCACATTCATGTGCCCTTATGGTACTTTTGCTTACAAACGCATGCCATTTGGACTTTGCAACGCCCCTGCAACCTTTTAAAGGTTCATGATGGCAATTTTTCATGACATGATAGAAGAATGCATGGAAGTTTTCATGGATGACTTTTCAGTCTTCGGTGATACTTTTGAAACATGTCTAGTTAATCTTGAACGAATGCTTATTAGATGCGAACAATCAAATCTAGTACTTAATTGGTAGAAATGCCATTTCATGGTTAAAGAAGGCATCGTTCTTGGTCATAAAATTTCAAAGGAAGGAATTGAAGTGGATAGAACTAAAGTAGATGTAATTGCTAAAATTTCACATCCCACCAATGTTAGAGGAGTTAGGAGTTTTCTAGGGCATGCCGGTTTTTACCGACGTTTCATAAAAGATTTTTCTAAAATTGCCACTCCTATGAATAAACTCCTAGAAAAGGATGCTCCATTCATCTTTTTGGATGAATGCATCAAATCTTTTAATATTCTTAAAGAGAAACTCACTAATGGGCCGATCATGATAACTCCAAATTGGAATCTACCATTTGAACTTATGTGCGATGCAAGTGATTTTGCAATGGGAGCCGTTTTAGGTCAAAGGATTGAAAAACGATTTCAACCTATATATTATGCTAGTAAGACGTTACAAGGAGCCTAAACGAATTACACAACTACTGAAAAAGAACTCCTTGCTATTGTCTTTTCTTTTGACAAATTTCGTTCATATCTCGTTCTAGCTAAAACGGTGGTCTATACCGACCATTCTACTCTTAGATACCTATTTTCAAAATAAGATGCTAAACCACGATTAATCCTTAGATCTTACTCTTACAAGAGTTTGATATTGAAATCCGAGACAAAAAGGGAGCAGAAAATCTCGCCGCTGATCATCTTTCTCGTCTTGAAAATCCTGGATTAGAAGTTCTAAATGAATCGGCCATACAAGGTAACTTCCCTGATGAATATCTATTGAAGATAGATTATAATGAAATTCCATGGTTTGCAGACTATGCAAACTACTTAGTATGTGGATTCCTTGAAAAAGGGTTGTCGTACCAAAAACGAAAGAAATTCTTTAGTGATATAAAACACTATTTCTGGGAAGATCCACATTTGTTTAAAAGTTGTCCCGATGGAATAATACGCCGATGTGTATTCGGGGATGAAGCTAGTCAAATCATAAACCATTGTCACACAGGACCAACAGGAGGGCATTATGGGCCTCAACTCACAACAAGAAAAGTTTACGATGCTAGATTCTATTGGCCTACAATTTTCAAAGACGCACACCTTCTTTGCAAATCCTGTGATGCTTGTCAAAGGGTCAGAAAAATAAGTCAACGTGATGAAACGCCACAAAATGTCATTCAAGTATGTGAAGTATTTGATGTTTGGGGTATTGACTTTATGGGTCCATTTCCAAAATCTCATAATAATCTCTACATTCTCGTTACCATTGATTATGTATCTAAATGGGCGGAAGCACAAGCTCTCCCAACTAACGATGCACGAGTTGTAGTCAACTTTTTAAAACGTATTTTTGCTAGGTTTGGAACACCGAAAGCTTTAATAAGTGATCGGGGTACTCATTTCTGTAATAATCAACTTGAGAAAGTTCTTAAAAGATATGGAGTAACTCATAAAATCTCAACCACTTATCATCCACAAACAAATGGACAAGTTGAAAATACCAACCGAGCATTAAAACTTATTCTAGAGAAAACCGTAGGATCAAATTCGAAGGAATGGTCCATGAAATTGGAGGATGCACTCTGGGCTTTTAGAACAGCCTACAAAACTCCAATTGGAACCACACCTTTTTAACTCGTTTACGGAAAAGCATGTCATCTTCTAGTAGAAATTAAACACAAAGAATTTTGGGCTTTGAAGACATGTAAGCTTGATTTACATAAAGCTGGATGTCTACGGTTAAGTTAACTAAACGAATTAGAAGAATTAAGACATGAAGCATACGAAAATTCGTTAATCTATAAAGAAAGAACGAATAAATGGCATGATAAAAGAATCAGAAGTTCAAAAGAATTTAAAGAAGGAGACAGGGTTCTTCTTTTCAATTCACGATTCAAGCTATTTCCTGGAAAATTGAAATCAAGATGGTCTGGACCATTTATAGTCAAAAGAGTTTTCCCATACGGAACAATAGAGTTAATAAATTCAAATGGGATTGAATTTAAAGATAATGGTCACGGAGTTAAACATTACATACATGGTCCAATGGAAGTTGACAATGAAGTCAATCACAATTTCACCACCCAAGAAAACCTTCAAAATGAAAACATAAATATGTTATCAACAACATATGAAAAATCAAAATTGAAAAATGGGGAGGATTCAAATTGGAGTGATGAAGAAGGATTTCTATACAAACCTCTCATTCCAAGAAATGAAGAAAAAGAAGTTCAAATAGAAGTGAAAGAATCAAGAAAAGAACATCCGAAAAAGGTTAACAAACCAACTCGACTTACTAAAGTAGGAGACCCGGGTGAATTTATCATTTCTTGCTTGCTTAATAATGGTGCTATATATAATGGACTCGCAGATTTAGGAGCAAGTGCAAATATTATGCCTCTTTCCTTATACAAAAGATTAGGTATGGGTAAATTAAAACCAATCAAAATAGGTGTTCAATCATTTGACCTAACCATTAAACACCCGGTTGGAATAGCAAATAATTTACTTGTTAACGTGGGAGGTTTGACCTTTGTTGCAAACTTCATAGTTATTAATATGGATGAAAATCTTGATATTCCTCTAATTTTAGGTCGCCCATTTTTAGCAACCACCGAGGCGTTCATTGATGTAAGAGAAGGTAGAATGACACTTAGGGATGGTGATAAATCGATCACCTTTGTGAACCAAAAGTTTAGATCTCCACCAACCAAAACTGTTAAACCAATAAAAATGCATAAGTGTGAGGAATATGAAGAAACACTTAATGATGATCCGATCACAAAGAACCCCGTTGATGATACGAAATTAGATGAACCCGTTTTTAACAGTTCAACGAAGAAACTTTATAAACGGATTCACGATGCTAGGATTAAGGGAAACTTTAAGTTATGTAACCGATTAGTATCCAATTTATCGCCAAAAGAAAAGGCAATGTTAGTTGAATTTGTGAAAGTTACAGAGGAAATCAACAATTGGCTTGAAGTAAAAATCAGAAATATACAAGTTGTTGATGATCCAATTGAAAATAACGTTAATCACAATTTCAACACCACATCTAACTAAGTGTGGGGAGTTCGAATCTTTTTAGGGTAATATGTATTTCTGTTAGAGTCAGATATTCTGTTTTCGTGTAGTTTCCGAGAATGGAATCCGAATGGTCTTTCCCTAGCAGACCCTAAAGAACTAGTCTTCTCCCCCCATTCTGAATTTTTATTTTTTTAGGTTTTACGAGATAAAGAATTCCTTTGATCTGAACCATGGTCTAATGCTACACGCTATGATTACTAAACGTAATAATGACACACTTCCGAGTGAACTGGTATCATTCATAAGAGAAAAAATGGACGGAGTAAGAAAAGAACTCAGAAAAGATCATCATAAGATACATGTTGGTAAAGAAAAATCAAAATCCGCAACAAAAAGAAGAGCACGACACCTTGAAAGATGTTATAAATGCGTAAAATGGTCACACGAAGGTAAATGTTCAAATAATCAAACATATTCAAATACTGAATTTGTTACTCTATGCAGAGAAGGACCGTTCATATGTTTAAAAGAAAAGATATTGAAGAATCGAGGTTACGCTTATGTAGCTATGGGGAACCAAATCACACGACTCTCATATGAGTCGGCTAAAGCAGGTCTCTGGGAATTCTTTCTCACAGGTAAGTATGTACAGTTTTTATTTTTATTTTTATTTTTATTTTATTGCTTTTAACCTTTTGATAATAAATGCTGAATCGTTCGCTATAAAGTATTAAATTGGTATTCAATAAAATTAGGTATGCGTAACCGAAATTATTGATATCATAAAAAAATTTATTACATCACTGCGAAATTTACCGTTTATTCTTAAGGTATAAATATCTTTAATCAATCAACCCAAAATATTTCAGAAATTCGTCAGGAGTAAAACTAGGTAATATAGCCGAAATTACTTTACCGAAAAGAGGGGCGTATATTTTTGATAATATTTGATTGATTAAAGTGGGATAAAAGACCAAAAAGATTTTTAATTTTGATTTTTACCATGTTTTTAAAATTAATATATAAATATTAAATTAATATTGTAAACTTTTTAAAATCAATATATTTAAGTTTGTAAATATTTGAAAAAAATTAATATTTTTAATATAAGTTTGTATTTATAAAAATAAAAATATAATATAAATTTGGTGTGAATTTTTAATAATATGAATTTTTAATTTTATGTATTTTAAATTTAAGTTTGGTGTGAATTTAAAAACAAAAATTTACTTAATTTCACTAAGTTAAAAATATAATTTTTAAAATTCGTCGTGAGTTGAAAACTAGGTCGTTGAACCGAAATTGCTTTACCCAAGGGAGGGACGAGAACTTTTATTATCATTATTTTTAATCTTATTGAATTAAAGTATGCCAAAAACATTTTTTTTAAAAAAAACCCAAAAATCTTTGCTTTTAAAACCGCGCTTAAAAATGACAAATTTTAAAATTTTATCGAGGGACGGACTTGGACAACGATCCGAAACGCCCGCATTCTTAAAAGAAATTTTTTTTTTAAAATTTATTAATTTATGTTTTATTAAGTAAAGGTTTTTATTTAAAAAAAAAAGTAAATCCGCACTCGCAGAGTTTGAAGTGGGACCACCTCCACACTCGCGGAGTTTGAAAATTCCAGAAAGGGATAACTGGTCGAACAGACCAGTCCCCAACCACACCCACACCCACACCCCATTTTCTGCGAAAAAACCCACAAAAACATTCGCAAATTCACAATTTTTCACCATAAATCATCAAATTTTTTGCTAAAATCACAATGAGGAGATTATTAACAAGGAGTTACTCAAGGAAAACGGTAATCTATACATCTAAACACTCTTTAATCCGGATTTTTAATGTTCTTAAGCAAATTTATACCTAATTTGATTTTGATGATTTTTAGTGTAATTGTGCTTAAATTGATTGTATATTATGCTTGTATAACCAAGATTGATGCTATTTAACATGATTAGAAGCCTTAAACTTCAAATTTTAAGTAATCTAGGGTTTGTGTTCTTGAGCAAAATTGGGGCTTTTTGATATAAACGGGTTATGGCCGAATTTTGTAGTTAGTTTATGCTAAATTAAGTAGTGTAACATGTTTAGGTTGCTAAATGATCAAAACTTTGATCCTAAACATGATTTATGAAGATTAAAGTGGACTTTTTGAGTCAAAAATACATGAACTTGATCTAATTGATATGAATAACATGTGGAACCTGTTTAATTGCTATAATGATTATTTTTGACATGTTTTAGAAGTTAAATGCTTAGGAATGTTGTATACATTTTCATATAAGTTTATTTGTAAAAATATAGAATTGTTAGTATTATGAAAATGTGTATAAAAGTTTAATATGGTTTAAACATGTTATTGTAATTGTTTTAATTTATGATTTTGCTAACACTAATGCATATTTGGATGCACAAAAATTGTGTTTGATGTGTTTTGCAGACTGAAAGGGGTGAATCTTCATCCCAGGCTGGCAATGCTCCTCCTGAGATTGCGGAACAACAGGAAGTTAATGACTTTTATCGACAAAATGTACCGCATCCAATCGTTTCATTTTCAAATATCGATGTGCCGAATTTACACCCAAACTTGAGGTTTGACAGACTTTGGATAGACTATCCAAAATATCAGAGGAACTTGCACATCCTTCAGTATAATGTTGTTGAGGTGACTAGGATAATAGAATGGGACCCGTTAGAAGCAGTTGGATTAGCCGAACCAATCAGAGAATTACTTACACAAAGGTATGGTAATTCTACTTTTAATGATTGGGTACGTTTATTCAACATATATAGGCCTGTATATAGAGAATGGTGTGTGGAGTTGTTATGTAGTATTGAAATAAATGATCGGGTATCTACTTTAACCGATCGAAGTTTTCTTAGATTTTTATTAGGAGGTGAGATGCGCCATATGTCCCTACTAGATATGGCTCAGGCTTTACGTATATATACGCCTGAGGAACTAGCATCTCCTGATTGTCAAATGTTGATAGTTAATGGTAGGAGGGTTGATGAGAATTTTGATATGAATGGTATATGGAGTAGAATGACTAGCCATAACCGATTCAAAGTGGGATCTTACTCTTATCTTGATATTGATAGAGCTGAATTAAGAGTAATCCACAGGTTTTTAGCCAACTCGATTACACAGTGAGGTAGAAACAAAGAGAAGGTAAATGAACAAGATTTATTCTACCACATGTGTATTCGAGACCCACATAGTGCTGTAAGTATACCTTATTGTGTGGGTTATTATCTATCGACTATGATTAGGGGTATGCGGCCTAATACCATAATAGGAGGTGGTATCTTTGTTACATTAATTGCTAAACATCTCGGTGTGGATAGAAGTCGGGGGGGATTATTAATGGTAGAACCAGAACACTGTGATCGGATAGATTTACGCGTGTATCATGGTGCTAAGGTTTTAACGAAACGAAACAACGCTGCAGCACAATATGATGGCAGTCATCCACAGGTCGAGAGAGATCAACAGCAAGGTAATGCGGGAGGGGGTAATCAGATGACAAAAATGCAACTTTTTATGGCTCATCATGAGTATGAAATGGCTAGACAACGAGCATTTCAAGATTGGCAGTATCATCAAAACCAAATCATAAGTCATCGTGCACACATAAATGCAAACTACATTGCTACTCCAATGCCCGTATTTCCTCCCTGGACTATACAGGCCCGACCACCGTACCCTACATATGACCCAACTCAAGCATTTTACATCACATACGGCTATGAATGGGATCCCTACTGGCACCATCCTCATCAACCCTGATTTTCTTTTATGCTTATTTTTATTTATTTGGTAACTTTTAATTTTATACTTTTAATATTTCTTTTGATACTATAATAGTTTTTATAATTTTTTAACTTTTATTATTAGATCTTAATAATTTTTGAATGTGGGGGTGATATACCCAACTTCAAAAATATGTATATATATGTTTGTAGTTTATCTCATGTACAAAACAGGGTAAAACGGCGCATTTTTAAAGACTGGCATTAAGTTCAGCAAAAGCAACTAATTTTGACGACAAGATGCAAAATATATGTGAAATAACAATTGCAGGAATGAATAAATGATGTGCACCATTTATCATTCAGCAAACAAACGCCAATATGTTTGGAAACTTTGGTAAAATTTAATCATTTTTCTACACTAATCACCCTCAATAATTTAAATTGTTACTGATTTCTTGCAAATGAGGGCATTGCAAGATCTTAAGTGTGGGAAGGGGTTAAATTCTTTCGGATTTTTTAAAATTTTTAACTTATACACTTGGTTACCATTAAAAATACTAGTAACGCAGTAGTTGTATTAGAATCTAGTGCTCTCTGATAATAAAGAACAGCCCTAGTCTTATATACTGACTACCCAATTCTAGTAAAATTTTACAAAATTTTCAAATAAATGAATTCAAAATCATGTTTATACATATTTATGAACGATAAAACTAGGTGTTAACACCGAAATTATTGTTACTTCGGAAAGGACATAAATTGAGAAACAACTTAAAATGTTAGAATTCATTTAAAATGGAATAGGGGACAATAAAAAGGCAAAGAAAGGAAAATAAAAGCCAAGTGTGGGAAAAAATTACCAAGTTATTTAGAACATATATCACATATTTTTGTACAAATAATTGAAGATTCCTATGTTTTGGACAAAATTAACCGTTTTACCCGGTAAATTGTAATATATTTGAAAGAAAGATGAATCTACACGATGAATCAATTCCATCATTAAAAGGAAGTAAAGTCTTCCAAAAAAGAAACGCGCTTCTTGATTTAGGTCAGGAAGTTGTCGTCCAGACCAGTTGTAGAGTTTACAAAAAACCTTGAAAAGTTTTCTCTAAAATCAGCTGGAAATCCACGAACCTCAGCATCAAACAGGGTCGCCAAGTGGTCAAACTTATCCTAACCATGAGAGAATCTGTCTCGTAAAATGGGGAGGGCGCCGTGCAAATTAGCTTGATAAGACTAATGAATCAGATCCCCAGAAAGGATAATCTCCTTAAAAGATCAAAAATCAGCTTTTAAGACTGATATTACTCAATCCTTGAGATTGACTTTTAAAGATTGAGAATTCAAACTCATGGAATTCAATGATATCTAAACTTGAGCTTGAACGAGAAAATATTTTGATCAAAATTACAAACCGATTTGTTTTTTGAAAACCCATTTTCAATGCGTTCATTACCATTGAACGTAAAATCATAGGAATTCACCTGGAATTCATTAGGTCACCTGAACCAAATTGGGTGTCAACCGTAAGAACGGTGGTTGCATAGCATGGTCGAAAACAGGACCTTGTGCCAGACCGAAAAACCATAAGGGTGAGCTTTACTATTGCTCCTACAAAGGATAGTAATTGCATCCGACACGATACAGACCATAATCAAAAGCATGTCATTACACATTGCTTTAACAGTTGCTTGTTCAACGCTTTCCTTTACAACCGGACGGTAGTTTACCGAAAGGTAATATACGGAACAAGTATACTAGACGTGTTGCTTTCCCAATACAAGGTTAGCAAGTGGGTGACACAAAACCGCAAGTTTTGAGCTAAAATTTTCAAATCTGAAACCCACACAACCCACAAAAACATTTTGCAAACACCGGTGAAGGGTTATTCCGGAAAACTTATCTAGGGTAAAAGCTAGATTAAATTTTCAAAAGATCAAATTTTTTCATAAAGATCCAAATTCCTAACGGATCTAAATTTTCATAGTCATGTGGGACTGTAAACCACATCGTTACTACCATTGTTCATACCGCCGTATAGAAATCACTGATGTACAAAGTGTGAAGAATAAAGAAGTGATTCTAGTATTTTTATTTCAAGACTATATTGCTTGAGGACAAGCAACGCTCAAGTGTGGGAATATTTGATAATGCTAAAAACGAACATATATTTCATAGCATTATCCCTCAAGAAAGAAAAGCTTTTAGTTGCAATTGTTCTATTTACAAGTGATATTCGTTTAAATATTAAAATGGGAAGACAAAAGGCAGATTCGACGAATTGAAGACGCAAACGACCAAAAAGTTAAAAAGTACAAAGTACAATCAAAGAGGTTCAAAATATTAATGAGAAACATCTCAAAAGTACAAGTGATGTGGTAGCGTGGGGGTACGTGATAGTACTATATTTTACAACGAAATACGTTACAAATTACACAAGTTTTAATTATTTATTTACAAATGGGATATACCTAAACCTTGCTACAACACTATAGGTAGTGTACCTAATCGTACAGTAGTGTAGTTTTTAGTAAGTCCGGTTCGTTCCACAGGGAGCGGGCTTATTGCACACTATATTTTTAAACAATTATATTTGTACAAAATATATTATATTAATAATATATAAAAGGGGGTTTTTACCGTTTAATGACCGGTTTGTCGATTTTAAAACTTTAGTCGCAGTTAAAACCGAATGTAAAATAAATATAACTTAATTTAAAATGTAAAATAAATAACGATAATGAAATTTCGATAAATAAAAGTGCGATAATTAAAAAGTACGATAATTAAAAGTGTAATTAAATACAATAACAATAAATAAAAGTGCAATAATTAGAAGTGCAATTAAATATGAAAATAAAGGAATTATGCTTATTTAAACTTCCATAATCATGATGTTTGACGTGTTGATTTTAGTTTTATGCCCATGGGTTAATTGTCCTTTGTCCTAGATTATTTAATATGTCCATACGGATTTGTCCATAATAGTCCATCAGTCATAAATATAAAGAGCGAAAGCCTTCGTCAAATTATTCTTATTCCCGAAGTCAAATATTCCAACTAATTGGGGATTCGAATTGTAACAAGGTTTTAATACTTTGATTAATGAATACACCAGGTTATCGACTGCGTGTAAACCAAGGTTTTACTATTTTGTTAACAATTACACCAATTACCCTTGAATGTAATTCACCCCTGTTTCAACAAGTCTATTAACTATTAATCCAGTTCTGTGTCCGGTAAAATGAATAATTATTGGTATTTATAGATATCCCGCCCACCGTACCCAGTCAAGCGTATGTGGTTATATATAAATACGTCAAATTATAAGTTTGTATATTAAATTAACAAGGTATTTTTTAGTTAATATAAAACCCATTAATAGCCCATAGTCTAATTTCCACAAGTGTCGTTCTTTTATCCAAACCCCAATTATGGTACAAAGCCCAATTACCCCGTCTTTAATTTTTAGCCCAACATCATGATTACTTCGGCTCAAATAAGCATAATAATAACTTAAGCACGAGACATTAATTTAAAAAGGAGAACATAGCTTACATTGAGTATTTATCGCGTAGTGTTACACGGACAGAATTTCGACTTCAAAAACCAGTAAAATAACCTTTACATAACCCGAACTAATCTAATATAAAACTACCCTATATATATATATATATATATTTATTATTTATTACAGAGTATTATTATTATTATTTTTTTATATTATTACTCGGCAGAATGCATGGCCTTTTATAGGCGTTTTGATTTCTGACAGCTCCGCGAGTCGTGGAGTTTTAAGCCTGCAAACTCCGCGAGTCGTGGAGTTTGAAAATCCAGCTTACATAATTTTAGAACCTTGCTTGTCGACATAATTTATATATAAATATAAAATATAAATAATTAATATAATTATTTATATATTATATTATATTCTTGTGCATAGTAGACTTGTAATTTTTAGTCCGTTGCGTCGGGCGTTGATAGTTGACTCATGTCCCGATTCCGGATTTTCGAACGTCCTTGCGTACTATTTTATATCGTGTACTTTGCGTTTTGTAACTTGTACTCTTGTCATTTTTAGACGTTTCTCATCAATAAATTGAACCACTTGGATTGTATCTTGTACATTTGAGCTTTTTGGTCATTTGCATCTTAAAATCTTAGTTTTCGCCTTTTGTCTTCGCACTTATTTAATATAAACGATTACAACTTAAAATAGGACAATTACAACTAAATAATTTACATATTGGGAGGATATTGCTACTAAATATATGTTCATTTGGAGCACTATCAAATATTCCCACACTTGAACGTTGCTTGTCCTCAAGCAATACATAACTTGAAATAATATAATACATCACACGAATCACTTCTTTATTCTTCACACTTTATACATCAGTGATTTTGAGATGGCGGTATAAACAATGATAGTAACGATAGAACCATGGTTAAAGGTGGGTGTGTCATCCACAGTTGCCTCGGGTTTAGGTCAACGACACTTGCAATCAAATAGCCGATTTACTTTCGGTTTCCAAAGCAAAGTGCACATTTGAAAGGCGGTTTACAGTCCCACATGACTATGAAAATTTATTTCCTTAAGAAAATTGGATCTTTATGAAAAAATTTGATCTTTTAAAAATTCAATCTAGCTTTTACCCTAGACAAGTTTTCCGGAATAACCCTTCACCGGTGTTTGCAAAATATTTTTGTGGTTTGTGTGGGTTTCATATTTGAAAATTTTAGCTCAACACTTGTGGTTTTGTGTCACCCACTTGCTAACCTTGTATTAGGAAAGCAACACGTCCAGTTTACTTGTCCCGTATATTACCTTTCGATAAACTACCGTCCGGTTGTAAAGGAAAGCGATGAACAAGCAACTGTTAAGGCAATGTCTAATGACATGCATTTGATTATGGTTCAAAAACGTGTCGGATGCTATTACTATCCTTTGTAGGAGCAATAGTAAAGAACATCCTATGATTTTTCGGTCTGACACAAGGTCCTGTCTTTGACCATGCTATGCAACCACCGTTCTTACGGTTGAAACCCGATTTGGTTCAGGTGACCTAATGAATTCCAGGTGAATTCCTAGGATTTTACGTTCAATGGTAATGAACGCATTCAAAATGGGTTTTCAGAAAACAAATCGATTTGTAATTTTGATCAAAATATTTTCTCGTTCAAGCTCGAGTTTAGATATCATTGAATTCCATGAGTTTGTAATTCTCAATCTTTAAGGTCAATCTCAAGGATTGAGTAATATCAGGCTTAAAAGCTGATTTTTAATCTTTAAGGAGATTATCCTTTCTGGGGATCTGATTCATTAGTCTTATCAAGCTAATTTGCACGGTGTCCCCCCATTGTACGAGATAAATTCTTCTCATGGTTAGGATAAATTTGACCACTTGGCGACCCTGTTTGATGCTGAGGTCCGTGGATTTCCTGCTGATTTTAGTGATGACTTTTCTAGATTTTTCGTCAACCTACAGCTGGTCTGGACGACAACTTCTTGACCTAAATCAAGAAGCGCGTGTCTTTTTCGGAAGACTTTACTTCCTTTTAATGATGGAATTGATTCATCGTGTAGATCCATCTTTTCTTTTCTTTCATCGAGTAAAATAGTTAATTTAGTCCAAAACAAAAGCACCTGCAATAACTTTATGGAAACATATGCTAGATAGTTTTTAATTGAATAACTAGGTACATTCTCCCCACACTTAGTTTCTTTCTTTGCCTTTTTATTCTTAAATAAATAAATTCAAGCATTTTTGGGTGTTTCTCAATTTATGTCCTTTCCGAGGTAACGATAATTTCGGTATTAACACCTAATTTTCACCGTTCATAAATATATATATAAACATGATTTTAAATTCATTTAGTTGAAAATTTTTCAAATTTTCATAAAATTTGGCGTATAAACCCGAGAGAATTTATAACCCTTCCCCACACTTAAGATCATGCAATGCCCTCATTTGCATGAAATCAGACTCTAATTATAAATTCATGAGGGTGATTAGTGTAGAAAAGTGATTGAAAATACCCAGTTTGTAATTACAAAGCTCGTCAAATGATAGATGGCGCGCCTCATCGTTCATTCCTTCTTGTTTTATCACACATATTTTTCTTCAAAAACGGTTGCTTTTCTGAACTGTTTGCTAATCTTTGAATATACGTATTTTACCCTAAATTATCATGCATTTTTATTAACGAGTTATGCACTAACCCGAACTCCGAATTTAACGTTAAGTGGGGTTAGACTTCCCCACACTTAGCTGATGACATGTGAAGTCGGTAGAATGAGTTCCACGAATTAGAGTAGTGAGCCAGTTATTTACATCTCGGGTGGTGTATAATATATCAATGGGTTTAAAGTTTAGACTCGCCCGATTGTCACTACTTAATTCTTTTTTAAGTGTAGCTTTTAGTAAATGGATATGCCTCTTTTCTGGTTTTTGATCAAATGGATCGATATACACCGACATACTTATTTCTATAGGGTGGACAATTCCTAATATTTCCTTCCTTTTATTCTCAGGATCAAAGTTTTCACCTCTATTACCCGATTGGGTAAAATCCGAGGTGTCATTATCTATTACAGCTCGTAGTTCATCTTCGGTAGATGACTCGTCTATTGAGAATATTGGTTTGGAAGGTTGTGTAATGGTGAAGTTCGGTTTGGCCTCGGGGGTAAAATTTTCAATGTTATCGTTTTCCCAAGAGTACCAATTTCTCACCCTTACTTCTTCTTCATCATCCATTGATGGATTGATGATTTCGTCGGTAGAGGCTAATGTGTCATTATGTTGTGAAATTGGTAAGACTGAATAAAAAGTATCATCGGGATAGTTGGTGATTTCGGAGCTCTCGAATTCATCAAAATTCGATGATATGAGATTTTCTTGTACAATACTCCTCAGATCAACAGGTGTGTCGTCTGATAGAGTTTCAGCTTGCCGATTTACAAACTCTCTCATTTGTTCATTTTGAGCATTGAGTTCTTCGAGTTTGATTTTCATATTGTCTAATAAATTTTCAGAGACGTAATTTTCCTCGTCTACTGGTTGTTGAGTTTGGAAATATTCTTGGGAATAATCCCAATTTGAATTGTATTCTTCATAATCATTCCATTCAGGTTCCGTGGGTGCGTAATTTTCCATAGGAACGTAATAATAACATTCCCATGTTGAGTGATAATCTCCACAGATTTCACAACCAGTTATTGTTTCATCATTCGTGATCCAAGATTGACCGAACGAATTGTCATCAACACTCGGTTGAGAGTATTGATTTCGTATGTCGTAAAGAGTTTCCAAAATATCTTCGAGACTTTTCATAATGCGCTTATTACCAAATTTTAATTATCCTATTAGTTATAAATATAAAAATTATATAAGTTATCAAATTAATAGACTTTTCTGCTTTTGCCCACGTTTCGAATAGCCAATAGATGTAGCAGGGAGCCAGAACCCTTTAAATCGGAAGCTCACAACTCAGCCACTAACAAATCCAACTATTACTACGAAGCAGAAAATTTGGATGTCTATCAATTTAACCACTTAAAATAATTTTTCGTTTGGAATTGTTAGAGAAGAAGTAGAGAAAATTTCTAAGTCCTAAAACTAGCGTGGCGAGAAATAAGAAAGAAAAAGAAGCGCGTCGAAAAATATCGAGAAATAAAAATAAGAAAGTAGCGCGTCGTGACTTAAAAGGCACTAAAATTTTAAAATCGTCGCAAAATTCTAAAGCACCTAAATCTTAGTCTAAAGAAATAGCACTTAAGGGATTTTACGGCAAAGCCTAAAAATCTAAAAATAAAAATAAGCTACGGCAAAACTAAATTTAAAATTAACTACGAACGATAAAAATATTACGATTACACTAAATAAAAGGATACAAAATATAAAAATAAAAAGTGATAAAATTACTTATTTTTATAAAAATATTATTTTTATATTTATTTTATAAAAGTATTAATTTTTATATATAATAAAAATAAATATAATTAATTAAAACTAATTAATTAAAACTAAAACTAGATAATAAATTAATTAAACTAATTTAGGGTTTTAAAAAATAATAATAATTAATATAATCCGTAATTAATGCGAAGTAGGGTTCATGGGTGCGCCTGTTAGGGTGGCTCCACGAGTCGTGGAGTTTTAAGCCTGCAAACTCCGCGAGTCGTGGAGTTTGAAAAACGTGTTTTTTTTAAATTTTATATTTTTTTCTAAAAATATATATAAATATATTTATACAAAAATAAATTAAAAATATAGCATTTCGCCGAGTCCCCGGCAGCGGCGCCAAAAACTTGATAGTTAAAGCTAAGGGGTATATTTTACTAGAAAATACTATTAAATACGATACAATTTTACACAAGATATTTATTTATTTATAGAATGGATATACTTAAACCTTGCTACAACACTATAGGCAGTGTACCTAATCGTATAGTAGTGTAGTTTTTAGTAAGTCCGGTTCGTTCCACAGGGAGCGGGCTTATTGCACACTATATTTTTAAACAATTATATTTGTACAAAATATATTATATTAATAATATATAAAAGGGGGTTTTTACCGTTTAATGATCGGTTTGTCGATTTTAAAACTTTAGTCGCAGTTAAAACCGAATGTAAAATAAATATAACTTAATTTAAAACGTAAAATAAATAACGATAATGAAATTTCGATAAATAAAAGTGCGATAATTAAAAAGTACGATAATTAAAAGTGCAATTAAATACAATAACAATAAATAAAAGTGCAAAAATTAGAAGTGCAATTAAATATGAAAATAAAGGAATTAAGCTTATTTAAACTTCCATAATCATGATGTTTGACGTGTTGATTTTAGTTTGATGCCCATGGGTTAATTGTCCTTTGTCATGGATTATTTAATATGTCCATACGGATTTGTCCATAATAGTCCATCAGTCATAAATATAAAGAGCGAAAGCCTTCGTTAAATTATTCTTATTCCCGAAGTCAAATATTCCAACTAATTGGGGATTCGAATTGTAACAAGGTTTTAATACTTTGATTAATGAATACACCAGGTTATCGACTGCGTGTAAACCAAGGTTTTACTATTTTGTTAACAATTACACCAATTACCCTTGAATGTAATTCACCCCTGTTTCAACAAGTCTATTAACTATTAATCCAGTTCCGTGTCCGGTAAAATGAATAATTATTGGTATTTATAGATATCCCGCCCACCATACCCAGTCAAGCGTATGTGGTTATATATAAATACGTCAAATTATAAGTTTGTATATTAAATTAACAAGGAATTGTTTAGTTAATATAAAACCCATTAATAGCCCATAGTCTAATTTCTACAAGTGTCGTTCTTTTATCCAAACCCCAATTATGGTACAAAGCCCAATTACCCCGTCTTTAATTTTTAGCCCAACATCATGATTACTTCGGCTCAAATAAGCATAATAATAACTTAAGCACGAAACATTAATTTAAAAAGGAGAACATAGCTTACACTAAATATTTATCGCGTAGTGTTACACGGACAGAATTTCGACTTCAAAAACTCGTAAAATAATCTTTACATAACCCGAACTAATCTAATATAAAACTACCCTATACTATACTATATATATATATATATATATATATATATATATATATATATATATATATATATATATATATATATATATATATATATATATATATATATATATATATATTATTTATTTATTATTTATTACAGAGTATTATTATTATTATTTTTTTATATTTTTCCTCTGCAGAATGCATGGCCTTTTATAGGCGTTTTGATTTCTGACAGCTCCGCGAGTCGTGGAGTTTTAAGCCTGCAAACTCCGCGAGTCTTGGAGTTTGAAAATCCAGCTCACATAATTTTGGAACCTTGCTTGTCGACATAATTTATATATAAATATAAAATATAAATAATTAATATAATTATTTATATATTATATTATATTCTTGTGCATAGTAGGCTTGTAATTTTTAGTCCGTTGCGTCGGGCGTTGATAGTTGACTCATGTCCAGATTCCGGATTTTTGAACGTCCTTGCGTACTATTTTATATCGTGTACTTTGCGTTTTGTAACTTGTACTCTTGTCATTTTTAGACGTTTCTCATCAATAAATTGAACCACTTGGATTGTATCTTGTACATTTGAGCTTTTTGGTCATTTGCATCTTCAAATCGTCGTTTTCGCCTTTTGTCTTCGCACTTATTTAATATAAACGATTACAACTTAAAATAGGACAATTACAACTAAATAATTTACATATTCAGAGGATATTGCTACTAAATATATGTTCATTTGGAGCACTATCAACAAGAGTACGACCCGCAAAACGTAAAGTTCAAATTATTAAATCGTACAAAAGGACGTTCGAAAATCCGGAACCGGGACCAAGGTCAACTCTCAACGCGCGACGCAACGGACCAAAAATTACAAGTCAACTGTGCACAAGAATATAATATAATATATAATTAATTATATATATTATTATTATATTATAATTAAAAGTCGCCCACGTTTTGGATCTTTTATGTGAGCTGTATTTCATACCTCCACACTCGCGGAGTTCTAAAGAGCAAAAGCTCCGCACTCGCGGAGCTGCACAGTAAATTGTGGGCCTATAAAAGCCATCGAATTCTGCACGAAAAACACACCTTTTTCTAATCTATCTCTTACTCTCTACGATATATATATATATATATATATATATATATATATATATATATATATATATATATATATATATATAATTTATAATTTTAATTTTAATTTAATAATAATAAGGGTATGTTAGCGAATGTTGTAAGTGTGTAAGTCGAAATTCTGTCCGTGTAACGCTACGCTATTATTAATCATTGTAAGTTATGTTCAACCTTTTTAAATTAATGTCTTGTAGCTAAGTAATTATTATGCTTATTTAATGCCGAAGTAATCGTGATGTTAGGCTAAATATTAAAATTGGGTAATTGGGCTTTGTACCATAATTGGGGTTTGGATAAAGGAACGACACTTGTGGAAATTAGACTATGGGCTATTAATGGGTTTTATATTAACTTAACAATACCTCGTTAATTTAATATAAAGGTTATAATTTGACGTATCTATAAATAACCACTTATGCTTAATCGGGTACGGTAGGCGGGATATCTATAAATACCAATAATTAATGGACTACATTCAAGGGTAATTGGTGTAATTGTTAACAAAGTATTAAAACCTTGGTTTACACGCAGTCGATAACCTGGTGTATTCATTAAACAAAGTAATAAGACCTTTTTACAGTTTGAATCCCTAATTAGTTAGAATATTTGACTTCGGGTATAAGGATAATTTGACGAAGACTCTCGCACTTTATATTTATGACTGATGGACTATTATGGACAAAACCGTATAGACATATCGAATAATGCAGGACAAAGGACAATTCACCCATGGTAATAAACTAAAATCAACACGTCGAACATCATGATTACGGAAGTTTAAATAAACATAATTCCTTTATTTCATATTTAATTGCATTTTTAATTATTGCATTTTAATTTATTGTCATTTTAATTATCGTATTTTTTTAATTATCGCAATTTTATTTATTGTCATTTTATTTATCGCACTTTAATTATTGTTATTTACTTTACGCTTTAAATTAAGTCTTTTATATATTTAATATTTTACATTAGGTTTTAACTGCGACTTAAGTTTTTAAATCGACAAACCGGTCATTAAACGGTAAAAACCCCCCCTTTTATAATAATAATAATACTTCTTATATTTATATATATATATTTATATACAAATATAGTTTTTAAAAATATAGCATTAAACTTGGCTAGTTCCCTGTGGACGAACCGGACTTACTAAAAACTACACTACTGTATGATTAGGTACACTGCCTATAAGTGTTGTAGCAAGGTTTAGGTATATCCACTCTATAAATAAATAAATAACTTGTGTAAAATTGTATCGTATTTAATAGTATTTACTAGTAAAATATTATAGTATTTAGTACCCCTTCGCTCTAACAACATATGTGCAACGCCAACGAAGACTAAATCCTAATATGCAAGATGTTGTTAAGAAAGAAATTATTAAACTACTAGATGCAGGTTTAATTTATCCAATCTCTGATAGTCAATGGGTAAGCCCAGTTCAATGCGTACCTAAGAAGGGTGGCATGACTGTCATCACAAATGAAAAAAATGAGCTTATTCCTACTAGGACTGTAACGGGATGGCGTGTTTGTATTGATTATAGAAAATTAAATGACCCCACCAGAAAAGATCACTTTCCCTTACCCTTCATTGATCAAATGTTGGAAAGGTTAGCTGGGAACAGTTACTATTATTTTCTTGACGGTTTCTCCGGATACTTTCAAATTGCAATAGCACCCGAGGACCAAGAGAAAACCACGTTCACATGCCCTTATGGTACTTTTGCTTACAAACGCATGCCATTTGGACTTTGCAATGCCCCTGCAACCTTTCAAAGGTGCATGATGGCGATTTTTCACGACATGATAGAAGAATGCATGGAAGTATTCATGGATGACTTCTCAGTCTTTGGTGATACATTTGAATCATGTCTAGTTAATCTTGAACGAATGCTTATTAGATGCGAACAATCAAATCTAGTTCTTAATTGGGAGAAATGCCATTTCATGGTTAGAGAAGGCATCGTTCTTGGTCATAAGATTTCAAAGAAAGGAATTGAAGTGGATAGAGCTAAAGTAGATGTAATTGCTAAACTTCCACATCCCACTAATGTTAGAGAAGTTAGGAGTTTTCAAGGGCATGCCGGTTTTTATCGACGGTTCATAAAAGATTTTTTTAAAATTGCCACTCCTATGAATAAACTCCTTGAAAAAGATGCTCCATTCATCTTTTCAGATGAATGTATCAAATCTTTTAATATTCTTAAAGAAAAACTCACTAATGCGCCGATCATGATAACTCCAAATTGGAATTTACCATTTGAATTTATGTGTGATGCAAGTGATTTTGCAATGGGAGCCGTTTTAGGACAAAGGATTGAAAAACGATTTCAACCAATTTATTACGCTAGTAAGACGTTACAAGGAGCACAAACAAATTACACAACTACTAAAAAAGAACTCCTTGCTATTGTCTTTGCTTTTGACAAATTTTGTTCATATCTCGTTCTAGCAAAAACGGTAGTCTATACCGACCATTTTGCTCTTAGATACTTATTTTCAAAACAAGATGCTAAACCATGATTATTCCGTTGGATCTTACTCTTACAAGAGTTCGATATTGAAATCCGAGACAAAAAGGGAGCAGAAAACCTCGCAGCTGATCATTTTTCTCGTCTTGAAAATCCCGAATTAGAAGTTCTAAATGAATTGGCTATACAAGATAACTTTCCTGATGAATATCTTTTGAAGATCGATTATAATGAAATTCCATGGTTTGTAGACTATGCAAACTACTTAGTATGTGGATTCCTTGAAAAAGGGTTGTCGTACAAAAAACGAAAGAAATTCTTTAGTGATATAAAACACTATTTCTGGGAAGATCCACATTTGTTTAAAAGTTGTCCCGATGGAATAATACGCCGATGTGTATTCAGAGATGAAGCTAGTCAAATCTTAAACCATTGTCACACAGGACCAACAGGAGGTATGGGCCTCAACTAACAGCAAGAAAAGTCTATGACGCTGGATTCTATTGGCCTACAATTTTTAAAGACGCACACATTCTCTATAAATCCTGTGATGCTTGTCAAAGGGCCGGAAGAATAAGTCAACGTGATGAAATGCCACAAAATGTCATTCAAGTATTTGACGTTTGGGGTATTGACTTTATGGGTCCATTTCCAAAATCTCATAATAATCTCTACATTCTCGTTGCTATTGATTATGTATCTAAATGGGTGGAAGCACAAACTCTCCCAACTAACGATGCACGAGTTGTAGTCAACTTCTTAAAATGTCTTTTTGCTAGGTTCGGAACACCGAAAGCTTTTATAAGTGATCGGGGTACTCATTTTTGTAAAAATCAACTTGAGAAAGTTCTTAAAAGATATGGAGTAACTCATAAAATCTCAACCGGTTATCATCTACAAATAAGTGGACAAGTTGAAAATACCAACCGAGCATTAAAACATATTCTAGAGAATACCGTAGGATCAAATCCAAAGGAATGGTCCATGAAATTGGAGGATGCACTCTGGGCTTTTAGAACAGCCTACAAAACTCCAATTGGAACCACAACTTTTAAACTCGTTTATGGAAAAGCATGTCATCTTCCAGTACAAATTGAGCATAAATCATTTTGGGCTTTGAAGACATGTAATCTTGATTTACATGAAGCTGGACGTCTACGGTTAAGTCAACTAAATGAATTAGAAGAATTGAGACATAAAGCATACAAAAATTCGTTAATCTATAAGGAAAGAACGAAGAAATGGCATGATAAAAGAATCAGAAGTTTAAAAGAATTTAAGGAAGGAGACAGAGTTCTTTACAATTCATGATTCAAGCTATTTCCTAGAAAATTGAAATCAAGATGGTCTGGACCATTCATAGTCAAAAGAGTTTTCCCATATGGAACAATAGAGTTGATAAATTCAAATAGGATTAAATTTAAAGTTAATGGTCACAGAGTTAAACATTACATACATGGTCCAATGGAAGTTGACAATGAAGTCAATCATAATTTCACCACCTAAGATAACCCTCAGAATGAAAACATAAATATGTTATCAACAATATATGAAAAACAAAAATTGGAAGATGGGGAAGCTTCAAAATGGAGTGATGAAGAAGAATTTCTATACAAACCTCCCATTCCATGAAATGAAGAAAAATGTGAACAAGAAGTTCAAGTAGAAGTGGAAGAACCAAGAAAAGACCACTTGGAAAAGGTTAACAAACCAACTCTACTTACTAAAGCAGGAGACCCAAGTGAATTTATCATTTCTTGGTTGCTTAATGATGGTGCTATGTATAATGGACTCGCAGATTTAGGAGCAGGTGCAAATGTTATGCCTCTTTCCTTATATAAAAGATTAGGTGTGGGTAAATTAAGACCAACCAGAATAGGTGTTCAATTATTTGACCAAACCATTAAACACCCGGTTGGAATAGCCAATAATTTACTTGTTAAAGTGGAAAGTTTGACCTTTATTGCAAACTTCATAGTTATTAATATGGAGGAAGACCTTGATATTCCTCTAATTTTAGGTCGCCCATTTTTAGCAACCACCGAAGCATTCATTGATGTAAGAGAAGGTAGAATGACACTTAGGGATGGTGACAAATCGGTTACCTTTGTGAACTGAAAGTTTAGATCTCCACCAACCAAAATTGTTAAACCCATAAAAATGCCTATGTGTGGGGAAGATGAAGAAACACCTAATGATAACCCGATAACAAAGAATCCCGTTATTGATACGAAATTAGATGAACCCATTTTCAACAGTTCAACGAAGAAACTTTATAAACGGATTCAAGATGCTAGGATTAAGGGTTAAGTTATGTAACCGATTAGTATCCAATTTGTCGCCGAAAGAAAAGGAAATGTTAGTTGAATTTGTGAAAGTTACAGAGGAAATCAACAATTGGCTTGAAGCAAAAGTCAGAGATATACAAGTTGTTGATAGTCCAATTGAAAACGAAGTTAATCGCAATTTCGACACCACAGCTAACTAAGTGTGGGGAGAATCAAGTCTTTTTAAGGATAATATATATTTCTGTTAGAGTTAGATTTTTTGTTTTCATGTAGTTCTCGAGAATGGAATCCAAATGGTCTTTCCCTAGCAGACCCTAAAGAACTAGTCTTCTCTCTCCATTCTGAATTTTTATTTCTTTTAGGTTTTACGAGATGAAGAATTCCTTTGATCTGAACCATGGTCTACTACTACACGCTATAATTACTAAACGTAATACTAACATCTTCCCGAGTGAACTGGTATCATTCATAAGAGGAAAAATGGACGAAGTGAGGAAAGAACTCAGGAAGAATCATCATAAGACACATTTTGGTAAAGGAAAATCAAAATCCGCAACAAAAAGAAGAGCACGATACCTTGAAAGATGTGATAAATGCGGAAAATGGTCACACGAAGGTAAATGTTCGAACAATCAAACATATTCAAATACCAAATTTGTTACTCTATGCAGAGAAGGACCGTTCATATATTTAGAAGAAAAGTTATTGAAGAATCGAGGTTACGCTTATGTAGCTATGGAAAACCAAATCACACGACTCTCCTATGAGTCGGCTAAAGCAAGTCTCTGAGAATTCTATCTCACCGGTAAGTATGTACAGTTTTTATTTGTTTCTATTTATTGCTTTTAACCTTTTAATAATAAACGCTGAATCGTTCGCTATAAAGTATTAAATTGATATTCAATAAAATTGAAGGTATTTCGTATGCCCGAGAGACATATTAAATTAACGTGGCCACTATGTTATGATCCAAGTCGGGTCATACCCAATAACAAGCTTACCAACACTTTATATGTATTTATTTTAACGGTTGGATTGTTAAATGAATACGCGACACTTGAATCTTTAGAAAATCGGTTTTCTAAATTATAATCACTTGAGATAAATTATTTGGATAATTTACATATGATGTGTATTTAATTATTTATAGGTTTAAATAATTATGTTGTGTTATATTTTATAAAACTGGTTTATAAAATAAGTGACTTAACAAATGCATACTTTATATAATAAGTTTTATATAAATTACAAGTTTTTTTATAACATGTTTTATAAAAATATAAACCTTTTATATATTTAAAAGTATGCAGAATTTTGGAGTCTCCAAGGAGACACCCATGCCTTTTTTATCACTTTTAAGGTGGCACAACTACTAAGGGACATGCTTAACTAGTTTACCAATGCCTTGACTCAAGACACACATGCAAAAATACACATCTAGCACTTCAAAAAAACTGCACTCAGCTCCATTTTTAGCTGGAAAACCGTGGGCTTTTGGGGAGCAAAGGGTGTTCTCAAATTTTTTTTTTGAAGCTAAAATCAAGTGTCAAATAAATCCTAACTAAAAGCTAGGGTGTTGGTGCAAAGTTTGGGGTATAACAACTTGAGGTTTCATCCATTTGAAGCTCCAATTTTCATCATCTTCATCATCATCTTCTTCATCTTGTAACCTCCTAACTTGGAGTAGGTACATCCCTTTAAACTAGCTCTTTTACATTTAAGTATATTTTCTAGACTTGATCTATTTTGGAATTCATATTAAATGGTTAAACATATTGAAAGTTTTTCATGATAAATTGCTTCCGCTTTAATCTTGTAACATGAATGTTTATGAAACTTGTTTATATGATGAATTCCTACAATGGTATCTAGAGCCAAAGTCTTAGAAATATGCTTCTTGTATTTGGCTTTAAAACCCATTTATCTTACATTCTTGTAACATGCATGAAATGAGAATGTAAAAAAAATAAAAATTTTGGGTTTTGGTGGGGATGGTTTTTTGGCCGAAAATATGGGGTCTCCAAAGTGGGTTTGGAACTTCATTTTGGCTAAAAATATTTGTTGTTTGTTGTTGTTCACAATCGAGCCTAGACCATGTGTTTGAATGTTTGAATGATTTGGTTGTTATTCATGGTTGTAATATTCATTCATTTGGTTTGTATTAATTTGTAATTATTTTGTAATTTGGTATTGTAATTTATTCTATTTTGGTATGTAAAAATAGAGTAGGATGTAATTTCTTTTTCCTAGAAAAATGTAGTAGGTTACATATTTTTTTGTAAAAAGAGATGAAGATGCATGAAGATCAAGGATGAACACAAGATGGTGCTTTTGAAGATGCAAGATTAAGTGGGAGATTTTGTAAAATCTCTTACTTTGTGTTTAACCCTTTTCCGGTGACATTTGTTTTTTGGCTAAACAAATGTCCACCACATTGGCTCTTGATTGTGAACATTTTATTATGCTTGCGTGTTTGTTTATTATGTGTGTATGTTTGGTTACTACAAGATAATTCACATGTTAACAACTTGCAAAAACAACATTATAATTGGTTATAGTAAAACAACAAAAGGACACTAATAAATGGTTATTAAGAACATGATGTTAATGTATATAAAATGGTTTATATCATGTAATTGGCTTTACTAATATGACATGAAAATTGGTTTTTCATAATGTACTATACACCAAATGCATGTTGGTGTATGGCAAATGTTTTCTTAAACTAGAATTTATGAAAACTTAAAATCCCTTAACTAAAACAAGGTAAACAAGTTAAACGCAATTCTTTTATGGGAACACTTGAACATAGTAGGGAACTCATAATGGGATAAAGGTCACCTAACCATTATGAACTAACTAATATGGTTAAGGTAAAATTTGCATGCTTGTGGGATAAAGATCACCTAACCACTTGTATGTTGATTTTACATGTTTACACAAGTAGGACAACTTGATTTGGGAATCATGAACTTAGGGTCACCGAAGCATGAGGAACAAATAGGCGTTGATGGGATAAATATGCCATGCAAAAGGATTGCATGATCCCATAATTTAGAAGTTGCAAAAGGGTTGCAATTGTCATATAAATGACTACCTAGCTAAATCAAATAACGGGATAAAGGTCACCTAACCGAAATTTGATTTACCATTGGATTCTAATATTTAATAAGACAATTAATTATAAAAGGGTGTTGTTTATTAAATTTAAAATCGATACTTAAATGAACTTTGTTAATTTTGTAGATGGCCGCAAATAACAACAACATGCAAAATGCACCACTTAACCTAAACAACCTATCATTAAGATCTCTCCTCGAGAAAGACAAACTCAACCATACGAACTTTATGGATTGGTTCCGTAATCTTAGGATTGTCCTCAAACTTGAGGATAAAGCGTATGTGTTGGAGGACCCTATTCCCGACCAACCGGATGAGGAAGATCTAGAGGGCATGGCTTATTATGACAAGTATTGCGCCGATTCGGTGCAAGTCGCTTGCCTAATGCTTGGGACTATGATACCCGAACTCCAAAAGGATTTCGAACATCATAGTGCATATGACATGATTACGCAATTGAAGGAGATGTTCCTTCAACAAGCACGTGTCGAGCGCTTCGAAACGGTTCGAGCGCTACATGCATGTCGTATGGATGACACCCAATCCGTATCCTCTTATGTCCTCAAAATGAAAAGCCTTATTGATCGCGCAAACCGTCTTAATCTCAACATATCTAATGAGCTAGCCACCGATCTTATCCTAAACTCCTTGTCAAAGAGGTTTGACCAATTTGTAATTAATTACAATATGAATGGGATGGATAAGACCATTGGTGAACTTCATGGCATGTTAAGGACGGCCGAAACTAGCATGGGTAAAAGGGCTTCACCGGTGCTAATGATCAATGATGGTGGGTCCAAAGGTAACAACACCTCTAAGCCTAAGGCGGCTAAGAGGAAAGGACCCGCTCATCAAGGCAAGGGAAAGGGGAAGATGGTTACCCCAACCAAAAACAAGAACAAGAAGCAAAAGGTTGCCGGACAAGCAAACCCCAAGGAAGACCCATGTTTCGGTTGCGGTGAAATGGGTCACTGGAAACGAAACTGCCCGGTCTACCTTAAGGAGTTGAAGGAAAAGAGGGATGCGGGGCAATCCTCAGGTAATATATATATGGTATATATAGAGCTTAGTATTACTTCTTCTAATACATGGGTATTAGACACTGGATGTGGAACTCACATTTGCAATTCATTGCAGGGGTTCAAAAGAAGTAGCAAGCAAGCGGGAACATCAAGTCTCTTTATGGGTAATGGAGCCAAAGTGCAAGTGAAGGCTCAAGGAGACTTTGTGTTAAAGCTTTCAAGTGGTTTGGAACTTATTTTGAATGATGTTTTGTATGCACCCGATTTATGTCGAAACATTATTTCCGTTTCCCGTTTGAAACAATGTGGTTTTTATCTTAATTTTGTTAATGATGATATCCACGTTTATTTAGATAATGTATTCTATTTTAAGGCTTCGCCTTCTAATGGAATTTATGAATTGGTTCATGATGACACATCATCTAGTAGCTCAATATACCATACTAGCACCAAGAAACTCAAAAGGGATTTGAGTGATTCCTACTTATGGCATTGTCGCCTTGGTCACATAAACAAGAACCGAATGCATACACTTCAAAAGAATGGACTTTTGAAATCAAATGAACTAGACTCGTTTGATGTATGTGAGTCTTGCTTACAAGGAAAAATGACTAAAGCACCTTTCAAAGGGACCTATGAAAGGGCTAAAGACTTATTGGGATTAATACACTCGGATGTATGTGGACCCTTTAAGCCCATAACTAGGAATGGTGAAAGATACTTCGTTACTTTCATTGATGACTTCAGTCGTTTCGGATATGTCTACTTATTAAGACACAAGGACGAAACTTTTGAGGCATTCAAGGAATATCAAAACGAAGTACAAAATCAACTCAATAAGACAATCAAGGTACTTCGTACCGATAGAGGAGGTGAATACCTAAGTGATGCTTTCCAAGATCATCTTAGAAGTTGTGGGATTATCTCGCAACTTACTCCACCCGGGACACCACAACTTAATGGAGTTTCCAAAAGGAGGAACCGAACCCTAATGGATATGGTTCGATCTATGATGGCTAGAAGCTCGTTACCTCTATCATTTTGGGGTTATTGTCTATGCTCTGTGGCTCGTATTTTAAATATGGCCCCAAACAAGAAAGTGGAACGAACACCTCATGAGATGTGGTTTGGAAAACCTCCATCTCTATCATACTTAAAGGTATGGGGATGTGAAGCTTATCCTAAGCGTTACGTCCCTAATAAGTTGAATGCTCGATCCACGAAGTGTATCTTCATAGGATATCCCAAGGATGATATGGGATACTATTTCTATGATCCAACCGAGCAAAATGTATTTGTTGCTCGAAAGGATGAATTCCTTGAAACTAAGTTCCTAATGGAAGGAAATAGTGAAAGGAAGATAGATCTTGAAGAGGTTCAAGATCAAGTAGGTGATACACAATTGGCTGACACTAGCACTCAACATGAAAATGTTGAGAGTGATCAGATGGATGATCAAAATACACAAGACGTTCGCAAATCTAGTAGGATTAGTAATCCTCCTGAGAGATATGGGTTTCTCATAGATGGTTGCTATGTGGTTGATTTGGATGAACCAACAAACTACCAAGATGCTTTGTTGAGGACTGATAAGGATAAATGGCAGGAAGCCATGAACGCTGAGATGCAATCCATGTATGACAACCAAGTTTGGGAACTGGTTGTACAACCTACTGGCTCAAGGCTAGTTGATTGTAAATGGCTTTTCAAAATGAAAACAGACATACATGGAAACTTGGATACATATAAAGCAAGACTTGTAGCAAAAGGTTTCACTCAAACTCAAGGGGTTGACTATGATGAAACTTTTTCGCCTGTGGCAATGCTAAAGTCTATTAGGATATTGTTTGCCATTGCTGCTCATTATGATTATGAAATATGGCAAATGGATGTCAAGACCGCTTTCCTAAATGGATATCTTGTGGAAGATGTCTATATGGTTCAGCCTGAAGGTTTTGTTGATCCGAAATATCCTAAAAAGGTATGCAAGTTAAAGAAGTCAATCTACGGATTGAAACAAGCATCTAGAATATGGAATCATCGTTTTAATGAGGAAGCCGAGAAATTTGGCTTCATTAAAAATGGAGATGAAGCTTGTGTATATAAGAAAGCTAGTGGGAGCACTATCATGTTCCTTGTACTATATGTGGATGATATATTGTTATTTGGAAATGATATTCCGGCAATGCAAGGAGTTAAAACTTGGCTAAGTAAATGCTTCTCCATTAAGGATCTTGGAGAAGCACAATATGTTTTGGGGATTGGGATCTACAGGAATAGATCCAAGAAACTGATAGGTTTGAATCAAAGTGCATACATTGAAAAGATCTTGAAAAGGTTCAAGATGGATAACTCTAAGAAAGGTTTGGTACCTATTCAAAGAGGAACGCCTCTCAGTTCATCTCAGTGTCCTACCACGAAAGATGAACAAGAGAGAATAAAGAAGGTCCCTTATGCATCTGCTATTGGGTCAATCATGTATGCAATGATATGCACTAGACCGGATGTGTCATGCGCTCTTAGCCTGACAAGTAGATACCAGAATAACCCAGGAAACAGTCATTGGATTGCTGTTAAAAGTATATTGAAATACCTTAGGATGACTAAGGATATGTTTCTTATATACGGGTCTGGTGAGGAGGAACTCGCTGTAAAAGGTTATGTGGACGCGAGTTTCCAAACTGATCGAGATGATTCTCGATCACAATCTGGTTATGTCTTCACGTTAAATGGAGGTGCAGTCTCTTGGAAGAGTTCAAAACAGGATGTTGTTGCATTATCCACTACAGAGTCGGAGTACATCGCCACATCATTGGCAGCTCAGGAAGCTGCATGGATGAAGAAATTCATCGACGACTTAGGAGTAGTCCCTTCCATTCAGGACCCTCTTGAGATCTTTTGTGACAACGAGGGTGCGATTGCTCAAATCAAAGAACCTCGTGCTCACCAAAAGACCCGTCACATTGAGCGGAGATTCAACTACATAAGGGATGAAGTTGAAAAGGGAAAGATATGTATTCGCAAAGTTTACATAGATCTTAATATAGCGGATCCTCTCACGAAGCTCTTACATGGATCAAAACATGCAGGACATGTTTGTGCATTAGGGCTTCGATATTCTAGTGATTGGTCATGATCTGTTTTAAGTATTGTAACGGAACGAAATTGTTCAAACTCTTTAATATAATTATGGTATTAATTTATTTTGAGTTATGTTTCTATTTTGCATGTTTTATCCATGAATAAGTAATTATTCTAAATTCCGTAGTCGATCACATTTGTGGGAGCAAGTGTGAGGTTTAGACTATTATGAACTTGGATTGGTATACATTCACGAGATGAATGTGGGGCAAGGTTGCAACCAAGATTCATAGATATTTGTAGTATACAAATATTGGAAGACCCGCCCTCAAGATTTACTAAATGGAGCCTTTGTGGTTGATCACATGTAATCTTGAGTAAAGGCGAATATCATTGTATCCTCTGACCTGAGATACGTATTGGATTCGGATATTTACCAGGTATTGTGCCTTGATTCTTTCCTTCGCTATTCTGAAATATGGTAGTTCACAAGGAAGAGCTCAGGCATAATGCAAGGTACATATTTAGGACGTATGTAGTCAAGATGGAATTTGTCCCTCTTATTCGTTGAGAGTCAGATGTCTAAGGCCTGATAAAGTTAAATCTAAAAGAGAGTGATCACTCTGTATCTCTTGGAATTAGCATGACATCTAGGATGAAAGGATAAATGAAAGATTCACCTATTCATATTCGAGATGGGAACTCGAAAGGGATGATGTTATTGAATGGCAAAAGTCATAACATATTGGGGGTGATGGACGGTCGTTAGGTGGTATCCATCACTTGCATTAATTTCTTATGTCTCTCGTGCAAGTGGGAGATTGAAGGTATTTCGTATGCCCGAGAGACATATTAAATTAACGTGGCCACTATGTTATGATCCAAGTCGGGTCATACCCAATAACAAGCTTACCAATACTTTATATGTATTTATTTTAACGGTTGGATTGTTAAATGAATACGCGACACTTGAATCTTTAGAAAATCGGTTTTCTAAATTATAATCACTTGAGATAAATTATTTGGATAATTTACATATGATGTGTATTTAATTATTTATAGGTTTAAATAATTATGTTGTGTTATATTTTATAAAATTGGTTTATAAAATAAGTGACTTAACAAATGCATACTTTATATAATAAGTTTTATATAAATTACAAGTTTTTTTATAACATGTTTTCTAAAAATATAAACCTTTTATATATTTAAAAGTATGCAGAATTTTGGAGTCTCCAAGGAGACACCCATGCCTTGTTTTATCACTTTTAAGGTGGCACAACTACTAAGGGACATGCTTAAGTAGTTTACCAATGCCTTGACTCAAGACACACATGCAAAAATACACATCTAACACTTCAAAAAAACTGCATTCAGCTCCATTTTCAGCTGGAAAAACTGTGGGCTTTTGGGGAGCAAAGGGTGTTCTCAAATTTTTTTTTGAAGCTAAAATCAAGTGTCAAATAAATCCTAACTAAAAGCTAGGGTGTTGGTGCAAAGTTTCGGGTATAACAACTTGAGGTTTCATCCATTTGAAGCTCCAATTTTCATCATCTTCTTCATCTTGTAACCTCCTAACTTGGAGTAGGTACATCCATTTAAACTAGCTCTTTTACATTTAAGTATATTTTCTAGACTTGATCTATTTTGGAATTCATATTAAATGGTTAAACATATTGAAAGTTTTTCATGATAAATTGCTTCCGCTTTAATCTTGTAACATGAATGTTTATGAAACTTGTTTATATGATGAATTCCTACAAAAATTACGTATGTGAAACCGAAATTATTGATATCATACAAAAATTTATTACATCATTGCGAAATTTACCGTTTATTCATAAGGTATAAATATCTTTAATCAATCAATTCAAAATATTTCAAAAATTCGTCAGGAGTAAAACTAGGTAATATAGCCGAAATTACTTTACCCAAAAGAGGGGCGTATATTTTTGATAATATTTGATTGATTAAAGTGGGATAAAAGACCAAAAATATTTTTAATTTTATTTTTGCCATATTTTTAAAAATAATATTGTAATTTTTTTTAAATCAATATATTTAAGTTTTTAAATATTTTAAAAATTAATATTTTTAATATAAGTTTGTAAAATTAATATATATAAATATTAATATGAATTTTTAATTTTATGCATTTTAAATTTAAGTTTGGTGTGAATTCAAAAATAAAATGTACTTTATTTCATTAAGTTAAAAATATGATTTTTAAAATTCGTCGTAAGTTGAAGACTAGGTCGTTGAACCGAAATTGCTTTACCCAAGGGAGGGATGAGAAATTTTATTATCATTATTTTTAATCTCATTGATCTAAAGTATGCAATTACATTAAAAAAATCCAAAACTCTTTGCTTTTAAAACAACGCTTTAAAGTGACAAATTTTAAAATTTTGT
Organism: Rutidosis leptorrhynchoides; assembly: GCF_046630445.1. Classification (NCBI taxonomy): domain Eukaryota; kingdom Viridiplantae; phylum Streptophyta; class Magnoliopsida; order Asterales; family Asteraceae; genus Rutidosis; species Rutidosis leptorrhynchoides. Next base: position 566,429,439 of record NC_092335.1, on the reverse strand, counting down.
CGAGAGACGAACTAGGACAAAGATCCGAAACGCCCTCATTTTAAAAGAAAACAAATTTTTAAAAATTAATTAAGTGTTTTATAAGTAAAAGGTTTTATTTAAAAAAAAGGAAAATACACCCCATGCGATCGCATGGGGTTTGTGCTTCAATACCATGCGGTCGCATGGCAAGGAAAAACTGGGCAGATTACAAAATCCCAGCGAGCTGGTTCTCTGTCTCCACTTTCAACACACACATACACGAACAAATCCACAAAAACACCCCTAAAATCTTCATTTTTCAACCAAAATTCACCAAATTTCTTGCAATAATCCGTTATAGTCATGTCTTTTCTCAGTGGGGAAACAGGAAGGTAAAAATTTCACCCCTAAACTCATAAATTTCCTACTTTTTGTGATAATTTTAATTGATTGCAATAATTTGATTTTGTTAATTTCTAGTGTAATTAGAGTTAAATTGTTAGTATATTATGCATGTATAACCTAGAATGATGCTATTTAACATGATTTGAAGCCAAAAACTTAAAAAATTTTAGAAATCTAGGGTTTGTGTTCTTGAGCAATTTGGGGCTTTTTGATATAAACAAGTTATGGCCGATTTTTGTCATGAATTATTGCTAAATTGAGTAGTGTAACATGTTTAGGTTGCTAAATGATCCAAAAATTGATCCTAAACATGATTTTTGAGAATTAAAGTGGACTTTTTAAGTCTAAAATTCATGAACTTGATTAATTTGATATAAATGACATTTCAAACTTATTTAATTGCTAGTAATGATTATTTTGACATGTTATTTGAGATAAAAGCTTATGAACTTTGTAAACATTTTCATATGTGCTTATTTGAAAAATTGTAGAATTGATAAAAATATGAAAATGAGTATAAGTTTAATATGGATTAAACATGTTATTGTAATTGTTTTAATTTGTTATTTTGCTAATACTAATGCATATTTGGATGCAAAAATTTTGTGTTTAATGTGTTTTGCAGAGAAATACAGATACAGACGGTACATCATTGTCTAGGCAACCTGATCCGGAACCACAGCCAGAGATGCAATATCACGAACCGGAACAACAACCAGAACAACAAAAACATTATGATCAACACGTGTCATACTATGAACCAGAACCACAATTTTTTTATTACCTACGTAGTATTTCCCGTTCACCATATAATAGAACACCCAACAATTCATGAAGAACTGTTGCATCCCAATTTAAGATTTGATAGAAGTTAGAGAGATTACCCGACGTACCAAAGTAACAAATTTAAGCTTTGGACCAAAAATGGAATAAACCCAAAACACCAAACCCTAAACCCTAAACTCTAAATCGGGCTAAATTTTACTTCACAAAACATAAAAAAAAACGTTCATATTCTTCACGAACAATATTATCTTGAATGTTATTTTTGTCGACCGTTTTCTCGCCTAAATAATAATATTCATCACGAAGTGTCTCTTCTAAATGTTCATATTTTCGTATGATCTTGATGCCGGAAAAAAAATTTCAAAAAAAACCAAAAAAAATAAATTTGCTTCCCCCGCTTCCCCCCGATTGGTTACTTCCCCATTGATCCTGCCCCTATATATATATATATATATATATATATATATATATATATATATATATATATACATATACAAGTTATGACGTTCGTGAATCGTAAGAATAAAATGGTGGTCAACTGCTTATGTAAAATTCTTTCCGGAGGTTCAAGACTTATTAAAATTCATTGCTTATCAAGTCGAAATTATTAAATCATGTAAATAGTATAATCAAGTAGTCAGAAAAATCTGGGTCATCACAGTACCTACCCGTTAAAGAAATTTCGTCCCGAAATTTGAAGTAGTACCTATTCAATGGGCGATGTTTGTAAACAGATGTGGATACTTCTGTTTCATCTGGTCCTCTCTTTCCCAAGTGAACTCGGGACCTCTTCGAGCATTTCAACGAACCCTAACTATAGGTATGTTGCTTTACTTGAGCTGTTTGACTTCCTGGTCCATGATTTCGACATGTTCTTCTATAAACTGAAGTTTCTCGTCGATTTGGATTTCTTCAAGAGGAACAGTGAGGTCTTCTTTTCCAAGGTGTGATGACTCGTCCTAATCCTCCTGGACGAAGTCTTCAACATTTGGTTCCATTTCGAGGTACTGACTTAAATATGCCATAAACGACTCCATGTAATATGAGCAAATGCACAGCGGAAGATTTCTTTCATACCTGAGAATAAACATGCTTAAAAGTGTCAACCAAAAGGTTGGTGAGTTCATAGGTTTATCATATCAATCATTTCAATATATCAATAGACCACAAGATTTTCATTTATAAATATATGTACACTCGCAAGTGTATAAAAGTATTCTATAAGTTGTTGAGCGCTTCGGTAACCATACTTAAATATTAATGTGGCATATTCCCTTTATTATGAAATCTACCTACACTCGCAAGTGTAGCAAAAATGAAGTACTATGCAACCGTTTACGATACTAGAGCGACTAGCCCAGTTGGGGTGGTCAAACCCAATAGATCTATCAATAGGATTCGCGCTTACATGTCCTTACATGTAAATATTAATTACCAAGCTATTAGGGAAGATATGCAAGGTGATACAACTTAACGTAGAATATGTTTTAAGTACTTATGTCTATTTCGTCAAACATAAAAGCAGCGCATGTATTCTCAGCCCAAAAATATATATTGCAAAAACAATTAAAAAGGGAGCAAATGAAACTCACCTAATGTATTTTGTAGTAAAAATACATATGACTATATTGAATAATGCAGGGTTGGCCTCGGATTCACGAACCTATATCATTTGTATATTTATTAAAATATATAATCGTAATCAAACAAGTGTATATCTATTTTTTTTTATGTATTAAGATTAATGTTCTTATATATATAATTTTATTAATACTTACTTTACATTATGATACTTATTTGATATTTAATTAATGTTACTAGTTAAAATGAAATTTTATGTAGTATTAGTATACTTTCTTTAGTAAATATATATGTATTTATATATATATATATATATATATATATATATATATATACATATATATATATATATATATATATATATATATATATATATATATATATATATATATATATATATATATATATATATATATATATATATATATATATATATATATATATTGTTCGTTTTGTAAAATTATCAATTGTAGTAATACTAGTTTAAGGATAATAATAATACTGATAATAGTAATTTTAGTAAAAATGGTAATTCTATTAATAATGATAAAGTAAAAATAATAGTTTTAGCAAAAATAACATTTTCAATAGTAATGGTAAGTTTAATAATAATTATCGTTTTTAAATAGAAATTTTTAGTGTTCATAATTAAAAATACTGAAATTAATGTTAAAGGGTACTCCTAATATACTAATATTAATGATAAAAACACTTAGATTAATATTAATAATACTCATAATAACTAATAAATAATACTAACAATAATCCTAATCATGTTAAATTTAATAATACATACATTAACAATAATAATTATAATTACAATCATAATAATAATAAAACTAATAATAATAATAAAATAAATTGATAATGGAACTACCTTTAAAGGCCTCTAATAAAAAGAATACACCCAGTGAGGATCGAACCTGAGACCTCTAGGTTACACAACGCATCACCCACCCACCTGAACCCGCTTGCTTTTCTGTTTTATTTCTAAACTCAAATTAACTTAACCCATTTCTGTTTCCACTCTCTTCATCTCCTTCTTCTTTAAATTCATTCGACCAGAGTATACCATAATCATCTTAATTAATTTGTTTACTGGTTTTAAGATTTTAAATGGACTCAGAAACAACCCAAGTGATTAAATTAGGTTAATCAAAAAAAAATTAAAATTAAAACAGCAGCTTGCTGTTCGACGAGTGGGAGAAAAAAAACTCAAACACCTATTTCGATTTTTAAAGCATTTGAGACAAAGATTGTAACATGAATTGTGTTTGAAATCGTTCATGGAAACTATCTGATTCGTCAATTTGATCTAAAACCTCAAAACAAATTCGAATTTTACCCAAGAACAAAATAGTTGACTTTTAAAACTTCAACTTTGACTTGAGAATTCGTGATCACTAGAAAGAATTGGGAACTTAGTTTTTGCAGAGAGATTGAATAAAAGACTCCTAACAATACTGCATTAACCAATTTTGAAATAAAAATCGAAATCGAGCTTTTTAATTTTTGAGTTCAAGACAGGGGTCGACATCTTTTTTCTTCTTCTCAATTGCAGTAAACAATCTTGGTATATAGACAATAATATATGTGAATCGAATATTAGCAGTAGTGTAATTGATTGTAGTTTAGTGTAAGTGGTCGACAACTTATTCTTCAAATACACTAATGGCCATCGAACCAGTTTCTCTTTTCTGTTATTATTCCATCTCATATCTATATATCGTTTATCTATATAAATACAGTAGTGTAATTGATTGTAGTTTAGTGTAAGTGGTCGACAACTTATTCTTCAAATACACTAATTGCCATCGAACCAGTTTCTCTTTTCTGTTATTATTCCATCTCATATCTATATATCGTTTATCTATCTGTTCCTAAAGAATCTTCCCCTTCTCTTCCACAGAATCAAATCGACTAGATACCCAAACCAAAAATCAACAACACACTGACATGATTTTTAAATATTCAAACAACAACATAAACGATCCATTTTAATTGTTAAAATTAATTAAAACAGATGAATAATTAAAATAAAAAAAATGCTGAAGAACACATTTGAACTTTAAATCAAATTCGAATTATAAGAAGTTTTAGAAAAAAGTTACAACATGAAAAAGACTCTAAATCATTCGTATAAACTTTATGTATCATTAATTTAATGTATAACATCAAAACAAACGCGAATTTCTTGATGAACACCTTGTTGACTTTTTGTTTCAAAAACTTTGACTTCATAAATTTGGATTCGTTACTGAAAATTGAGAGCTGTGAATTTACAGAATGTTTCAGTAGAAGAGTCCTAACCACACTACATTTAAGAATTTTTAAATGGAATTCGAATTTGAAGTATTTGAGAAAATGATAAAGAACAGAGGTCGACTTCTTTCAGCATTCTTTTCTGTTTCAGAAATAATTCGATGTAGACAGATGTAATTAATAATTGATATTGGGAACGTGCAGTTGGTTGAATATGATATTACTCTAAATAATTCGTTGGCTTATACTGCTAATTGGTCGACAGGAAATTACCCTCAGTACAAAAATAAATAAAGGAAGTAAAAAGGGAAATTGATTGATTATAGAGTTGTTGGCTTGCTGTGATTTTATTCGATCCATAGACAGGAAAACAAAAATCAGTACATGTTGATTGTGATAAGAACGAATTCCACTCATATATATCTGATTCTCTTATAATTCATATAATATAATTAATATTAATAAATAAATTAAGTATATTAATAATAATAATCTTAATAATAATACTGATAAATATTAATGATAATAATAATAATATAAATGATAATAATACTAATTTTATTAGTGATAATTATGTTATCAGTAATAATAATAATAATAGGATGTTATTAATAATAACAATAATAATAATTTTAATAAGTTTAATATTAATTAACAATAATGATAATAAAAATGTTAATAATAATAAAAGGTATTAGTTCCTAATAATAATATTAGTTAATAATTCATAATAATAATAATAATAATAATAATAATAATAATAATAATAATAATAATAATAATAATAATAATAATAATAATAATAATAATAATAATAATAATATCTAATAATACAAGTGATATAAAGGTATAACAAGTTACATGTATTGTATTTTCATGTTAGATTAATGATATTAATAATACTGATATAGATATTAATGTTAATAATAATAATGAAAGTATTAGTATACCAATTATATTTTAAACTTGTAATTAATTTGATGTAATATTTAATAGGTATGTGAAATATATATTACATAATATCTTTTATTATATATATTGCATGTATTCTCAGTCCAAAAATATAGATTTCAAAAGCAATTAAAAAGGGAGCAAATGAAACTCACGATACTGTATTTCGTAGCAATTATTCATATGAAGGCAATGAACAAGTGCAAGCTTGGCCTCGGATTCACGAACCTATATTAGTTATATATATTAAAACATATAACAAGCTAGGTCAGGTCATAGTGTATCACAAATCCTAATGCTCGAGACCGACATGCAAAAGTTAACAAAAGTCATCTCAAAAAGTCAACTTTGACAATTGTTTAACAAAACGAGACATGCCTTATATAAGAATTCATTTACTCGACTAGTAGTATTCAAAAATCCAATTTATTAATCTTATTAACAAGTTGTTTAAATATTAATTGCAGATTCAAAAGCAATTTCAATTAATGTCAATCATAATTCAGTTGACCATAGCTTTTAATCCGTTCATCGAAATCACGCGATTTCTAAATGAAAAGTTATTAATTTTTCGATAGCTTTCCAACGACATGCATATCATATACCTTATATCAATAACATATGTATCAAATTCGCGATTCATCATAAACTATCTAACGACAAAATTAAAGCATACAAGCATGTATAAACATATATACTCGAGCACTAGACCTGGATACACTAATAATATATAAAAGGTAAGATATGAATGCTCACGTATCAATATTGTGATTCAATATTGCAGGAGAGTAAGTAGACGCAACGGAGATGATAAACGCTAGGTTGACCTTTGACTCATGATCCTAACCCCCAAGCAATACTCATAACCTCCATAGCTATAACCCATAATTTTCTTAGTTTAAAACGGTTTGAAACCCGAATTAAAAACAACCGTATATCACTTGTTACAGTACCATACTATTAATTTAAAATTTAAGCTAGAAAATATACTGA